>NC_091472.1:31436082-32041082 GCF_036971445.1 Narcine bancroftii
GTTTGCCCGTTTGGTTTGTCTGTGTTCTTCGTAGCTTCATATCCCCATCTGCTTAATTTAATGTGCCCCTTCACTTTATTTACACCTTCATCCAAATTCTCCAAATTTAATCTTGTTGTAGATGTGATGGAATGATGTGGCCCTCTTCCAGATATTGCAATGTACATGTGCACATATTGACAATAAGAGAATGTTTCTTTCATTTTGTTTTTGACCTTTAAAGCAATTCCTAACAGTTTGGTGGTTCCCACCCAAAAGAAAAGATGTTAATCCCTAAGTGGACGGCACAGTTAGCACAACCTCATTACAGTGCGAGTGACCCGGATTCGAATCCAGTGTCATCTGTAAGGAGTTTGTACTGTGATGGAATATTTTGAGATGTTTTTTGGGAGATAAATTGGTAAAATTAGAGGTGGTTACATACATACACATACTTTAAAACCGATCTTATTTGAAAGACTGAAGAATTCATATTCAGTGAATTTACAGATGCACATTTCACAAATAGGTGCTAATTGAAATGATGTCATGAAATGAATGGAATGGAGTCAGGTCATCTATGTTGGACCTTTTTGTAAGGCTTCTGACCTCTCACAAAGTACTCACTCAAATGTCATTGTGAGGTTTGTTTATCTAGAACATCAGATGGGAGCAGAAGATTAACTCCTATTGTTTGCTGGAGAAGGAAGGTGGGGGTTTCAAGAGAGAAAGACATGTGGCTGGCAGTTGGAATCTCAGATGGGGAGAGAGAGATACAGCTGAAATGAGCAGGAGAAGCTTGTTGGACCTGAAACAGAAGCTCCAGAGTGGCAGATGGCTGGAAGTGCTATCTGTCTGATGTTTCTCTTGGAATAAATGGAACAGAAAGAAACTCTGTAGTAGCCGGAAAGAGAAGTTATCATCTGGAGAACCCTGATGGCAAGTTTCATCATTGAGGTGACTAATGGTGATACTTCAGTTGTGGAAATCCTGGAACAACACATCTCTCTCTGAAAATCTACAAGAACCTTCCTGAACAGTAAACATTTACCTTTCGAGCACCAAAGCCTGGTGAACTTTATACATGTTAAATCTGTACACAGTATAAAAATTGCCTGCAACCAGTGAACTTGGAAGAAGTGAGATTGAACTGTGAACCAAATAACTTTCTTAAATTTACGCACACGCTACATACACGTGCACTTAGAATTAGAAGGGGGTTAAGTTGGGTAGCTAAGTCAATAGTGATAAGTTAGTTTGATTCTGTTTTCATGTTTAAAGATCATTTAAAACAACTATTATTTAAATAACCATTTGTCATGGTGAATATCTATTGCTACTGGGTTTTGAGGTCTTTTGGACTTGTAACAGTACATTCTCCCCATGTCTGCATAGGTTTCCTGCAGGTGCTTTGGTTTCCTCCCACCCTTAAATGTTTGGGGGTTGTAGGTTAATTGGTATATTTGGGGGTGGGGGGTATGGGCTCATGGGCCTGAAGGGTCTGTTGCAGTGCTATATGTCCAGTTCAGCCATTCTAAAGATGGGCCATACAGTCCCCCCTCCTCCACCACCCTCTGCCCACCCCCAGAGATTACAGCTCATTTTAAGGGGGCCATGGAATTAATTATTTTTTTTATGTAGTTATTAGAAGTATGGAAGAAACTAACCAAGTTTGACTCATTCATAGGGAAGGGGCCCATCAACTTGGATTAGAGTCCTAAGGTGGCCAAGGCCTAGAGAAAGTTGCCTTCCTGACTCATTGGTCTCTCACAGCTGCTGGTTGTCTGTGCTTGGTTCTCATTCCCTGGCAAGAATTCTACTGCATGCTCATTATTAAGTGCTTCCAATCCCAAGATAATGGTTTGAGATTACTGAAGTGTTGGAGTACCAACAATAGCTGCCCTCACTCCTTCCCGAATGAGATAATTAAATATGTCTCAAAAACCTGTATCAATGGAATTTCACTCAACTGTATCCAGTTTTAGCTCTGATGATCCTATCTAATGAGCATATTGATGCCAAGCTTGAATGTGACCAAGACCACCTAACAGCAGGCCTCATTGCTGCTTTGCCTGAATATGAATGAAAGAGCAGGGATGATGTGAGCCACTGAACAGATCAGAGTCAACCCATGAAGAGCAGATGTGAGAGTTCATATTCTATGATAGACTTACCTGCAGGGTGTAAACAGACACTTTAGTAGAAAAAAGCCAGCATAGAAACAGGCCCTTCTGCCCATCTAGTTTGTGCTGAACTATTATTCTACCTTATTCTATTAACAATCATCTGGACCATACCCCTCTCATCCATGTAACTATCCAGTCTTAAATGTCAAAATCAAACCCACATCCACTACCTTCACTGCCAGCTTGTTCCCTATTCTCACTATCCTCAAGGTGAAGAAGTTCTCCCTCATGTTCCCCTTAAACATTTTACCTTTCACAAATTATCCATGTTTCTCACCCAAGTTCACTGGAAAAAGCCGACTTGCATTTACCCTTTCTATGCCTCTCATTATTAATTCACCCTGATGGTACAGGGAATGAAATCCTAACATATTTAACTTTTCCCTATAATTCAGTTCTTCACATCCCAGCAACATTCTTATAAATTTTCTCTGTACTCTTTCAATCTTATTGATATCTTTCTTTCAGGCAGCCATTCCAAATTTCACCTCACCAATGTTTTGTACAACTTCAACATAAGTCAAACTATTGAATGTAGGAGTTATGATATTATGAAGGCCAAAATGCCAAAAGCTCTATTCATGACCTTATCTACCTATGATGCTTCTTTCAGGGAATTGTTTCTGTATTCCCAGATCTTTCTCTTCAACTGCACTCCTCAGTGCCCGAGTGTATGTCCTACCCTAGTTTGTCCTCCCAAAGTGCAAAACCTTGCACTTGGCTGCATTAAATTTGATCTGCCATTTTGCAGCCCATTTTTCCAGCAAGTTTTGAAAGCCTTTCCTACAGTGTACCATTCCTCTCAACTTTGTGCCATCTCCAAACTGGCTGATCTAATTTGCCACATTCCATCCAGACCTTTGATGTAGATGACAAACATCAATGGACCCAGCACTGATCCAGTCTGGCAACTACAACCTTCAGAACTTTCCTACTTCTGTCTGTGGTGAAACTACACCAGTCTTGGAGATGTACGCTGTGTGGGGGCTGTAAAGTCCATTCTACATTCTTATTACTTTTGATGTTTGGAAATGTATCGGCATTCCTTCATTGTAGTTGGTTTTAATGTACTGTGTGGATGCTCTCACCACAAAGACTGTAGCAACTCGGGAAGGTAGCCCAGAATCAGCTTCTCAAGGGCAAATAAGGATATTGAATTTACTTATAACTGTCTCATCTTGTGAATGACTAAACAAAGGAAAAGAATCTAGCTTTGTGTGTTTTATGTTTTCAAGTCACTTAACATTGGCACTTGGGTGTCTGAATGTAAAGGTTCAACATTAATGATCCCCACTGCATGGAGCAGAAAAGGAATCATTGCACAAAGGTACAGCTACCATGGAAGAATAATTGTGCAGTCACAATTTCAGAACAATTTCTGTGACAGTAAGGGTTTTGGTTCCAGTTAATCAGATTGGGTCTGTCATAAAAATGACAATGTAGTTTTATTGTAGTCCAGAATTGAATTTCTCCCCAAATAGATATAAAATGGATAAAACTGTTTTTTAAAAAAAAAACAGATTTAAATCGGTAATCCAACATCAATTGTGACAGCAAAGATAATTTTACAAACAACAACTGACCATTTTTTTCTTTTAAATGCTTTAGCTTAAATGTGATTTTATTTTTCTTACCAAAAAATGAGATTTAACAGACTAACTCAAAGGTTTACATCACTGTGGGGTTGGGGGGGGAGGGGGGTGGGGGTGGAAAACAATGATTTGGCAGGAAGTACAGAATATTCCTTCAATTTTTCGCCTTTGTGGTTGGCAGACTACCAGAGATATCAGCAGGTTATAAAGCAATCATTCAATGCATGGAGAGAATCTTACAAGAAATGTGTTTGCACAGGTATTAGTCAGTGTTCGTTGTTATTCTGTAATGTGGTTTTAGCATTTAGCGCAAGGTTGGTAGTATTCTCAGTAGTATTGCTTTCACTGCTTGGCATTTTTGGATGAAGTGTTCACATGTACCAAAATATCCTTCTAATTTGCTCATCTGCCATCCTGTAATGTCCTCCCTAATTTGTGCTCCTTAGCATGTGAGTCACAGCTTTGCATATTGGTCGGATTTTGTGAATGCGTGGCTCTGGAGCTCAGCCATATGTTGGGAAGAGAGTCAGCGTAGCCATAAAAGAATTCATCAATCTCCGCTTCATTCACAAACCTGCAGTAGATTTGAGCCAGCATCCGGTGCAATGGCAACATTCATTTGACTAACGTTGTGGACTTTCTTTCCTGGAATATTGTGAATTTGTACCCCACCCCAATTCAATTCAGCTGATTAAAAGCATCACCATTATAAGGGAACATTTTTTAAAATTAAATAGAAGATTCCTTTGTTTGGTACAGCAGATGCTAAAAATCCTACATTGAAGAAAAACACAGAATTATACTCTGCAATAAACAGCTTTTGTTTCAAAAGCTCACGTTACAGACAAATGTGGCTGATATGTTCATTAAAAGCAAGGACAGTACACTCCAAACCAATTCCTCACAGTGACATGACTCAGCATGTGCTCTGTACTCTGCACATCAAGAGTATTGATCCAGCAGGTCCTTTGATCACAAGCATCCTCCTTAAATTCCTCTTCTGCCTCCACCCCTCTGATGGGTGAGTGCAACTTTGTCAAACCATGGAAAGTCTGTTCATAGCGTGTTTATCTCGGCCAAAGGACACGTTCTTCAAAGGAATGGAATTCCTTTATAGCTGTTGACATTATAAAATCTGATCGTTCTCTGCTGTCAGCAATCTGCCAATTAAATAAGCAAAAGACCAAAGCACTGCCCTTTCTGTCTTTGCTTTAAAGAAAGGTTCAGTGTTCTTCTGCTCTCGTGCTCACGACTTGTATGTACTAGCTGTACAAAATGTAGCCAGGTGTTGATAGCATCTCCTTTACACGTTGTCCGTAATATGCAGTACTCTTAATTTCACTATTATCCCCACAGATGGGAGACATGAAGCAAAATTCCATAAATGCTGGAAATCTGAAATATACACAGCAATATATAATGTTTATTTTTTTGAAGATTTCAGTTTGAGGAGAAGAACATATTAATTGTGGTGTAATGCAATATGCTACATCATATGATGTCATATAGTGATTTTTTTTCTTGATTATATACTCCTGTTCTCATTTTTTTTTACGTATAATAAATTTTAAAAACAAATCTACGCAGCAGGTTGGTCAGTCTTTCAAAGAGAAAGGAAGTTTAATGCTTTAGATGTCAATTTTACTGAAAGTTTACAACATTAATCCGATTTTTATCTTTCAAATCCCACCTGAAGTACAGTGTGCTTGCAGCATTTCAAGTTGATATTGGCCCAAATCCTCTACAGGAAGATTAGACAGGGAAGGCATACAAAATTCTGGTGGGAGAGTGGCAGATTACTCGGAAAGCTGCCGTGTGCGAGGTTGCTTTTCGTTAAGAATTGAATGAAGAAACCGTTCCTAACGTGTCTAAAATACAATCTGCATAGTGATGTAGCAGATAATGCTGGAGCCTTACTGCTCCAGGTTGCCAGAATCAACCAGGATCTCCAGTGTGATGGTGTGGAGTTTTAACCAAATGTCATTTCTGTGACTGATCCTGTTTCCTCTCACGTTCCTTAAAAAATGCAAGTTAGTAGTTTACTTAGATTTTATTAATTACTCTTGGTGAAAATGGGTGATAAAATTGTGGGGAGAGGAGGTGTAAATGAATCAATGAGAGAGGATGGGTTAAAGGGCAAGGAATATGGGAATGGGATTCAGGAATACCCTGAGCACTGGTATAAAATAAGATGAGATCTCAGTGCAACATCACATAATATGGAAAGTAGGGAATTAAGGAAAAAAAAACAGGTAGGTGGAGTGGAGCTGAGTCTATGGCCAGCTCAGCCCTGATCTTATTGAATGGCAAGCGGGTTCAGTGAGCCAGATGACCTCCTCCTGCTCGTGTCTCGTGGAATCATCAGGTCTCAGTCCTAGGGACTGCTGTCTGATTTCACAGGAGTACAGGCCTTGATCATAGGGAGACAGCAAAACAAAGTCACTTGTCTGCTTTCTCAGATGACAGTGGTGCTTCGTGCAGGACACCTGAACAAGTAGAAGGAACCCGTTCACCTGCACTTTAAAATGATGATTGATTTGCAATACAGAACACTTTCTAAATCACTCCACTGATCTGACCCATCCCTAAAGAAATCTGAAAAGCTTTGTCTTTATTCAAGGAATATTGCAGAGATATTTGTGCAAGGCAACGGCTCACAAAAAACAAGCATGTGGAGGCTGACCTCATTTACAGTGAACGATGACTCCTTTGAATGCATTCATTTTTGTAAGAAACTGTTTATTAAATATTGTATTATTTTCTGTTTCAAAATTTTAATTGCTTCCTGCCCAATTTTAACTGCAAAATCTAAGATTTATTCTGATTGGGGGGGGCGGGGGGGTGCAAATAAAACAGCTTTCATTTGAATATACCCTCAGGGGAGTGTACATAATGATACACAGATATCTGTACATTGGTTGTGTAACATGCACAGAGTGGATGGTGGATAATTGGTACATTTGGATAGATGGCACATTTATGCATATTTTGGAGACTATCCCAATCTAGCCCATTTCTTGATCTGAAACATGTTTCACTCCATCCATTAAACAATTTGAGATTATAAGGCAGAAGAGATTTTTTTATTGGTTGAGGCACAGTAAATCTATATTTCTGTAAATATCAAAGTCAAATATTTTGTAGCCAGCTGTACAACTGGCATTTACTTGGCATTGCAGGATCTTGCCCATATCTTCTGTCAGAAACAACATGGCAAATTTAATACAACTCTTTATTGTCCTCCCAATGCATGGAGCACAAGCAGCAATGCTCAAAATAGCTCATTTTGGACTCCTTCAGGACTACTTGGCACCAGACCAAATTACAGGTGGATGGCACACTGCCAATGGGAGTCAATGGTCCACTGGAGCTGAGAAATTGGAGTGGACACTTCAGAGATGACCCATGCTCTGTTGCTTTGAGGAGATTTCAAAGGTTAAGATCGGTCGATTGATTGAACTCACGATTGCACGACTAAATGATGGCTTCACACATAAGCAACTGGAAGAGCTTTGGCTAAAATAAAATTGAGTCATGTTTTTTTAAATAAAAAAAATAGTTTAAAAGTAAACCTGGAAACTGAAATTCTGACTCGTATCCTTTTGATTTTGTTTGCCCAACTTCATTCCTTTTCTCTTAAGAGCAGAAGTTATTAATTGGAAAGGTTGCTAAGCTTAATGGTGCATGGAGAATTGCTGTCAAAGCACTCTGTGTTAATTGCCACCTTTACAGTGCTGATTCAGTGACTCTGCAAAATTCACCTCGAGATCCCATTCTAGTTGGTGCCCTAGTGTCACAACCATTGCTGTTCAAACAAAATGCAAATGGTTCGTGTAATGATAGAAGGCTAACATCAGGAGTCAAAGATGGAGTGTATAGAATCTGGGGAGTGTTGCATCTTGTGAATTTGTTGCATCTTTAGTAGATTCAAGATGGATGCCTTCCCATGAGGTCTGCATTGATGTGTTCTGTTTTTAGTGCTAGTTGCTTAGTTGATAATTCTTGCATTTTTTAAAAAGAACCCAAGTTTCATGATTGTAATAGAAGAAACATCACCTTGTACCACGAGTGGAAGAAACAGCCAAGTTCTGCTGTGCACAGGAGTGAAAGGAAAAATTAAACACATTGTGCATAGTAAGTAACAGTTGATATCAGCAGAGAAAATATGGAGGGTTTAAAGGATCTGTAAATATTGACCACAAGTGGAGGCTGTTTAAGCAAAGATTTATACTTTACCTGCAAGTGATTGGAATCGATAGCCAACCAGATATGCAAAAAAACTGCAATGCTACTTACAGTGGCTGGACCTCAAGCTTTAAAGGTTTTCCACACATTTGTTTTTGCTGAGACAGTGGCTCAGCAAATTCAACCAAGTTATCAAGATGTTTGAACACCACTCTCAAAGGTTTCATTTTTCTTTGGTGAACAATGTGTTTTGCTCAGGCACACAGCTGTTGGGAGAGAGCTTTGATACTTTTTTTAACAGACTTGATATTAAAAGTAAGAATATGCAATTTTGAACTGCTGCAAGATTTGATGATCAGTAATCAAATTGTGTTTGTGATTATTGATAAGAAAGTGAGAGAGGTTGCTGTGAGAGACGGAGTTTACCCTGGTGAGAACTGTGAAGATATGCCACACTAGTGGGCTAGAACTGCAGCACACAAATAAGTTTGGTGTGTGACAGTTTATATTTTATATTATGTATGGATATGTTTAAAGGGATGAATTATGGGTTTTTTTAGTGTACATCACAAACACTTCACAACATAGATCTCATTTGAAATGCCAGTCAAGCCAGACAGTCTTGGATCCCAGTGCATTTGTAAGGACAATGGAAACTGATTTGCTGTAGGATTTCACAAGTAGGTCTTAATTGGACATATTGTGAAGTAATGGATTATTTTTGGAAAGCAAGAGATGAATGGACTCAGAAGATTGGGTCTGGTACTGCATTCTGTCTGAAGGCAGTTTGCTGTTCTAGGAAGTTCATTTGGTTTTGCAAGCTAAGAGAATCAAACGTTTTTTTTCTCAGAGAGAGAGACAGACTCACACATACTGAATGCTGGTTTTATGCAGTGGCTTTTGGAAACTTGTTTAATACCCCATTTAGAAGATGGGTTGCAAGTTCTTAGTTGAACCTGTTCAAAGCCCTTGTGGTCCATACACCTTTGGTGACCTGAAAGAAAGAGGTTATCATTTGGAAAACCCTGATGGGGCAAGTTCCTTTGGCAAGACACTGAAGTGGCTGATCAAAAGGAATCAGTTTGTGTGTCCAACTAGCAACAAATCTCTCTCTGAAAACCAATAAGAACCTTCCTGAGCAATAACTATTTGCCTGATACCAGTGAACTTGGACAATGAATTAAAGAACTTTTCTGAACTTGTACACACCTTACATACATGTGTGTTTAGAATTGGAAGGGGGTTAATTTAATAGTAATAAGTTAAAGTTTGATTTTTTTTTTCATTAAAAGAAAATCAAAAGTAACTTGTTTAAGTAATCATTTGATTTGGTGAATTTCTATTGCTACTGGGTTTTGGGGTTCTCTGGGCCAGTGAAAATGAAGGCATAGTCATAGATAGCCACAGTATCTGGATAAACACACAAACAAAAAATGAGATGCAGAAACTAACAAAAAGATGAAGAGACATTCAATTGTAAACAATGCGGCACTAAGTATACGCGAAAGCAGTGCCCAGCTTAAGGAAAAGCCTTAAGGAAAGGACAGGATCACTATGCAAAGCAATGTTTTTCCAAAGGGAGACTAAAAAGTAAAAGTGTACACACAATAGAAGGCACTGCTCTCAGTGATGCACTTTCTGTGAGCATGGTGGTACAGGAAGTGAACAGGGATGAGCAGGAAAAATGGAACAAATATTTGTTTCAATTAGACAAATGGTCAGTGGTCAGTTTGATTTGTGAACACTATATCAAGGCAATGAAGCCATGCACATTTAAACTCAAGGTGAAGGTTAAAGATAAAGAGCACCACCTCAGGTTCACAGTAGTCCCAGATGGACATTATTCACTGCTTGGTGACAAAACGTGCGAAAACCTAATCCTAGTCAAGAGGGTGTATCACATTAACAGGACCATGCTGAGGGCATCAATTTCCTGACATCTTCAAAGGGTTTGGAGTTCTACTATTCACCTATAAGATACAATTAAAAGGGGGCATATAGCCAGTAGTGCATGCCCCGAGATAGGTTCTAGCATCACTGAAAGCTCAAGCAGGAACTTGACTGAATGATGGCACTAGGGGGTGATAAAGAAAATGGAGGAGCCCACAGAATGGGTGAATTTAATGGTGTGTGACAAAAAGATCAGTGACATATGTCTGTGCATGGACCCAAAAGACTTGGATGAAAATACAAAGAGGGAACGCTATCAGATTCTAACCAGGAATGAAATTACAAGTGAGATGGCTGGTGAAAAGTTTTTCACAAAATTAGATGCATCCCAGGGCTTCTAGAAAATAAAACTGTATAATGATAGCATAAAATACTATACATTAAATACACTGTTTAGCCGAAACTCCTGTCTGAAGACGCCTTTTGAAATTTCCTCAACTTTGGAAATGTTCCACAGGACAATGGAGCACATCATCGGAGGCATTAAATGTGGTACGTGTGTAAATGGATGACATGATCCGATCGAGATCCACACAAAAACAACACAACAACAGGCTCATCAAAGTTAAATGGAGAAAAATGTCAGTTTGGTGTGAAGATCAACCATCTGGGAGATAAACTGTCAGAGGCAGGTGTGGAACCAGACAAGAGCAAGGTGAAAGCAATTTTAGAGATTCCCAAACCCGCTGACAAAAAAAGGCATATTGAGAGTGCTGGGAATGATCAATTTCATTGGTAAATTCATATCAAACCTGTCTTCCAAAACAATGTACCTAAGGAACTTGATACAGGACAAATGTGAGGAAGAATGAGGTGACTGAAGACCATTCTAATCACAGAACCAGTACTTTTGATGCTCTTTACACCCAGAAAGACAAAAACATCTACAGATCCTTCAAACAATGGAATAGGTGCCGAACTTCTTCAGGCTATAGGAGAAGATTGGAGGCCAGTAGCATGAGCATCAAGGACAATGACATCATCTGAATGTCAATATGCAAAGATTGAGAATGAATGTCCAGGTCTGGATGATGGACTCAAGAAATTCCGCAGTTATGTTTATGGTCTACCAATATTCATGGCAGAGACCGACTACTAGCCATTAATAGAAATAATCAAGAAAAATCTTAGTGAGATGTCACTGAGACTCCAAAAACTGATGATGAAGCTACAACATTATGACTTTGAATTGGTATACACACCAAGGAAACTTATTGTGCTAATGGATGCATGTCCAGGGCAATGATGCAGTGAAGCACACAATGAGAGTTCCACAGACAGATGTGAATCTCCACATAAATCTGATCACTGAATTTCTTCCTGTATCTGACACGAAATCCATACATATTGCAGCTGAAACAGTAAAGGACATAGTTCTACAGAAAGTCATACAGAATCTGAATGAAGAATGGCCTACAGATTAATGTCAGCCATCTTACAACATCAGAGCTGAGTCGAGTGTTGTCATTGGGCTTCTACTCAGATAGAGCAGAATTGTCATTCCTCAATCACTGTGACATGAGATGCTGAAAAGGGTGCCTGAGGGGAAACTTTGAATTGAAAATCCAAGAGGGCCAGAAATTATGTCTATTGGCCAGGGATAACTGCTGACATTGACAGGATGGTTTCCATTTGTGAGGCCTGTTTGAAACCTCATGTAAAGCAGACAAAGGAACCCATGATAATAACTGATCTACCACCAGAGCCATGGCAGAAGGTTGGGACTGATCTGTTCCACTTGCTAGTTATTGATTATCTTTTGAACTATATGGAGATTGTGCTGCCTCTTAACATGTCCGCTGCTTGTGTGATCCAATATATGAAATTGATCTTTGCAAGACACAGAATTCCTCTAATTGTCTATAGTGACAATGGACTATGCTACAGTTGTAGACATTCCAGAACCCTGCAGAAAAGTATGATTTCTGACATGTGACTTCAAGTCCTCTGCATCCACAGTCAAACAGCACAGCAGAGAAAGGAGTTCACATAGTTAAACAGTTGCTCAAGAAAGCACTAGACAGCGGCTCAGATCCGTATCTAGCTCTATTGCATTATAGAGCTTCTGATTGGATGTAGACTACACACCCCACCTCCCTACTCTGCAGACCCAAACAAAAACAGATATCGAATGGAAACGAAAACCTCTGCAAGGGAGATGAAAGACAAACTATGACAAATGAATGAGAAGCTTAGGGCCACTGGCACAACATGACACCGTGAGACTCCGGCACTTGGCTACTGTTCTGGAAGAAGTAAATCCAAGATCCTACACTGTCGGAACAGAGGAGGTAAAATTCTGAGAAGGAATCAAAGGAGCCTGCTTAAAATGCCAGAGATGCTGCAGAAACAGATAAATGCAGAGGATTCAAAGTTCACGGTAACAGAGGAAACACCACCCATGCTAGAGGGTAGTGGACCAGCACAGCCAACACAAGCACTTGTAGAGCTGGCACAAGTACCTGTGTTGAGAAGATCCACGAGTTGTCAAAGCACCAAAAGACAGAATCTATTTTTTTAAAAACTGAACACTTAAATGTTGGTGCTGCTGATGCTCATGTTATGTTTGTGTTGAACTTTAAATTGAAAGAATACTGTATTAATGTCTTGTTTGATTAAACATCTCCAGGAAAGGGGATGTAGTGATAGAGTGCTACCACCAGGAGGAGTCAGGGATGGAGTGTAGCATCTGGGGAATGTTACATCTTGTGACATTGTTGCATCTTTAATAGATTCAAGATGGATGCCTTCCCATGAGATCTGCATCTGTGTGTGTTCTGTTTTTAGTGCTCATTGCTTAGTGAATAAATCTAGTTTTAAAGAAAAAAAAACAAGTTTCTCAATTGTAATAGAAGAAATGTCACAGATAGCAAATCATAATTTTAAATTGTTTGTTATTCCTCATTATTTCTAATTGACACAAGTGATGACTGTATTGGTCTGTAACACCCAATGAAAAATGTATTTGTTGGTATGCAGATTCCTGGGTGTAATTACCAATATCATAATCATAAAGGATGCATAGAGGGTGGAATTTACAAAAAAACATTTATCCTTCCTCCACAATATTCATTGCACCATACCCAGCAAGCTGATCAAGAAAAGCCTGGCCTGAGAGCTTTGTTTACCTGTGAAAGATTTGGCTAGTTCTTTGAGGGATTTGGGTACATTTTGCTTTTGACTATCTGGAAAAAAGTTGAACTGTGACACATTGATGTGTTTACATTCAAATTGAGGAAACAAATAGGATTTTTATCAAATTGGACAAGCTTGAGATTTTCAAAGGCTTGACTGATGTCTGCTCAAATTAATCTACTGTTTATAACCTGCAGAATGTTGTGTTGCCTAATATTGCCCACTCATCAGTTCTCGTTTTTATACTGCAGCACATGTGAACATCAGTTTGAACCTTGTGAGAAACTCATACATTCACTTCCTTCCTCTCATTTTAACATCAGTTGGAAATTGATGAAAGGTGAAGAACAATTTTTGATGTAGCTTTGTACAATATTAAAAGCCACAAACTGACATCCTGGGGTTAAAATCTGCTAAGTTTATTTTTGATATATAACCAAGAGTCCATCCCAACCAAGATTACTAAAAGCAAGTCATTATCTTCATCAGCCTTCATTTGAATGATTTGACAGTTGCTTTTGCATTCTGTGCCTGCAGAGATAATTTGCTCATTGAGAGGGCTGCAATATAAGCCTCGGGTATCCTTGAGTTCATCTGGGATAAAAGAAACATTGCTGAGAAATTCATCACCAGTTAATAACAAGAATTGTGAAACCAGATACAGCAGCTCTGAAATTCATTCAGTTGAAGTCCATGAAAATGTATTTTGGAGACTGTCCTGATTCTATGGTTCATTTAATATAGAACACTGCAGCACAGTACAGGCCCTTCAGCCCTCAATGCTGTGCTGACCCATATTTTTTTTTTAAACTAGACCCTCCCTACTCTGTAACCTTGCATCCATGTGCCTGTTGAAGAGCCTCTTGAATGACCCTAATGTTTCAGCCTCCATCACTGCCCCACTCACGGCACCCATAACTCTGTTTTTAAAAAAAATTCTTGCACCGATGTTTCCTTTTAAACTTCTTTCCCTTCACTTTGTACAAATGCCCTCTGGTGTTTGCTATTCCTGCCCTGGGAAACAGGTGCTGGTTGTCCACCCTATCTTTGCCTCTCAAATCTATCGTCTCCTCTAATCCTTCTGTCCTTCAAAGAGAAAAGTCCCAGCTCAGCTAACCTTACCTCATAAGACTTGTTTGCAATCCAGGCAACATCCTGGTAAATCTGCACCCTCAACAAAGCTTCAACATCCTTCCTATAATGAGGTAGCCAGAACTGAACACAGTGCTCTAAGTAGGGTCTCACCAGAGATTTGTAGAGTTGCAACATGGCCTCTTGACTTGTGAACTCAATCCCCTATTAATGAACCCAAACATCCCATAGGCCTTCTTAACTATCCTCTCAACCTGCGCAGCAACCTTGAGGGATGTATGGATTGGAAGCCCAAGGTCCCTCTGTTCACCCACACTCCTAAGTAGCTGACCATTAACCCTGTACTCAGCCTTCTGGTTTGTTCTTTCAAAATCCATCACCTCACACTTATCCGGATTGAACTCCATTTGCAACTTTTCTGCCCAACTCTACATCCTGTCTATATCCTTTTATAATCTACAACAATCAAAATCCATTCCATCACAACATTTAATGGATTATAATACTTTGGTAATGTCTATTAATGGCATTCAATGTTTTTGCAACCTTTACCTAGCACCCTATAAATTGATCAAAGGTTTACTTTAGAAGTGTAGCATTTTTCTCTTTGGATTTCTATCTATGATTTGTGGACACTTGTGACTTCTGGAGTCCAGGAATTAGGACTAACCCGTGACAGCAGAAAGAACTGAGAAAAGCCAAATTCAGTGATCAGAGATCACAAAAGCTGTGGCAGGAGCTTCCTATTGAAAAACACCAGTGCTCCACCAATGATTGTAGATTCCAGCCCAAATGTTTTGGTGCACCAAGTATCAATGAAAATAGTGACCAAGTGAAAGGTGCAGGAATACAATCAAGTGTCTGGCAGAGCTCTTAAGATCAATGATATTGAATGGGATGGATTTGTTTTACATCTGGGGCAAAGAGGAACTTGAGTTATTCAACCTTACTGAATGCCAGAAATATTCTAAATCTGAAATGTGATTGTGCACTGACACATCTCAAGTGTTTCTTATTTCTAACACCAACCAATTATTCACTGGAGAAATCATCTCTCAAACAAATGAATGCCCTGATTAAAGCACCTGGTACTGTTTCTATTCATTTAATGGTGATAATGTAATCAGCTCAAAATGACTTGCTCTGCTGCATTGAATGCCTAATGTTGACAAAGACCGCATTGAATCCAAATGATCCCAATTAGCAATCATTCTGTAACTGGTCCGAATTGCCTCTGTGTCATAAATCTGTTTATATAAAAAAAAGTTGAGATAGCTTACCCTCTGTTATCTGTATAGCTGAATGTGAACAAGTGGTTGTAAGTGGAGAGTCTAGTGGTATATGAAGTGCAAATAACCAAAGGATTATTCTCGTGAAGCATCATTAGTTATGTATGATCTTCTTCCTTTAGGAGTTTCTTTTTTTTTATTTTGTACCATTCTCTCCTGAAGACAGAGTTGTACTGGGTCATGCAAGTTTGAGGAGGGGAGGGTAGAATTTTTCTCCGACTGTGTGGTTCCCTCTACCACCTTCGCCAAGGATCTTTCCTTTTTATGTGATTCCAGTTAAAGGATACCAGTAAGGACCTGACTCAACTCACTCTACATGAGCAAACAATGAGAAGCATGAGGAACTCAGTGTGGCAACCAGCATCCATGGAGAGAAATGGTTAGCCAACATTTCATCTTGGGATCCTTTATTAGTGGTCTCAATAAAGCATCCTGACCTGAAACATTGACTGACTATTTCTTTCCATGGATTTTGCATGACCTGTTGTATCCCCCTTGCTTTTCATTCTTGAGAACCATAGAATGTAATGGCATAGAAACAGGCCCTTCAGCCCTTCTAGTCTGTGCTGAAATATTATTATTCCTAGTCCAAACTGACCTGCGCCCAGTCTATCGCCTTCCCATCCATGTACCTGTTGAAATTCTTAAATGTTAAAATTGAGCCTACATTCATCACTTCAGCTGGCAACTAGTCCCATACTCACACCACTCTCTGTGAAGAAGTTCCTCCTAAACATTTCCCCTTTCACCCTTAATCTGTGTCCTCTGTTTTGTATCTTGCCCCATCCTCTGAAAAAGGCCAACTTGCATTTATTCTGTCTATACCCTCATAATTTCATACATCTCTATCAAATCTCATCTCATTCTTCTATGCTTCACAGAATAAAGTCCTAACCTGTTTAACCTTTCCCTGTAACTCAGTCCTCAAGTCCCAGCAACAACCTATTAAATCTTCTCTGCACTCTTTAAATCTTGTTGACATCATTCCTGTAGTTAGGTGACCAGACTGCACACAATCCTCCAAATTTGGCCTTGTACAACTTTACCATAACATTCCAACTCCTATACTGAAAAATGTACACACAGATTCAAGCATCTGCATAGATTAAAACATATATAGTTCTTCTGTACCTTAATCCATGTGCATACTTTCTGTAAAAGATACATGTCCAGTGAACTCTGAACCTTGCAGAGTACGAGACCTGAGGAGGTTTTAAAAAAAAAGCTTTGTACAGTTTATTCAAGGTTCTTCACGGACATTATGGTACATTGCAGCAGTCCAGCAATCAGTGAGACAGATGCTTACAGAGGTAATGAGCATTAAATGACAATTATTGTTAAGGATTGCCTAACCTGCTCTCTCCGACCTGGACCAATTGCCAAATCTCGAATACTGACTGATTTCTCTTTTTCACTGAGCACTCTAACCTCCTCACCAATATCAACGCTTGATCGTCACAGCTGAAGGATTAAACTTTGAATCTAAGCCTGTGCTGTCCTCTGCAGTCCTTTTGTTCTCTGAGTTGTTTGTTCTTTCTGCTAAGTACAAGTACCAGATACAGTCATCTTTATCTCAAGAGGGATGGCCACCACCACGTTACTCAAGTCACACAAGAAACACCTCTGAATAAACAGAATTTAGAGCATCCAAGATGTTTGACATTTCATGTCAAAACATACCGGGATTGTAGGTTAATTGGGTGGCATGGGCTTATGGACCGAAATAGCCTATCACTGTGCTGTATGTCCAATTTATTTTTTTAAAAAGTATAGTTTAAGAAGCCTTTGAACCTGCTAGATAATCTGGCACCCATTTCTTTTCAGGAAGCCTAAAAATGATGAATATTATTGTGTTCTTGAGAGCTGCAGCAAGGAAACTGGCTGGTCAGACCACAGTCCATACCAACCATATTAATATTCATTATAGTTTTCCCATATTCCCTCAGTTCTTCCCAGATTCTACCCTAATGGTCACGTGATGAGAAATTTACAATGTACAATTTACCTGACATTTTCAACGTATGTGAGAGGAAACGCAGCACATCGAGAACACCCATCCAATCATTGAGAGAGCATGCAAAACCCACACATGCAGCACTGGAGGTCAGGATTGAATGCACGATTATCATAGCTTTGAAGTATCCTCGTCCGTGCCAGTGTGCTGTTGTATGTCAGCTGGTGATTTAAACCACAGGGGAGGGAGTGTATAGGATAAACCTTGACATTTACGTGTTAGGCTTTACCAGGGAGAATCCTGGACAG
Source organism: Narcine bancroftii (assembly GCF_036971445.1). Lineage (NCBI taxonomy): Eukaryota > Metazoa > Chordata > Chondrichthyes > Torpediniformes > Narcinidae > Narcine > Narcine bancroftii. Next base: position 31,453,753 of record NC_091472.1, read on the forward strand.
TGATTGGGAAGCAAGCCTTGGATAATCTTTGGAAAATCTCAGCAGGTCCAACAGTGTACTTCATAGAGCAAAGATAAACAATATTTTTGGCTTGAGCCCTTCATCAAGGTATGCTCTTTATCCTTGATGATCTTTATCCTTTTTCATCCAGGATGGTGAGGAATCTGCTCATTGCTGAGACTGATGGAACCTGTAACCCTCCAGATTAGTACATTCAGTTCTACAGCACACAAGTGAATCATTCCATTGGGAACACATCCAGGCACGAACATCAATAGACTGCAGCTATGATGACAACAAATTTGTTTGTGAGAATGCTAAGTAAAAATATTTTTATTTGTCTGACCAGAAAAAAAATAGAACTGTGCCACCTGGTTCTTGGAATTTCGTCCACAATATATCACCACTTTCTCTGCTCAATTCCACAGCAGGAGATAGATACAGCTTGTCATCTACAACCTCTAATCTTACCCAGAGACTGTCTGCCTTCTCTTGCTGCCTGTAGGAACCTCCTCAGTGTTTTTTATTTTTGTTTTCTTTTGTAATACTGCCTGCTCTCCACGAAATACCTTGGAATATTTTCTCGGCTAATTGCATTTTGCAACTCCAAACTTTGAAACAAAAGAATTGCTGGAGTAACTCACCAGGTCGGACAGCATCCAGGGGTAGAACTGGGCAGTCAATGTTATGATTAAGGGTACCTCCAGCAGTTCTTTGACTCCTCAGGTTTCCAGCATCTGCAGCTTTGGTACTTCTTTTTGAAATTAGAGTGTTTTATGAAGAAGAATATTACCACAGTCTACTTCTTGTATTTGTTGTATGTAGTTATTATTGTGTACCTCATTCCAATTCTGTGAACTATTCTATTAAATTTACACCCTCCCTGATCTTTGATTAACTACACGTATAAAGATTTACAGGCTCTTGTCTCACAGATCCTTACAAACCAGTCTTGGGCTATAAAAAGATAAATAGAATAAAAGTAATTTCATAGCATCTGATCGTAATGGAACGACAGCACGTTGTGGTGCTAATCTTATTTGCATTTCAATTTTTTTTCTTTACTAAATTCAGAATCCAATATATGTCTACTTCCAACAAATAAAACGTAATTGATGTCCTTAATAATATCTCTAGCTTCTTCATTTCAATATCAGTAACTGCAAAACAGCGTTTTCGCAGACATTTATCATGCCGAAAATATTTCTCTTGTATTGAGGCCGCTCATAATGTATCATTAACTAGTAAATGACAAAAAAAATTCTAGGATCATCATTGATCATCTATATTTCAAGAATGCTTGTTTCATTGTTCAGATATATTTCTTTTGATCTGTGTATTTTGATTTTTAATGTTTAAAGAATTGGTACCGACAGGCCACGGGGAATAGGTCCAGTCCAAATTTTACTGGTAACCTGTGAAACGTTAACCCTGAATGGATGACTCTGCTAATATTGAATATTTCAGTGAGAGATTTAAGAGGAACCTGATGGACAACTTTTTCACAAGTAATCCAGACAGGTAATCCAGACCCTTTGGCTCAGTTTCTACGGCATGGACGCAAACCCTTTGGCTCAGGTTCTACGGCATGGAAGCAGACCCTTTGACTCAAGTTCAACAGCATGGAAGCAGAACCTTTGGCTCAGGTTCTACGGCATGGAAGCAGACCCTTTGGCTCAAGTTCTACGGCATGGAAGTAGAACCTTTGGCTCAGGTTCTACAGCATGGAAGCAGACCCTTTGGCTCAGGTTCTACAACATGCAAGCAGACCCTTTGGCTCAGTTTCTACGGCATGGACGCAAACCCTTTGGCTCAGGTTCTACGGCATGGAAGTAGAACCTTTGGCTCAGGTTCTACGGCATGGAAGCAGACCCTTTGGCTCAGGTTCTACGGCATGGAAGCAGACCCTTTGGCTCAAGTTCTACGGCATGGAAACAGACCCTTTGGCTCAGGTTCTACGGCATGGAAGCAGACCCTTTGGCTCGGGTTGTACGGCGTGGCCGCGGACCCTGTGGCTCGGGTTGTACGGCGTGGCCGCGGACCCTTTGGCTCGGGTTGTACGGCGTGGCCGCGGACCCTTTGGCTCGGGTTGTACGGCGTGGCCGCGGACCCTTTGGCTCGGGTTGTACGGCGTGGCCGCGGACCCTTTGGCTCGGGTTGTACGGCGTGGCCGCGGACCCTTTGGCTCGGGTTGTACGGCGTGGCCGCGGACCCTTTGCCTCGGGTTGTACGGCGTGGCCGCGGACCCTTTGCCTCGGGTTGTACGGCGTGGCCGCGGACCCTTTGCCTCGGGTTGTACGGCGTGGCCGCGGACCCTTTGCCTCGGGTTGTACGGCGTGGCCGCGGACCCTTTGCCTCGGGTTGTACGGCGTGGCCGCGGACCCTTTGCCTCGGGTTGTACGGCGTGGCCGCGGACCCTTTGCCTCGGGTTGTACGGCGTGGCCGCGGACCCTTTGCCTCGGGTTGTACGGCGTGGCCGCGGACCCTTTGCCTCGGGTTGTACGGCGTGGCCGCGGACCCTTTGCCTCGGGTTGTACGGCGTGGCCGCGGACCCTTTGCCTCGGGTTGTACGGCGTGGCCGCGGACCCTTTGCCTCGGGTTGTACGGCGTGGCCGCGGACCCTTTGCCTCGGGTTGTACGGCGTGGCCGCGGACCCTTTGCCTCGGGTTGTACGGCGTGGCCGCGGACCCTTTGCCTCGGGTTGTACGGCGTGGCCGCGGACCCTTTGCCTCGGGTTGTACGGCGTGGCCGCGGACCCTTTGCCTCGGGTTGTACGGCGTGGCCGCGGACCCTTTGCCTCGGGTTGTACGGCGTGGCCGCGGACCCTTTGCCTCGGGTTGTACGGCGTGGCCGCGGACCCTTTGCCTCGGGTTGTACGGCGTGGCCGCGGACCCTTTGCCTCGGGTTGTACGGCGTGGCCGCGGACCCTTTGCCTCGGGTTGTACGGCGTGGCCGCGGACCCTTTGCCTCGGGTTGTACGGCGTGGCCGCGGACCCTTTGCCTCGGGTTGTACGGCGTGGCCGCGGACCCTTTGCCTCGGGTTGTACGGCGTGGCCGCGGACCCTTTGCCTCGGGTTGTACGGCGTGGCCGCGGACCCTTTGCCTCGGGTTGTACGGCGTGGCCGCGGACCCTTTGCCTCGGGTTGTACGGCGTGGCCGCGGACCCTTTGCCTCGGGTTGTACGGCGTGGCCGCGGACCCTTTGCCTCGGGTTGTACGGCGTGGCCGCGGACCCTTTGCCTCGGGTTGTACGGCGTGGCCGCGGACCCTTTGCCTCGGGTTGTACGGCGTGGCCGCGGACCCTTTGCCTCGGGTTGTACGGCGTGGCCGCGGACCCTTTGCCTCGGGTTGTACGGCGTGGCCGCGGACCCTTTGCCTCGGGTTGTACGGCGTGGCCGCGGACCCTTTGCCTCGGGTTGTACGGCGTGGCCGCGGACCCTTTGCCTCGGGTTGTACGGCGTGGCCGCGGACCCTTTGCCTCGGGTTGTACGGCGTGGCCGCGGACCCTTTGCCTCGGGTTGTACGGCGTGGCCGCGGACCCTTTGCCTCGGGTTGTACGGCGTGGCCGCGGACCCTTTGCCTCGGGTTGTACGGCGTGGCCGCGGACCCTTTGCCTCGGGTTGTACGGCGTGGCCGCGGACCCTTTGCCTCGGGTTGTACGGCGTGGCCGCGGACCCTTTGCCTCGGGTTGTACGGCGTGGCCGCGGACCCTTTGCCTCGGGTTGTACGGCGTGGCCGCGGACCCTTTGCCTCGGGTTGTACGGCGTGGCCGCGGACCCTTTGCCTCGGGTTGTACGGCGTGGCCGCGGACCCTTTGCCTCGGGTTGTACGGCGTGGCCGCGGACCCTTTGCCTCGGGTTGTACGGCGTGGCCGCGGACCCTTTGCCTCGGGTTGTACGGCGTGGCCGCGGACCCTTTGCCTCGGGTTGTACGGCGTGGCCGCGGACCCTTTGCCTCGGGTTGTACGGCGTGGCCGCGGACCCTTTGCCTCGGGTTGTACGGCGTGGCCGCGGACCCTTTGCCTCGGGTTGTACGGCGTGGCCGCGGACCCTTTGCCTCGGGTTGTACGGCGTGGCCGCGGACCACGCCGATACCTACCCTGGTTTAAAAAGAAGCAGAGGAGATGACCCATGGGACAGTGACCACACCGACGGACCAGCGAGTGGCTCTGAGGCTGAAAAACACACAAGCGACTGGCTGTTGGTGATGAGAGGTGAGGAATTCATGCAGACTCCGGGCTGCTGGCAACTGCAATCAAGGGGCTCACACCAGATTCCTCAAGATTGGCCAAAGAATCTCTGGATGTCAGAACCGAGATGCAAGAGGGTGCTGAAGGAATTGGTGGCTTCCTGATCATGTTAGAGGTTTGGACTGAAAGCTGAGTGGTGGCGGAGACTGCAGGAACGCTGGAGGTGAATATATTGACCCTCAGTGGCTCTGGGGTGACTCTTTTATGCTCCTCTTTCTTTGACGGTAAGAGGTGCCGGGCAATTTATGCTGATGGTAAATCCTTGGCTGCCTTATGGTAGACTAAAGGAAATTATGTGTCAAATCATATTTTTTGTTTTATTACATGACAATAAAAGAATCTTGAAAAGATATAGGGATAGGAAAGGCTTAGAAGAACATGGATCAAACGTGGGCCAATATGACTAACCCAGAATGCTAGTTTGATTACAATAGACAAATTGACCCAAAGGTCAATTCTCTGTTGAATTATGACTCTATAATTTTACGATAGAGACTTGGATCTGATTTGTGGACAGCAGAAAATAGGCAAAAAGCAATCCTGGAAGTTGATCTTATACTCCAAATATAAGCAAGCAACAAATCTGTGGAGTGGAATTTCATTTTTAAAAGAACATTAAATCGGGCCTTTTGCTGCCTTAATTTACCATGATTGGTTGGGTCATGTCAGGAAATTAAATAAACCATATAGATTTAAAAATAAGTCTTTGAAGCAAGGTCGAGGACAATCATTTTACAGAGATGTCCTTTTTGTATTTTAATAAATTAGCATTACTTGTCATTCCTACATTACTTTGTTAACATGTGACATGGCGTGTTGTTCACTCATGATTTTTTTCACCTCTGTGTTGTAGATTGGAAAATGGTATGTCATGCTATCAAAGTGCAAACAAGTTCTGACAGCCTGGCAGAGTGCTCCACCGAGATATCTGCTAGGCTGTCTACAAATTCATTTTCAACACTAATAAAGTGGAAAATTAGATCTAAAATTCTGGCTCGTTAATATTCCTACCGATTACTTTGGGGGGGAAAAAATGGAATGTGTTTCTTTTGTCAGTCTTTTGATTATTAAAGGTTTTTGCTCCCATTGTAGCTTTTAACTGGTACAATATGCAGGGTTCTGTTTCCAATGCTCTAAGGTCAGCTGTGTGAAGGTGAGATGTGGTTGCAAATAAGAATATAAGCAAATAGTAGATTACAATGGTAATCCATGTCCTATCACACAGTCTGCTACTGACCCTGTAACTGAAATCGGGATAATGAGCGTGTAGAGCTCGTCGAATGAACCAAAGACTTGTTGATCAAAACCAAGGCTTTTATTAGCAAAAGACAGGAGCTCTTCACAGGTGGCCGACCAGTCCGGAATGATCCGACCTGGCTAGGGACACAACCCTTTAAGACCAAGACAGTAGGTGTGGCTAAGCTCTTAGCCAATCGCTGTAAGCACAGTCATTACATACTCTAGATACTGTAACTATATACATTGGTGATAGGTCTGTACCATCACAGAGCGTAAATAATAAAAAAATGTTCGGGCACTTGAAATCTAAAATAAAAGCAATGAAGTCTGAAAAGAAAACTCGGCCATCAGGCAGCACCCATGGAAATAATTTGCATTTTTGGTATCAAAGTACAGCTGGATGGCACGGTTAGCACAATGCCAGAGATCCAAGATTGAATCTGGCGCTCTTGTGCAAGGGGTTTGTACGTTCTGTCTTTTGTTAGGTCTGACTCACTCATTCATGAACATCATGAACAAAGCAGACCTAACACTGTGACAGCATGGGTTCCCAACGGCTGCTCTAATTTCCTCCCATGTCCCATGAACGTACAGAGTTAGGGGTGTTAATTGGTCAACGCAGGCTCGTGGGCCTATTACCAATGCTGAATCTCTAAATTAAAAATTAATATTAAATGTTTTTTAACTCAGTTTTGAAGAATCATCTTTGAAGTAAAATGTTAATTGCTTCTCATTTCAGATATTTCATGACCTGCTGACATTTTACAGTATTTACTGTTAAAATTCATCACCTATTAAACTACTGAAGCACAGGAACTAATAATGGAAGTTGTGTGACACAATAATCTCAAAACTGGCTTTTTGAAACACAGGATTGATACGGGAGAAGTGATAGATTTTGTCCACATGGGCTTTCGACAAGGTCCAGTGTGGCACAATCAATGACCACTCACAGATGCGAAGCAAGAGTCAAAGGCTTTATTGAAGACCCAGACTCGTCTCTACATGCTACTGGCTCAAGTCCAAGGGAGGTAGGAGGGAGGAGACTAGGGCTCTCGGCTTTTATTAGGGGATCTTATGGGGAGGAGCTACAGGTACAGAAGGTGGGCCAGCCTGCCCAGCCAAGTGAGGACATGCCTGCAGTACCACATTCATCACTCTTTTTTTGAATGAAGTCTAGTGATGTGATGCTGGGCAATGTCCATCAGCTTGTATCCATACAGTTCGAAGGTTCAGCTGCTTCATTGTCTGTGTCTGCTGGTTCTTTAGATGGTGTGGAATTTGTTTGTAACAGCGGGCGGGAGGGAACACTCAGGGGACCATGTTGGAGGTAGGATCACTACTTCATCTGTCAGGTTGATCCCTGGGGCCAACTGATTACTGCCCAGATGTATCGGGTGCAGCTCCAGTGCCAGGGCCCCCACCCATTGTATCATTCCATCTGGCTGGGTACCTTACCAGGTCATACTGGGAGTTCGCATGCAGGAGGTATACTTCAACCAGTGGGTGTGTAGTGTGAATAAAAGTTCTCACAACTGGAAGGAGAACATGTATTTTTATTAGCTTATAACTGAGGGTAGAGTCTTTCAATGGTCTTCAGAGGGACTCTGGGTTTAGGCAGGAAACCAGGGTAATATATTGGTAGATGGGAGTGGAGCCAGCCATCAGTATAGCACACCATCAGTGAATCTCAGTTCACTGCATTCACCCCTTCCTGCAGGATTTGGGGTCTGTGGATGAAGTTTAAGTGATCGGGGGGGTCTGGAGATCCTGGTGGAGTGCCTAAGCATGGGAGGGCCTTGGGCTCCTTGGGTCTCCTGGTTCCCTTGTGAGGGAGGAGAGGCAGGCAGGATTTCTAGCTCCACGGTGGAGGGGAATGCACTTTCCTCCTGAACCGGATTTCCCCGAGGCCCTGACTGGGGGCGGTGAGAATGAGCTCCACAGCTTGTAGGGCACTTGAGGCAACAGACCCTCTGTTCCATTGGATGCCAGGTCCCTGATGGAGATGGTGTCTTCCCTGCCATCTGGGTACTCCATATAGGCATACATGGGATTGGCATAGAGCAGTTTCACCCCTTCCACCATGTTCCTCATGTGCTTCCCAAGAATATTGAAGCAGTTGTGGTGAGCCAGATTGGGAGTGTAGTTCCTGATCCCGATCTCCCCTCGAAATTGAATAAAGGTTCGTGAGGAGTAGCGTTGGTTGATGTACATAGTAGCGACTGGATGGAATGGAGTGCCATAGGAAGAACTTCCTGCCAGCATGAGTCTGGAAGGCCTCTTGACTTGAAGGCTAGTTTGACAGCCTTCCAGAAAGTGGCATTTTCCTTTTCAACCTGCCCGTACCCCCGGAGGTTGTAGCGAGTAGTTCCTCTGGACATATCTCTTTGCTCCTAAAAGATGAGCCCCGGTCACTATGAATATAGCCAGGATACCTGAACAGGGCAAAAATGGAATCTAGGCCCTTTAAACTGACAAAGTGGACATGTCTGGACATGGGATGGCGAATGGGAAGCAGGAGTACTCATCTCTGAAAGAGAGGAACAAAGGGTTCCCATTCGTGGAGGGGAGAGGTCCCTTAAAATCGACACTGAGCCTTTCGAAGGGCCTGGATGACCTCAGCAGGTGTGCCTTTTGTGGTTTTCCTCGTGAACATGGCCCGTAGCCATTTCATACCTGCACTTCTTGGCAAGAATCCACAGATCCAGCAGTATTTCATCGACGGTCTCTCCTGGCTCATACCGATGTAGAGCGAGTCAGTGCCTTGCTAGGACCTCGATTTGTGACTTCAGGTACCTAGCCTTCAAAGCCTCCATGGCAGTGTCATATGTCGTGCAATCCCAGATGACTGCGTACCCTTTCGTACCTATCCTGGAAACGAGTGTGAACTCCTGACTTCATTCGGAGTGGAAGACGTCTCTGGTCATGTTCAGGTAGGCCTAGAAGCAGTCTAGCCACTACATGAACTCCTCAGCCATGTCGGGGGACAGAGGGTCTAACACCAGCATAGCTGGCTTCAACAGTGTTTCCTTCTTCTAGGGAATAAGCTAATAAAATTGGAGCACGAATAAAAGTTCTCCTGACTAGAAGAAGAACATATGCTTTTATTAGCTTTTAACTGAGAGTAGGATCTTACAGTGGTTTTCAGAGGGGCTCAGGGTTTAGGCGGGAAACCAAGGGGGCGAGCCAGCCATCAGTATAACACACCACCAGTGAACTCTGTTCACTGCAGTCTGCCTTGTGCGTTCTAACATGCTTCCGGAGAAGCACAGCCCCGGGGTCGTCAGCCAAACCATGTGGTTCCCGACACTGACCTCCAAGGGAAGGAGAATAATTTTTCATGAACGTTGCATTAGTTGCCGTGCAAATAGGAACCTGGTGGCATGCAGTACTTCTGGGAAGGACCTCTTCCCACTGGGATACAAGCATCCCTTTCAACTTGAGGGTCAAAAGAACTGCCTTCCAGATTATGTCATTCTCCCTCTCCACCTGCCTGTTCCTGCAGGGATTGTAGCTGGTGGTTCTGCTTGTAACTATGCCCCTGGAAAGGAAGTATCGCCGCAACTCCTCCCTCATGAAGGCAGATCCCCAGTCACTATGAACATAACTAGGGTATGCAAACAGAGTGAATACTGCATGGAGTGCATTAATGACCGTGGATGTGGTCATGTTGGTCAAGGGGATGGTGAATGGGAAATGTGAGTACTCATCCACTATGCTCAGGAAGTAGATATTCCAGCTCATGGACGGGAGGGGCCCTTGACGTCCTTGCTTAGACATTTGAAGGGGTGAGTGGCCTTGATGAGGTGGGCTCTCTCTGGTCTGTAAAATTGTGGCTTGCTTTTTGCACAGACCAGACAATTGCGAGTCAGCTCTCTGACTTCCTGCACTAAATAGGGCAAAATAGTAGAACCTTGTAACCTCTGAGTGGCAGAGGCTCTCATGGAGGACATGGAGGCGATCAATTTGCACCCTGGCGCAGGTTTCCCTGGACAAGGTACCTTTGAGCTTTTCGGTGGACAGCTTAATTCTCCACCTCCACAATCTTGTCATTTTTGATTTTAACATTGCTGTTTACTGTTAAACATAAATGTGACAGCTCTCTGGTCTGTCAGCAGGGTGAATGATCTGGCTGCCAAGTAGTGCCTCCTGTGATACATGGCCTCCACGCTGGAGTACCTGCGTTCAGGTCCTTGAAGGGTGTGGAGAAAAAAATGCCACTGGCCTGACTGCTTGGTTCAGTGTGATGGCCATGGCAAAGTCGGAGGGATCACTTTCCAATTGGAACAAGATGGATTCATCAATGGCGTGCATCCCCACCTTAGCAAACTCGCATAATGCGAGAAGTGCCCCAGGCACCTTTTTAAAGCCTTGGGGATCTGCAGCAGAGGTAATTCCAGTAGGGTTTAGAGTTGATGGTCTGAATGTAGTCTATCCCCCACTCTTTATCACCACTACTTGCACCTTCCATGGGCTGTTACTCCGTTCTATTACGCCCTCCTCCAGCAGCTGCTCCTCCTCTGTCTTGATGAATTCCCTGTTCTCAGGGCTGAATTGCCTGCTGTTAATGGCAACAGGTTGGGAATTCAGGGTGAGGTTTTGGAACAGCAGAGGCCGAGGGACCCAGAGAGCAGCCAGTCCACAGGTTGGGAGCTCGGCCTGGTGTTCGGGCAAGTGACTGGGTCTCTGGGGGAGGGGAGGGACCTTCCGGAATTGGTGGTTACTGACAGTGAGGGGGTTGGAGTGGTGGGGCCTGTCAAATTCAATCATCACACCCTTAAGCTAGCACTGGAAATCCAGCCACAATGTGACAGGTGCACACAGGTAAAGCATCACCAGCAGTTTGAAGTTCTTGTTTTTGGTGCCCATCATGGTTAGGGTCATGGTGCATCTCCCGTGACTTTCCGCAGAGAGGGATTTGGAGGCTAGTGCTACTTTGCACTTGGCTGGGGACACAGTCAGGGAATATCGTTTGGCGATGCCGGGGTGTATGAAGCTCCCGATGCTTCCCATGTTGAACAGACAGCCAGTGGTGTGATCGTTTACCTCAATGTCCATCATCAATCACCCCAGCTGGTGTAGTCTACTCTGGTCCAGCACAATGGAAGACAATGTCAGCTCACTGACCAAATCACTGCTGCTATGTCATGTGGTTGGCTGCTGTCCAGGAGATTGTGAAGATGGCCACATCCATGGATCGCATGCGGTGGAATCCAGAAGTGAAGCTGGATGTGACGTTCCTCTGTGTCATTGCGCCCCGGCCTAGAAGTTTTGTTCTCAGCAATTAGAAATGATGACGGAAGTGGGTTGGCCCAAGATGGCGATGCGGGTTGCAGTCCGCATTCGGCACTGCTAGAGAGGGCTTAGAATGATATACCCTGGCATTGTGTCCTTTCCTCCGGCAGTTAGATTAAGTTGCACGACGGGCCGGGCAGTACTTTCACGGGTGTTTGCTTTGGCCACAGTAGTTGCACCTCATGTGCTCAGCAGTTAAGGGCCCTGCATCTCAAGATGGCACCGCCTGTTCTCCCCACTTGGAAGCTACCTGGCCCACTGAGTAGGCCTCTGCATTCTTTTGGGCAGTCTGTCGCTTGGGCCATCTGCACCACTTCCTGTAGAGACCAATTGGCTTTCTCCAGGAGTCGTTCCCGTATTTGATGGGAGCGGAATTCAGTGACTAGCACGTCATGAATGAGCTCTTCCTTGTAGGGTCACTGTAGTAATGTCCCAGCACCTGCAGTCTCATCCCAGCTCCTGCTTAGGCCTCATGAAATTGTCCAGACTCTGGCGTCAGGAGCCAATATGGAAGCATGCCTACATTGCGTTCCTCGGGGCTCCGTACTGCTGTCAGAGTAGGGCTATTACCTCTTCATATCCAGTGCAGTCGTGAATTAATTGGTACATATGGTGGCCCATAGCTGTGAAGGGCATTCATACCAATCACTATTGGTTGTGATTTCATGACCTTCAGGTAGGCCTTCAAACAGTGTAGCCATATATCAAACTTTACAGAGGCCTTTGGTTCAATCTCCAGATTCTCCAATCGGATTGCCTTGTCCATGATGCTTTAAAGTTCTGACCAATAAATTGTGGCACGATCAATGACTATTCAGATACGAAGCAGATAGCCAAAAGCTTTATTGATCAGAAGACCCAGACATGCCTCTACATGCTGCTGGCTCATGTCCAAGGCAGATATGAGGGAGGAGACTAGAGCTCTCATCCTTTATTAGGGGATCTTATGGGGAGGAGCTACAGGTACAGAAGGCAGGGCAGCCTGCCCAGTCCAATGAGGATATGCCCTAACATGCATGCAGGATCATGTTCCACCACATTCAGTAGGGTCAGTGGGTTAGGAAAGGTAGATCACATGAGTTGTCTAGCTTATCAATTTGGCTTAGTGGTTGGAGTCTGGTCACAGAGGTTTCATGTTCTGATTGGAGACCTTTGGCCAATAGTGTGCCACAGGTATCTCTGCTGGGTATTATTGTTATTCAACATCTGTATTAAGATTTTGTATGAGAATTTAGTTGGCATGATTTAGTAAGTTTGCAGATGATGGCAAAATTAAAAGTCTCATAGAAAATGAATAAAGTTATCTGAATTGCCACAGTATCTCAATCCAATGGAGAAGTGGGCCAACAAATGGCAGATGGAATTTAACTCCAACAAGTGCAAGGTGGGTTAAACAGGGCAGGACTTGCAGAGTAAATGGTTAGGCCCTGGAGAATGTTGTTGAACAGAGTGACCTAAGGGTACAAGTACATGGTTCCCTGAAAATGACAATGCAGGTAGTCAGGATGTTGTTGAATGCCTTTGTCGTTGCCTTTATTGGTCAGGGCATTGGGTACAGGAGTTGGATATTGTAACAATTGTGCAAGACATTCATGAGACCACACTTGGAGTATTGTGTGCAGTCTGGTCACCCAGCTTTCGGATAGATTACATTAAGCTGGAAAGGGTGCAGAAAAGATTCAAGATGTTACCACGATTGGAGAGCTCGAGTTGTTAATTTGAGAGTGGAGATGTTGGGAGCTTTTTGTTTTTTGCAGGTGCAAATGAGACTGAGTGATGACCTTATAAAATCATGAAATAAGGTAAATGGTTGCAGCTTTTATTTCCAGGAAAGGGGAGTCTAAAACTAGAGGACATATATTTAAGGTGAGAGCTGAATGATTTAAAGGTGACTTGAGAGGCAATATTTTTCACACTGTGAAGTGATGCACATGTGTTATCAGCTGGCAGAAGCAGTGGTCAGGGCGAGTAAATTTACAACCCTTAAAAAAAACATCATGGAAAGGGAAAAGTTGAGATGCTTTATGGGCTTACACAGGCTAGTAAGGATTAGCTGGGCTGAAGGTCCTTTTCCTTTCCTAATCGATGATCAGCTGTTGAGTCAGTTGCAGTTAACCATTCACATTTCAGTACCAAACATAATCTGATGAAATTGTCCAATATAGTTTTGGCAACAAGAACCTTAAGCACATTACACTCAGAAGAAATTTATTTATTTTGCATTTCATTATTATCTGCTTCCAGCATTTTCCTTGGTACACAGTTAACCTTGATCACTTCCCATCTCCAAAAATGCCCTACTCCACATCCTTCATGGCCTGTTCAGCCTTATGAATGTATAATTTTCTGCTCTTCACCTCTTCTGTTGCTGACCTGTAACTGAAGCTCTGTCCATGCCTTCCTGCTTTCCCTAACTTTCATCTCAGACAATCTCTTCAATGAATAATTCTGCATTGCTTTTGCTTTGCCACCGATGTTGTTCCAAGACTTTGATAAACTGGCTTTTTCATCTGGTTCAGAGGACTCCCACAGTTCACCAAGCTGCTATCCAATGACACCTTCCACCTGGGCCAATCATCATGTGCTGTGTTTGTCTGGAATATTGCTTCCTGTCAGAGTTCACTGAGGGTCCTTCCTTCAAATGTGCCTAACACAGTTTTCCTTCTTGCACCCTCGATCAATATGCTGTATGTGGTGAAAATTGTAATATAAAACTATCTTAAATGAGCTCAAATTGTAGTCTCCATGTGAATCAGTTTCAAAGAACAGGAATACTAGTTTCTCATCATGTGTTTAAGTGGCATCTCAATATTGGCACCTAGTTTCCATGCCCCCTCATTAATTCTGCACAGTAAGAGATCGTACATTGTCTGGAAATTAAAACCTTTATGCCAATGTCTTCAGCACGTACTCCTTTGTAACAAGTACCAAACCCACTGCTCTCAGAAATCTCTGACCACATCAGAGGAAAGTGGGCATTTAGATTTTCACATTATCCATCTGATGATGTGGTGCTGGGAGACCCTTCAACATTTCACAAGCCACCAGCAGCAACAATGCTTTCTTTTTATCGTGTATTGTCATGTACCTCTGTTCTTTGTTCTCCCACTGCTCTCGACAATATTGGTCACCTTCAGAAACGTTTCCACTAATTTTACCTACAGGGCAAATAGCTGAGTTTGCTTAAATTTCTCCGATTAGCCACCATATCCCGTCACTGCTGCTCTTTCCTGAGAAACATTTTTTTCCAGCCTGGATCACAATCGTGCTACTCCCTCAGGTTGTATATCCCAAGCATGATGGCAATTTGTGTAGGGTAATTTCTTTAAGCTCATACTTCCATGAGAAAATTCTTGGCGAAGATATCAAAAGAACTTTATGTAGTTAAGACAGTAACTTTCAATTAACAGCACATTGACTAAGTAGTGAAATCATTTCACCTGCTAAACCCTATCTATAAAAATAATTCCATACTTGTTTACACGACTGCATCCACAGTCTCCCATTAAATCACACAGGTGGAGAGAAAAAAAAAGGATTTTCTGGTCAAACAGAGATCAGGGAGTTTGGGATAATTCTTCGAATATAGCAGAAGAGAAAGGCGGGCACATAGGAATGTGAGTGAGAAGGAAAAGCGTGCAGGTGACTGGAGAGAGGGCTTAAGACGGGAAATAGGGACTGGGATTAGGTAGGAAAGGAAGTAGGACAGTGAAGTAAATTGAGGAGGAGCAGGGGGAGGTAAGGGAGGAAGGAGCTGTCATAAGGCCACAGAGAATATTTCATTCACTCACTGCATTGGGTAATTAACATGACTTAAAGCAATCTTTGTCAATTTATGCAATCATAACCTGTAGCATTGTAGTGGAAGTTTGGTCATTTTGAGAGTGACATTAACCTTGACACATTTAATGATCTACTTCAGTGTCACAGACATTTGGCCATTACTCCAATGGGTCCATTTTTCAAAATTTACTTCCTGTCGTGCAGGAGGATATCAAATAGCGTGAGTGAATATTGAGCCAAAGTATTTTCTCAGTGTGAATGTGGACCAGATGGAGTGAATCTCTTTTTAGTTTATTAATTTCTGGATGTGAAGCAGTGGAAGAACTTATTTGGTGCTGTGAAAGCTGTTTAAAAAGTGTAGAATCAATCATTGTTACATTAATACCGCGCTTCAACTGTAGCAGAGCCTGTGTCTGTTGTGTTTAGCATTGCTTTCGATTTACGGGAGATTTAGTTGCATGCAGATAGACCAGAATTGCATCAGCAATCAAAAATAAAACATCAAGGCCACTTGGTTATTGTGGCAGTTCGTGCAATACTGTTACTGGGTTCAAGACTGGTGCGGTCTGTAAGGAGATTGTACATAGAAAAACATAGAAACATAGAAGATAGGAGCAGGAGTAGGTCATTCAACCCTTCGAGTCTGCTCCGCCATTCAACGAGATCATGGCTGATCTTAAAGTTCAGTATCCCGTCCCCGCCTTCTCTCCGTAACCTTTAATACCCTTATACTGAAGAAATAGATCTAATTCCCTCTTAAATAGATTTAATGAACCTGCCTCTACTGCCCTCTGTGGCAATGAATTCCACAGATTCACCACCCTCTGGCTAAAGAAATTCCCCCTCATCTCGGTCCTAAATGGTTTGCCTATTATCCTCAAACCATGGCTCCGGTTCTGGATTTTCCCATCCTTGGAAACATCCCATCTGCATCCATTCTGTCCAGTCCTGCCAGAATTTTATGTCTCTGAGATCCCCTCTCAATCTTCTAAACTCCAGCGAGTACAATCCCAATTTGCACAATCTTTCCTCATAAGTCATTCCTGCCATTCCAGGTATCAGCTTGGTGATTCGCCTCTGCACTCCTTCCATTGCAAGAACATCCTTTCTTAGATCAGGTGACCAAAACTGCACACAATACTCCAGGTGGGGTCTCACCAAGGCCCTGTACAGCTGCAGTAAGGTATCCTTGTTCCTATACTCAAACCCTCTTGATATGAAGGCCAACATACCATTTGCCTTTTTAACCGTCTGCTGTACCTGCATGCTCGCCTTCAGAGACTTGTGTACAAGTACCCCTAGGTCTCTCTGCACTTCCCCATCTCTTAATCTATTGCCATTCAAATAGTAATCTGCCCTCCGGTTTGTATTACCAAAGTGGATAACCTCACATTGATCCACATTGTAGTGCATTTGCCATGTATCTGCCCAGTCCCTCAATTTATCCAAATCACACTGGAGCCTCCTGACCCCCTCTTCTGTGCACACAACCCCTCCTATCTTAGTGTCATTCGCATTCACCCTATTTCTGCATGGGCCTCCAGGGCCTCTGGTTTCCTCCAACCATTTAAAATGTGCTGGGGGGTGGGGATGTTGGTGTAAATGGGTGACACTGGCTCGTGGGCTGCAAGTGTCTGTTACCATGCTGTAGATCTAAATTTAAAACCTGTACAGAGAAATTTAAGTGTTTCTTACAATGAATGTGTCTGGAAGCTATCATACATGACCTTAACAGATGTTGAGCCTAACCTGAAAGCAATGAGTAGATAGTGTATGGGGAAATTTGTGGTTATTTGGGAAAAAAAAATGCACTGAATAAAATCTAAAATTATTCACATTAAGTAATTGTTGTCCATCCTTTTAGTGGCCTAAACGTTGCTTTCTGCACTCTCCTGAAGAGAAACTAATAGAGATCTAGGCAAATTGTGCAGACACACCCTTCCTCATATATTCCAACCTGACCCATCCTCTCAGTGCAGTTCCGCCACCTCTAGAGCTCCTGAGAGAGTTTGAACTGCTGTCAAGATGCTAGTTGCCTCAACCCTGAGGAAGATCTTTCTGCTCGCACTTGTTAAATTCCCTTCGTCCTCAATTTGATCTCTCGTCCAGTTGTTTTGGATGCTTTAAAATGGAGCACAGCCTTCTGTTTATTCTGCACCACTTGTGCACGGATGATCGTGTTTGGTGACAGCTAATAGGGTGGGATAGGTAGGTAGAATTATCAGGGAGCATTTGTACAATAGGGCAATGAAGCCATACAAAATTTCCAAACATCCTGCTGTTGAAATGTCATTGGCTCATGATCTATTCAAAATACAGGAAATTTTCATCATTATAGCTTCTGCGTGTAAATATATGTATGGGAAAAGTGCTAGATAATGAGAAAATGAGATCACCCTAAAGCATGTCAGCAAAACGCAGGAGTTGCAGAACAGAACTGCAACAAGGATGGCTTCTAATCTATCCATATAACAACTGCAGTACAGAAACAGGCCATATCAGTCCGCACCGATTTAAGTGACTCCATGAGTACCACCTACCTACTCCCTGCCCATAACCCTCCAACCCCCTCACGTCCATGTACTCATCCAACCTCCTCTTAAATGACAAAACTGACCCTGCTGCAGCCACCTCTTCCGGAAGGTCATTCCATTCAGCCACCACTCTCTGAGTGAAAGAAGCTCCCTCTTACATTACTTCTAAAGTTTTGCTCCCTAACCCTTATGGCCCCTTGTTCCAATCTTTCCTACCCTCAAGGGGAAGAGCCTATTCTATCTACTCTATTCCCCTCATAATTTTATATGCCTCTATCAGATCCCCCCCCTCAACCTTCTATGGTCCAATGAATAAAAACCCAGTCTACTCAATCTTTCTCTGTATTCTAGATACTGCAATCAGGCAACATTTTAGTAAATCTTCTCTGCACCCTCTACCTTATTGATATCCTTCCTAATTATCAAGGCATGATGAAAGTGTAATTGATTATGAATGCCAGGGTCTGTGCCTTCACTTGCCAGCACACACCAACTTCTCCTTTTTCCAAATGTCTTCCATTAGAAACCTAGTGCCAGCTTGCTGTTTCTCCCCCACTTTCAACTCTAGGCCATTCCAATTCCTCCCTTAAGTCTGTTCTGACCAAGGTTTTTTTTTAAATCATTCTTTTTGTTAGCAAGTTTGTGAAGATTGCCAGCCTCTCAAAATCATGATTAAGGGCTCAAGCCCAAAACCTTTGTCATGTATCTAGTTGTACATTGTTCGACCTCCAGCATTATTTCTTTACTTCCACCACAGTGTCGGGAAAATTTCTTTTCACTCAAGTGAATTCATAATTTAGAGTGAGGTAACACTCGGCAAAATATTATGAGGGAAACATAGAAAGTTCTAAAGGAGTGTCTGATTTAATCAAGGCCCAACTTGATATTTGCCATTAAATGGGTTCATACATCACCTCACATTCTTTATGACCCCACCTCTGTCAAAGAAGCTAAGAGATCAGTTTTTATTGTGAAAGGGACACAACGGAAGGAAGTAATGCAAGACAGATCAGTCACGTCCACTCTTCTGAGCTGCAGATTGATACTGCACACCATGAGCGGGTTCACTCCTGCAGAAATACTAATGCCCAGACAATTCAGAATGTCTCCATGATATGAATCGAGAGGAAGAGGAGGAAAAAAAGGTAATTGAAAAAATGCGGAATCAGAAACAACTGCTAAGAGGAAGAGATTTGGTTTACAAGATAAATGCTTTTGTACTGATACCACCAGACGCATCACTGATGAGAAAATTGGAAATGGGAGAGATTGTGGAGATGTACAGTTCCATGAATTATCAAAGGAAGTAAGCAAGAGATTTAGAAAGGTTCACACTGCAATGCAAGGTAGTCAAGGGAATAAGCGAGGAAGATGTTGTCTAACTATTTTTTCAAAGTCAATCCTACAATCTTTGAGGGAGATTTAACCTAGAACATGTCTTAAAAGATTCATGAATTGATTGCTGCAGTGAGTTTAGAGACAGCTGTTGAATCAGCAACATCTTTTAATTCTCCACAATCAAACCAAACAACGCCACGACCATTACAAGTTTATGAATCTTACTGAACTTTTTTTATGGAGGAAAGCAGTGGTGTTTATGTAAATATAAGTGACATCACTGTATTTTTGATCATGTAAAAATTGTATGCACGTGTATGGTCCAATATGAGCCTCAACACAGATTTAGAGTTTTTTTTTTACACCATAGAATATTGTGTTCAAACTAATATGATGAAATTTCTTTCTTTGGCTTGGCTTCGCGGACCAAGATTTATGAAGGGGTAAATGTCCACGTCAGCTGCAGGCTATTTTGTGGCTGACAAGTCCGATGCGGGACAGGCAGACACAGCTGCAGCGGAAAATTGGTTGGTTGGGGTTGGGTGTTGGGTTTTTCCTCCTTTGCCTTTTGTCAGTGAGGTGGGCTCTGTGGTCTTCTTCAAAGGAGGTTGCTGCCCGCCGAACTGTGAGACGCCAAGATGCACGGTTTGAGGTGATATCAGCCCACTGGCGGTGATCAATGTGGCAGGCACCAAGAGATTTCTTTAGGCAGTCCTTGTACCTCTTCTTTGGTGCACCTCTGTCACGGTGGCCAGTGGAGAGCTCGCCATATAACACGATCTTGGGAAGGTGATGGTCCTCCATTCTGGAGACGTGACCTACCCAGCACAGTTGGATCTTCAGCAGCGTGGATTCGATGCTGTTGGCCTCTGCCATCTTGAGTACTTTGATGTTAGGGATGAAGTTGCTCCAATGAATGTTGAGGATGGAGCGGAGACAATGCTGGTGGAAGCGTTCTAGGAGCCGTAGGTGGTGCCGGTAGAGGACCCATGATTCGGAGCCGAACAGGAGTGTGGGTATGACAACGGCTCTGTATACGCTAATCTTTGTGAGGTTTTTCAGTTGGTTGTTTTTCCAGACTCTTTTGTGTAGTCTTCCAAAGGCGCTATTTGCCTTGACGAGTCTGTTGTTTCTCTCGTTGTCGATCCTTGCATCCGATGAAATGGTGCAGCCGAGATAGGTAAACTGGTTGACCGTTTTGTGTGCCCGATGGAGATGTGGGGGGGCTGATGGAGGACCTCAGTTTTCTTCAGGCTGACTTCCAGGCCAAACATTTTGGCAGTTTCCGCAAAACAGGACGTCAAGCGCTGAAGAGCTGGCTCTGAATGGGCAACTAAAGCGGCATCGTCTGCAAAGAGTAGTTCACGGACAAGTTACAATAGACAATAGGAGCTGTAGTAGGCCCTTCGGCCTGTCGAGCCAGCACCGCCATTTTACAGGTCATGGCTGATCACTACCATCAGTACCCCTTTCCAGCCTTATCCCCGTAACCCTTAACTCCTTTGCCCACTAGAGTCTTATCTAACTCTCTTTTGAACATAATCAGTGAATCTGCCTCTACCACCCTCTGTGGCAGAGCATTCCACAGATTCACACTTCTCTGGGTAAAAAAATGTTTTCTCATCTCCGTCCTAAAGGGCCTACCCTGTATTCTTAAACTATGCCCTCTAGTCCTCGTCTCCCCCATCATTGGGAACAAGTTGCTCTTGTGTCTTGGTGTGAGCTTGCAGGCACCTCAGATTGAAGAGACTGCCATCCGTGCGGTACATTTAAGATACAGAAAGGGTAGATAGTCACAGTCTTTTTCCCAGAGTGGAGATCAGAATCAAGATTTATTGTTGTGAAATTTGGTGTTTTGTGGCGGTGCAAACATTCATATTAAACAATCTTATGACATTGCTATATAAAAGAAAATAGTGCACAAAACCTAAAGCAGTATCTTTGGTTCATTGATTATTCAGGAATTTGATGGCAGCAGAGAGAGGAGACAAAACGAGTTTTCTCTAAGAGAAAGAGAGAACTGGTTTCTGCAGCATTGCAAGCTGGCAGCTTGTTTAAAACCCTTGTCCATGCAAGAGGAAATGGGTGGCTAGAGTGTTCATCTGAAATAAGGGAAACTAAAAGGAATTTTGTGGTGACCTGCAGAAGAAGAGTTTATCATTTGGAAAACCCTGATGGGGGAAGTTTCTTCGGCAAGACACTGAAGTGGCTAATCAGAGGAAATCAGTTTATATGTGTCCAACGAGCAACAAATCTCTCTCTGAAACCAACGAGAACCTTCCTGAGTAGTAACCAATTAGTTTTAAACACCAGAGCTTGGTGAACGTTCATAAATGTTAAATTCTTTGCACAGTATATGAATTGCCTGAAACTGGTGAACTTGGAGGAGGGAGATTGGACTGTGAATCAAACAACTCTTCTGAACATATACACGTTACATACATGTGCACTTAGAATTAGAAGGGGGGTGGTTAGGTTGAGTTGAGTTAAATTTTGATCCTGTTTTTATGTTTAAATAAAACTAAAAGCAACTTTTGTTTATGTAACCACTTGTCTAAGTGAATTTCTGTTGCTGCCGGGTTTTGGGGTCATCTGGGCCCATAAGATTTTAAAAAGACACATGAACAGGCAGGGAATCGAACGGTAAAGGCCAAACACAGACAGATGGGATTGGATTAGATTGGCATCATGGATGGCACAGACATGGTGGGCCAAAGGGCCTGTACTGATCTGTTGTATGTTCCAATCTATTGACCACTATTTGATTCAATCTCCTCAGGAAGGCAATGTATCAAAAGTGAATCTGAGCTCTTCTGTGGTGAAGGTGACACCAGAAATGTTACTTCAATCCATTACATGACACCAGAAATGTTACTTCAATCCATTATATGACACCAGAAATGTTACTTCAATCCATTAGAAGATGTCCACATCTTTCCTCTCAGTAGTCCACATGAACTCACTGGAATGGCCTCACCAGCCAGTCCAGCGGTTGGAGGGTGGCACTGTTGCTGTCTTTCATCTACTGTCTCGGCAGACTGAGTACTGGAGAGCTCGTATTTCAATAAGCTTTGTGCTGAGGCTAAAGACAAAGCTATTTTTATTTTAACAATGCCTAAAAGCAACAAGTAAAGCTTCTCCGGGATCCTGCTTCATAGTTCTTTGGGTATAACCATATTGTGGGCACTTAGCAACATCCGTGATGAAAAAGCTTGTTTTTTATTGTTTAAAGATGTCTAAATTGGTACAGGTAAGATATGGTGTCCTATTTGATTTAATAGGACATTTTGCTTCAGTTTTGTGAACAATTCTCAAGATTCAATTTATTGCCATAGTAATAACATTTCTTTAAATTTCTTTTTGCCTGCTGCAAGGCCGAGAGATTCGCCAATGGCAGGAATCGCCTAAGCGCCTCTTACAGTCAGACTTACAGTCAGAGGGAGAGAAGCAAAGGTTTCCAGCGCTTCCGCAGCCACACAGAGTTTAGTACAAATAATTGGCAACCTGAGCTCCAGATCAGAACCTCCAACATAATCAGGGACCCTCCAGCGCCCTCGAGACCTACTGGCATCTCGGTTCCGATACCATCTAGCCAGTCTCCAGCAGTCCGCAGCCCGGCACGAGTCTTCTGACAGTCTGCAGCAGCCCACGGGTTCCACGGGTTCCTTGCCTCAAGTCGCTAGCAGCCCGTCGAATTCCCTGGTCCCTCAGCCAGAGAGTCCCTTCGCTGGTCCGCCACTGTGGTCACTGTCCCCACGGGTCATCTCCTCCATTTCTCCCTCCCAGATGGTGCACCATCTTCCTGTCCTCTGGTGCCCTGCTCCAGTCCTCCACTTCCCCACAGTCTGCTGCCCCTTGTGGCTGCTGCCGATTAATAGGCACCGCCAACTTGGGCGTAGACCCACAGTTGCGGGAATTCAACTAAAACCACTGTCGGCTCCTTCAACGGCCCTTTGAAAGTCCAAGCTCCTGCATTGCTGCCATCTTCATCTCTTGACAAAAAAAAATCATGGGTTACCTATTATGGGGAGATCTAACAAACTCCTTACAGACAGCGTGGGACTTGAACCAGAGGGATCTTGGTGTTCCAGCCCATAGGTTCTTGAAGGTGGCAAAGCAGGCAGACAATATGGTGAGGAAGGCATCTGAAATATTGGCCTTCATTAGTAATGGATCAAATGCCGAAATGAGGAGGTTATGATTTAATTTTATAAAACTATAGTGAGACCATGGATGGTGTGCTGTGTGAAGCTCTGGTCACCAAGGTACAAGTAGCACTGGGGAGGGTGCAGGAGAAATTTACCTGAATGTTATCTGTGATGGAGTACTTCAGTAATGAAGAAGGACTGGCGAACAAAGTCTGTTTTCCCTGAAGGAAAGGACGTTAAGAGGTGGCATTTATGAGGAGTATAAATAGGTTAGACTGCAGGAGCAATTTTTACAATGTCGGAAGTGGTTTAGGATGACTGGAAGAGATCTAGAGGAAATTTCATGGAGGCCTAATTCACCCAGAGTGCTAAATATCTATAATGCACTGCCTGAGAGAATGGTTGAAGCTGGATCACTGACACCATTGGTGTCCAGATGAGCATTTGAAGTACTTGGTATAGGGGGAAATGGGCCAAGTCCTGGGAGATTATGGAAAATGGGATTAATACGGAAGGATCCCTAATAGACAGCATGGATGGGTTGGGCCAAATGGTCTGTTTTCCATGATCAACAGGATCAAGTTTTCAAGTTCATTGTCAAGTACAGTCGTGTATTCATTTCGTGACTTATCCAGCAAGTCAACTCTAACAGGCAAACACCAGTACAAAGTAAAAGAGCAAATTAAAATTTATTACCATCTGACTGTACATATACAGTTGAAAGTGCACTTCTCCAGACTTCAGTGCACACAGATACACACACAATATACAGTGCATTCTAGCTATTACATTGCCAGTGACCTGGGTTTGAATCTGGCACTGGCTGTAAGGAGCTTGTGCATTCTCTTTGTGTCTGTGTGGGTTTCTTCCAGGTGCTCTGGTTTCCTCCCACTCTTCAAAAAATAACCATACTGATTTTGTAGGTTGTGAAACAAGGAAGTCTGCTGTCGCCGTGATTGTAGTAAAAACACAAAAATGCTGGAGAATTTTGCAGTATCCATAGGAGACAAAGATACACCTTGACAAAGGGCTCAGACCTGAAATGTTAGAAATATGCATTTTCCTCCTGAGTTTTGCTGAGTTTCTCCAGCGATTCTGTGTATTTACAGGTTTTAAAGGTTAATTGGTGCATTTGAGCAGTGTGGGCTTATGAGGCCAAAAGCATCTCTCAGTGAAATTGGATTATACATAAAGATATAATATAAAATAAATGTAGCTGATTGTTTTGAAATAATTTACTTGGCCATTCATTAACCTCACAACTTGCAGCAAGAAGCTATTTCCCAGCATGGCAGTCTTGATTTTGATGCTCCTGTACCACCTTCCTGACAGTACAAGGTCAGCTATTGGGTGATGGATGGAAGGGGTCCTCAATAATTCTTTGAGCTTTAAACCACACTCCTGGTGAATGTCATCAATAGAGGAAAGGAAGACCCCAGTGATCTTCTCGACTGTTTTGACAATCCTCTGTATTGACTTCCGGACAGATGCTTTGCAGTTACCATGCCACACAATGATGCAGCCAGAGAGGGGCACTTGCAATTGTGGACCTGTTTATATATATATATATAAAAAAATGTTAAGATGGGGGGCACGTCTTAACCTCCCTAGGAAGTGTAGGCTGCACTTTCCTGACAAATGATTGGATGTTGTGAGTCCAGGATAGGCTGTCTGTTATTTTGACACCAAGGAACTTTGTCTTCTCGTTACATTAGAAGGGGCACATTGCAAAGTGCAATCATACAGTGATAAAATCAAGTAGTACGTCAGGTTCACAAGAAAAAATTGTCAATAACCAAGGCTGATCTATTCTCACAACACAACCACATCTGCATTTTCCAAACCAAGTTTGTGGATCAGAGTCGGGAGTTGACATCCTGGCAGATTTATCTCCTCTTTTGAGTTTAGCTCCACTGCCTCTGATGCTCTGACTGAAATCACAGAACCACGTAGTTATCCGCCACACACGGTGTCACTCCAGGCAATTATTGCCATCGTGTTGTGGAAAGAACGTTAAAGAGCGGGGGGGAAATAAACAAAGAACTTCAGCAATTATGTCCTCCTTTTCGCATCCATAGCAGATTCTAACATGTTTCAGGGTCAGTTAAGTATTTTAGAACTATTATTATGGTTACAGGACATGGGCAATTTACACAATGCCAGGACACAAACACCAATGGAGAGAAAAAAAATAACCAGATGGCTTGTACTTCAGAGGATGCAAGAGACTGGAGATACTGGAATCTGAAGCATACAGTAGCAAAACTCTGCTGGAGGAGCTTAGTGGGTCAAGCAGCATCAGTGGGAGAAAAAGTGTCAACTTTGCACTGTACTCTTTAAACTGGCTATGGTTAACCAATCTTGTTAAAGAGTTTTGGCTCAGAACATTGACCATTCTTTCTCTTCCACTGACACTGTTTGGCATGTTGAGTTCCTCCAACCGGTTGTGTTTACCTTGTGGTTCTGTTGAGTCAGTGATAAATGTTAGCATTAAATGATACCCTCTCTGTTCCTTATTCTTTAAATACTAACTTTGGGTCCTTTAGATCCACCTAAGTAGGCATGTTTTTCCTTTGTTATTCATTAACATCAACTCCAAATAAAGTCATGGCATCTACCTTGAATGCCAGCACTATGTGACTCAGTACTCCACTCACCTTTATTCAATTTAAATGTTCAGGAACCCTCACATCTCTAGATTACACTGCCCTGGTTTCTCTTTTCTATTATAATCAATGTATTCTATCTCCTAAAGAATTCCATTTGTTTCCATTTTTTCACCCATTCATGATCTTGTCATGATTGAGCACAGAACAGTACAGCATTGGAACATGCCCTTCAGCCCACCTATCTGTGCCGAACATGATGCCCCAATCAACATCAGGTCTGGGGCTTGAACTTGATAAGATATCCCTCTATCCCCTTCATGTTCATGTCTGCCTAGAAGCCTTTTAAATGTTACTATTCTATCTGTTTCCACCTCTATTCCTGGCAGCCTGCACCAGGCACCTGCCACTCTCTGTGGAAAATATGGCAATAAATGATGGCACTGCCAAAGCTGCTATGATGGTAGTGCTGCCGCTGGTGCAGACCCACCGAGAGTTGGGAGTGGAGGCATAGTGCTCCCCAGTGGGGTCTGACCACCCAGTCCTACTGCTGATGGCTTTGTGCAAGCTTTAAATGGCCTGCTAAAGGAGCCGACTGAGACCTGGGCCCCAGATGGAGGCACCTGTGTTTAGCAGCAACCACGCTGGAGCAGCGGGTAGGGTATTAGTAATGAAGAGAACACAACCCTTTGCCCCCCCCCCACCCATTGAAAAGGAGAAGCAGAGAGATGAAATCAAGGATGATGTCCACGATGGCAGACCAGCGATGGGCTTTGCAAATGAAGGGCACACACATATGGGGCAAAGCTGTTGGGGTTTTGGGGGCAAAGAACTGACTGCGGTTGCTGGAGGCTGGCTCTTGGAAGGCAAGTGTCAGGTTGTGTATTGAGAAGATTCTAAGGGCAAGGAGGGGTCCTGAAGGGCCCTGGTTGCTGAGCTGGACTCTTGTGTGATTGCAGAGGTGCAGGAGCACTCTAGACAAATCCATGGACACTCAGTGACTCTGGGGGATTCTTTTTTTGCATCTCTTCAACCTATCTGTAAGGGGAGCCAGGCAATGCTAATGGTGAATCTTTGTCTACCTTATAGCAGACTAAAGACAATTTTGGGTATTATTACACTTCTGATTTATTGCATGACAATAAATAGTATCTAATCAATTTAAACACTTGTTCTCTGGTGTTGATGCTTTACCCTTGGGAAAAGTTTCTAACTGCTCACCCATTCAATGCTTCATAATTTTATAAACCTCCATTTGGTCTCCCCTCTATCTCACATGCTCCAGTGAAAACAATCCTAGTTTGTCCAATCCCTCCCCATAAGCCATACCCTCGAAGCTGAGCAACATCGTGGTCAACCTCTTCTGCACCCTTTCCAAAGCCTCCACCTCCTTTCTATAATGTGGGCAACCAGAATTACATAGTAATTGTGTCATTTTTTAAAAATATTTAGAATTCTTCACTATATGTTCCTATTCAGTCATGTTTGCTGATGTGGATACCATTCCTAGATTTGTTTCATAGAAAGATAGAATCCACGATACTACAATGGCATGGAAAGAGGCAGTCCAATTAACTGTGTTCCTGCCAGCAGTCCAATTATTCTCTCTCTCCCATTCTTTGTCTGTAATCCTGAAATTATTTTCTCTCAAGGGTCTATCCAATTTTTCTTTGAGATCTCCGACCCTCAACTTTACAGTTCTGGATCGTAATCATTTTCAGCATTTAAAAAAAAAGTTTTATCTTCGTCACCGTATTATATTTTGGATCATCTTTTAAAATATGTTGCTTGTACCATCAGTAAATGGAAACAGATTTCTTTATTTATCCAATCTAACATGGTCATGAACTAGAACACCACTCTCAAATCTTCTGTTAACCTATCTCCTCCCATCTTGTATCTGACCTCTTGTGAGTTCCCTCTCTCTCTTTTAACTCCACACTTGGCCTTAGCTTCAAACTCTACCAGACCTTTACTAATTCCTCAACCTCTCACTCTCTTCTGAGAAGTCAGTCCACAGTAGAGGTCTCACCCTTGTAAATCTGTGCCACACCTCAATGAGGTTTGGGGTCCCGTGATGTTGTGCTCCACATCTGTCACATCCACCTCTGTGCCTTTTGGCAAGATGTCCCCACAGCCCCACCAATGGCTCCTTCTGTGTTTCCACAACACCCCTTCCTCTTGGACACCCCTGCAGGTCTTTTCTCTCCGATTGCCATAGCGACATCAACCGTCTCGACTTCTCTTCCCGTACCCAATCTAACCTCTTGCCCCACTGAAAACGCTGGGCTCCGCTCAATTTGCACCATCTCTTCAAACCCATAGAATAGCCCTTCCCATCTCTTGTCCTCCTCATGGCGGCTTTCTCCACAATCCATCTCAATTAAAGTTTTTGACCTGAAACCACGTTAATTCCTTTTCCTCTCACTGATGCTATTCGACCCATGCCTTCAGAATGTTGACATTACTTCCAGATTCCAGAATCTGCAGACTCTTGCATTTTCTGTTACTCCAAGGAGAAGAACCCAGTTTTATTCAATACAACTTTGTACTAATTCTAGGACATTTACATCCTTCCTGAAAATGGAAACCAGAATTAGATAGAATAGGCTTGTTTTAGTCAAACCAGGATCCAGATGGAACACTGGTTTTGCATTCTAATTTTGAAAGTCAGTTTTATTGATTGGATATGTATAGCTGAGCTATCTGACTCACAATAATGACCATTCTTTTACTCCCTCTGATAATGTTTGACCCACTAAATTCCTCTAGCAGATTGTTATTTTTTTTCACTCCAGGTTCCAGCTTCTGCAGTCTGTTGTATGTTTTGGAATTATGTTACTGCACTTCCAACCAATCTTTATTCCTATTTGTTATCCACATTCATATTGCATGTATGTTCATCTTGTCCAAAACATTTCTGTAAGGTACCTATCAAAATCTTCCATTGCATTTGTTTATTCCCCGAATCTGTCAATTAATCAAAATGTCCTAGTCAATTATTATATGATTATAAATTATTATTACAATAATTATGTTGCTTTAAATGTTAATTTGCTGAACTTTTATATAGACCAATGCATAAAAGTGCTAGAGAAGTTCAGAAGGTGAAGCAGCAACTAGAGCAGTGATTTTCAAACTTTTTCTTTCCACTCACATGCTCTGTGATTAGTAAGGGATTGCTTAAGGTGGTAGGTGAGTGGAAAAAAAAGTTTGCAAAACCCTGATTTAATCATGCCTCATTGACTCGTTATGTGCACGGTTTCATAACTCCAAAGGAAATGGGCCAATGACCATTGTTTTCAAGCAAAATATTTCAGTAACAATTGGGTCTAGAGTCGTGTTGCTCAACCTTCCCTTCCCATCCACGTACCACCTTCGGCAATCCCTTACTAATCACAGAGCACCTGTGGCATAGGGATTGCTTAAGGTGGTAGGTGAGTGGAAAAAAAAGTTTGCAAAACCCTGATTTAATCATGCCTCATTGACTCGTTATGTGCACGGTTTCATAACTCCAAAGGAAATGGGCCAATGACCATTGTTTTCAAGCAAAATATTTCAGTAACAATTGGGTCTAGAGTCATGTTGCTCAACCTTCCCTTCCCATCCACGTCCCACCTTCGGCAATCCCTTACTATTGTAAGGTAAAACATCATGAGATGGGAATGTGTAAGGAGTTACCCTGTACAGGGCTGTAACAAGAAGGGGAGGTGTCCTTGTACTCCTGTTAGGTAAAACATCATGAGATGGGAATGTGCAGGGCTGTAACAAGATGTGAATGCATCCTTGTACTTACAAGATAAGAGAGACATTGATGGATTGAGAGGCAGGAAGCTAGCAGGGAAAGGATAGCAACAGTTTTAGTCATTGGACAAGTAATGATATGATGATGTTCTAAGCACATATCCAAGGGTATAAAAAATCACCATTTTGCTGATAACGGCAGAATGCATTCTCCGACTAACATGGTTAGTCGCAAGTGTTACAATCCGGTAATAAAGAACAAAGAACCCTGATTTCGACTCAGTCTGGTGTTTGTCTCACTCATTCATGAACAAAGCAGACCTAACACTAATCACAGAGCACCTGTGGCATAGGGATGACTTAAAGTGGTAGGTGGGTAGAAATAACAAAGTTTGAAGACCACTGATCTAGAGGAAGTAAAGGGTTACCAATGTTTCAGGCCCTTTGTCAAGTTATATACAGAAAGCGGGCATGCACTTGAATTAAAAAAAAATGAGGGGAGGAAGGGTAAAGGGGAGGCTTGTTGGCTAACAGGTGATATCCTAGGTGATTGTGGATGGGAAAGTAGAAGAGAAAAAACGCTGAGAAGTGATCAGTTCTCTGGAGAAGAATGGAGTATGGATCTCGAAGAAAGTATGCAGAGGGAGAGAGAATGAGAGAAATTCAGGGGAGGAATTTAACGGGAGCTGGAGACGTCTGTGTTAATGCTATTTGGTGGTAAAGTTCCCTGATGGAAAATTAGGAGGTGTTTCTCCAATTTGCTGGGCGCGTTGGTTTGGCTCACTAATTTTTGGGTGGCTTGGATATTGATCTAGAAATGTGAGTTTGAATGTGATAACATTAACTGTTTCAATGCTACCATGGCAAACAGGAAATTTAGATTCAAGTAATAATCAGCGATTCAGTAAGATGTTTTATCGTGTATTCCCTGGCAATGGTGACATTACTTGTCCATCTCTAATTGCTCATGAACCAGGAGACAGTCACGGATAGGCCATGTTGGTGAGTCTGAAGTTGCTATCTGGCCAGACTAGCTAATGATGGCATGTTTCCTTCCTGAATAGAATGTTTACTTGCAACATTGGTCATTTCAAGGTTTCCAAAATTAAGCTTTATTTAAAGTCCATTTTTTATTTAAATATTTGAATTTAAATTCTTCAGCTCTCTTGGTGGGCTTCAAAGTCAGTTAATGTTCCAGGAATAAAAGAAATAAATGCTCATCCTCTGTAGGGAGCGAAAAAGATTATCTTCCAGGCCAATGAAAGTTCATTTGTTTCCAAACGTTGCCTGGTCTGCTAATTTTCTTTTCCATGCAAATCAGTTTTCATTTCAGATTTACAGCATCTGATTTTTTTTCAGTGTTTCAGAGAAAATAGTTGTCTAGTTACCTCGACCACTATACAACCTCTCTATGGATAGGAAATGTTCAGAGGAATATGACCATAAGACATACAGTAGGAGCAGAAATAGGCTATTCAGCCCATCAAATCTGCTTTGGTTTTCAATCATGAGTTGACCCATTTTCCCACTCAGCCCCACTATCTGACCTTTGCCCCATAACCTTTGATGCCATGGCTAATCAAGAACCTATAAATCTCTGCCTTAAATTTCCCCAATAACTTGGCCTCCACAACCACCTGAGGCCATAAATTCCACATATTTACCACTCTCTGGCTGAAGAAATCTCCATTCTAAGCAGACACCCTTTAATCCTGAAGTTGTGCCATCTTGACCTAGACTCTCCCTTCATGGGAAAAATACCTTTGACATCTACTCTGTCCACAACTTTCAACATTCAAAATGTTTCAATGAGATCCCCTTCATTCTCCTAAATGCCAATGAATACAGGCAAAGAGTGTCATATACTTCTCATATGATAACCCTTTCAATCCTGGAATCATCCTAGTGAACCTCCTTTGAACCCTCTCCAATGTCAGCACACCCTTTATTCAATGAGGAGCCCAAAACTGCTCAGAATACTCTGAGAGGTGTCTCACCACTACCTTATAAAGCAATGGTTCTCAACCTTTCTCTTTCCACTCACATACCACTTTAAGTAATCCCTATGTCATAGGTGGTCAGTGATTAGTAAGGGATTGCTTAAGGTGGTATGTGGGTAGAAAGAAAATGTTTGAAAACCACTGTTTTAATTGTGCCTAATTGACTTGTTATGTGCAAGGTTTCATAACTCCAAAGAAAATAAGCCAATGACAATTTTTATCAAGCAAAATATTTCAGTAACAATTGGGTCTTGATTTTCAACTTTCCCTTCTCACTCACATTCCACCACCTTCAGCAATCCCTTACTAATCATAGAGCATCGATGACCTAGGGAATACTTAAAGTGGTATGTGAATGGGAAAAAAATGGTTGAGAACCACTCTTATGAAGTCTCAATATTGGTGTTCCCATACTAGTCTGTGATGCAGCCAGTCAGTGCACTTTCCACCAAACCTTTGTAAAAATTTGCCAACGTTTATGGTGTCATTCCAAACCTCCGCAAGCTCCTGAGGAAGTAGAGGCGCTGACGCTCTTCTCAGTGCCATTGGTGTATTGGGTCCAGGAAAGTTTCTTTGAGATAGTGATTCCCAAGAACTTCAATTTGATTGCAGACGTGGACATACCCCTCCATAAATCTTCGTCCGCGAAGCCAAGCCAAAGAAAGAATTTGATTTGTCTTGACTTCATCTTGAATAATTACTAAAGCTATTGCAAATTTAGCGACTCCTTCTGTAGGAGAATGGGATCATTTTCTGTCTACTCAGAGGTAACTTCCAAATGTGTTATATTCTATTATATACTTATATTCTGTTCCTCTTGAAATGAATGTTAACATTGTATTTACCTTTTTCACCATCATCTCATCATGGAAGTTTACCTTTATGATATCCTGTATGAGGACTCCTATTCCCCTTTACATCTGGGCATTTTCAATTTTCTCCCCATTTAAAAAGTCTTCTCTTTTATTCTTTCTACCAACATGTAAACTCTCCAACATTATATTTTGTCTGCCATTTCTCTGCCCATTCTCCTAATCTGTCTAAGTCCTTCTGCAGCCTCCCTGTTTCCTCAACGCCACCTGCCTATGGGCCAAATACAGGTAATTGGAGTAGTTTATGTAGACAACTTGGTCACCACAGCAAATTGAATTGAAGGGCCTGTTTCTCTGCTGTAAACTTGATGGCTCTAAACCTCTGATCATACAACTATCAGAGTGAATCATGAAAGCTTGCAGATGCTGTGATTGTAGTTAAAAACGGAAAATGCTCGAGGTCTCGCAGCATCCATAAGAGGTAAAAATATATAACTAATATTTCGGGCCTGAGCCCTTCTTCAAGGTATGAGTTAAAAAAAGGGCAGACGTTTTCACCCTCCTCCACTGGCAGAACTTGACTTCAGCCTCAGTAACTTCTCCTTTAACTCATCCACTTTCTCCAATGGTATAGTCATAGAAATATAGAAACATAGAAGATAGGAGCAGGAGTAGGTCATTCGGCCCTTCGAGCCTGCTCCACCATTCAATGAGATCATGGCTGATCTTAAAGTTCAGTACCCCGTCCCCGCCTTCTCTCCGTAACCCCTAATTCCCTTATATTGAAGAAATATATCTAATTCCCTCTTAAATATATTCAATGAACCTGCCTCTACTGCCCTCTGTGGCAATGAATTCCACAGATTCACCACCCTCTGGGTAAAGAAGTTCCTCCTCATCTCGGTTCGAAATGGTTTGCCTATTATCCTCGAACCATGGCCCCGGGTTCTGGATTTTCCCACCATTGGAAACATCCCTGCCGCATCCATTCTGTCCAGTCCTGCCAGAATTTTATACGTCTCTATGAGATCCCCTCTCAATCTTCTAAACTCCAGCGAGTACAATCCCAAATTGCGCAATCTTTCCTCATAAGTTATTCCTGCCATTCCAGGTATCAGCTTGGTGAATCGCCTCTGCACTCCTTTCATTGCAAGAACATCCTTTCTTAGATAAGGTGACCAAAACTGCACACAATACTCCAGGTGGGGTCTCACCAAGGCCCTGAACAGCTGCAGTAAGGTATCCTTGTTCCTATACTCAAACCCTCTTGATGTGAAGGCCAACATACCATTTGCCTTTTTAACCGCCTGCTGTACCTGCATGCTCGCCTTCAGAGACTTGTGTACAAGTACCCCTAGGTCTCTCTGCACTTCCCCATCTCTTAATCTATTGCCATTCAAATAGTAATCTGCCCTCTGGTTTGTATTACCAAAGTGGATAACCTCACATTTATCCACATTGCAGTGCATTTGCCATGTATCTGCCCAGTCCCCCAATTTATCCCAATCACACTGGAGCTTCCTGACCCCCTCTTCACTGCACACAACCCCTCCTAGCTTAGTGTCATCTGCAAATTTGGAGTTATTACATCCATGAGAACCATATGGTCCCTGCCTTTTTTGTTGGGATGAGGAATAATTCATCCTCCAAACCATCACAGGCAAGGGTCCTCAACTCTTCCTTGACGACTACGTCAGTGCTGCTTCATCCACCAATGGTGAGTTTGTTGACAGCCACTTTTCTGCCAACTTCCACCCTGACCTCAAATTCTCTTGCAACACTCTCCCCTTTCTTGAACTCTCGCGCTCTCCCTCTTCCCGCCCCCCCCAAACTTTTGGAGACTTTTTCTACAAATCCCACAGCTACCTCGACTGCTCCTCCACATCCTGTCCCCTGTAAGGATTCCATTCCTTTCTCACAATTCCTCTTTCTCCTCATCGGCTCCCAGGATGTGGACTTTTTTGCATGTTCATCCAAGATGTCCTCCTTCAAAAAACATGGCTTCCTCTCTACTTCAATCAACTCAGCCCTCACCTGCATATCCTCCGTTAGCTACACACCTGTTCTTCCCCCCCCCCCCCCACCCCCACACACAACCAGGATAGAATTCTCTTTGTCCTCACCTACCATCTCACCAGCCTTCACATCCAATGTATCATCCTCTGCCATTTCCGCCACCTACTAGGTGATCCCAACACCAGACAATCTCCCCATCTCCTTCCCTCTCCACCTTCCGCAGGGACAGCTCTCTCCATGACTCCCTCATCCATTCCCCCTTCCAACCCATCGTCCTCTTACATCTACCCCTATGACCACTGGAAATGCTACACTTGTGCCCACACCTCCTCCCTCACCATCATTTGGGGCCCCAAACTGTTCTTCCAAAACTTGCCAATCTGCAGGGGTTATCCACTCCATCTGGTGCTCCCATTGTGGTCTCCTCTCCAGCGGAGAGACTGGATGCCGACTGGGAGATTGCTTCATTGAGCACCTTCCCTCTGTCTGCTACAATAACATCCCATTTCAATTCCCCACCCCATTCCCATGTTGACATATCTGTCCATGGTCTTATGCACAGCCAACATTTGGGCACCCTCCAATTTGATGGAATTAACATTGACTTCCCCCATCCCGATGCCTCCTTTCCTCTAGCTGTCTCTTTTTTTCTTTCCTTCTGTCTCCTTTGCTCTGCGCTCTCCGCCTTCATAGAGTCACTACCCCCCCCCCCCCGCCGATTCTCACCTTTTCTCTCCTGTCCTCCTATGCATGAACTACTCTTTGCAGACCATTATCACCTTTAATCTATTGGCCTGTGCTCCTCCACCTGCCCTTTCCTCTCAGCCCTTTTATTTAGCCTGCTTTTTGCTGATACCTTGAAGAAGGTTCAGGCCTGAAACAGTGGTTTTTATCTTTACCTCCTACAAACGCTTTGAGACCTGCTGAGTTCATCCAGCATTTTTGCGTTTTTACATGAAACTATCGAATTGCAAGTACAAACCACAGAACCAAGACTGATCTCTGAAGAGGCCTGCAAAATGACCAGCAAGTTATACAGTTCAGGGGCAATGAGGGATGGAGAAGAAATGCTGTTATCAGTGATATCCGCATCCAGTGAACATAAAATACAATTCACAATCAAAGAGGATGGTGTTTGAATGCCTTCAATTCTCAAACTTCATCGAATTTTGACTGTTGTTTATTATTGAATTGCTTCCCATAACAATGTTAGCACATTTAAAAAAAAAGTCTTTTCAATAATGGCCGAGTATCAAATTGTTTTCATGCAGGCTATTCCTTGCTCCAATTAAATCATCCTTATTTACCTGTCATTCCATGTTACATCAATCCTTTTATTGTGTTACAAATCTTGTTTATATGTTTAGAATATCACCTTTTTGGTCAAATGAAATCAACTTAATTCAATATGCTGGATCATCGTAAAGAACAAAGTGTACATATTGATCAAACTTAAAAGGGAGATTGCGAGTTGCAAGAAATCATTTGTTGACCCAAAGAACATACCAACATTGCTTTCACAGTTTGTTTGCTTGTTGATGTTTTTATTAACATCTGTGATTTGTTTTAGTGTGTTTAAGGTGCTGTCTATTTGTTCTTTACATGGTAGTAAATCTGAAAAGACCACACAATCAAATTTTACTTGGTACACCTAATAACTCCTCACTAAAAGAGTGTGAATACCATTATATAATTGAATTCACAATGTGACCATATAGTTTTGCATGCATGTGCACAAAATACTTTGATTTCTAACAGTTGCTGTGGGCTCGTTGTTTTGGCCAGAATCGATTAACTGGAGGAATTTCATGTTAGAAGTCCTTGAAAATTGGATTGCACTATCTGCACTGAACTTATCTGACCACTTGTAAAAGATGACTCCCCATAAAATAAGGCAGTGAGCTGGTTGGAACATCAGTTTCTAATGCTGTCTGCATCATGTGAATTGCACCTTCTTTGATGCTTTGAAAGTATTGGTCATTTTTGGCCCTTGCTACCATCTCTTTCAGAATCATAATTTATGTCGTGAACATGTCACGAACTTCATTGTTTTGTGACAGTGCAGACTTTTCTATAAATTATCTTACAAGCTTTGGAAGACGGCCTGGTCAAAAGGGAGGACAGGCTGTCTGGTGTTTCCCTTGGAATTGGAGAAACAGAAAGGAACTCTGTGGTGATCTGAAACAAGAAAGGATAAAATTAAGGCAGTGTCTGTGGTTCATTGTTCACTCAGGAATGATGGCAAAGGGGAAATAACTGTTCTTGTGCCACTGATTGCTCGTCTTCAAGCTCCCGTACCTTTTGCCCGATGGTTGCAGCGTGAACAGGATGTGGCCTGAGTGGCAGGGGTCTTTGAGGATAGAGGCTGCTTTCTTAAGACCCTGCCAAGTGCATGGCTAGTGTAATAGAATAAGTTCATAAGATTAAAACCATATAACCATTTACGGAGCGAAAACAGGCCAGGTTGACCTTTCGAGTCCGCACCGGACCACTAGAACTACTCCACTAGCTCAAACCTCCCGCTCTCTGCCAATAACCCTCCAACCCCCTCTCCTCCACGTACACATCCAACCTTCTCCATACAGGTACCATGGGTGCTGCCCAATCACTGTATTTTACTGGTTCTAATATGGCTTTATCTTTTAATTTATTTAACTCAGCTTCAATTTTCCCTTTCATTGTAATTGGGCTTTGATTCCACATTCTCTTTTAATTGCACTTTGGCTTGAACCCCTTTGATCTTTCCCAACCCTTGTTGGAAGACCATGACATAGTTGTTGAGAATCTGGTTCTGGCTGGGTGTTTACATTCAGTATTGAACTGATTTCCAGCCAGTATGATAAAATATATCTTTAAAAATTTAGACTGTGGGGGGGGGGGGGGGGGGTGATTAGGTTAGTTTAGTTCACACTGCACAAACAGACATCTCATTTACATTTCACAAACAAATATCTCATTTGGAATGCAAATACCTGTGCAGGTGGAGCCTTCAAGTCCACAGTGTTTCACAGAGACAATAGAACTGCTTTGGGGAAGGGTTTTTACCGGTACCTGTTAATTGGACAGCATGTTTGCACAGTGTCCAAGCTCAAGAACTGAGAGGTCTTCTATTGTTTAAGGAAGGGCCATGTGTTTTTGAAAACCAAGGAATTCATCCATGTTTTTTCTGGAGAGAGAGAGAGAGAGAGAGTCAGTTTTCTGCATCAGTTCTGTGGTGAAGGCTGCAAATTGGGAGACTTGGTTAAGACCCCATTTGAAGACTGGTTTTGAGTTCCGAGTTCACCCCATTATAAATCTCTGCAGTCAATTGCAGGGGCTTGGCTGGTTGATGTGTTTCTCCTGTAATAGGGGAAAAAGAAGAACTCTTTGTGGTAACCTGAAAGAAGAGGTTCTCTTTTGGAAAAACCCAAGAATATGCAAGTTTCTTTGGCAAGACACTTCAGTGGTTGGTTGAAGGAGATCAATTTGCGGGTGTCCAACGAACAATGGATACCTCTCTGAAACTAACAAAGACCTTTCTGAGTGGTAATAAGTTAAAGCACCAGGGCCTGGTGAAGATAATAAATGTTTAATTCTGTGCACAGTATGGAAGATTGCCTGATACCAGTGAACTTTGAAGAAGTGAAAAGTGGATGATTGGACAATGAAAAAGAACTTTTCTGAACACATAAATATTACATACACGTGCGCTTAGCATTAGAAGGGGGTTAAGAAAAAGTAATAAGTCAAATATTGATATTATTGTGTATTAAGAAAATAAACCCAATTTTGTCTAGCTAGCCATTGTCTTGGTTTTTGAGTCCACTGGGATTGTAGCACTAGGAATGCTATTCTCTAATGGAAAAAGTTGCTGCAATTTGGAAATATAGTTTATGTTTCTAACTGGGTGGGTTGAAGAGAAGTTAAATAAGAAAGCCTGTGGATGCTCTGATTGTAGTTTAATACATAAAAGTGCTGGAGAAACTCAGTAAGTCATGCGATGTTCAGAGGAAGCAAAGATATTTAACCAGCTTTTTGGGCCTGAGCTGTCCGTCAAGTTATGAACAAATAGCAGGCATAAAAGTTGGGGGAGGAGGAAAAAAGGGGCAAGGGGAGGAGCGCAGGCAAACAGGCAAGAGGTCACAGATGGATGGAGGTGGGAATGCAGAAGAGATGGGGGAGGGGATACCACTCTGAATGAAGAGGAAAGGGTTGACGAGCTGGAGGCAAGGAGACAAGAAGAATAGGGAAAGAGAGAGAGAGACAGGAGAGGTGCCTAATGGAGACCCCAAAAAAATGTTAATGCCATCTGTTTGGAGAGTGCCCAGATGGAATATTAAGTGTTGTTCGTCCAATTTGTATGTGGCCTCAGTGTGACAGAGCATAAGGCCATGGACAGATGTATCAGGAAGGCAATGGGATGCATAATTGAAATTGTTGGCTCCTGTGCGTTCCCCACAATTGCAGCAGGCAGAGCGATGGTGCTCAACAAAACAAGTTCCTAGTCTGCGATCAGTCTCTCCAATGTAGAGAAGGCCATAGCGGGAGCTCTGGATGCAGAAGGTGGCCCCTGCAGATTCAGAACTGGTGTTGCTTCACTTGGAAGGACTGTTTCAGACCCCAAATGTTTGTGACGGAGGAGGAGTAGGTGCATATTAGCATTTCCTGTGGTCACAGGAGTTGGTACCAAGGGAGAAATTTGTGGGAAGGGATGAGTGGATGAAGGAGTCATGGAGGGAGCAGTTTCCCATGAGAGAAGTCTCTATGGAAGGTGGAGATGGAAGCAGAGTGGAAGATGTGTGGAAGAAGTGGTGTGTTATGAGTCCAGAGGACCTAAAACCCAACAGCAATAGATATGCTCCATGACAAAGGGTAACTTAAAAGAAAGTTGCTTTCAATTATCTTTGAACATGAAAATAGAATCAAACTTTAACTTATCTCTATTGACTCACATAACCTACTTAGCCCCCTTCTAATTCTAAGCGCACGTGTGTGTAATGTGTGTGTAAGTTCAGCAAAGTTCTTTGGTTCACAGTCCAATCTCTTTGGTTGCAAGCAATTCTTATACTGTGCACCGAAGTTAACATTAATAAAATTCACCAGGCTTCGGTACTTAACAGGTAAATAGTTACCACTCAGAAGGGTTCTTGTTGGTTTTCAGACAGAGAGTTTTTCTTGTTTCAGGTCACTACAGAGTTCTTTTCTGTTTTTCCTATTCCAAGGGAAGCACCAGAGAGCCAGTCCTCTCCTTTGACCAGGCCGGCTTCCAAAGCTTGCCAGCTTGTCCCTCTGGAACCGATGTGTCTGTCTGTCTGACTCTCTCTCTCTCTCTCTCTGTGTCTCTCTCTCTCTCTCTCTCTCTCTCTCTTTTTCTCTCTCTTTCTCTTTCTCACTCTCTTTCTCTCTCTTTCTCACTCTCTTTCTCTCTCTTTCTCTCTCTCTTTCTCTCTCTCTTTCTCTCTCTCTCTCTTTCTCTC
Source organism: Narcine bancroftii (assembly GCF_036971445.1). Taxonomy (NCBI): domain Eukaryota; kingdom Metazoa; phylum Chordata; class Chondrichthyes; order Torpediniformes; family Narcinidae; genus Narcine; species Narcine bancroftii. The sequence goes on from NC_091472.1 coordinate 31,492,972, forward strand.
TCTCGATCTCATGACCGTCCAGACAGCAAGTCCTGTTTTCCAGACAAAGCTGGTACTACCTATTGTTACATTTGTTGCCCTTTTGCAAACAACAGTCCATCATGAGTCTGAGAACTCTTGCAAAGGCTCCTGGAAAAATTCTGTGATTTAAAGTTTTTGTGTGACCTGCTCTAACAAGCCTTTCCCAATTTATCTCCCAAACACCTCTATATACTCTGTCACAGGTGGTGGGATCACCTTGTTGGTGGCAGAAATTGTAGAGGATAATATGTCGGATGTGATGGCTGATGGGGTGGTAGATGAGGATGAGAAGAATCCAGTCAGCATCTTGGGGTGGAGGGAGAGAGGGCAAATTTGCGAAAATAGAAGAGATGCATGTAAGGGCTGAATTGATTGTGGTCGAGAGGAAGTCGTGTTTTTTTGAAGGAGGTTGTCTCAAATGATCTGGAATGGAAGACCTCATGTTGGGAACAGATGCGACTGAGAAATGGGAGAAGAGATATAGTGAAGCTAACTGTGGGAGTTGATAGGTTGGTAGAAAATATCTGTGGGTGGAAGAGAAATCATCTTTGTTTTCCATCCATTATTTGGTTGATACCATTCTACTGTCAATTTCAATAATAATTCTTCATTCATTATAGTTGTAATAAGATGAGGAAGAATATGTGGACTTTAGCAAGGCATTTGACAACGTCCCACATGGCAGGTCAATCTAGAAAGTTAAATTTCATGAGATTAAAGGTGAGTGGAAGAAGTGGAAAGGTTATGGCAAAAGGATGATTTTCTGATTGGAAGCTTGTGACCAGTGGTGTGTCGCAGGGTTCAATATTGAGTCCAATGTTATTTGTCATCAATTTTAATGGGAATCTAGTTAACATGATCAGTAAATTTGTGGATGTCACCAAAATTAGTGGTGTAATGGATGGTGAGGAAGGGTTTCTAAGCTTGCCACATGATCAATTGGATGGGTGGGCCAAAGAGCCACAAATGGAATTCAACTCTGACAAGTATGAGATGTTGCACCTTGGAAAACCAAGCCAGTGCAGGATGTTAGGGTGCTGAAGAGTTTTGCAGAACAGATGGACCAACTCAACTGGATGAAGTGGTGAAGAAGTCGCTTAGCATGCTGGCCTTCATTGGGCAGGATATAGAGCACACAAGTTGGAACCTCTTGATCTGGTTGTACAAGGTATTGATTAGACCATACCTGGGAGTACTCTGTTCAGTTGTATTTGCCCAGCTATGGGAGGGGCATATTAGAAGGAGTGTGCAGGAGACTCAACAGGATATTTATGGGACTGGAGCAGTTGATTTATATGGAGGGGTTGGATTATCTGGGTCTTTATTCCCTGGAGCAAAGGGGACTGAGGTGTTACCTGATCCACCATATAGAGGTGCTCACAGCCTTTTCCCCAGGCTAGGTCATTCTATAACAAGAGGGCATAGGTTTAAAGTGAGAACATAAATATTTAAGACGGACACAAGAGGCAACCATTTCATTCAGGGAATATTCCTGTAGGAAGGGTAAAACACTCGCTACTCAAATCAGGATTCACTCTATTCATTTCAATATACACCTTGTGTCATTTATTCTCTGTTTTCCACCATTACCTTCCCACTCCCAGCCTGCTCTTCCTTGCCATGCCCCCGCATTGCCCAATTCACTCATTCCCCGCAGGTGACTGCGACACTGCTCTTCCTCCATTAGTCAGCCCGCACATGCTCGTTTTTGCACTCGAGCGTCACCAGCAGCGAGCAGCCCTATACAAAGCCCACGTGAGACTGCAGCTGTGGCAGACCTTATCTCAATCAAGCTCACAGTGAAAACGGTAGAAGCGACCACAATAGTAATCTCAAAAATATTTGGACAGATTTATGGAAAGGAAGGACTTAGGAGGATATGAAACAAAAGCAGACAAATGGGATTAGCCCAGAATCCCATCTTGGTTGGCACGGATGAGTTGGGCCAAAGGGCCTGATCTCTGCTGTTGACTCCATGACCCAATATGATGGATGGTGAGAGTCAGGGAGTGACAAGTGTTGGCAAGGAAGCAATTGTGTGAGCTGTTGAGCTCCAAGCACAAGAAATCATAAAGGTTGTTAAGCACATAGCCACATTAAACAGCAAAGGGGAAAACCTGGTTAAAAGCCCAGCAGCGAGCAAAAGTGTGATGTTGAAATATCCATGATAAAATATGTTAAAAGTGATTGTATTCATCACTGCAAAGTGAGTTGGGATATGCAAGTTAAGGAAAACCACTGGGGGAAATTAGAAAATAATGTTTTATTCTCCAGGCAGAGTGGGGAATATTAAAAAAAAATTCTAGAAAATAATTAAAATGATAAAAAATAAATTTGCCTGGAGATTCAACACTATAGTTCTATTTATTTTCTTGCTTCATAGTGGAAATGCACTTGTCTTGGGGTGAAACATGATGGTGGTCATTCTTTGGTCATAATTTCTGCATGAAGCATATATGTCTCAGGCAAGGCTTATCGTATTATCCTGGGCAATTTCTATGACTATAAATGGGCCAAATACAGGGACTTGCTTGGTCCACGTGAACAACTTGAGTCATAGGGCCTGTTTCTGTGCTGTACAGCTCTATGACACCATGACCCTATGGCAATTAAATCTTAATAGTGCGACAAAATACTGTAATGCCACTAATAAAGGTGCCACGCTTATATTTTATCCATTAATCTACCCCAGTATACTGACACCTCTGCTTTTTAACTTAATATCACACCATCCTGCTCCAAATCTAGGCCCCAACCATGCCCACTTTCCTTTCGCCCAACCCTACAACAGACTTGACACCTGATGTCTACCACTCTAAAGTATGCAGAAGTCACCAAGAACTTTGTAATCAGTCAAGAATAGTGATGTGACACACATTGACCATTGAAACTTGACATTGTTCAAAGGCACTGGTGTAGTATTAGTTGATGTGTTAACACATGATTGAATGTTATGTGATTATATATGTATAAGGAGTTTTTCACAGTAGTTGAGGACTTCACTTTTATGCCAGGGGTCATCATCGTAACCTAGCATTTGTAGATGCAAGGTGTCCAAAACAGCAGAAAGAATGTGAGAACACTATTTTTAGCTAAATTAAGTGGACTTTTGCAATTTGGGTCATGTGTTGTATTAAGTGCTACTGATAGTTTTTTGTTACCGGGGTTATAAGAGCATAAGCGATATTTAATTTTAAAGGACAAGTTGCTTTCAATTTGCTACCAATTATTTTAATGAAACTATTTTCTCAATAATTAATTGAATTAGAATCATGTGATAAATCAGCATTTTGCAAATGCTCTGACACCAAGCCCTTAAATCTGTTGATCCACCCTCGACTCCCCTTTCGAGATTTAGAAGTCCTATAACAACATTGATGGGTTAATGTGACTTTTGAATTCTCACTGCCAACCAATGCAGAACATTCATTTTGTCATTCTTTGTCCACTCGCCACCCCTACCCAAGCACTATGGGGAAAGAAAATTAACCCCCCTTGCCCAACTTTAATGGTCATGTCCTTAAAAGATAATAATCCTACCATCTCCCTATTGTAGCTCCACTTAATTTCCTAAATTGATCCAATGTCATCGTTTTTTATATATCTTTCTACCCAGTGAATGGTTGTTCCCAGTGTTAAAAACAAAAGAACTCTCTATAGAAGTTGAGGCCTGCCTCTTTAATTCCATTCACTTAACATGTGAATTGGCATTCTTTTGGCATTCTCGGTAGTTTCCCAGCGAACTTTGTGTGTGCAGCAAATGTTAAAACGTCTCTGTTAGTGCCCTTCATTAAAGTCATTTCCTAATCCATCTTCCTAACTTTTATCTACACGAGTCAGTGTCTTAAAAAAGCAGCCTCTAACCTCAAAGACCCCCACCACCCAGGCCATGCCCTCTTCAATCTGCTACCATTAGGGAAAAGGTCCAGGTGCCTAAAGACGAGCACTTAGCGGCACAAGGAAATCTTCTTCCCCGCTGCCATCAGATTCCTGAATAATCAATGAACCAAGGACACTGCCTTTTTAATTTTTATTTATTTATAGTAATGTTGTAAGATAGATATAATATGAATGTTTGCACTGTGAGGCTGCTGCCAAACACCATTTTTCATGACTTGTTCATGACAATAAATTTTGATTCTGAAGTCCACTTCTTTCTTTGGCTTGGCTTCGCGGACGAAGATTTATGGAGGGGGTAAAAGTCCACGTCAGCTGCAGGCTCGTTTGTGGCTGACAAGTCTGATGCGGGACAGGCAGACACGGTTGCAGCGGCTGCAGGGGAAAATTGGTTGGTTGGGGTTTTTCCTCCTTTGCCTTTTGTCAGTGAGGTGGGCTCTGCGGTCTTCTTCAAAGGAGGTTGCTGACCGCCAAACTGTGAGGCGCCAAGATGCAAGGTTTGAGGCGTTATCAGCCCACTGGCGGTGGTCAATGTGGCAGGCACCAAGAGATTTCTTTAGGCAGTCCTTGTACCTTTTCTTTGGTGCACCTCTGTCACGGTGGCCAGTGGAGAGCTCGCCATATAACACGATCTTGGGAAGGCGATGGTCCTCCATTCTGGAGACGTGACCCATCCAGCGCAGCTGGATCTTCAGCAGCGTGGACTCGATGCTGTTGACCTCTGCCATCTCGAGTATTTCGACGTTAGGGATGAAAGCGCTCCAATGGATGTTGAGGATGGAGCGGAGACAACGCTGGTGGAAGCGTTCAAGGAGCCGTAGGTGATGCCGGTAGAGGACCCATGATTCGGAGCCGAACAGGAGTGTGGGTATGACAATGGCCCTGTATACGCTTATCTTTGTGAGGTTTTTCAGTTGGTTGTTTTTCCAGACTCTTTTGTGTAGTCTTCCAAAGGCGCTATTTGCCTTGGCGAGTCTGTTGTCTATCTCATTGTCGATCCTTGCATCTGATGAAATGGTGCAGCCGAGATAGGTAAACTGGTTGACCGTTTTGAGTTTTGTGTGCCCGATGGAGATGTGGGGGGGCTGGTAGTCATGGTGGGGAGCTGGCTGATGGAGGACCTCAGTTTTCTTCAGGCTGACTTCCAGGCCAAACATTTTGGCAGTTTCCGCAAAGCAGGACGTCAAGCGCTGGAGAGCTGGCTCTGAATGGGCAACTAAAGCGGCATCGTCTGCAAAGAGTAGTTCACGGACAAGTTTCTCTTGTGTCTTGGTGTGAGCTTGCAGGCGCCTCAGATTGAAGAGACTGCCATCCGTGTGGTACCGGATATAAACAGCGTCTTCATTGTTGGGGTCTTTCATGGCTTGGTTCAGCATCATGCTGAAGAAGATTGAAAAGAGGGTTGGTGCGAGACCACAGCCTTGCTTCATGCCATTGTTAATGGAGAAGGGTTCAGAGAGCTCATTGCTGTATCTGACCCGACCTTGTTGGTTTTCGTGCAGTTGGATAATCATGTTGAGGAACTTTGGGGGACATCCGATGCGCTCTAGTATTTGCCAAAGCCCTTTCCTGCTCACGGTGTCGAAGGTTTTGGTGAGGTCAACAAAGGTGATGTAGAGTCCTTTGTTTTGTTCTCTGCACTTTTTTTGGAGCTGTCTGAGGGCAAAGACCATGTCAGTAGTTCCTCTGTTTGCGCGAAAGCCGCACTGTGATTCTGGGAGAATATTCTCGGCGACACTAGGTATTATTCTATTTAGTAGGATCCTAGCGAAGATTTTGCCTGCAATGGAGAGCAACGTGATTCCCCTGTAGTTTGAGCAGTCTGATTTCTCGCCTTTGTTTTTGTACAGGGTGATGATGGTGGCATCACGAAGATCCTGAGGCAGTTTTCCTTGGTCCCAACAAAGCTTGAAAAACTCATGCAGTTTGGCATGCAGAGTTTTGCCGCCAGCCTTCCAGACCTCTGGGGGGATTCCATCCATACCTGCTGCTTTGCCACTTTTCAGTTGTTCGATTGCCTTATATGTCTCATCCAGGGTGAGGACCTCATCCAGCTCTAGCCTTAGAGGCTGTTGAGGGAGCTGGAGCAGGGCGGAATCTTGGACTGAGCGGTTGGCACTGAAAAGAGATTGGAAGTGTTCTGACCATCGGTTGAGGATGGTCCACTTACAGACTCACAAAATAACATTCCTCTCACGTAAATGTTTGTTGGCTCTGCCTAATTACCTTATCATTTTCTATATCTCCTTGTGCCACTTTCTATTAATCGGTTTTAACATTTCTACAACTGCTCAAGCCCAAATTGTCAGTCATATAACGTTATCTTTGCTATATAAAGGACACTGTTTGACCTGCTGAGTTTCTCCAGCATTATGTTGTTACTTTTAACATGGCTTATCACCTCATTTTTTTCTTGAATAGCCCAATCCATCTGAAAATTAAAGATTTGGATATCAATACCCTTGTTAACATGCATGTGTAATTCCCCGGCCAATTTTTTAATCGCCCTTTGTGGTTTTATAAACTATTGTTTATGCTACCTGTAATATTTTTTGACTGTTCAAACTCTCTAATTTCTGTGATAAAATTCCTTCTCCCTGTCTTTATAAAGAATATTTATATTTTGTGCCCATCAGGAAAATATTAATTCCCAGTTTTGGTCAGCCTAGCCTAGGACCATTGCTCTATATTGTATAACTATAAGCCTATGTATTACCATCCCTGCTTTTTAAATAATTGGCAGTCAATTTTGGGAACCTGTTCAATGCATTGTCTTGACAACATATCTTGGCAAAATACCAAAGTGAACATTTTCTAACATTCAATGTCAAATCCAGTCATTTGGAGTTGAGAGGGATGGAAATAATGCATTTGCTAACAAAATGCAAAATGAATGGGTTCACGGTTGTGGCGCGATCAATAACCACAAGCAGACGCGAAGCAAATGATTAAAGGCTTTAATATGCAGAAATATTGGGCATGTCTCTACATGCTGCTGGTGTGGATCCAAGGCAGGTATGGAAGGAGGAGACTAGGACTATCAGCCTTTATTGGGAATCTATGGGGAGGAGTTACAGGGTTGGAGGAGGGCCAGACTGAATAGTCTAGTGAGGTCACACTTGCACTTCCATGTTCCACCACATTTTTAGATAAAGTCCAATGGAGTGAAGCTGGACTGTGTCCATTGTTACTGGTCATGTAGTCTTTAATAGTTCACAGATTCAGCCAATCTGGTGGCTCTATCCACTACTGCGATTGCTGCAGATTGTCGGCTCCTGTAGAATGGTGACCCGTATGGTGAGCTGAATGTCCGGGGGAAGAACTGTCTTGGTCCGAATGGGTTCCAGGGGGTGTGAGCCTGTTGGTGGTTCACTTTATGGTTGTAGGGGTGGTGGGGGCAGAGACTGGAGGGATAGTAGTGGTGAGTTCAAGTGGTCATTTGTCTAGATGGTTGCTGACGAGGGCTTCTGGTTGCACCCCATCTGCTGGGGTCCCTGCTCAAACCAGGTCCTGGATTGACACCGTGTCTTCTCGCCTGTCCAGGTACTATACATGGGCGTACTGCGAATTCGCATGCAGGAGGTGTACTTCCTCGACCAGCAAGTTAGCCTTGTAAGTCCTAACGTGTCTGCAGAGAAGCACTAGTCTTGGGGTCATTAGCCAACCTGGCAGCGTGGTTCACGACACCGACCTCCGAGGGAAGCAGAAATATTTCTCATGTGGAGTGATGTTTATAGCCATACAGAGTAGGCATGTAGTGCCCCCAGAAGAACCTCTTGTCACTGGGAGGCGGGTGTCCATTTTGGCTTGAGAATCAAGAGAATTGCTCTCCTGATTGTGCCATTCTCCCTTTCCACCTGCCCATTCCCGCGGGAATTGTAGCTGATGGTTCTGCTTATGGCTCTACCCTTGGACAAGAAATCTTGGTGCAACTCTTTACTCTTGAATCTGGACTCCGATCACTGTGAACATAACTGGGGTATTGGAACAAGGTGAAGAGGTTGCGGAGGGCTTTAATGTCCATGAGCATGGTCATATTCAGGCAGGGAATGGAAAATGGGAAGTGTGTGTACTCATCCACGATATTCAGGAAGTACATGTTCCGATTCGTGGATGGAAGATGGCCCTTGAAGTCCATGCAGAGACTTTCAAAGGGAAAAGTGGCCTTGAACTTTCTCCAGCCAGTAGAAGTGAGGATTGCACGACATGCAAACAGAACAGTTATGGGTCAACTCCCAGATCTCCTCCACAGAATAGATTGCATAGACAGAGGTGGGGCATCATGAGTAGTTTGAAATTTTTATACTTCGTACCCCTCACGGTTAGGGTCATGGTGCAGCACCCGCAGATTTCTGTGGAGTGGGATTTGGATGTTAGAGATACCTTACACTTTGCAGGGGACCCTGAGGAGATTGCAGGCCCTCATGAAGTGTTGGAGCATGGTGACCCCAGAGTGGCAGAGGCTATTGTGGAGGTTCTGGAAAAGATCTACCTGTGCCCTGGCACAGGTTCTCCAGGACAGGGCATTGGGTGGATCATTGAACTTGACAGTCCGGTACAAGATCTCATAATTTTAGGTGGACTCTTCAATTCTCCACAGTGTGGAGATCCAGCTGTACTCACAAGTAGTTTCAGATTTTCAAATTAGAATAATCCAAGTATGTGCTCCAAATCTTTTTAAATATATAGTATTGATCTCTTAAATTGTTATCTTCTCCATTGGTATACGTGACCTCAATTCTGAATGCCATCTTTGTAAACTAAGCTCCATCCTCGCTACTTATTGTTAAACGTAAAAGCGACGACTCTCTGCTCCATCAGTGGGTGAATGGCCTGCCAGCCAGATAGTACCTCAAGTGGTGCACAGCCTCCATTATAGCCTGTACTTCCTTCTCGATGGCTGAGTGCTTAAGGTCGGGGCCCTGGAGGGTCTGGAAAAGAAATGCCATGGTCTGCCTGGTTGGTTCAGCGTGGCGCCCAGGGTGAAGTCAGAGACATTGCATCGATGGCGTGCATTGCCGCCTTGGCAATCTCTTCCCTAATACCCTCGATGGACTTGCATGGCTCCAGTGATGGGTGAAACATGGTGGTCTTTACTAGGGGTGGGCCTTGTCAGTGTAATTTTGGATCCACTGGGCATAATGAGGCCTTGAAGTATTTGGGCAGTGGAAGTTCCAGAAAGCAATGCATGCATTTGGGTTCAGGGGCAATGACGTCATGCTCCAATCCACCATGTACCCCAATATTGCCAGACGTGAGGTGAGGAGCACACACTTTTTCTGTTGTATGTTAAGTTCAGGGCGTTAGCAGTGGCCAAAAATTTCCACAGGTTTGCATCTTGCTCCTCCTGGATATGGCCACAGATGGTGACGTTGTCCAAGTACAGATATGTGACTTTTAATTTATTGTCATCCACCATGTGGTCCTTCTCCTGTTGGAAACACAGATACCCATTTATAAGGCTGAATATGGCCAAATAGAAATGGTAGAGGCGGCCGTTGGCCTCGAACGCCATGTCTGGACAGACCTCCGGGTGGATTGGAATCTGGTGATACCTGACTTGAGATTGATCCTAGTACTTCACCATGTTAGCTATGTGGGGGTGGGAGTAGGCATCCAATAAGGTGAACCAGTTGATGGTCCAGCTATAATCTCCCCACTCTTAACCACCATCACTTGAGCCCTCCAGGGGCTGTAACTGGGCTTATTAGTGCCCTCTGCTAGCAGTTTCCCCACTTCAGCCTTTATAAACTCTCTGTCCCCAGGGCTGTATCACCTACTTTTCGTGGCAACTGGTTTGCTGTCTGGGGTGAGGTTCTTGTACAGGGTGGCAGAGGGACCCGGAGGGTGGCCAGACCACCAATTGGGTGCCATGAATAGCGTTCCTGCATCTGATTGGCCACGTTCGGAGGGAAGAGCTGGCCGTCCATTAATTGGTTATTTCTGACCATAAAGGGAGGATGGGGCTTATCAAACTGCATCAACATGCTCCTAAGCTGGCACTGAAAATCCAGCCCCAGTATGACTGGCACGCAGAGGTGGGGCATCATGAGTTGTTTGAAATTTTTATACTTCGCACCCCTCACGGTTAGGGTCATGGTGCAGCACCCGCGCATTTCTGTGGAGTGGGATTTGGATGTTAGAGATACCTTACACTTTGCAGGGGGGCCCTGCAAGGGAAGAGTGTTGCATAATTCCCAGGTATATAAAGCTTTCAGTGCTCCCAGTGTCAAATAGGCAACCTGTGGTGTGACTGTTTCCCTCTAGGTCTATCATAGAGCGTGCCAGTTGGTGTAGCTTGCTCTGGTCCAGCACGATAGAGGCCAGAGTTAGCTCATTGTCAGAGTTTCTGCTGCTGTAGTGTCAAGATGGCTGCTGCCAAGATAGCCACCCTGGAGATCCCAAAGATGGTTGACCCCTTAGATCGCATGCGATGGAGTCCAGAAGAGATGCTGTACGTAATGTCATCCCGAGTTGTCTTCCTCCTATTCCTGCTGTTTAGTCCTCGGCCACCAGAAGTTGGTCGATCCAAGAAAGTGATGTGGATCACAGTCTGCACGTGGCACTGATGCAAGATGGTTTAGATTAGCATACCTTTGTGTAGTGCCCCTTCCTTCTGCAGTTCAAACAGGTTGTGATATTTCCTTGGGTGCTTGGTATGGCTGCAGCAGTTGCACCTCGTGTGCACGGCAATGGCAGCAATAGTCAGGATTCCCGAGTCCCAAGGTAGCGGTGCTCATACTCTCCACTTAGTGACGGCATGGCTCTCAGTGTAAGCCTCAGTGTTCTTCTGTGCTGCCTCCAGTGATTGAGCCATCTGCATGACTTCCTGTAGGGTCTGATTGCTCACTGATGTGATTGGAACAGAAGCCAGCCACTAGCCCATCACAGATGAGCTCCATTGGGTAGACTGCTGAGGTCACATCCATGCACCCACAGGTTTGTCCCAGCTCCTTCATGGCCCTCACAAAATTGTTAACGGACTCACCAGTGGCCTACCATCAGGTGACCAGCAGGTAACATGCATACATAGAGTTCACGGGAGCACCAAATTCCTGCCACATCAGGGCCATTGCGTCCTTGAACTTTTTTCAGTCCAATATTATTTGATAAGCTTGGTGGCCCACTGATGAAAAGAACACATTGTATTTGTCTACGTCTGCAGAGAACATGTGGTGTCGCATGTAGGCCTTTACCCAGTGCAGCCACATATCAAACTTAACAGAGGCCTCTTGATCTCTGGGGTCGGTCTCCAGCTTCTCCACTCGGACCGCCTTGTCCATGGCAATTATTCTGGATATTAAATTGTGGCGCAATCAATAACCACAAGCAGACATGTGGCTTTAATATACAGAAATATCGAGCATGTCTCTACATGCTGCTGGCCTGGATTCAAGGATGGTATGGAGGGAGGAGATCAAGACTATCAGCCTTTATTAGGAATCCTTGGGGTGGAGATAGTGGGTCAGAGGCAGGCCAGCCTGCCTCCTGTGAGGTCATACCTGCACTACCATGCTCCACTGTATCAGTGACGCACATACTGCTGCCTTTCCGCTCCAGTGGCCTGGTTTGATCCTGACCTCAGGTACTTTCCATGTAGAACATGCACATTCTATCCATATCCATGGCTTTCAGCTTTCCTCCAATGTCTCAAAAGAAGTGCAAGATAGTACATCGTAAGGTACTGAAAATTGCCACTATTGTGTAGCAATAGAACCTAACAGAAGATGATGGGGATATAGGGGAAATAAAGTCAGATTAGTAAATGGCTACTCGAAGGTTGGTGCATGCATGGGTCTCCAATCTGGTTGGTTCAATGCAGTAAATGCCTTGTTAAACATCTAAAAGTAATTATATTCTAAACAAATCTGAATTCACATTTTTAAATATTTATTTTCAGTACTGGTCAGATATTGTATGGTAATTCAAACCTACTTTTGAATTTATATTTCCAATGGAATGGAACTCATTTCACACCAAAGAGATTTTTTAAAAACCACATCTTTGCAGTATTAAATGTAGTTGGATGAGGTAGCAGTGGGGTAGATAGTGAAAAACCTTTTTGAGGGTCTTGGCCTTGTGCATAGGATCTTCCACTTTCAAATTTGAGTGCAGACATACAATCATCTTTCCATCTAGTAGTGTTTCTATTGTTTCTAATAATAAGCCCCATTATCTTTGCTGTTATTTCTAATGGAAAACATGCTCCAACATTAACCATCCACATATTTGTTGTAATTTCAGCTACAAATGAGTTTATTTACAAAAATATTGTGAATTTTTCTATAGACATACAGCACGGTAACAGGCCATTTCAGCCTACGAGTCCGTGCTGCCCAATTTATGCCCCATTAACCTACACCCCTGGTACGTTTTGAACTGTGGGAGGAAACCGGAGCCTCTGGAGAAAACCCATGTAGACATGGGGAGAACGTACATCTCCTTGCAGACCGAGCAGAATTGGAACCCTGGTCCAGTCCCAATGCTGGCACTGTAAAGGCATTGAGCTAACTGCTTCGACAGCCATTTAACAACTAGATGATAACCTTTGAATTTTTTCTGCAATTAAAAACAAGTACTTACTTTCAGTGAACATAGTCTATTCAAAGATTATGTAAGCATGCGTTTATTGAGTTAAATATCTCCTAATCAATTGGAACTGAATTAATGAGACAGAAACTTTGTTATATCAGCCTTCCTTTGCCCATCTACCTCATCTGCATTCCAAACCCCCACTCCCCCTCACTAGTGGCAGGCAGGCATGATGTTGAAGTCTTCACATGGGCAAATGGCAAGCTGCCAGCAGAGGTGCAAATAGCTCTTGCAGTTTAGGTCAAGTTTGCTGATGTGGATGACAACTAATTCCATTAAACCCTGAGCCTTTTTGATTTAAAGTGTCCCTGATGAAAGTAGCTTTTATACTCTTTCTCAGAGATAGGATAAATACATTTGGGAGCACAGGAAAAAGTGCAGTGTGTGACTTAATCCTGAAGTCAGTACATATCAAAACATTCCTCCTACCGTCAACCCCTTTCAGGGTATCTCATGACAGAATATTGGGGTCTAAAGCTCAGATGGTAAAACAGCAAGCAGGTTTGGTTCAAAAGATATTATTAGTTGAGTCCATGTGTCATTTACACAAACTAATTCTATTGGCTAATGGGGGGGGAGGGGTGAAATGGAATATTATCATATCTGAAAGCACCATGTCCCCTAGTGGTGTGTTCTAGGCATCTATTCCACCCTTCTTTTAATTCCTTGAAAATGACCCCCCTCTTAAAGCCTCTGTCCTCCAGAATTTGATATTTCTACCTTGGTGTGGTGCGAGTACACTTGGGAATAAGATTCTCACTGTCCACCCTATGAATGGGTCTCATCACTTCTATTAAGTCATTCCTTAGCCTTCAACGTACTGGAGAAAACAATCCAAGTTTGTTCAACCTCTCCTTATTACTTAATGCTCTCTAATCCAGGTAACATCCCAGTGAACCTCTTCTGCAGTCTCTCCAAAGCCTACACATCCTTCCTGTAATACGGTGACAAGAACTGCATTCAATAGTTCAAAAGTGTCCTAAAGAAAGTTTTTTTACAGCTGCAAGATCTTCATTCTCTGCCTGGAATAATGAACACAAGTTTGCCACACTCCTTTACCATCCTATCCACTTGTATTGCTACTTTGATGGAGCTTTAGATACACCCAAAGTTCTACCTGGACATGTTATTTTCCCCTTATTTTTGACTTTCCACAGTGCCACACCTGGCATTTCTCCAGATTAAACTCCTTCTATTCTACCCATATTTCCAGCTGGTCTATATCTTGCTGAATCCTTTGACATCCATCCATATGGCCACATCTCCACCAATTTCTATGTCAGTTTCAACCTACTAATCAGCATTTTGTCCAAATCAATGTTAAATGTCACGATCAATATGATTATTGCCAAACAGATCAAGGGATATGGCACAAAGATATCTAGTGAAGTGGCTATAAGGTTCTAACTGAATAGTGGAAGAGGTTTATGGTCCTAAGCAACATTAGATCCATTGCAGTTGCCTTTATTAGTCAGTGTCATTGTATTACACTGGACAACAATTTTTTCATAAGGTCTGCTTTCTGAGGGGAAAAAAATGGAATTATGATAGACAGCTTCAAGCTAAAGACAAATATAATTTTAGAGTTGCTGAATCATGTAGGAAGTTGAGAGAAACATTAAATTAACTTTTATTGAATTCAGCATGTTTAGTTATATAATAATGCTGTCACATTGCGTTAATTCTGTTATGGGCCCAGAGGACCCCGAAACCTAGCAGCAACATGCAAAAGTTACTTTTAATTTTCTTTAAACATAAAAACATGATCAAACTTTAACTTATTACTATTAACTTAACCTAACTTAACTCCCTTCTAATTCTAAGTGCATGTGTGTAATGTGTGTATAACTTCAGGAAAGTTCTTTGATTCATAGTCCAATCTCACTTCTCACTTCTCCAAGTTCACTGGTTGCAAGTAATTCTTCTACTGTGCACAGAATTTAACATTTATGAATTGTCACTAGGCTTTGGTGATGAAAGGTAAATGGTTACCGCTCAGGAAGGTTCTTGTCAGTTTTCAGAGAGAGATTTGTTGCTCGTTGGGCACCCACAACTTATTCGTTCCGATCAGCCACTTCAGGGTCTTGCCAAAGAAACGCCTCATCAAGGTTTTCTGGGTGATAACTTCTTTCTTTCATCAAGTTTTTCTGGGTGATAACTTCTTTCTTTCAGGTCATCACAGAGTTCCTTTTCTGTCTCCCTTATCTCCAGCGAAACACCACACAGCCAGTATCTCTTCTTGTATGGACCACAAAGGCTTTGAATAGGCTAAATGCAGAACTCACAACCTGTCTTCCAAAATGGGGTTTTTATACAAGCTTGCCAGCTTGTCATGTTCCAGTCCCAGCTGCTACTGTAGAACTGAATTCTCTCTCTCTCTCTCTCTTTCTCTGAGAGAAAATCACATGACCCTCTAAGAACAGCAAACTGCACTCAGACAGACTGTGGCACCAGACCCAATCTTCGAAGTCTGTTCATCTGTTGCTTTCCAAACAATAATTCATTACTCCACAGGAGTATAGGCATTCTTCAAAATTTTTGCAAAGGCACTTGGAGCCTGGACTGTCTGGTTTGAGCAGACCTCTGGCGTTTTAAATGACATCTGTTTTGTGAAGTACTTGTTTGTGACATACACTAAACAACCTGCCACAATTTATCTCCTTTAAAACATATCTATACACAATATAAAATATAACATAATCTCTGTCACAGTTCATCTGACCTAAAAATATTTTGCTGCTGTCTTCCATTTGTACTCAGCATCTGATGACTTTTGTCTCAGTGTCTAACAATAGTCGGTCAGCATTGATGGATTCCAGTTACCCTGATACCGCTTTTCCATGGTCACAATGTCCTGATGAAACCTTTCACCATGTTTGTTGTTGACTGCAACAAGATCAGCAGGGAAGAAGTCCAAGTGTGAAAGTAGAAAATGAATTTTCAATGACATGTTGCCTTTCATGTTTGTTTTTAGTTTGAAGTAGACAAAATATGACTGGAAATCACAATATCTTGTATCTTAAAAAAGGAAAATTTTAAAGATGATTATCATAATCAGTAACCCAAAATCCATAAAAATACACCCAAAGGTGTTCAGGAATTGAAATCTTAATTGTCCAATGTAACTAGTATTATTGAGGTTTGTTTCAAAAGGCCTGATCATTCTTGCTCTGGGTCTATCCACAAAATCACAAACTATCTAATGGAGTTTACTTCTTTTTTAAATTAAGGAGACTACTAAAGGCATCTCAAGAAATGAGATTACATTCTCACACCTCCATATCTGTCAATATCTGGAGCTTCCTTCAACCACATCTCCCTTCCCAAAGCCAATTTCCTTCCCTTTTAAAAAACAGAAGATCTGCAGATGGAGCTAATCTTTCGGGCCATTTTTCATAAGCATAAAGTGGGGGCATAGAATAAAATTAATCTGTTAAAGGGTTTGAGGGGAGCTGAGGAAATATTTTCCATGCAGATGGTGGTAGGAGTTTCCAACGCTGAATGTAAAAGAGGCAGAATTGTTATCAATTTAAATGTTCTTGAACAGCTTTGACCTGTAAGATTGCAGAAAGGTGATATTCAAGCAATACACTGAAGTGCTGGGGGGACTTAGCAGGTCATGCAGCATTCATGGAAGGCAATAGGCAGCTTACGTTTTGGGCTTGAGCCCTTCTTCAGGCTTGTCAAAGTTGACATCAAGCTGGGTAGCTCTCCTTTGACCACCACTCCTCTGGTGGGCTCATAGCCGCCTTTAGCAATGCCAGATTTGCAGTGACCCACTGTGATATTAGGCGCCAGTGCTATTGTTTAATTGTAAACAACTGGGGGCAGAAAATTTATCAGCTAAGTTACTAGAAAAGAGTTTATTTTCTGATTTTCCACCTGATCTCCACAGTCTTACAATGACAGAAAGTCAATAACCAATTAATTAATTAATTCAGGAACAGCAAACAAATATGGATGCATGAATAATAACTGATAAACTTCAAGACCTGTGTAAATAATATTGGCAAGACTATTATGAAGACTTTATGAACATTGCTTTTTTTCTGTGCAAAGCAAAACTGATTCAGAAATGATGAAGCACGAGCAGCCAGATATAAGAAGACTGTTTCAAGAAGTGCCCCAATAGTATTTGGGTTATTTATTAGCTGCTGTCCAAAATCATGTACTATTAATTAACTTTTAAAACTTTAGGCTGAAGCACACTGGACCTAGCTCCAAAAAACGCACACATTTCGCAACTGCTTAAGATTAATCATCTGAGCATGTGAAAAGTAACAGCCCAGACCCTCTCAAATTTGCTTTGCCATTCAATATGGTCAGGGATGATCCAATTATAACCTCAGTAAACCTTGCAGGAGCTATAGCAAGTCTGTGGGTTGTGGAAACTAACCCTGCCCATTAGTTTTAAATGCCTGACACTCAAACAACATAGAAAAGAGTTTGAAAAATGAATAATTATCAATAAAAAAATAATGAATTCACTTAAAACCACATTAAACCCATGTAAATTAAATAAAACTTTAAATTTTAATTGAAATAACAAAGAAAAACAAGCTACATACTTTTCTTTTAGTCAGTGACCCCATTCAAATGAATAGGGCTGTGTCAGGTGTGCCAGCCATGACTGGCTAAACCAAAGGGTATCCAACACCTCAGTTCATTACAAAATGCCTGAACACAATGATAATATCAGAGGTAAACCAAGAAGTCAACAGCACCCTTATCTGAACTCCAGAAAAGTTCATCTTTCAGTACTGCCACTTGCTGGGTATCAGTGCAGTGCATCCCATTATGTTTGCATTTCCTTATGTAGAGGGTTAAACTAAATGTCAGGCTCCAGAAAAAAACTTCAGAGTTTACTGGATGAGGTTTGGAGAGATGTGGATTAGATCCTTTCCAGAATTATAATTGATTCACTTGCAGACCATTGTCCAGATATTTTAAATGAGCTATCTGTGATGCCCAACTGTACCCAAAAAGAATTTGTAACATGGAGATGAGAGGAGGTGTTCTTCATTTTCTTCTTCAAATGTTGGCTGGATTATATTTTAGAGTAACAATTTAGAATGTTAGAAAAACCAACGATCCTGTCACAATTATAAAGAATGGCACTACATTAAAGACCTGTTATATTTATAAAGCACTGATTCAAGTTGACTCACTCCAGACCCAAAGGCTGACTGACCCTCTTCAGTGATGTGTCATTCTGTGATTATGTGAGAGATAGAGGTCATTTATAAAAATCACAAAGGAGAGGGGTCCCAGACCAGATCCCTGCAGAACACCACTGATCACTAACTTCCATGCAGAGTGCGAACCATTTACAACCACCCTTTGCCTTCTCTGGCCTAAGTAATTCTGCATCCATAATGCAAGACCTCCTTGGATTCAATGCTTCTTACTTTCTGAATGAGCGTTACATGGGAACCATATCTAATGTCTTATTGACATCCATATACACTGCTCTACTTTCATCAATGTGATTTGTTACATCAAAGAATTCAATCAGTCTAATGAGACAGGTCCTTCCCCTGACAAAGCCATGCTGAATATCCCTAATCAGATTTTGCCTCTCTAAATACCTGTAAATCATGTCTCCAATAGTTTTCCCATCACTGACGTTGTCTAAAATTTCCTGGGTTATCTCTACTCCCAATCTTGATCAGGGAAACATTTACAACCCTCCAATTCTCTGGTATCTCTAGTGATGGATGACACAAGGAACAAGCATAAGATATCGTGTTGATGCCTCAGTCCAAGTACTGGCATTAGTCCGATGATATTCTTTGAGCAATGGATATTCTAGATATTTGCAATACTCTCACAATAACTGCTGGACCAACCACTGCCCAATCAGTCGATGACATGCATCAACCTGGCTGTAAATCTCACCATCAGCAGAAGTGTTGCTACCAATGTTGAATCTCTGAAGGACCACTCAAGTGCTCTACACAAACAGCACTTACAGTCTGTCAGATCCCAGGGTCCAGAAACTGCAGAGTGGCCATGGCCTATAAGCCAACATGGCAACTCTGGAGAGAATCTTGGCCTTCATTATTAGCATTAAAAAGCTCATCAAAAAGCGAAGGTAAGGTGCTCTTGGATGCAAGCACTGTTCAAGAAAAAGATATAGCACCTAAAGACGAGGGTTCCGCAGAAAACACATGACTAAAAGATCAGCTGTTGGATGGAATCATCACAGGGCCCTCAGCAACTTACTGACAGCCACCATCTGTGTGGTCCCTTTGACCTCAGATAAAAATCCATCGATATTCCCAGTACCAAAGGTCCCACCACACAAATCCAGGGTTGGGTGGGGGGTGAGGGGGGTGGGGATTGGTGCAGACTGTGAACTCATCGGGGACAGAAAGTCAAAACATTGAAAGACTTCCTCAACCTTGACATGAGTACCCTGGATTCCATTCCATTGCAACCTATTTAGGCTACCATTGCTGCCACTCTAACTGTTGACTGACAAGAAGTAAAGTTTGCCACATCCCAATTCAAATTCAAGAGAAACTTAAGAGGTGAACATTGAAATCAAAGTTCTTTACCAACCTGTCTCCACTGCACTGCAATGCCCTCTGATAATGAAGCTTAATGGTGAGATGATGGGAAATGTGGATCTTATATGACAAGAGGTACCCCTCAGCAAAATCAGACATTGACGGTGAAATGCACTGTCACCTTCAACTCACTGGTACACCTTTTGGTCAAATTGAGATAAAAAGTATTTGAAGATCAAGACCACAGAGCTGGCTCATTCATTTATCTACTAAACAGCATTTGATTACAAGTTAACTTGATATAAACTGTGAACTTTCCTCTAGGTTACATAATGGTCATTTATAGGAAAAAAAACATTTGCAAATATGGTACACATCAAGTCATTCCTGATCCCAAGGGACTGCCCATGAAGAGTAGAGCAATTTGGCAAAAGCGTGACTTGTCTGGTTGGTTTTGTGAACATATTAAAGGAAAACAATGCAGACAAATGGAGCTATTTAGTCTGAGAGTTTGGGAGTTAATTCTCTAATATCTGCAACAATTAAATGCAGGAATAACTAAGAAGCCAGAAGTTTCAGAGCAGATGACTCAGAGAGCCATAGGAAAGATGGAGGTTACAGAGATAAGAAAGGAAAGGACAGGGGCCAGGAACGATTTGAAATTAAGGATGAGGATTTTACAATTCAAGAATTGCTTAGTTCGCTGGGAGCCGACGTTAATAGCAGATGTGAATTACCTCGTTTTTAGAGAGAATGGGATAAATGAGACTAATTGAAACTAAAACTATATATTTTTCAATTAATTTGTTTTGAAACAGTAGTAACTAATGCATGGATGAGATATTCAACAGTGGCAAATCTAGGTGGATGGTGACAAGCAATGTAATGGAGATGAAAATGGATGGGTAGGCATGGGAACATGGTCCAGAAGTCATTCATATAACAAAAAGGTTGTGAATAGTTTTGAACAGATTTAGATAAATACTTCGATGAAGGATGATGACCAAGGAACAGGCTGTGAGATGAGGACGAAGATAACTGCTTTAGTCTTCCTCATTTATTTGGAAGGAATTTCTACTCTGTCAAGACCATGTGTCAATTGAAAGGGTCAACCATTTAGAGGCAATGAAGTCATGAGCAGTGGTGGTGAGGTAGAATAGAAGTTTCTGTTGAAACTAATGCTTTATATTCAGATGATATTGGTTGGGAGGAAAACAAAGGTAAAATGAGGAGTGCAGGAAGTAACTGCAAGTGATTCTCTGGCTACAACTAGATACAATGAAACATGTCAGTGTGGTCTCTCCATCTGGATGATGATGGAGAAGTATGGGAGGAGGATAGTCTGGTCAAAAACACTAGATAGGTTAAGGAATGTGAGGACGGATCAGTTATCTAAAAATCAAGTCACATGGAATGTCGTTGGTAACTTTGATACATTTGGGTAACTTTGATACATTTGGAATGTCATTGGTAACTTTGATACATTTCAAATAAGAAATCCCTTTAAAAAAAGTAACCATTACAACATGTTCAAGCATTGTGGAAAGAAAAAGATGCTGGAGGTCATCTTTTGAGAGGTGGGTGCATCAAATAAGTGAGAGGTCCAGGAGGGATGTCTATACAGTGGTAATAGGCTGGAAGGAACAGGAGATGGTTAAGATGCATGTGTTCAGCTGAGAGGAAGCATGAGGGCGCAAAGGAGAGAAGGTATAAAGAGATGCAAGTTAAGGCATGGAGCTGGAAGCTTGACTTGCTAAGTCAAGGGAAGGAAGGATGAGAAACATCAGAAATAGCAACACAACTGTTTCAGTGAAGTCCATGAGCCCTGTGTACTTCTTATTGGAGATGCTCTTGGAAAAGAAAGGAACAAAGAATATTGATTTTAGTAGAAGAATATAACTGGGGATTATCATGGCATCTTAGGATGAATATGAATGGTGAGCTTGTTTGTGGAAGAGAACAAGACCAGGTCATGATCTTTATCGGTTCACTCAGATTTGATAGTACTGGGCTAAACAGTAGTCTGCCATTTTGATTTTAGTCTGCCTTGTGAGAGCAGAGATGAAGGCTACATAGAGGACCTATAGTAGAAGATATAGTTTTGATGAGGATTCACATTATCAGATGTGAAAATCAGTATGCAGTTCAGTAGATCAGTAGCTTTAGGATATTGTGGCTCCAGAGGAAGCTTTTTCTGGGTGAAAGACAGAAGGATATCAGGTTGAGAGTAACTAGGGAGAGGTGGGTGGTAAATGACTTGGAGATTGATCTGAGATGGCTCGAGGTACAATTGAGACAATGAGTGCAGCAAATCCAAGAGAGATTTTTTCATCTTGCAAGTAAACATGAAAATGGTTTGGGGGATTTTCGAAGCAGGGAAAGATTGAAGAAGTTTAAGAGGTGAGCCTAATTTGGCATTTCTTGCTTAAGCTTTGCTCTATTTATCCTTAACTTTAGCTGACTTGGTTTGAAGTTTCCACAGAAGTGTTTGAGGTCTTGAAAATTTACCAAATAACTTAGAAATAGGATTCAATTTCAAATAGGATTCAATTTCAAATGTCATTGAATAGCTCTGACTAACAATGATGTGGCTTACAATAGATTTAATGTTATATTTCATCAACCAAGTGCAGGATGTACTGGGACAATTTTTATCAAGAAACTATCCAATGTATGCTGGCCCCCGGCTGGAGTTTCTCCTGCACTGATTTTCAAGTGGGTGTCAGTACAGGCAGCTGGTAACAGACCTAATTAGAATAATTGAAATATGAGAAAAACTTCCATTTATCCAAACCCTTTCATGATGCCCCAAAGCATTTCACAACCAATAAAGTTAGTTTTTGAAGTGTATTCATTGTTGTATGACAGGAACAATCAGTGTGAAAATTTACTGATGATAGGTTTTCTAAAATTGTTGATTGGAACACAAACATTGGCCCAGACAAGTGGGAACTTTGAAAGAGTGGTGTGAGATTACATGCAACACCAGACAGAGGCTTGATTTAACATTTTTTTTAAATGTCTGCGCCTGGAAATTGTGCTAGCCTCTCAGTACTGCACTGAGATGCCCATCTTAAATGTTTGTTTTCAAAGTACAGACACTCAATAGTAATAATAGAACATTAGAAACCGCAAACATGTCTCATTAGTAATTGAGTGCTAAAGGTAAATGGGGTTAACATAAAGTGGCAGTGGACTAATCCAACTCAAAGGTGGAACAAGTAGTAGAAGAATGAAGGGGACCTCGTAGAAGTATTTCAAATGTTTAAAGACCTGGACTGAGTAAATGTGGAAAAGTTGCTTCCCTACCTCCATTTCTACTGCTGCTTCTCGTTCTTCCACCTTGTCCATTCTTTTTCCTATTTCTGATATGGTCATATCTATTTTATTCACTTTCTCTTCTGTACTGTTTATTCTTCTTCTTAAATCACTAAATTCTTGTGCTTGCCATTCTTTAAATGAATCCATGTATTCTTTAATAAGAGAAAGTATATCCTTTATCTTGCCTTTCCCTTCTTCTTCTATTTCACTGTACTCTTCCTCTTCCTCTTCTTCTTTCTCTGGGTTGGCCATCTGTTGTTTCTTTGTTGTCTTTTTCTTCTCTTATTTCTTGTTTTTGTTGTCTTCTATGTTCTCCTCTTGCTGCTGCTGTTCTGTAGCTGTCATTGCCGGCTGTGGAGATCGACTCCCCAGCTGGTCGCCCCTCCCGTCAGAGTGTTTTTTTGCATGCGCGGTTGCGCACTTTTACTCGGCTCAGCGAGCCATTTTTGTAGTCCACTTTCTACCGACCTGAGGGAGCGGGTTTCTCTCTCCACCGCTGACCTCTTCGAACAGGTAAGGCATTCTCCTTCTTCTTCCATTGTCTTCTCTTCCTCTCTTCTTACCGTTGGTTTCGATTTTTCTTTTTTTGTCGCCATCTTCTTTCCACCTTTATATTCATTTTACTTTAATTTTTATTTTTGTGCCTTTGTGCTTTCCTTTATTTTTTTCAACTTTTCTGGAGAGGGCTGGAGTTCACCGTCCGGCCACTACTCCATCACGTGACTTCGTCGAAAAGTTGCTTCCCATGGTAAAGGAGTCTAGGACAAGAGGGCATAATTTTAGGATTGAAGGGCATCCATTTAAAACAGAAATGTGGAGGAATTTGTCATTCCAGACCTCTGGTATTTGATAACATGGGTGGCTGTGGAGGCCAAGTCATTGAGTGTTTTTTTTAAGGCAGAGATTAATCTGAATAGTCAGGGTATCAAAGGATATGGGGAGAAGGCAGGAAATGGGGCTGTGGAAGAATGGATTAGCTCATGATGGAATGGCGAAATGGAATTGATGGGCCAAATGGCCTACTTAAGACCATAAAATATAGGAGCATATGGCCTAAGGGGCAATTCCTGATACTGCTCCTTATGTTGGCCTTTTAGTTGTCAGATGAAGTAATTTTCATGTCCATCAATCATTTCAAGGTTCTTTCTACAGATGCATATAAATGGGTATCTATTCCTAGTAGACAGTCATAATCACAGCACTGAAACTGATCCACCTTGTCCATGCTAAAAATATGCCCTTCTGCTTTAGGCCCATATGCTCCAATCCCTTCCATCCATGATCTTTTCCATGCTTCCTGAAGGAAGCTAACATATCTGCCTCTATATCTGTCTGACAGTTTGTTTTATAAGCCTATCACCCCTGAGTAAAGAACTGTGCCTCTCATCCCTTCTAGATCCCACGCCCGCCCTTGCATTGTAATTATGCCCTCTTGTCTTTGATTCTCCTACTCTAGGAAGCAGACGGCCATTATTCACCTTACAATGCCCTTATGATTCTACAAATCTCAATAAGATCCCTTCTCAACTCCTATCTCTGTAAGGAAAACTGACCTAGTTTTTCAGGTCTCTCATAATAAATTAACTTCCTGAATCCTCACAACTTGAAACTTCTTCTGTATCCTTTCCAATTTTATAATACCCTTCCTAGAGCAAAGCAAACAAAACTGCATACAATATTTCCAAGTGTGGTCTCAGCAATCTCTTGCATAACCTTCAGCATGATGTCCAAACACTTGTATTTAACGTCCCGACCGATAAAGTCAATCCCACCAAATGTTAGTTCAAAAATGTTCTTTGGTTTGCAGTCCAATCTCACTTCTCATTCCTCCAAATTCAATGGTTGCAGGAAATTCTTATACTGTACACAGAATTTAACATTTATAAAGTTCACCAGGCTTTGTGCTTGGAAGGTAAATGGTTAACACTCAGGAAGGTTCTTGTCGGTTTTCAGAGAGAGATTCATTGTATGCTGACACCCACAACTGATTCCTTTTTTCATTCAGCCACTTCAGTGTCTTGCCAAAGAAACTTGCCCCATTTTCAAAATACAGGGTTCTCCAGATGATAAATTCTTTCTATCAGGTCACCACAGTGTTCCTTTCTGTTTCTCTTATTTCAAGTGAAACAATAGACAGCCAGTCCTCACCTCCTGCATGAATCTCAAGGGCTTTGATCAGGCTAAACTAAGCACTCACAACCCGTCTACCAAATGGGTTTTTCCACAAGTTTGCCAGCTTGTCCTGTTCCAGTCCCAACTACTGCTGCTGACTGTAGAACTGATCTCTCTCTCTCTCTGTCTCTCTCACACACACACACACACACACACACACACACACACAAACACACACACACGCACACACACACACACACACACACAGAGAAAAAAGCCTATTTGACTCTCTCTGCTTGCAAAACCACATGACCTTCCTAGAACAGCAAGTTCCATTCCAGACGGAATGTGGCTCCAATGAGTTCTTTCATCTGTTGCCTTTTTGTAAACAACAATCCATTAGTGAAGTCTCTTGGGCACTATCCAAAGCTTCTGCAAAGGTTCTGGAGGCGATGTGTCTAGCATGAGCAGAGCTCCAGTATTTTAAATAAGATCAGTTTTCAAAGGGTTTGTTTGTGACCTACACTAAAAAAAAAGCCCCATTTTTAATCTCCCAAACACTTATCTTTGTTCTGTCACAACTTTCGTAAACAGAATAAGTCCTTATTAGGGTTGAACTGCATCTGCCATTCCTTAGACCTGTTCTCCATTCAGTCTAGATCCCTTTGCAAACACAGTGACTTTCTTCATTGACCACTGCCGCAGATACTTTCAGGTCATCAGCAAACGTACTTACCTTGCTACGAACATTCTTGGCAAAATCATATATGTATATTACAAAAAGCTACCAAAACCTGCTTTCATTTCATTTCAAACATCACATTTTTCGGGTGGGCCAACAAAGCAGATATATTCACATTATAGAGGGTTCACATTACATTAGTTCACACTCTGGAGAAAATTCAACTTGCAGGTTTCATTAACATTGACAAAAAAAATCACAAATATATATATATATATATATATATATATATATACATTAATCCACCAAATATGATAAGATATCCTTTGAGATGTGTGTGCTACTAAACATTCTAAATGAATTTGAGAAATAAGTATCAATGAATTGTTGGATATCAGCCAAGTTATATATTTAGCAACATATAAAAACTTCCTATATTTGTCTTAATTCTAATATTATTGTCATATGGAAACTATACAACATGTGCTACTATATTTAAAGATGTCACTGTCACACCACATTCCTTTCATTCTTATTGAATTGCATATATATTATTTATATGGAAGATTATACAGTTGTAAACATATTTTAATAGAATGAAAACATCTTAAATGCAGTTAAGTTCACTCCAAATTAATTATATTTGTTACATAAAACCTTTGATGTTTCTTAAATTGCATTACCCTGACATATCTTGGTTATTTAATATTCACCTGTGAATCCAAATTTCTTAATTTGAACCATCTGTTCATCTCTCCTCAACATGATACATTCTCAAAATACAAAGTTATTAATAGAGACAAGTGCGTTGTGAAAAATATTTTTCATTATCATATACATTATCCTCCTCGATGATTTTTGACATGTTAGTTGTGAAGGGTTTGCAGGTAACTGGAATTAGAAGGGAGTTAAAGTAATAAACATATTTCACACTGTTCTGGCCAGTCAGAGGAAGAAAATAAAAAGATAGGGCATAGGTAAGATTTAAAATATACTGGTGTCTTGAGAAACCATTCTTAATACTATGTGGCAATCGTTTGTTTGTCCACGGCTCTAATTATGCTTTATTTTTGGATGAGTATTGAGGATGAAGCTAAGATTATACTTGCTTCTAGGTAAATGAGTAGGAATACAATTGGAGGCAACTTATTAATCTGCCATTCCAGGATGGAATAATGCTTACTAGAATTCTTATACAAGATTTTTCTTGTGCATTTCTCTGAAATGTATATTGAAGGCTTCTGCCAAGTCCTGAGCAATAATGAATCCGCCCACTGCTTTCAACAATGACAGGGACTATATTGCCATTAATGTATAATCACAAGTAATTCATCAGCCTCTGCATGTTTCTCTGGCAGCTGTCAAGATATTGTTATTTTGAAACTTCTCCATCTTCAAACACTGGCCCTGAATAATAGGAGACATGCTTCCTCTGCACACGTAACTCATCAAACCCATTCAAGAAACCCACATATAAACAGTTTCATTTAGATTCCAACTGGATACATCACTGACCAGACGGTGAATGTCTTCCAGCTCTAACAAGGTGCAGCTGAAAAGTCTCAAATGTCGCTGTCTAACTCTTTGAAAATAAATGGTATTAGAGCACAGCTACAGACAAATTACAGGAATAAGGTAAGTCTTTGTAAAGAGTGCCTACTATTCCCCCACTATTTCGTCCCAGAGCAGTCGATGTATGGAGAAACCAGTACAAGCAATATCCCCACCAAAATCATGCAATATAGCTGGATTTGAAAATGTATAAAAATCCAGGATCTCCCTACCTAATGGAGATACCTTCACCACAAGGTCTGTCTGGCATGGCTTCTGAAATTAATTTACTCATCAGTGGAGGGAGGACACTGTGTCAGAATCCAATTTATGAAAGTTGACTGCATATGAAGGAAGCGCAGGCAAGTCAAGGAGCAAAGGCCTCCAATGCCAGTCTGGATCCAATGCCTGGTGATCAGTCAACTAACATATGTTCCAATAAAATATGATTGCCCAAAACCTTTTCAAATGACAAACAGAACATAACTCATTTCATAGGTTAAAGATACCTGTGTGCAGCCAACATGCATTTGGTAAGTGATATTATCTACTGGAAATAAATCATGAAAATCTGTAGACACTGTGTTTGAAGTAGAAACACAAAATGCTGGAGAAACTCAGCAGGTCAAATAGTGTCCTTTATGTAATAAGATTAAAAATACATAATTGACGTTCCTGGCTTGAGCCCTCATAACCGACATTTCTGGCTTGAGCCCTCATAACTGACATTTCTGGCTTGAGCCCTCATAACCGACATTTCTGGCTTGAGCCCTCATAACCGACGTTTCTGGCTTGAGTGATATTATCTACTCATTGTTTGAGATTCTCCAACAGTAGTTTCAGCATAGAGCTGTGTGACAGTTATGGTTATTTACCTCTGGGAGTGAGAGCATGTGCAGTTCTCTGAACTGCAAAGACTGGCTGGAATTTTCTGTTGCTAGCCCATGAAGGCTGAGGGTAAAGCCCTAGCCATCTGATTTCTGTTTTCTCAGCACAAACCAGGGATTGATCTTGATTTCATACTCAACTGGTTCTCTTAGTGTCACATTGGGCAATATACAAAGCTACCGAGCCATCTGGAAACAAGAGGTATTGGATAATAAAATCTGAAGGGGCAGCTTAGAGCATTCCTTTGAACAGTTGCAAGAAAACGTTCATCTACGAATGTGCAGGAATTGGATATGAGCAGATATCGAGAAGTATCCATGTGAGGAGTTCTGCAGGGACTTTGAGCATATGGCACCCTTTATTTCTCAAACCATTGAATGTTGCTGTTGCTCAGATCCCAAATAAGAACTTAAGCTTTTAAATGTTGTCATTTTGTCAGATTATATTTTTAATTGCTTGGAATGTACTGATATGACTGAATTAATTTCATATCTCATTCTTGTCGTCATGACGCAAGCACTAGCAAGAAATAAACATTAATAGAACAGAAAGAATAGTCCACAAAGAGGTCCACATGTAGAATATATTTTGTTCAGCTAAATTATCCCTCAGACCCTGGTGTAAACTAAAGGCAAATGCAATGGAGGTGTGCCAGCTAATGCAGAAAGGATCAAGTTAGAAGCAGGAAATAGCCTCAATTCATTCATTTCTGCCGACAGTGCCTGAAAATAAAATACAGTTCCTAATTCCTCGGCTTCAATTGACACCACCTTCATAATAATCAGTTTCTTATTTTCACAAAGCAGTTAGGTCACAGAATGAAATATTTATTGATTCCAAAAGCCATTGAACTTCTGTGAGATTTGTGCCATGACCAGATGGGCTGTTGGAGTTGGAAAGATGCATCAAAGATATTCCCCATTTCATTCTCTCAAAAAGCTTGGCTGACTGTTCGATAGGCACCCCATCCTCAACTATTCACTCAATTCATCACCGGCCTACTTGATGCATTGCAGTAAAACAGAAGGACTCTTTGGACAGCACTTTAAAAGCCCATGTCTTCTACCAGCCCAAAGGACAAGGGCAACAAAAACAGGAGAACAAGTTAACCTCCAAGCTTCAGTCTGTCCTAACTCAGAAATGTTTGGTTATTCTTTCACCATTGCTGGGTCAAGATCTTGGAACTCCGTCTATAATAGCTTTGTTGGTATTGACACGCTTTAAGGACTGCAGTGCTTCAAGAAGGCAGCTCATTATCACCTTCTCAAGGATAATGAAAGATGGAACAATAAACACTGGCTCAACCTGCAAAGCCCACATCGCCTGAATGAATCAAAAAAAGTTTACATTCTTAGATCTAAAATTAGGCTGCTGATGTATGAAAATATGTGCTGAAAAGCATTCAGAGAAGATTCACATTGATAATTCCGGGAATGCTAGAGTTTTGGTACAATGAGCGTTTGACTGCTCTTGACCTGTGCTCATTGAAATTTAGGAGAATGGGGGAGGATCTCATTGCAACATTTCAAAAGTTGAAAGGCATGGATAGAATCGATATAGAAAGTTTGTTTCCTATGATAAGTGGGCACAATTTCAGGATTGAAGAGCATTCAGTTAAAACGGAGATGCAAAGGAATTTCTTTAGCGAAAAGGTGGTAAATCTATGGAATTTGTGCAGGCCTTTGTGTGTATTTAAGGCAGAGATTGATGGTTTCTTGATTAGCCAGGGCTTCAAAGGTTATTGGGAGAATGGGGAGAAGGCTGGGCAGTGGGGCTGAGTGGGAAAATGAATCAGTTCATGGCTGAATGGCGGGCTGACTCGTGAGGTAAATAGACTATTTCTGCTCCTATGTCTTAAGTATAGCACCAAAGATGAAAAGTGTTTAGAGAACTGCAAGGAAGCTGATATAATTACTGCAAAAAATGTCACTTTGTGTGTTGGATTGAAGAGTACAGCATAGGAACAGACACTTCAGCCCACATATGTGTGACAAACACAATGTCAAAATCTATTGCTGGCACTTAACAAGCATCCCTCCATGGCCTTCATGTTCATGTGCCTATCTAGAAGCCTCTAAAATGCTACTACTATATTTGGTTCCACCCCTGACAATCCATTTCCAGTCATCCAGCATTTTCTGATTAAAAGGAATTGCCCCGCACAACTCCCTTTTCATTCAAGTCATTTACGTGCATCACAGATAACGAGCCCCAACATTGCTCCCTGTGAACACCTCTGGTCATGGTGCACCAGCGAGAATAATGCCCCTCCATCTGTGGCCACTGGAATTGCAGTGGACATGACAAAATAACCACACAAGGTGTTTTTAGAGTGAATCAAATGGATTTACTCTTCATCACTCGTGCAACCTTTTAAAAGACCGAATCGACATGTGCTGATGTCATCACGCACTGATGTCACATGCCTGGTTTGATGGCTTCTGGGAGTTGTGGTGCCACCATAGCACCGCTACACACCATTACTCTCTGTCTTGTGTGGGTCAGCCAATTCTGTATCCAAGTTATCAATTCCACCTAGATCCCATGCATCTCTACATTCTGGATCAGCCTATCATGGGAACCTTGATCAAATGCTTTATTAAAGTCCATGTAGAAAACACCCATTGCCCTACCCTCATCAACTATCTTTGTCACTCAATAAAACTCAAGTGGGTAAGACATGTCTTGCCTTCAAAAAAGCCACACTATCTATACCGAATCCAACCATGCCTTTCCATATGGGTATAAATTCCATCATTAGTAATATTTCTAATACTATGGGGGACACAAATACTCCCAAGCGTAAAGCCCTGAAAAAGGTAGTGGACAACAGAACAACAGACAAAATCTTCCACACCATTGTGAACTTCTACAGGGAACGCTGTCGTACAAGAACAGCAGCAATCATGAAGGATCACTGCTACCAAAAGGAATGTTGTAGGTGCCACAAGATTCACACCACCTCCACCATCAGACAATAAATTCAATCAGGGACTCATTAAGGACTCTTACTTTTGTTCTTTTCTTCCTCTCTGTATAGGCAGTTGTTTACATTTCGCTAGTTCTTTATGTGTGTATATTGTGTACAGTTTTTTTTTGCACTACCAATAAGTGGTAATTCTGCCTCGCCTGCAGGAAAAAAGAATCTCGGGGTTATATGTGATATCATGTACATACTCTGACAATAAATCTGAAATCTGAGTTACCCTATCAGTAATGTAAGGTTTACTGGCCTATGATTTCTTAAATAAATGGACAACACGAGTTATTCTCCAGTTCCCTGGGATTTTACCTGTTGCTAGTAATGTAAGCATCTTTGTCAAGATGCCAGCAATCTCTTCATGTGCCTCTTTCAGTAAAATGGAATATATCCTGTCAGGCTCAGGGGACAAGTCCACTTTAAAACTCCTCAAAAGAACCATCCCCATTTCTTTCTTGATATCCAAATGCCCGAACACATGAGCATTCAATACACTTTACTCCCTATAACTACTCCATATCTTTCTCCTTGATACAAAGAACTCATTTAGTCTCTTTCCCACTTCCTCAGACTCAAAGCATAATTTCCCTTATGTGTGCTTGAGTGGTCTTGTCACAGTTAGGGATTCTGTGGATCGTTGGATTCCATCTTTTGGTGTTCCATTCACTATTATGACGGATCGAGGGTCTCAGTTTGAGTCGGCATTGTTCCATGCTTTCAGTGATTTCCTGGACACTACCCGTATTCACACTATGCCTTAGTGCCTCAGGCAACAACTTTGTTGAGCGTTTCCATCGACAATTGCAGGCAGAATTAACAGCAGGTGGTGATGCATCTACATAGAGCAAATGTTTGGTCGTGTTTCCCCTTGGAGTGGGTACTGCTGTTAAGGCAGATCTTGGCTGTTCAGCAGCAGAGTTAGTACATGGCACTATGTTAACCTTACCAGACCAGTTTGTCCAAGGACAATGCTCTATGATCCAGCTAGTTATGTTGATATCTTCAGGAAAACATAAACCTACTATTCCTACGCAGCAGGCGTCACCTTCAGTGTATGTTCGCAAACCACTTCAGCCCGTTTATGATGGTCCCATTTTCAAGTCACATGATGCCACCTGAAGACTTGGGTGACTGACGGGAATGGAAAAGCTGACATGGTTTCCATTGACAGATTTAAGCCAGTGTATATCAACGGTCCATGTTCTGCGTCGGAACTAGAGTCAGAGGACCAGTCATAACCTTGCCAGTCGGACCACGCATCACCTATCTTGCACTATTATTCCGAACTGTCAGCCCTCTGGACTGTTATGTAGCTGGACAGTTCCAGTCAGTTGGCTCCTTGCTTGGTAATCAGGATTGGGATCACAGTGGTGCCTCATTTAGTTCTGCCACCTGACAACTCCAGCATGTGGGTCAATCTGAGTTTGCATGTCCCTTCTGTGTCGATATGGCCTTCCTTCAGGTGCTTCTTTTTTATCCCATGTCACAAAGATGTGCTGGTAAACGTTACTGTAAATTTCCATTTTGTGTGGGTAAATGGAAGAAAAAATCAAAAGGTTCACCTGAGGAAGAATAAATTATAGGTACAGAAAGAAATAAGATGAGTTGGAATAGAACTACTGGGGTATTTCCCCAGAGAGTCATGCGGAGTTGATGTGCTAACTTCCTCTTTCATAGGAATATTAAAGTTGGTACTCTGGGATCTTAAGGTGAAAGGAAATCGTTAAGTGTTATAAGCTGTTTTGAAGTGGTAGCAAGTGGTAAATTTACTGAATCAGTAATCTAAAAAAATGACCTGTGATGAAGAGACAGAATTCAAATTCCATCAGGATAGGGGAGGGGGTATTAATTAATTAATTTAAAATATATCAGTCTCATGGTGACAGTTTATATACCTTACTGTAGAAACTCAATGGTTCACTTGTGTTCTTCAAGGAATGTCATCTTTCCAGTCCATTCGGGCTTCTGCATTTCTCTATCAGAGAACTGCTTCTGTGCTTTTGAACCCCATGTGATTTATATTAACAATGGATCCCTTCACTGAGGCATGGATGCATGCAATATGCTCTCCAGAACCTGGATCAACCATTCTATTAAATACACAATGCATCAAACTCTAACACAGTGGCAATAGGAAGAAGACCATCGGATATAGGAGCCTGTCAAGTCAACTCCAACTGCAGTTTATTTCATTGGTCCCAAGTAATACACGAGCCCTGTCTATGTCTCCAGCTGGAAAGTGTGAGCATGAAGAAAGTGCCTGCTGTGAGGTTAAGTAAGTGGCTTCCTGAATGAAGTGCGGGAAGATAGTGACTACCTGTGAAATAGAATAAGGCAGGTAAGGAGGGTGGAATATTTGACCAAAATAATTGAAATAGGTTGTTCTAACACCAAGTGAACTGCAAAGACACCGTGGTTTTGGCAATACTGAAATTACATTTTGAATTCCATACTGGAATACAATGGTCCACCGCAGTGATAAAGTAGAAATAGTACAGAGCTTAAAGTACTTAGGAGTAAACATCTTCAGTGACTTGGCATACAACACCATCATCCCCTCAAAACCCATCATCAATCACCATGACCTGGTGGACATCAATATCCCATTGTGTAATTAGATCCTGGATTTCCTTAATGCAAGACCCCAATCAATGCAAATTGGTAAGAATATCGCCTCTACAATCTTCATCAGTATCGCAGCATCACAGGGCTGCATACCTGGTCCCCTGCTCTACCCCCTTGACTGTGTGACTCGGTTTGACAACACATCTATAGATGGTAGTTGGTTGTATAGAAAGGGGCAATGAGTCAGCATACAGGAGGTAAATTAAAAACTTGGCACCAACCACAAGTTTCCACTCTGTCACCAAACCAAAGAGCTGTTTGTGGACATCAGGAAGGGAAAACCAGAGGTTTATGATCAAGTGATCATTAGGGGATCAACAGTGGAGAGGGTGAGCAAATTTAAATTCCTGGGAAACAATATGTCAGAGGACTTTTCGTGGACGCAATTCACGAATGCCATCTTGAAGAAAGCCCATCAACACCACCACCATCTTCGGATTGGGCAGAGGTCTGGTATGACATTGGAAACCTTGGCAAATTTCTACAGGTGTGTAGTGGAAAGTGTGCTGACTGGCTGCATCATGGCCTGGTATGGGGGCAGCACTCTAAACAGAAACCTCTGCAAAAAGTAGTGGACGCAGGCCAGTACATCACAGGCAAAACTCTCCCCATCATCGAGAAAATCTGCATGGAACACTGCAGTCAGAGAGCAGCAGCAATCATCAAGGATCTGTATTATTCAAGGCATGATCTGTTCTTACTGCTGCCATCAAGAAAGAGGTAGAGGTATCAAAAGACTCATGCCACCAGGTTCAGGAACAGTTGCTACCCTTCTACCATTAGACTCCAAAACAAAAACTCAATCAGAGACTCATTTAGAGACTCTTGCTTTACACATTATTTTTTTTCTGTATTACAAAGTCAGTTTGATTACATTACTTTCTTTGTTTACATTTCTCTCTTTTGTATACATATCTTTTCTTGAGTATAGTTTTATTGCACTACTGATAAGAAGAAATTCTGTCTGGTCCACAAGAAATTGAATCCCAGAGTAGCATGTGATCTCATGTATGTATTCTGATACATAATATTTCAAATGAAGCTTCAGAAATCAATAATTCTTAATCAGATATCTACATTCAATATGAGAATAAAAATGTTAAACCCCAAATGACAGCCTTAGTCTATCCACATAAGTATCAGTTCACAATTTGTTTCTCTTTTGAATTTAAATTATTATGTGAATTTACATTTTAGATGACGGTTGATAGCAACCATTTGCTTTCATGTAATTTTAAATTCTATTTATTTTTACAAAAGGACTTATAGGTAAACATTGCTTGCTGTACAGAGCTGCAGGTTGAATAAAGAATTATTTAAATTTTATAAAGAACACTAACAAGCAAATTTTTATTAAAAAATGAATGTCAGAAACTTGCTGGCAGTTAACCAAGTCGGCAGGCAACCTGAATTCCAATATTACTGATTAACAGGCATCTGAGCTAGGGGGTACTCCCTTTATAGCATTAAAGATGGACAATATTAATAAAGTAAATGGTGCCTTCTCTGGAGTTTCAAAACAAGAGTTTTGAAGAGGTACTGGAAAATATATCTAAAATGTTGGCAGGCAGTCATTCTCTCTGTGATCAGGAAGGAGCCCCTGTTATTGAAGGCAGCTTCCCAAAACTGGTGGTGGGTTAAGACTTACTTTATCATTCAAGACCGATTTTCTTTTGCTTTAAATATGAATATCCAAATTTACAAGATGCTAGCGAAATGTGGATGAACATGAGGAAATCATAACATAAGGCTTTGAATTTGTGGGAAAAACTTGCCAGGTTTCTTGCATGCTCAATAACATTTTACTTGAGTGACTGTTTGCTACCTTTGGATTTCCGCACGACTAAGAATTCCTTTGTTTGTGGTCAACTGTGAGTGTATGCTTTTCATTGACCATGGAAACGTGATGGAATGCAAAATTGTCCAATTCCCTGATGTTTACAGGGAGAAATCTAATTGAAGAACCTCAGTGAGTCTTTGTGATCGAATCATAGAGTCACACTGAACAGAAGCAGATCCTTCAACAACAACGTCCAGCCTATCAATACTAATCCCAATCTATGCCTATTTAGTTAATACACCAAGGTGCTAGAGAAACTTATCAGATGATTCAGTGTCCATAAGAAGCAAAGATATATAACTAACATTTTGGACCTGAGCCCGCTAACCTTGACAAATGGCTCAGTCCTGTGATATTGGTTATATGTTAAATGTTTAAATTGTAAATTTAGACATACAGCACGGTAACATGCCATTTCGGCTCATGAGTCCATGCCGCCCAATTTACACCCCATTAACCTACACCACCATAAAATTTTGAACAGTGGGAGGAAACCAGAGTCCACGGGAAAAAAAACCACACAACTGTGCCACTATTATCCTTGCCTCCAATGGATGCTGCAGGACCTGCTGATTTTCTCCAGCACTTTTGTGTTTCTCAGCACTCACAGGGTCTGCTGACTTTCTCGTTTCACACAAAGTTAAATTTCAATTTCGCAAAGACTTAGCCTCCCAAACCATCTTTTCTCAGTGGTCAGAGGGCCTCCTCAAATTGCAGTCCTGTCTCAAAGCACTGTGGATACTGTGAATCTGCAACAAGCCATGATCTTTACCAACTAGTGTACATCTTAGTTCATCTCAGTATTCATTTAAGGCTACATGATTACCCCAAGAGTTTTTCCAACAGTTTCGCCACAAATTGCGCTTCGCCTTCAATTACATTCCCATGGGAATGGAGCTAGTCCTCTGAACTAGTTGGAAACTATTCAACTGAAGGTGACTGCTCTCAACCTGAGGAGTTGAGCTGCAGTATACAGATGATGTAGACATTTGTGATTCCATTGAGCTGAGGTCCAATCCATGACTCACTTGTTCACTGAAGTACATGAGAGGAGGGTTTTTTAATCTCAATATCAGAGACCTTTTACCCCAAACCTGCTCCCACTAGTGTTTTTCAATAAAGGTTTATGACTTTACCCTGGAAAGTATTGATAATTTTCGCCATCACGCTTCCAGCACAACCTTCAGCCAATAAAAGGAAAGGGTTGTTTAAGATCAAGACCCAAAATCTCAATAGATATAGCGGAAGAGTCATCAAGAGGTGCAGCACAAAATCAGGTGTTTGGCTGAATTAACACCAACCATCAGCTGTCCACCTACATTAATCCTACATTATTCCTTTCTATCCTTTTCCCCACAGTCTCATTACATCTCCTCATGTTCTACTATCAACTATAAACTAGGACAAATAACCAACCAATCAACACATCCTTCAGATGTGGGAGAAAACCAGATTTCCACGAGTAAACCCAGATGGTTATAAAGAGGATGAGCAAACCTCATACAGACAGTGCGAGAGGTCAGGATTGAAGCCAGGTTTCTGAGGCTCTGAGCTGTGCTACTGTGCAGCCCGATTCACCATGAAACTCATGATCCCTCCCCACTGGTGGGGCTATCTGCAGCAAGCGCCATCTCTGGATGACAAGTGAAGCAACATCACTGTCCTCCTCTTCCAAGACAAAATCCTGGAAGAGGTCAAAATTGAGGTACTTATTGCATACCGGTCTATTGAGGTCCTAATTGCATACAGTTGTCTTAATTGGACAGGTCACTGAACTATAACAGGCAATCAGTTTGGATCATTGTCAAAGGAGGAGTTTACCAAGTGGTGAAAGGCCTACCCCTCATTCTAAAACTGTGGCTCCTGATCCCAGTCTTCTCACCGTTGGAATATGTTCCGTCTGCCTTTCCTTATTGTTGGGTAGATGCCAGCATTAAATCTGTATTAGAATAACTGGACCATAGGCTCAGATAGTTCTGGAGTATAGCCGGAATGTTGTCCAACACTTTGTAGTAACCAATCCTTGGTTTGGTGTCATGTGGAATTGGCTGAAGGCTCATTTCTGTGGTAGAATTTGTCAGGAGAAATGCAACACAGATTATCCTTCAACACCTCTGACTGATACTGAGTACAGATGCTGGAGGAACAGCAGGACTCGCAGCGTCCATTGGAGGTAAAGATATATAACCAATGTTTCGGGCCTGAGCCTTGCTTCAAGATATGAGTAAAAAACAGGCAGATTCCTGAATTGAATGGCTGGAGAGGGAGCTTGCGGCAGGGGGGTGCAGATGTGGAAGAGTGAGAGAGACTCTCACGAAACTTCCTTCAAAGAGAGGAAGAGAACTTCCTCTGGGTAAGCATCCTTCAAAATGAGTTCGAAGTGGAGCAACTGAATGGAGTGAAACATAAAGGTCTGCAGATGCTGTGATTTGGTAAAAACACAGAAGTGCTGGAATAGCTCAGCTGGCTTCACAGTGTAGGAGGTAAAGTTATATCACTGACGTTTCAGGCTTGAGCCCTTCTTTAAGGTATGAGTGAAAAGCAGCCAGGCGACTGAATTGAACGTCTGCGGAGGGAACCTGGGAGCAGCAGGAAGGCATTAACCTTGGGCATAACACTCAGGAGCTAGGCTGCACCAGTGTTGAGGTTTTTTCCCCGTCAGCTGCATGTTTATTTAAATGCTTTAGATGGGTTTCAGGATGTTTTGAAGAAAAAATTGAAAAAAATGTAGTAGGGTTTGGGTAGTTCTGTTTGTTGCAAATATTCAAGCCTTGGGCCTGTTTAAGCACAGTTAACGGACAGGCACTCAGCAGTTTTATTTGTGAGGAAGACAGAATTCAATGCGTGACTTTTACGATAAATAGTGTGTTGGAATTCGGGGCTTGTAACATGTGACCCTTTGGTCTCCGTTAAAACTGAGCAGAAATAGTTTCCCTATATGTTTGATGTTAAACAAGATGTTGGTGAGGCTTCACTTAGAATGTAAACAAGAAAATCAACAGATGTTGGGGTCAAGCGAAGATCACAAAAGTGCTGGAAAACACAAGAGGTAGTGTAGCATCCATGGGAAGTAAAATGCAATCAATGTTTTGGGCTTGGAGCATCACTGATAAAAAATGCTCAGGCCCATAACACTGACTGATTTTTATTTTCTATGGATGCTTGCATAACCTGCTGAGTTTCTCCATCACTTTTGTGCACCAGAATATTGTGTTCAGTTTGGGTCATTTAGGTATAGGAAGAATATTCTAAAGTTGGGATGGATTCAGAAGAAGTTTACAGAATTGTTGCCAGGATTAGGGTCTTGAATATCATCAAAGATTGGAAATGTGAGGCTTGTTTTCCTTAGAGCTTAGGAGGTTGAAAAGAAAACTTATTGAAGTCTATAAAATCAAGAGTAGCATAGATAAGGTGAATTGAAAAAAATGGCAAATGTAGTCCCGTTGTTTTAAAAAAAAGGTAACAGGGAGAATCCTGGAAATTATAGACCAGTGAGTCTTAAGTCAGTAGTATGCAAACTAATGGAGAGGATTCTTAAGGAGAGAATCTATGATCATTTGAAGAAGTGCAGTCCACTCAAGGATAGTCAACATAGATTTTTGAAGGGAAGGTCAAGGCTCACGTTCCTAATTGAGTTTTTTGAGGATATAACAAAAGAAATTGATGAAGGAAGGGTGGTAGATGTGATTATGAGAAATTCATTCAGAAAGTCATGAGGCATGGGATCCATGGAACCTTTGTTGTGTGGATAAAAAATTAGCTTGCATGTAGAAAGCAGAGAGTAATAGTGAACAGGAAGTATTCTTCCAGGGGTCAGTGACTATTCGAGTTTTGCAGGGATCTGCAAAGATGAAGAAGTGGAAGGATGGGTCAGTAACTTTGTGGATGATACAAAGATTGGAGGAGTTGAGTTGTGGATGGTGCTGAAGGTTGTCGTATGTTACAAAAGGATATAGACAGGATGCAGAGTGCAGCTGAAAAGTGGCAGATGGAGTTCATTCTGTATAAATGTGAGATGATGCATTTTGGAAGGTCAAACCAGAAGGATTAATACATGGTTAATGGTCCGATGCCTAACAGTGTGGAGGAACAGAGAAACGTTGGAAAAATCCATGTAGGTTGATAGGATTGTTAAGAAGGCCTACAGGTTACTGAACTTCATTAATAGGGGGATTGAGTTAAAGAGTCGTTATGCTGCAACTCTACAAATTTCTGATGAGACCACATTTGGAGTATTGTGTTCAGTTCTGATCACCTCATTATTGGAAGGATGTGGAAGCTATGGAGTGGGTGCAGAGGAAATTTACCAGGACATTGCCTAGATTGGAAAATAAGTATTATGAGGCAAGGTTAGCAGAGATGGAACTTTTCTTTTTGAAGTGCAGAAGCATGAAAGGACACTTAATAGAGGTCTACAAGATTCTGAGAGGCATAGATAAGGTGGACAGGCAATACCTTTTTTTTCCCAGGGAAGAAATAGCAAACACCAGGGGTTATCTATACAAAGTGAAAGGAGAAAAAAAGTGTTTTTTAAACGCAAAGAGCTGTGGTTCCTGGAATGCCTTCCCGGGTTGGTGGTGGAGGTTGAAACATTAAGAGGATTTAAGAGAGGCAGGCACAAAGATGAAAGAGAAATAGAATGTTATGAGGTAGGAAGAATTTAGTATTTTTTAAAAATATATTGAAGGCTAAAGGGTCTGTACTGTGCTGAAATGTTCTATGCAGCGGTTAGCGCAATGCCATTACAGCGCCAGTGATCGAGACTGGACCTGAGTTCGAATTCCGTGCTGTCAGTAAGAAGTTTGTATGTTCTCCCCATACCTGCATGGGTTTTCTCTGGGGGCTGTCGTTTCCTCCTACTCTTCAAAAACATATCGGGGTATAGGTTAATGGGATGTAATCTGGGCAGCACGGACTCATAGGGCCGAATTGGCCTGTTACACTGCAGCAAGTCTAATTTTAAAAAAGTAACAGTGATAGTCTGTTTCCAAGAGTAGGAAATCTTAGATGAGAGGGCATAACTATGAGGTGATAGTGGGAGGACTTAGAAGGGACACAAGGGGACAATTCTTTACTCAGAGTAGAGTAAGAATATGGAATGAGTTGGCAGGCGAAGTGGTAGAGGCAAGTACCTTTGTTCTTTTTTTAAAGAAACATGGAAGGGAGGGGCTTTGAGCGGTAGGGGCTTAATGTGGGCAAGTGGGACTAAGTAGGAGGGCACAACGTTCATGTTGGATCTGCTGGTTCTGTGGTCCTGTTTCCATGCTGTTCAACTCTATGAAAGCCAAAGTAAGAACACTGGAATGCTGTCCTTGTGGGCTTTCGTATAATATTCCATTTCTGTTTTATTACACATCAAAAAAAGTATCTGATCTGATTTTTAATCAGTGATCATGTTGCAGCAATCCATGATAATGAGACTTTAAGGTGTTGGGCACTCACCAAGAGACTTACTCTATGCCCTCTGCTATTGGAGAGGTCCACCTGCAGAAATTTTTCACCCATTTATCTCTCAAGTTTCATTTATAACTGCCTTAATTACATTGAACGTCTTGGCTTTCAAAGAGTACCAACTTCTGTGGGGGGGAAAAAAAAGATTACTGTCATAAATGAGTGGAGCTCCTAGTTCCAAATTTTCTAACAAACTGCTAATTTTAAGGAAGTTTTTCAGCCAAGGGGAAGCCTAATCCTAAAAATATGATTGAAAGAACATTAGAAGGGAGATGATGTTTTGATCATCCTTGGGGCTGTCTTTGGCACTCATGTGATGGCAGTCATTTGGAGGTGAGAATTTGTACCTCATGGGTTATGTTATATATTGGTGTTCTTGTGAGAAGGTATCTGTTACACTTGAGCACTGATAAAAACATTCATATTCAATCATTCATAAAACCATTTAGCAAGCAAATGAAAAAAAAGTAATTCTTCACTGCAGTGTCCGGTTTTCTTGATTATTTTGCTCAGCCACATCCTGTGGTGTGAGAGAGTTATTTCATCCTTCATTTCTGAATCTCTGGGCTAACATTTATCATTCATCTCTTATCGTCCTTGCACTAAACAGCTTGCAAGGATATGAAAAACTCATTCATTGGTCACACCCAAACATGACAGCCGATTTTCTCCTGTGAAGAACATTAGAGAAGTAGATGCATTTTTATGACAAACTGGAGTTTTGACCCTACTAATGGCTATTTAAAAAAAAAAATCCTATCATTAACTGAATTTAAATTTCACAGCAGTCATAATGGATTTAGAACTTAGGTTTCTGCAGTACTTTAACTACTGCACTGCATTTACACTGCCAACATGCAATGAAATTGTGAAAAGTAGTTCTCTCTAGAGCACTTGAGATTGTGTTAAATTCTTCAAAGGCAAATTATACAACATATGAAGCAGATTGTTAAAAGAAGCAGGTGAGAAAATTGCAGATGTCGACCATCATTTTTCAATCTGGTCCAACTTCAGGAATGGTGCGAGAGAATGAGAGGAGAGCTTGTGTGATATTGTTGCCTGTAAAGGAGAGATGGAATGAACTGAATAATTACAGGCTTTCTGAAGAGTTTTGGCTGGAAATGTTGACCATTCTTTTTTTTAACCCCAGTGTTGCTGCTTGATTCACTGGGTTCAGCAGATTATGTTTGGCTTTAGATTCTAGTATCTGCAATCTCCTCTGTGTGACAACAAAAACAATCCTAGCTGATCCATTCTTTCAACACTTTGAAATAGCTTCATACATTTTCCTTGTCATGCCCATCTTAAATGGAATTTAATCCATCAGAGTGTGAATTTGAGGAAGTGTAAAAAGAGCCATGCAACTGATAGGTAGGCTCTTTAGCCTACCTCCACCACACTAACCTTTTGACCACTAAGCTCACTAGAGACATCTACTGCATGTCTCCCTGTGCCTTGCATATTCAAGTGCTTGTCTAAAAATAGTGATTATACCTGATTCCATCACCTCCTCTGACAGCATGTTCCAGATACCTGTGTTGGGGGGAAAAGACTTTCACCTCAAATTCCCTTTAAAATACCTCCCTCTCATTTTAAACCTATGCCTTCTAGTTTTTGATAGGTCTGCCATGAGAAAAAGAATTCCGACTCTCTACCCTGTCTATGTGTCTCACAATTTTTTTATCGATAGTCATCCAGCACAGCTCACAAAAGGCAAGGGTACATAGTAGAAGATAAGTAAGAGATGTGGAAAGACCTTGCAGTGTATGTGCGGACCACCTTAAATGTATTTAAAAAGGAATAAGGATTTCATTAATGAGCATATCATGTTAAGGTAGTACTTGAATTATATGTACTGCCTATTGGACCAAAGCTTGACTACTTCCAATAGGTCTGTTCAGCACACTGGAGATAGATTTATGAGAATGTTGTAAAGTACGAAAGACTGCAGATGCTGTGATTGCCATTAAAAACAAAAATTCCAGAGGAAGTCAACAGGTCATGCAGCATCCATAGGAGGTCATTCTTTGGGTCTGAACCCTTCTCCAAAGGTTGAGCAAAAAGTAGGCAGGCAACTGAATAAACAGGCTGGGGGAGAAGGAATAAAAGGCAGGAGGTGGAGCACAAGGCAACAAGCAAAAGGCCATAATTGCACACGTATTGGAGGACAGGAGTGGAAAGGTGAGAACAGCATCCATAGCATATGATACAGATATATTTGAACACAAAGCTGGAGAAAAGGAGACAGAGAGAGAGAAAAGGAAACATAGGGATAAGGGAAGGGGAGAGATGGGCCTAACTTTGAGAAGTCAATGTTAATGCCAATTAGTTGGATAGTGCCCAGATGGAATATGAGGTGTTGTTCCTCCAAGTTGCGGGTGGTCTCAGTCTGATTCATGGACAGACAAGTTGACATGGTAATGGAGCAGGGGACTGAAATGGGTTTTGAGAATGTACCAGATTTGGAAATGTTTCACAATGAGAAAAAAAAATTGGATAAGGTAGGGTTGTTTTCCTTGAAATGGATGAGACAGAGGAGAAGCTCAATTGGTTTGAATAACATGATGAGGGTTTGGGATAAAGTATGTATGAAAAATTTTGCTTCCTTTACCACAGGTATTATGAAACGAGAGGCAGGAAAGTTAAAGCACTGACAAGAAGGAATCAAGGAGAAATAAAGGCAAAAAAAAAAGGGATGCCACGGTTAGCATAGTGGTGAGCGCAATGCTGTTACAGAGCCAGAAACCGGGGTTTGAGTCCGGCACTG
The DNA here is from genome assembly GCF_036971445.1 of Narcine bancroftii. NCBI lineage: Eukaryota > Metazoa > Chordata > Chondrichthyes > Torpediniformes > Narcinidae > Narcine > Narcine bancroftii. The sequence continues at coordinate 31,536,211 of NC_091472.1, forward strand.
CCTGTAAGGAGTTTGTACATTCTCCCCATGTCTCCATGCGTTTCCTCTGGGCATTCCAGTTCCCTCTCACCATTCAAACATATTGTAGGTTAATTGGGTGTAATTGGGCGGCACAGACTCGTGAGCTGAAAGGACCTGTCTAAATTTTAAAAATTTAAAACATCAGAGGAGGGTGGGGGTATGAAGCTCATGCCCGAGGAGGCTGGAATGGCAAACACTGTCAGCATTTAAACAGCACTTGGAAATGTACTGACAAAGCCACGTCTACAGACTGCAGGCTAGAAGGTGAAATTCAGCTGCGTGGGTCTTTAATTCAATGCACATGATGAGATTTCTACAATTCTAACATTTTCTGGAACAGAAATAGACTGAGAGGACCAAATATTCTTTCTATTACTGTATGTTACTGCTGGAAGACTAATCTGACATGAAATGATAGAGAGAAGGAAATGATAAATTATTTTGCATTGTCAGTTAGTCATAGAGTAATTTTATAAACAAAATGTAGAGGTTCTGGGGTTTAAGCAGGTTCAGGAGAAAATAATAAAAGCACATCAAAATACCGGATGAAGTCAGCTGGTCTTCAGCATCCATAGCATTTGACACAGATGTATTGCCGACATTTCAGCCTGAGCCCTTCTTCAAGGAATAAGCAGAATGAGCCAAGAACAGGAAATCTCAGAATGCAGACGATGTTGGCTGGCAGAACTTGTCCTCAACCTCAATAATTTTTCCTTTAACTCATCCTAATTTCTCCAGGTCAAAGGGGTAGGAATGGGTACTTACATGGGCCCCAGCTATGCCTGTCTTTTTGTTGGCTACACAGAGCAATCTATGCTACAAGCCTACATAGACAAGGCCCCACAACTCTTCCTTCACTACATCGAAAACTCCTTTGGTGCTGCCTCATGCACACAGGATGAGTTTGTTGACATCATCCACTTTCCTGCCAACTAACACCCTGATAGCAAATTCACTTGGTCCTTCTCTAGCAACACTCTCCCTTTCCTTCATCTCTCTGTCTCCATCTTAGGAGAAACACTCTCGACAGACATCTTCTGCAAACCCACCAATTCCCACTGCTACCTCGACTACACCTCTTCCCACCCTGTAAGGAATCCATTCCATTCTCTCAAATCCTCCATGTCCATTGCATCTGCATCCAGGTCGAAGACTTCCATGCCATATCATCAGACATGTCCTCCTTCTTCAAACAACATGGCTTTTCCCTCTACCACTATCAACTTGGTACTCACCCTTAATCCTTCATTACCTGGACATCGATCCTGGCCCCCTCCACCCCCACATGCCAAAAGACAGGATTCCTCATCCTCGCTTACCACCCCACCAGTCTCCACATCTAACACATCCTCCTCTGCCATTTCCACCCCCTACTATGTGATCCCTCAACTCAACACATATTCCCCTCTCCACTTTCCACAGGGACCTCTCCCTCCGTGATTCCTTTGTACATTCCTCCCTCCCCACCAATCATTCCCTTAGTACCTACTCCTGTGACTGCAGGAGAAGCTCTAATTGTGCCCACACCTCCTCTCTCACCATCATTCAGGGTCCCAAATAGTCCTTCCAAGTGAAGCAACATTTTACTTTTGAATCTGCAGGGATCATCTACTGTATTCAGTGCTCCCATTGTGGTCTCCTCTACATTTCAGCTCTGTCTGCCACAATTGCATGGATCGCTCAGCGGCCACCCATTTTGATTTCCCATCCCATTCTCTTGCTGACATGTCTGTCCATGGTCTCATGTACTGGCTGACTGAGACCTCCGGCAAACACCTAATCTTCTGACTGGGCACCCTCCAACCTGATGGCGTTAATATTGACTTATCTGGCTTTTGTTAAACATCTCCTTTTCTTCTTCCCATGTCACCTTCCCTCAACTCTTGTCTCTTCCTTTTCCTCGCTCCTTGCGCACAGACATAATAATTCTCAGCTCACCCCTGATGATATCCAAGTAAAACATTTTGTTGGTCTGGATTCCTCCCCAGCTAGTATTGTGTGAATTCTGAGATTTCCTGCTCTTGGCCTCATTCTGGTTATTCCCTGAAGAAGGGCTCAGGGCCCAAATTATCGGTACTGTATCTTTGTCAAATCCCAAGGAGGCTGAAGGACTGGCTGAGTTCCTCCAGCATTTTGGGTGTGTTTTTACTGCAATTACTATTCCTGTGTTGTTTCACTCAGGAGAAAATAGGTTCAGTGGACTTCATTATATGTTATAACAAAATCTATGAAAGAAGAATGGCAAGAGTGACTTTGATGAAGATCAGCCAATATCAGGAAAAGGTTGCCTTAGCACGTGGGAGAAACACAAAATGGTGAAACAAACTCCTCACCAGATGATTTGGTAATTACATTGAAACTTTGTTCTGTGTCTATAATCATTTTTATGTTGTTTTCCACCCCCCACCCCCCCTAATTTAAAGATTTGCAGCTATGGGAGAAACAACACAATGAAAACAAGAATACAGCCTTGCTTAGATGAATAAAATCATTCTTAGAATTCATGGAGTGGCCCACAACATTTGTCTCCCATCATTACATCAATGTGACCAGCTGGTGCTAAATTCTAATGAAAGCATGATGAATCTTTGAATCTCTATGTACAGTATATTGACTGAACTGTGTAGAATCTTCTGTCGAAGTGACTGGGACAATAATACATGTGTGGCAAACTGGCCATGCCACATTGTGGCAATATGCAATGAATATCTGTAGGCTATTTAACAAAAGATTCACAATAATCAAACCCAATACAGACCTAAGCTACATATACACATCTATGTTTTCCACTCACTGAATTGCAGACATGAGTCAAGACTGCAATGAATTTTACTCTTTCCTTGCCTGGAAGCTCAGAAGGCAATCATTCCAACTGATAACCATGTCCATGAAATCGGCATAGAGTGCCTACTTGTGGTGAAACCACTTGTATATGTAAATACTTTTGATCTTGTATGTTGACCCTGCTCTCAGTGGCCGGCTCGTGACTCCTCCCCTTTATTCCCCATGAAGGCTGTCAAGCCACAACCCTGCCCCCAGTTCGAGCTCAGGTCAGTGAGAGCCAGCAACTCAAGATGCTGTCCACCTCTAGCTAATAAAAGCTTTCAGTTACAGTACTTCAGTCTTCTGGTTAATTGATCGTGCATCACTACTGAACATGGGTGCTTTTATATCAATATTGCCCAGGGTCATTCAATGTGTTCACTCTTTGAAACACTTTAAACTACTAAGGTTGTGTCATTGGAAATATGTGGCCAGCATATTGTCTGATCTCACTTTTTGACCCCCGTGTCTGTTTCCTTTTGTATCTCAGGACATTTTCTGTTTCTGAATGCCTCGGGGTTTACAACTTTCACATTATTGAGTCCGTGGCTGAAGAGCACCAGTGAGCACTGCACCTTGGGAATAGCCATTTACCTACAGGGTTCAAGGTCAGGGGACTACAGCGCTCACCTGCTTCAAAGGAACGAAAGCAAGACCCTTACTCTGTCACCAGAAAATGGCGCAAGAACGGGGTAAGTCAGTCTCGCCTTTTTTGTCCAGTACAATCTGCTCATCTGAAAATGAAGATAATGTTTATGTACTGTCTGCATGCATTCTAAGTCATATGGAAACATTCATGGGACTACACGATCCATCATTAAATCTGGTTTATGGTACTCGTCTTCAGTTGGTGCCATGATTTTGTACACGCTGTTACTCCCGGTTGGGTTATCACAAGAATAGCAGAATTAATGTTCAGCTACCTGGTTAGGAAATAAAAAGACCCTTCCTTGATCATACACAAGGCTGATTATGTCAGATATGAGTTGCTGTTTGCAGGTATTCACTGCACCCTTAGAGTGAAAGAAGAAAGTCTGCGGATGTTGTGATTGTAGTAAATACACAAAAGTGCTGGCGAAACTCAGCAGGGACTTGCAGTGAGCATAGGAGGCAAAGATATATAACTGGCCCTGAGCCCTTTGTCAAGGTATGAGCAAAAAGCAGGCGCAGGGATCTCCCTGTGTCAACCCTTTTCATTTCCCTGCCTCTTTCCCATGCTGTCCTGTCTGTTCCTGGTCTCAAGCACTTTCAAACCGGAAGGTATCTGCAAATTGGAGAAACGACCCCCTCACATTCTGTCTGTGCACAGTCCAACCAGATGGCATTAACAATGACTTCTCTCGATTCCATTAGCCTACCTCACTCCCGTCTCTCTCACTCCCTACTGCTATGTCTCCTTTCTTCCAGCTCCCTTTCCTTTGTCTCTGTCTCTTTCCTTATCCCTTTGTCTGCTTTCACAGCGCTGCTCCCCTCCCCTGATTTTTCTCTCCTGCCCTCAAATTCTGGATGGGAGGAGTATGGAGGGCTATGGACTAAGTAGAATAATAGTTTGGCACAGACTAGATGGGCTGAATGCCCTGTTTTCTGTGCTGTAAAGTTCGATGACCCATGTCCACCCATGGCCTGTTGGCCTGCACTCCTCTCTCTCTGTCCCTTCTTCCCTATTGCCACCACCTTTTATTCAGCATTTTGCTCATACCTTGACAAAAAGCTCAGGCCAATAACGTTGGGTATGTTTCTGTGCATCTTACGGATGTTGTGAGACCTGCTGAGTTTCTCCAGTCCTCTTGTGCATTCTCTGCACTCTTACCCTGCTTCAACTTCTTCCATATCTCTCACCCCACAAATAGTTGTAGCCTGCTTATTGTTTGCTTCCAGATTTAGCCATCAGTGCTTGCTGGATGTGTGTGACTGCAACAGGGTGCAACAATTAGATTCAGATTTCCCCTCAGTTCATTACAACACTTGCAGATGACTCACCTGGAAAATGTAGCCTAAATATGAAAATACTTCCCACCTCTTTAAAGTTTTAAAGTATGGTGGAGCAATTTGAATGGTGGTGATGAAGCCACTGGCTCCGAAACATATATAGTGAAACCTCGTTAGAACGTGATTCGTTAATCTGCAGAATCGCTTATAACGAGGGGGTCTGTGGACCCCAAACATTGGTTTTAGGAGGCCAGGCTAACAGTGGCTAATAGCCACAAACTCAAAAATGGACACTAATAACTCATTTATAAGGATGTGTTTGTTAATATGTGGAGCTTAAAGGAGGTTTTATTATAGGATTTGAGTCACAGTTTTCTGTTTTCCTGCTTCCTGTATCATGACGTATATGCATCTGTTCCGCAACTCAGCTGTAACGCGGTATGAAATCTTGGACCCCAACTACCTTGTTCTAACAAGGTTTTACTGTATTACAAAGTGTTTAGAATTGCAAATGTGGTGTCCAAATTGTTCACAATTGAATGGAATGCTTGTTTTTAAATCTGTTTGGAGTTGTGCTTTCTTTTCAAGTGATGTTTATCTAGATTTCTTCTGGAAAACTTCAGAAAATCTGAAGCAGTTTAAAAAAAAGTAACACAGCAAAATAAAAGTGGAAGTTCAACTTTCAGAGGCAGGTGGAAATGCCTGAATGAGCTGATTTATTTTATAATTGTCATATGTTAAGGCTCTTAGAAAAAATGATCACCTTAAGCAAGTATGAAGTGGCAGTAAAAGACTAAAGGAAACAGAAATGAGTGTTTAGGATCAATCAAAGTGCTGATTGACCCAATACCTGGTTGAGGTTATGCCCGACAGCCCTGTGATGAATTGCGTGGAAATGATGGACAGGGAAATCAATGCCATGCAATTTTAGCCTTCCTATATTTGTGGGTCATTGTGCATGACAGCACAGAAGATAGCAGTTTCTGACATTCATCTTCTGGATAGACATGCTATTTAATCAACAAATGTCACTTTTCAATTTGCTACAGCTAGCATTTATGCAAGGGAAAACTCTGTTGGACAATGATCTTGTTGCATTTGCCTCAGTGTTTAATTTTCACCAAAATGATCAATTTATCAGTCTCTAAATCCACCTTAATACCTTATTGAGTGAAAATATCACAGACCAGGAAGCTCGCATCATCATTCATCCTCAATGAGCCAATCAGCTCATCCCAGTTTTTTTTTCAGGGTTTGGTGATAACTTTGGCAGTGATAACTTAGGGACCAGACCAGACATGAGTTATCAATTGTTATTCCAGTGAATGTTGTGGATGTGTGGTTATTGGCTGAATTTAAAGCCCCTTTCACACTGGCATCCCACTAAATTGGTCATTCAATGTCCCGGGATAGGAATGGGAGTTTGGATTTTCACACTTGACCCCTCCTAAATGGGACAGTGAATGCTTTCACACTTGCAAGGAGCCATCCCCGGGGTTAGGACTGTTCTATCTTCTACCGGTGATGTCATGTCACATCGAGCGCTGATGACTTGCCCTAAATCCTGATCAATATATTATGATCTTATATTTGATCAAAATTAATCATGCTTAATTAAAAGATAATTACTCTTTATGTACTGCACAGTATGAGCCCTTCAGCCCCTGTTGTTTTTGTGCCGACCTATGTAAACCACATAGGGACTGTGGGAAAGTGCTTGCAATAAATAGCAATAGTGGACAATTTTTAAACAGCAAGGGAAAGTTGGTAGCACTATAGCGCACAATTTATAAAGACCATGGGAAAGTTGGTAGTGGTATTGCATACAATTTATATAGCATGGGAAAGTTGGTAGCTCTATCGCGTACAGTTAATAAATACCATGAAGAAAAGCGATGGTGGACCTGCCCTCCCAGAATGCCGTGAGGTGGCATTCTGGATGGGCAAGTCCACTATCATTTTTTCCCCACAGTCTTTATAAATTGTGCGCTATAGCACTACCAACATTCCCATGTTGTTTAAAAATTGTCAATTATTACTATTTATTGCTATTTATTTCCTCGCTCTCTCTCCCGCTGCAACTTTCCCACAGCAAAGGTTATACTGTGGCGCTCTGTGCACCTGAAGAAAGCACAGCCACCACGTTGAGGGTCGTTAGCGGTGCTCACTGAGAGGGAAGTTTGAGTCAGGAAGAACCCCTAATGGCGCCATCTTCCCATGGCTTCCCCGCTACATGGCATTACACATGGTGCCGGTTCGCCACGAGAGAGTGCACCGCCACAATACCTTCAATTTAATCTTTTCTTCCTTCACATTCTTGCACTCAAAACTTGGGTCATTTCAATCCCACAATGCAATTCCCCATTCTACACTTACCTGAGTGCAAAGCCGGCTTCTATAGACGCAGGGATTGTACTAGGGGTCAAGGCAGTCTATCTCCAGTGTGAGATGACGTCATCTGACAGCGGCGGTGAGAAGATGTTCGTTTCATACTTTAAAGGCTGATTGGCCGTTAATTTCTGGAATCACTTGCAAGTGTGAAAGGGGCTTAAGAGCACTGCCTTTTCTGTTTTGCTCCTTTACTGTCTCATCCTACTGACAGGTAACAAAAGGTCTCCTAAAGGGCAAACTTGGGTCTTCTTTAATCATAGCATAAATATCTCAGTGTCTTTAAGAGAGGCTGAGAAAATACTTTAATCTGAACTAACTCAACAGAGCCATAATAGCATTGTGCATTGGCAGTGCAATTTATTATGACTTCAGATTTTTTGTATTTGCATTTTGCTTTGAACATGACATTTCTCATTGAAGTCAATAAAGGTACTTTTCTCTCTTTGGCTTATGCAAATAAGGGAACATAAATTACAATGTTGTTGCATGTGTTTTCATGCCATAAAACAAATGAAACAAACATTAATTAGAGTGAGAGGGGGATATGTCCAATCAGTGTGGTAGCTTAATGCTGTTGTTCAAGTTGCTCAACCCTGGAGCTGCCTGTTCTGAGGGCTTGTCTACTGCGCAAATAAGCTTTTGATTGCAGGATTGGAGCAGCCCAGGACTTACAACCTGTGCCAAATCCTTTCACCTCCCTGTGCCTTGGCAGTAACTAACACTTGTTCGACCACAACAGAAAAGCAGCATCACAGCACTTGATTGGGAATCAGAAATGCAATACTGAGACCTGTCGACAAGTCGAGGTTCACCTGCTGAGGGTTGGTACACCACTGCTGTGTAATGATGGAATTTCAACCAGACTTTTACTAATGACCAGGGGCATGTGATATTGGAACAGGGTGGTCCACAACAAAGGAGCATTGTGAGATTAAAACTTGCTCTCACCTGATCCTGCTGGAAACTCGGTAAAAGGAGGAGTGAGTGGTGTGCATAGATTCCTAATGGCAGAGGAAGGTATTTTGTGAGAGCAGGAGAAATTGTATTGTACTTTTAATTTTATTCCCTGTGCGTCAGATCAGACATACACTTGATATAATTATTTCCCAAAATGGAATTGGATCCTGGCATTGTTTAATCAAACACTCAATGTAGGGCATCATAGGCAAGTTTATTGGCCACCCTTAACTGCTGTAGAGAAGGTGATTGCAGCCGCCTGCCTTGAACTGCAGCAATCTCTGAAATGAAGTTGTACCCATGGTGTTGTCAGGTAGTTTATTCCATAACTTTAACATGGTGATGTCAAAAGAACATCAATACATTTCCAAGTCAAGATGTTGTACAACCTGCAGGGTGTTCTTGTTGTTTTCTCCCCCTTCTAATTATTAATGTAACTACTTTGGGAACTTGTGTGGAAGAAACTTAGAGACTTTCTTAATTGTGTTTTAGGCAGATATGGTTAAAGCTGAGGAACATATTAGCTCCTTTTATACTTGCGTCACACTAAATCGGCCGTTCAGTGTTCCGGTATAGGAATGGCATTTACCTGGAACCTTGCACGCATTCACACTTGCAAAGAGTCATCCCCGGGGTTAGGACTGTTCTACCTTCTACCGGACAAGTTGCTCTTGTGTCTTGGTGTGAGCTTGCAGGCGCCTCAGATTGAAGAGACTGCCATCCATGCGGTACCGGATGTAAACAGCGTCTTCATTGTTGAGGTCTTTCATGGCTTGTTTCAGCATCATGCTGAAGAAGATTGAAAAGAGGGTTGGTGCGATAATGCAGCCTTGCTTCTCTTTGCAGATGATTCTGCTTTAGTTGCCCATTCAGAGCCAGCTCTTCAGCGCTTGACGTCCTGTTTTGTGGAAACTGCCAAAATGTTTGGCCTGGAAGTCAGCCTGAAGAAAACTGAGGTCCTCCATCAGCCAGCTCCCCACCATGACTACCAGACCCCACATCTCCATCGGGCACACAAAACTCAAAACGGTCAACCAGTTTACCTATCTCAGCTGCACCATTTCATCGGATGCAAGGATCGACAACGAGATAGACAACAGGCTCGCCAAGGCAAATAGCGCCTTTGGAAGACTACACAAAAGAGTCTGGAAAAACAACTGAAAAACCTCACAAAAATTAGCGTATACAGAGCCATTGTCATACCCACACTCCTGTTCGGCTCCGGATCATGGGTCCTCTACTGGCATCACCTACAGCTCCTAGAACGCTTCCACCAGCGTTGTCTCCGCTCCATCCTCAACATTCATTGGAGCGACTTCATCTCCAACATTGAAGTACTCGAGATGGCAGAGGCCGACAGCATTGAATCCACGCTGCTGAAGATCCAACTGCACTGGGTAGGTCACGTCTCCAGAATGGAGGACCATCGCCTTCCCAAGATCGTGTTATATGGCGAGCTCTCCACTAGCCACCGAGACAGAGGTGCACCAAAGAAGAGGTACAAGGACTGCCTAAAGAAATCTCTTGGTGCCTGCCACATTGACCACCACCAGTGGGCTGTTATCGCCTCAAACCGTGCATCTTGGCGCCTCACAGTTCGGCGGGCAGCAACCTCCTTTGAAGAAGACTGCAGAGCCCACCTCACTGACAAAAGACAAAGGAGGAAAAACCCAACACCCAACCCCAACCAACCAATTTTCCCTTGGAACCGCTGCAATCGTGTCTGCCTGTCCCGCATCGGACTTGTCAGCCACAAACGAGCCTGCAGCTGACATGGACATTAACCCTCCATAAATCTTCATCCGCGAAGCCAAGCCAAAGAAGAAGGAAGAAAAGAAGAAGACCTTCTACCATTGCTTTTTCCCACTGTCTTTATAAATTTTGCACTATTGCACTAACAACTTTCCCATGCTGTTTAAAAATTATCCATTATTGCTATTTTTTGCTATTTATTTCTTCTCTCTCCCAATGTAACTTTCCCACGGAAAAGCTTATAACTTCATTTTAATCTTTTATTCCTTCATGTACCAGCTTTCACACAAGAACTTGGGTCATTTCTATCCCAGAATGCAATTGCCCATTCTACACTTACCTGATTGCAACGCCAGTATCTGCAGATGCCACGGATTGTACTGGGAGTCAAAGCAGTCTATTCCTGACACGCGATGATGTCATCTCACGCCGGCATTGAGATTTTCGTTTCACACTTGATCCTTTTTAGACCGATTGGCTGCTAATTCCTGGGACCACTTGCAAGTGTGAAAGGGGCTAATAACTGCAATGCTAGAATCTTGATCGATGAGAACATTCACAGGTCATCCAACATTTCGGGACAGAGCCATTCATTATTTGAGATTAGCTTCCTGAAGAATACTGACCCAAAATGTTGACTGACCAGTTAAACCCACAGCTGCAGCCTAGCCCACTGAGTCCCTTTGGCTTTCCTTTGCTTTAGTTAAAGTTGAGGAGTGTGTACAGTTGGAAACAGATTGTCTATTGCAGTCTGTGCTCAAATTGTTGAAGGTACATTCAGGCACATGGTGAACTGTTCTCTTGACATGCCTTGTACTGTGTCAGAAAGATTCAAAGGACCTCACAGAAAGTGTGACTCAACATCCTTGCTTGGGCCTTTGTCGAGATTTTAGGATCTACAATGCACACACGAATAACATGAAACATGCTGGGTCACTATTTTACTTACGTAATTGCCCTGATTACATCTGCCAGGTCAAGTTAAGAATGGTGCCAATGTATGACCATCTTGAAATGAGGAGGAATTCTACACCTATATTCCTCACAGAGCAGAACTTTAGTTTTATATATTAAAACAAAAGATAAAAATGGGGACTGGGAAAGATTTGCTGGCAGCAGTCCATCTTGTTAATAATAAAGGTTGTCTTCACTATAATTTTTTTTCTCAGTGGCCCCACTGGCCTTGTCAGGATTTAGAACATGATTTCCAGTTTAAATGAGTATCTGATAGATGTGTTAATAACATAATAAAAATGACAAATTGTGTAATTTTCTACCAATCTTTTGTGACAGGATTTTTGACCAGCCCATGACCTCAAAGTTCTGTTCTGAAATGAAATAGAGGGATAGTGGATGAACCAATGAGGAGAACGGGCTGAGTGACATTTTTAGATATTTATTGCTGAAGTCAGTCGTTTCCAAGGTATGGATGGAGGTTGTCAATTGGAGAAACGTTTTGACACAGTGAATGCCTGGAGCATATGTTTTCAGTGAAGAGTGTGGTGATCGGTTTTAATTTGACCCTTTATTGATCTTCTGCATTTAGCATTGTATTGTTTGGTTCTGGAATGGTTATTATGCTCTGTTTATTATCTGCAAGTCAAAAGAAATGTCCGCATCATTGAAAATCACTGATGTTTTGTACTATAATTACCTTGAATATTTACTATCTATCTTACGCATTTATTTTATTTTAATTTAATTCATTTAGTTGACTTCTTTTTTACAAGTTGTCTGTTCAGCAGCTACAAGTTTGGTACATGTGCACTTTGCAGAATGTGTATGACAATGAGCTCAATGTTATTATTATCATTTTTAGTTCACATTCAGGAATTATTTTTGTTATACAACAATGTAACTGTGGTAGTTATTTAATATGCACTAATACACATTAGCCCTTTTCCCCACTGTTAATTGGCCGTGTAGTTTCCCTGTTTCCACTGGGCCACTTATAACCGGGCCACCACTGACCGACCACAAGTCATCCCCCAGGGATAGGAGAGCCTACCTTCAACAATAGTCCCGGGATGCAACTTGTCCTTCATCCACTGGTTTAGTCAGCATGCTAGCGTCAGCTGACATCAGGGATGCAAGGAGGGGCGGAGGCTGACAATCACCAGAGTGATTTTACGTCATTTGATGCCAGCATGCTACTTGTTTCCTTTTCCCACTGGACTCTTAACCGGTAAATTGGCCGTCAATTCCTGGGATGAGGTTCCAGTGGAAAAGGGGCTATTGCCAGAGGTGCTATCCTGATATTTAGTTTATCAAGAAAAAGTACGATATTTAAAAGATGCATTTTTGCCTCAAGTGCAATGTGACTTTTGACAAGTGATTTAAAGCAAAAAGCAGGAACCATGAAACTTTATGCCTGGAGAGCAGATTATAGTTTTGAAATAAAACTAGGGATTAGTTATGGATTGTGTGAGCAGAAAAGCTACCTCAGCTGCTCTGGGTCAAATACATTGTAAACCTAAGGACTGTTGCCTTCAATACCTCGATACAGTAAAGTTCAACCGATGAGTGCATTCTAACCTTGCTCCATTTCATGTGCTCCCCTGATGAGGAATGGTGAGAATGAGATGAGGTGAAGCAACTTCAAAGCCACAAGGAGAGATTTGTTGCTAATTGGCTTGCAGCGCGACATTAAATGATGTAAAAGCAGCAAATAATGGAAATAGCCAGAGGCAGGCAAGGCAGAGGGAAAAACTAACCGATATAAAATCTAAAAATACTGTTTATACTCACCAGATCATGCAGTATCAGTTTTTCTGCTTTTATTTCAGTTTCCAAGCAACTGTAGTTGTTGTTTCTTTTTCCAATTCATGTTTCAGGTCAGTCTCTATATTTTGAGATTAGCCCAAGTCCACCCATGATCCAGTGAAGTATCTCCTTTCGTGACTGACCAACCTCTCCTAACTGCAATGACTTTGTATCTGAAGGTACCTTCACACTTGTAAGTGGTCCCAGGAGTTAACAGACAATCAGCCTAAAAAGGGTCAAGTGTGCAATGAAAATCGCCTCAACACCAGCATGAAGTGACATCATCTCACGCCATGGATAGATTGCCTCAACCCCTAATGCAATCCCCGGCGTTTACAGACGCCTGCGTTGCATTCAGACAAGTGTAGAAGGGGCAATTGCATTCTAGGACAGAAATTATGCAAGTTTTTGCGAAAGTGCAGGAACATGAAGGAAGAAAAGATTAAAATGAAAATATAAACTTTGCTATGGGAAGTTGCAACAGAAGAGAGCGAGAGATCAGAAATAAATAACAATAGCAGACAGGTTTGAAACAGCATAAGAAAGATGGTAGTGCTGTAATGCACAATTTATGAAGACTGTGGGGAAAAAGTGATGATGGACCTGACTTCCCAGAATGCCATGGGCAGAGAACCCCCTCCATGAGTGCTCCATGCATGCAGCCATGCATACAGCCCTTTCTCTGCTGCACGGCATTCTGGGGGGGGAACAGGTCCATCATCGCTTTTTCCCACAGTATTTATAAATTGTTCACGATAGTCCTACCAACTTTCCTACACTGTTTAAATTGTATGCGATAGCCGACCAATTTTCCCATGCTGTACAAATTGTGCATTGTAGTGCTATCAACTTTTCCACCATGTTTAAAAATTGTCTGCTCTTGCTATTTATTGCTGGCACTTTCCCAAATTCCTTATAAAGATTATTTATGTCGGCACAGCAACTACAGGGGCAGAAGGGCTCATACTGTGCTGTACATAAAGGTTAATTATGTGATAATTAGGCATGATTAATTTTGTTCAAATACAAGGTACATTGATCCTGATACATTGATCAGGATTTAGGGCAGATCCACCATCACTCAATTTATGTTATAATTAGGCATGATTGATTTTGTTCAAATATAAGATCATAATACATTGATCAGGATTTAGGGCAGGTTCACCATTGCTCGAGGCGTGATGATGTCACAGGTAGAACGTAGAACAGTCCTAACCCCGGGAAGGGATCCTTGAAAGTGTGAACACATGGTCAAGTGTGAACAGCAAATATGCCTTTCCAATCCCGTAACACTGAATGGCCGATTTGGTCGGTCACAAGTGTGAAAGGGGCTTGACAGACAGTTCTTCTCTGCTGGCTATTATCAATGATCCCAGTCTTGAGAAAGGGTCCCACTCTGAAGTGTTGACTGTCAGTTATTCTCTATGGATGCTGTCTGACCTATTGAGTACCTCCAGCTTCTCTTTAGCCCATTTTACACTTGCATCCCACTAATGCGGCTGTTGACTCTCCTGGGATAGGAAGGTCATTTTTGTTGTTCACACTTGACCACCCTTAACTGGGACACTGCATGTGTTCACACTTGCAAGGATCCATCCCCAGGTTAGGATTGTTCTATCTTCTACCAGTGATGTCATGACACATCGAGTGATGATGGATCTGCCCTAAATCCTGATCAATGTATCAGGATCAATGTATCTTGTATTTGAACAAAATTAATCATGCCTAATTATAACATAATTAACCTTTATGTACAGCACAGTATGAGCCCTTCTGCCCCTGTAGTTGTTGTGCAAACCTATTTAAACTTTTCTAAGGAACCATAGAAAAGTCCTAGCAATAAATAGCAATAGAAGGCAATATTTAAACAGTGTGGGAAAGTTGGTAGCACTACCACACACAATTTATAAATACCATGGGAAAAAGCAATGGCGACCTGCCCTCCCAGAATGTTGTGAGGCAGAGAATGAGCTGTATGCATGGAACACTCATGGAGGGCTTTCTCTGCCGCACAGCATTCTTGAAAGTCAGGTCCGCCATCGCTTTTTCCCACGGTCTTTATAAATTGTGCGGTATAGCGCTACCAACTTTCCCATGCAGTTCAAAATTGCCCGCTATTGCTATTTATTTCCTCTCTCTCTCTCCCCCACTGTGACTTTCCTATGGCAACGTTTATACCTTCATTTTAATCATTTCTTCCTTCATGTTCCTGGCGCTCAGGAAAAAATTTGTGTCATTTCTATTCAGAATGGAATTGCCCATTCTACACTTGCCTGATTGCAACACTGTTGTCTGTAGATGCCAGGGATTGTACTAAGGGTCGAGGCGATCTATCCATGGCGTGAAATAACATCATCTCACTCTGGCATTGAGAAGATCTTTCTTTCACTCTAGACCCTTTTTAGGCCGATTGGCTGTTAATTCTTGATTCACTTGCAAGTCCAAAAGGGGCTTTTGTTTCCACACCTTTTTTATTCTCCAATCCTATTTACATGAGCTCGAAAGTAAAGTTCATTCTAGCCTCCCCCAACCCCATCACCCCCTCCCCCCACCCCAGCTAGAGACCACAAATCTTATTTGACTTATTTCACATGATGTCATCTCATCTGTGCCATTGTCTGAGTACAATTCAATAGAATGCAAATCTATAATAAGAGTTAAAATACTATACACCAGATATCCTGCATATCTTTCTTCCTGGAACTAATGTTAATTCCTCCTCTCCCATGATTAAACCATCATTATCCTACTTATCTGATGATGAGTAAACCAGTCCACTGCCAATAAGAATTTTGTTTTTAATATGTTTAACTATAATTGCATACAGATGTCTTAAATGGAAATTTTTTTAGGCTTATCAACATTTTGAAAAGCTGATGAATGGGTTTATACACAGCAATAACCTGGACATTAACTCTTCCAAAGGTGTTTGAAAATGAATCCAGACTTGGTGGAAAACATAGAAACATAGAAGATAGGAGCAGGAGTAGGTCATTCGACCCTTCGAGCCTGCTCCGCCATTCAACGAGATCATGGCTGATCTTAAAGTTCAGTACCCCGTCCCCGCCTTCTCTCCGTAACCTTTAATACCCTTATACTGAAGAAATAGATCTAATTCCCTCTTAAATATATTAAATGAACCTGCCTCTACTGCCCTCTGTGGCAATGAATTCCACAGATTCACCACCCTCTGGGTAAATAAATTCCTCCTCATCTCGGTCCTAAATAGTTTGCCTATTATCCTCAAAACCATGGTCCCGGGTTCTAGATTTTCCCATCACTGGAAACATCCCATCTGCATCCACTCTGTCCAGTCCTGCCAGAATTTTATATGTCTCTATGAGATCCCCTCTCAATCTTCTAAACTCCAGCGAGTACAATCCCAATTTGCGCAATCTTTCCTCATAAGTCATTCTTGCCATTCCAGGTATCAGCCTGGTGAATCGCCTCTGCACTCCCTCCATTGCAAGTTGTAATTCTTCCATGACTTTGTAAACCTTGTGGACAGCAAACACCACATGTATCTAGAGAAGGAAACAAATATCAAACAATGTTTGCGGTGACCAAAGACTGTAGATGCTGGAATATTGACAAAAAAATGCACTACTTCTGATGCAGGACTCTACCTTGTTATGAGCCTAGAGGACCCCAAAACCCAGCAGCAATATGTCACCAAGACAAATGGTTACTTAAACAAAAGTTACTTTTAATTATTTTTAAACATAAAAATGGGATCAAACTTTAATTTATTACTATTAACTTAACATAAACCCCTTCTAATTCTAAGTGCACATGTATGTAATGTTTGTGTAAGTTCAGAAAAGTTCTTTAATTCACAGTCCAATCTCATTTCTCACTCCTCCAAGTTCACTGGTTGTAGGCAATTCTTATACTGTGCACAGAATTTAACATTTATGAATGTTCACCAAGCTCTGGTGCTTGAAAAGTAAATGGTTACTGCTCAGGAAGGTTCTTGTCAGTTTTCAGAGAGAGATTTGTTGCTTGTTGGACACCCACACTGATTCCTTTAGATCATCCACTTCAGTTCTTGCCAAAGAAACTTGCTCTATCAGGGTTCTTCAGATGATAACCTCTTTCTTTCAGGTCACCACAGAGTTCATTTTTGTTTCCCTTATTTCAAGTGAAACATTATGCAACCAGTCCTCTCTTCTTGTATGGACCACAAGGGCTTTGACCAGGCTGAACTAAGAACTTACAACCTGTCTTCAAAATGGGGTTTTTCCACAAGCTTGCCAGCTTGTCCTATTCAAATCCCAGCAGCTGCTGCTGAACTGTAAAGCTGCTGAACTGAATTATCTCTCTCTCTCTCTCTCTCTCTCTCTCTCTCTCTGTCTCTCTCTCTCACACACACTCAGAGAAAATCACATGACCGTTTTAGAACAGCCAACTGCATCCAGACAGACTGCGGCTCCGGATCTAATCTTCCAAATTTGTTCATCTGTTGCTTTCCAAAACAATAATCCATTTACTCCACAGCCGGTCCAATTAACACCCACTTGTGAAGTCCTTATAGGCATCCTTCAAAGTTTGTGCAAAGCCTCTCGGAGCCTGAACTGTCTGGCTTGAGCAGACCTCCAGTATTTTAAATAAGATTTGTTTTGAAGTGTTTGTAAGTGACCTTCACTAAAAGACCTGCTACAATTTATCTCCTTTAAAACATATCTATATACAATATAAAATATAACATAATCTGTCACAACCGGAAATGTCAACACTTCCTTCCTGCGCCACCCCTGACAAATGCTGGTGGACTAAATGATTTCTCTAAAACAGTTTGTCTTTTCAGTCAACCAATACTTCAGCACTTCCTTCACCCTACAGCCCATTCTTCAAAGCTCATAATGGACTTCTTTGCTTCCACAGAACATCCTACTGCATTAAACATCATCATTTCTTATGTATGAAGGTCTCAACGCTGCCTTAACCATCCAGTCTTCTGATGATGTAGCATGAGTTCAGCTAAAAGCATACATGCTGCTGGTTTGAAAGAGATTGCTGAACTGCAAGCATCAGATTAGCAAGATTAATGGAAGAGTGAGTATAAGGGCTAGTCAGCATGGATTCCTTAAGGGTAAGTCATGTTTGACTAACCTTCTGGAATTTTTTGAGGATGTGACAAAGAGGGTGGACTCAGGAGAGCCAGTGGATGTGGTGTATTTGGACTTCCAGAAGGCCTTTGATAAGGTACCGCACGGGAGTCTAGTGGGCAAGATCAGGGAGCATGGTATTGGAGGTAAGGTGTTGACATGGATAGGAAATTGGTTAAGAGATAGGAAACAAAGGGTTGGAGTAAATGGGTCTTTTTCAGAATGGCAGGATGTGACGAGTGGAGTGCCTCAGGGATCGGTGTTGGGTCCTCAGTTGTTTGTAATTTATGTTAATGATTTGGATGAGGGGATTATAAATAACATGAGCAAATTTGCAGATGACACTAAACTGGGTGACGGTGTGGGGTGTGAGGAGGATGTAAGGAAAATGCAGAGGGACTTGGACAGGCTGGAGGAGTGGGCGGCTAAATGGAAGATGAATTTCAATGTGAACAAATGTGAGGTTATTCATTTTGGGGGATGTAATAGGAAAGCTGAGTATTATTTAAATGGAGACAAGCTAGGGAGTCGGGAAGTGCAAATGGATCTGGGTGTACTTGTTCACCGGTCACATGCAGGTTCAGAAAGCTGTGAAGAAGGCAAATGGAATGTTGGCTTTCATAAAGAGGGGATTGGAGTATAGGAACAGAGACGCCCTTCTGCAGTTATACAGGGCCCTGGTGAGACCCCACCTGGAGTATTGCGTCCAGTTCTGGTCTCCAAACTTGAGGAAGGACATACTAGCTATAGAGGGTGTGCAGCGCAGATTTACAAGGTTAGTTCCAGGGATGGCAGGGTTGTCATATGCAGCAAGGCTAGAAAAACTTGACTTGTATCCATTGGAGTTTAGAAGGATGAAGGGGGCCATGATTTAGGTATACAAAATCATCAGGGGGATAGACAAGGTGAAGTCTGATTACTTGTTCCCAATGATGGGGGAGACGAGGACTAGAGGGCATAGTTTAAGAATACAGGGTAGGCCCTTTAGGACGGAGATGAGAAAGCATTTTTTTACCCAGAGAAGTGTGAATCTGTGGAATGCTCTGCCACAGAGGGTGGTAGAGGCGGATTCGCTGACTATGTTCAAAAGAGAGTTAGATAAGACTCTTGTGGGTAACGGAGTTAAGGGTTATGGGGATAAGGCTGGAAAGGGGTACTGATGGTAATGATCAGCCATGATCTAAAATGGCGGTGCTGGCCCGACGGGCCAAATGGCCTACTCCAGCTCCTATTGTCTAATGTTTATTGTCTATAAGACGTTGGTGCGGCCTAATTTGGAGTTCTGTGTGCAGTTCTGGTCGCCTAATTATAGGAAGGATATAAACAGAGTGGAGAGAGTGCAGAGAAGGTTTACCAGAATGTTACCTGGGTTTAAGCATCTAGAGTATAGGGAGAGATTGGACAGATTAGGTCTTTATTCTTTGGAGCGTAGAAGGTTGAGAGGGGATTTGATAAAAGTATTTAAGATTACGAAAGGGATAGACAGAGTGGATATGGATAGACTATTTCCGTTAAGAGGAGGAAAGATTAAAACAAGAGGACATGAGTTAAGAATTAAGGGGCAGAGGCTTAGAGGTAACATGAGGGGGAACTTCTTTACTCAGAGAGTGGTAGACGTGTGGAATGAGCTTCCGGGAGAAATAGTGGCTGCGGAGTCAATTGTATTATTTAAGAAAAGGTTGGACAGGTATATGGATGAGAAGAAGATGGAGGGTTATGGACATTGTGCAGGGAGGTGGGACTAGAAAGGGGTGTTTGGTTCGGTGCGGACTAGAAGGGCCTAATGACCTGTTTCCGTGCTGTAAATGGTTATATGTTATATATGTTAATTCATGGGGCAGCACAGTTAGCATAGCAGTTAACGTGACGCCGTTTCTGCGCCAGTGATCATGGTTCAAATCCCGCACTGTCTGTAAGGAGTTTGTATATTCTCATTGTATCTGCATGGGTTTCCAGTTTTCTCCCACAGTTTAACAAAGATAAAGAATCATAGCCAATGTTTCCAGCTTGAGCCCTTTAACAAGATAAGAGCAAAATGTAGGCCCAAATGAAATGGTGGGAGGAGGGGCAGGGGGTGGAGCATAGTCCCTCAGGCAGGAGGTAATAAGCGGATAAGGGAGGGAGGGCACACCAGCAAACAGGGTGGGTGGAGGAGTGATGGCTCTCTGAATAGAGAGGGAAGGGGGTTGCGAGCTGGAGGAAAGGAGACAGATGGAAGAGGTAAAAAGGGAGAACAGGGAGTAAGCTAGCAGAAACCAGGGAAGTCAGTGTTAATTTTTAAATGTTAAGGGTGGCATGGCTGGCGTAGTGGTGAGTGCTACACCTTTATAGTGCCAATTGGGACCGGACATGGGTTCGAATCCCGTGCTGACTGTAAGGAGTTTGTCCATTCTCCCCGTGTCTGTGTGAGCCCCCTTCAGGGGCTCCGGTTTCCTCCCACCCTTCCAAACGTACCAAGGGTGTAGGTTAAGGGGGTGTAAATTGAGTGGCATGGACTCATAGGGCTGAATTGGCCTGTTACTGTGCTGTATGTCTAAATCTAAGGCTATCTGGTTTGAGAGTGCCCAGCTGGAAAATTTAGTTGTTGGTCCTGTAATTTACAGATGGTCTTGGTTTGGCAGTTCACAAGTCCATGAATTTTTTTCTTGTGCTTAAAAATTCGCAACGTGAGAAGTATTGAAAGCCTCAGCGAATTTGTAAGGATTGCTTTTGGGAATATGCAGAAGACAATATGTAGTGTGCTTTCAGACAGCAAGGTTTTCTGGTTAATCGTGCAGCCTCTGGTTATAGGAGCCTGATTAGACCATTTCCATTTTGATATTCAGCATATAGAGTAGACTATGATTGAAATGCTATCCAATTGCATCATCAGACACTATTGTTCCTATTTATCAAAGGCCTCATATTCCCTTGAAAGTGATTTTATTTCTACTGACAAGAAAATTATTGAGCTGCTATCCTGGATGACATTAATATTAGATCAGTGAATTCAATACAAATAAATAAGTTTAAGATGAAGCAGAAACAGATTCTAAACCATTACACTGACATGTGAACATGTTTATCATGGAGACACAAGAGACTGCAGATGTTGGAATCCGGAGCTAAGAATAAACCTTGAGGAACTCAGTGGGTCAGGCAGCAATGGTGGAGAGAAATGACAGTCGACGTTTCAAGACGGAGATAGAAGAGAGGGATAGCCTGTGTAAAGAGGTGATTGTGAGTGGTGAGGTTGGAGTGGCATGTGATCCAGGTAAGAAAGGCAACTCACTGATATCGAGAAGGTCATATCAAGAGCATCAAATGCAATAAATGAGGTTGGAGATCTTCCGCCTTGCTTGTGAGGGCTGTTAGGTCCCTGGATGGAGGTGCTCCAGTTGAAAGTCATTTCAATTCCTTTCCCCAGTCCTTCACCTCCTCTACTGCCAGGGTGTGGCCAAAGACAGATGAGAAAAACAATAATTCATATTCCACCAGGTTTATCTACAACCTAACAGAATGAACATTGAATTCTCCATCTGTTCTTTCCAATCCTTGTCTTACATGGTAGGTCATGTCGAACCAATCTTTGAGCTTTTCAAGGCTGTCACCAGGAAAATTGTTGAAGGAAAGGCAGTGGATATTGTTGACAAAGTCCCAAAATGGAAGTTGGTCAAGAAGCTTCAGGGTAAGAGAGTAAGTTGAGTTAAACCTTGGTTTGCGGGAGAAGCCAGCCAGTGGTGATGGATGATTGCCTCTCTGACTGGAGGTCTGTGACTAGTCGTGTGTCTCAGTGGTTGTTTCTGAATCATTGTTTCTCATCTATGTCAATGATCTGAATGATAATGTGGTAAATTTGCAGATGACGTGAAGATTGGGAGTGCAGTTGAAAGTAAGGAAAGCTCTCAAAGCTTGCAGTGGGATTTAGGCCTGCTGGAAATATGGGCTACAAAATGGGAGTTGAAATTCAATGTGGACAAGTGTGAGGTATTGCACTTTGGGAGGACAAACCAGGCTAAGATGTGGTAGGGCTTTATGGATTATGGATTAGGGTAGAGAAGAGGAAAATGGAAATGCAGATGCCTAATTCTTTGAAAGTGACATAACAAGTAAATAGGAACATAGAGAAAACTTTTGGGACATTGGCCTTCAGAAATCAATGCATTGAGTAAATGAGATGAGATGATGATGAAGTTGTAGAAGACTTTAGTGAGGTCAAATTTAGACTGTGGTGTACAGTTTAGGTACAGGAAATCTATCAATAAGATTGTTGTTAGAGTGCAACAAAAATTTACAAGGATGTTGATGGGATTTGAAAGCTGAGTTATAGGGAAAGGTTGAATTGCTCATGACTTTATTCCATAGAACATCATAGAATTTGGGAGATTTGATCGAGGGATATAAAATTACGAGAGGTGTAAATAGCAAGCAGGCTTCTTCTACTGGGATTGGATGAGATAATAATGAGAGGATACAGGTTAAAGGTAAAATGTTTAAGGGGAACATGAGGGAAAACCCTTTCACTCAGAGGGTGGTGAGACTAGAGTGAGCTGCCAATAGAAGTGACATTTGCATAGGGATATGGATGGGAAGGCTATGGTGTGGGTGCAAGTTGAGGGAATTTGGCAGGAAAATAGTTTGGCACAAATGGGCCCTACAATCTCCTCAAACTCAGTTCCTCTCCCCATTTACTCAATCTACCCAACTCTTACACATTCCTCTAACTGGGTTCCTTCTCACTTCTCTAACTTCTCTGATTTGCCCATCATCTGTCTCTATTAGGTTCCACCCTTTGCTTTCCTTTCTAATCAGATTCCAAAAATTGCAGTTCTTTGTTCTCTGTTTATCACCTTCCAGCCTTTATCACTATCTCTTCCCTTCCTTCCTCCGTTCGTCTCTATCAGTCGACCCCTACTCACTTAGATCCACCTTTTGTTCCCATAGGCAGTGAGAAAGCTGAACGACCAAAGAACTGCTCACACTCTCTCATTTGTTCAAAACCATTTTTTTTAATTTATTTTTATGCATATGATATTTGTCCTGAATATGCATTATTTGTCTGTATTGTCTGTTTTTGCACCGAGGACTGGAAAAAAAAGCTGTTTCGTCAGGTTGCAATTGTACAATCAGATGTCTATAAACTTGACTTGACATTCAGTCAGATAAGGTGTTTCGACCTGAAGCGTCAACTGCCCATTTCCCTCCGCTGATGCCTGCCTGACCAACGGAGTTCCTCCAGCAGTTTATCACAGTGGGTTTCCCGTGCATGTGGCTCTAGTCTTAGAATTGCCACTCATTTAATTACACCAAGCATAATCGGGCATTCTTTTAATGACATGATTATTTGAATGCAGACTTCCAACATTTTTCACTCATTATGTTTTCTTTCCTCATTTTTATCTTCGTGATCTCTATTACTTAACTTCCAATGTTTATAAAGAGCCAATTTGGAAGAAGCATTTTTTTTAAATAATTTTAAAATACAGAGAGTGAATTAGAGCGAGAGGCAATGATACAGACGCCTTTCAACATGAGTGTTTACTGCATCCTGAACATAAGCAAAAGTTGCTTATCCTGTCCTGCAAACTTTATTTATCATTCAATGTGGATATGATTGTTTGAGGCCATACATTCTTACCTGTTCCCTATAAACCATCAGAATCCAAAAATCTATCAATCTCGTCTTTGAATGTACTCCACAACTGAACATTCAAAGCACATTGGGAAAAGATTCATAAAGAACTAAAATTAATTCCTGAGTGGCATCGGTTAGAATACAATTCAACTTTTCACCAAAGAATATTTTCACATCATACCAATAAAATATGTTTCACACCAATGCAAATACAGTATGCTGAATAATAGAATAAGGCCTCTTATTTGTAGTGATATTCATTATGTATTTAAGGAAGATAGCCACATCCAATTTTATCGCTTCAGCTACCACATTTAACCAACTAAATAGGCTTTTTTTTAACCTGTTTAGTCCTCCACCGTATTTAAGATTATTGAAAATCACTTCAAATAATTTATTCACACATTTGTTCATACCATTAGTGTCTACACTTGGCACTTTCAGAATGAACTAAATATTTTATTACAGGAATACATTCATAAGTGTACTTGCACAAGCCTGCATATGAATGGAAATTCAATGCAATAATGCAATCACAGTTGGCGAAATGTCCATAATGATGACCGGAATCTTAAACCAGTGTAAAACTTTGAGAAAATCCCTCGGGTGCATAATTTGGCGTGAGCTTGACTTGCAATTTCTTTTTGTTGCTTTATTTGAATAAATTGAACTTGGGTACAAAACCAACAAGTGAGCGAAAAATCTAGGATAAGGAATAAACTGCTGGAAGAACTCAGTGGGTCATGCCACAAAATAAAATTGAAGGGATTCATCACGTAAAGCAGTATCCATAGAGAAAAGTCGACAGTAAACATATAGGGTCAGGATCTTGCCGAGACTAAGATGGAAAGGGGAGATATCAAGCAGTAAAAGGGAGGGGAGCAAACTGTAGTCACAGTTCAATTTCAGATTTATTGTCATCTGATTGTACATATACTGCCTGACAAAACAGTATATCTCCGGACCATCGAGCACACACACACTGAAACACAGTGCACCCTACACACTCCATAGAACCATAGACATTACAAGACAGAAACAGGCTTCTCCGGCCATTCTCATCTCTGCTGAACCATTTTTTATGCCTAATCCCACTGTCTTTCCCCCAGTCGATAGCCCTCCATTCCTCTCCCATCCATGCACCTGTCCAAATTCTTCTTAAAATTGAGCCCCATTTAGCACTTCAGCCAGATGCTCATTCCACACCCCCACAACTCGCTCTGTGAAGAAGTTATCCACCCATGTTGCCCCTAAACTTTCCCCCTTTCACTCTGAAGCCATGTCCTCTGGTTTGTATCTTACCTACCCTCGGTGGAAAAAAGTCTATCTACATTTACGCTATCTAACTCCCTCAAAATCTTGAATACCTCTATCAAATTTCCCCTCATTCTTCTACATTCCAGGGAATAAAGTCATAACCTGTTTAACCTTTCCTGTTATACAATTCCTGCAGTCCTTGCCATATCCTAGTAAATCTTCTCTACACTCTTTCTATCTTATTCATATCTTTCCTGTAGTTAGGAGGCAGAAACTGCACACAATACTCCAAATTTGGCCTCACCATTGTCTTATAAAACTTTATCATAGCATCCCAGCTCCTATACTTTAAACCTTAATTTATGAAGGCCAATATGCCAATTGCTCTCTTTACAAACCTATTCATCTGTGATGCCAATTTCAGTGAATTATATGTCTGTATTCCCTGATCTCTTTGTGCGCTACCATTTACAGTGCATGTTCTTTCTTGGTTTGTCCTTCCAAAATGCAACATCTCACACTTGCCTGCATTAAAGTCCATCTGCCATTTTTCAGCCCATATTTCCAGCTGGTCCAGATCCTTCTGTAAGCTATGAAAACCTTCTTCGCTGTCCACACTTCCAATCTTAAGCCACTTTCACACTTGCCAGTGGTCCCAGGAATTAGCAGTCAATCAATCTTTAAAGTGTCTAGTGTGAAAGGAAAATTGTCATCTGCAAACTTGCTGATCCAATTTATCACATATCATCCAGATTATTGATATAGATGACAAACAACAATGGTCCAAGCACTGATTCCTGAGGCACTCCACAAGTCACAGTCCTCCAGTTTGAGAAGCAATCATCCACCACTACTCTCTAGCTTCTCCCGTCCAGCCATTCTTGAATCCATTTCACTTCTAGTGTCTGAACCTTCCTGACTAACCTCCCATGCGGATCTTTCTCAAAGATTTTATTGGTATGATCTTTGTCTCTCTCTGTCTGTCTGTCTGTCTGTCTATCTGTCTGTCTCTCTCTCTCTCTCTCTCTCTATATATATATATATATATGTATATATAATTTATATATACACATACATGCACATATATACAAACACAGTGAAGCCCCTTTATAATGCAATCGTTGGGGGTCCATAAAATATCTTTGCAATAAAAGCGGGATCGTGAAAAATTAGGGTTTCACTGTATTTCCCTGTTTAATTTGCGTACCTACATCATTTCCATTTCTCCTTTATTTGGAACATCCCAGTTATTCTGTATGTATTTTAAATCAATCAGGGAGCCCGCACCCCCGCACCTGCCGGCAGCTTGATGCCTGAGTCCAATGACTAACCATGCTATTTCCGAATTTGCATAAAATCGGGGTTTCACTCTGTGTGCATGTGTGCATATAATATATCACACACACACACACACACACACATATAAAATCATTCTTGGTTTTTATGCTCCTGTATCTCTTCTTTGAATATAAGATTTTAAAGATACTATGGGCTGGAAGGAAAGTGTCCTTGATGATTCGTTGAGTCCTCTTTAAGCACAGTTCCCTGAAGATACCATCAATAGAGAGGGAAGGAAAATCTCTGTGATCTTCTCAGGTTCAGGGCAAGACCAGTCATCAGGGCCCAATGATCGCTTCCAGCAGGTTGTATCTTTTTTGTTTCATATTCTGGTATCTGCAGACTCCTGTGTTCAAGTGGGATACCTACCCCATTTTTCCTCTCCTCTATATTTGTTCTGCAGCTGTTTAGGGAATTTCTTGGATATTTATTACCCTGAACAAGAAGTTGTTTAACCTTATTTCCTTGTTTTGAAGCTAAGAAGAATCCTTGGAGGCAAGATTTAACATCAGCCAGAGCAATTTAAGTAAATATGTTTTCAGTTTGTTATATATGTGATATCAAGCTTTATGAAAGCATTCTCCAAGGCCATGGAAAAGGAAGATTCTGACATTTTGACCCAGGATTTGTTATGCAGATGATAACCTGCAGAGCAGTATCATCAGATGTGCTTTAAGTTTTATAGTGCTTGAGTTTATTAAAAGTGATTCAGATATATTACTTCATTACTGAAACCAGCCATGCAGAGATTTCAAATAAATCTTCATTGGGGTTTGCATGAGCATTTTCAGAAAATTCATTATCGTAAGCCATACATATTGCATTTGGTGATGTAACATAGGAATAATGTATCAAAATATTCATGTGATAATAGAAGAATTTTTATTTGTTATTCAAAGCTTTGGTGAGAATTTTAACCCATCTCCATACCTTGGCATGGCAAATGGTGATGGGAGGGAATATGCTGATAAAAAATCCTTTTCTTGGTGTTAGCTGAATAAATATCTTTGGAATGACAAATGAGTACAATAAGACTTTGTGCCTCAAATCTTGTCAGCAATTCAGGTTTAATGTCTGACTTGGTAACCCAGGCAATTAAACAGAAGCAGAAACTGCTATATTTACCAGATAACAACATTATAATTGCTTGGAAATTCTAATTTAAATTTAGGGTTTGTACCTTATTAGTATTTCCCAGGTTCTTGTGTGGTGTGCGATGCACCTACTGCTCTCTGCCTTTGGGTCACAGCCACTGAGTTTTACAATTTCAAGTGTAATTGGACCCCCACCACCCAGGTCATGCCCTCTTCACTCTGCTACCATTGGGAAAAATGTACAGGAAGCTAAAAACAAGCACCCAGTGGCACAAGGACAGCTTCTTCAGATTCTGGTCTATTTCAATATTTGCACCGTGACCCTGCCACATCAAGGAATTTTGTGATTTGTTCATGAATATACATTCCGATTCTGATTCTGAAATCAAGTTTATTTCAGTCTCTCCATTGTTTTGTTCCTCCTCATTTTCCTTGATCTCTTTGAATTCTGGAGTCCTTATTTCAGTCCTGACTGAGTCCAGACATCTCTCCTTTATTCAACTCTTTCCATCACCCTCGTCCTTCTTTAAAGATCCCCTTAAAACCTTCTCTATTTGCCGTCTATTCCAAGTTTAATGGATATTTTTAAATTAAGACACTGTGAACTTTCTTGGGATTTATTTTTTACCAAGAAAAGTGTTTCTTGATTAGTTCAAGATTAGGGATAAAGGAAATAAAAGGAAACTCCTAGAGCCAGAGACTATAGATTCAAAGTAATTGGTGACATGTAGAAAGACTTTACACAGCCAGGTATCATGACCCAAAATTTGTAACCTGAAAGAGTGGTGGGCTCTCAAAAGTAAATTGTTCAGATAATTGAAGCCAAAAAGAAACTTTACAAAGGAATTGGGAAAGATCTAGTGAATGTGATTGATTGGATTGCTCCCTGCAGAGAGCTGACATGAGGTCAATGGGTTGAATAACCTCCCTCTGCTACTTTTGAGATATGTTTTCATTTTAAGATTATGGTTTGCCTGGAGAAAGTTTAGAGGAAATAATTGAATCTCCTTGGCAACTTGTGAAAATGTTCTACATTTGCACTGCTAGCTCCTTAACACAACGTGAGCCCCTGTTAAAAATCCTACTCTTCTGCACCACTCAAATTAACAGCCAAGCCATCCCAGCACCACAATCTTGAGAGTTAGCACTTTCACATGAACATTAAGTCCCGCTGACGTTCAAATGGTATTGAGAGGGAGAGAGCATGCACGTATGTTGCCCAGAGGATAATTATGTTTCCATGACCTTAAAAATGGCAAAATCATTCAGCTTCCCGTGGCCACTTTAAGATCATGCCTTTGGCGCAGGCAATAGATTTGAAATAAACATTTAGTACAGTCAGCTGGTCAAGCTGCAGCTCTGAAAAAAAAACTAAATATATTTGCAGAAGAATTAATTAAGCACTCCAGATGCTCTGACATTTTGTGTTGCAAAAATTAATGTATGGCATCTGGTGTATGACTTTTTTTTAAATGCAATTGAATTGATTTTTTGCAACCACCAAAATCCCATCTACATTTTCTGGAGCAGGACGTGTGTTTCATTTGACTACTGTGAATTTCTCAAATTTTGCCATCAAGTTTTCAACAGTAGAGAAACACAAAAAAATGTATCTGTTTTTTTTAAAGTTTAGGTTGTCCTCAGCCTCTCTTTCCACTGTTTCTTCTTTACTCACTCCTGTTCTTACCTTTAGCACCCCACCCCTAACCCTCCCAGTGGTTTCTCCATCTACTTGTCTCAAGTCACCTTTATTTATCGTTCATACCATGCTCAGACTGTAAAGACAAGAGAGTGTTTCTTCAGGACCGTAGAGCATATTTACATAAATATAAGTTAGAATATAAATTTAACATTGAAATATTAAAATATTAACATGGAAACAGTAAACAAAACAGCTTCCAAACCAGGCAGTGATGCAGTTGCACAGGATGCTCTCAATACATTCTCTGTAGAATGTAGTGAGAATGGAGGGCGGGAGATGAACTTTCCTGAGCCTTCGCAGGAAGTAGAGGCGCTGCTAGGGTTTCTTGGCGGTGGAGCTGTTGTTAAGGGACCAGGTGAGATTCTTTGCCAAATCCACTCCAAGGAACTTGATACTCTTGTCTACCTTAACTGTCGAGCCGTCACTGGTCCATGGAGCGTGGTCTCCCTGGGCCTCCTGAGGTCAACAACCATTTCTTTTGCTTTATTAATGTTCGCACACAAGTCCTTGGCTCTACACCAGTTTCTTCATCTAGTGCACCTTCAGACCTATCAACTCTTGGCCCCTTCCCAGCTTCTTTCCCCCTTCATATACTTTTTAAAGGCTCTCAGCCCAAAGTGTTTGACTGACCATTTCTACCCATGGATGACCCATTGACTTCCCCCATCCGCTCATTGTTTGCTCAAGCCACACTGTTGCTCATTCTCAGGACTGCCCAATTATTTTGGATGAGTTGAGGGGAAACTATGCTTTGAATTTGTTTGCATCTTTCATTGCATCAGCAGATGCCAAGACATCTGCAAACATTTAATTATTTTTGAATTATTATCACATAAAACTAAGCTGAAATAAGCTGTGAAATATTGAGAACAATACACAAAGTGCTGGAGAAACTCAGCAGGTCATGCAGCTTCTGTAGGAAGTATTGGGTAACCAATGTTTTGGGCCTGAGGCCTTTGTCAAAGGAATGAGCAAACAACAGACAGAAACCCAATTAAAATGTTGGGTTGGGTGGGGGAGGAAGTGGCAGGGGGAAGAGCATAGGCTAACAGATAAGAGATCATAGATGGATGTAACTCGGAGGGTGGAAGAGTAAAAGCAGAAGATATGGAGGGAGGGGATATCTCTCTGAATGAAGAGGGAAGGGAAGGGGGTAGGTGGAAAGGGATAGGAAAAGTGGAGAACTGATGTTAATGCCATCTGAATGGAGAGTGCCTAGATGGAATATTCATTAATTAATTAATGCCATGTGGTTTCCAGGCCTCCATTTTGCACCCCACAAGGATCTTTCCAAAGAAATCAACACTTCATTTGTGAATCTGGTGCTTCTATTGCGACCTCCTCTACATCAGAGATTCTGGTCGCAGACCGGGAGACCATAATCGTTTACTCTGCAAGTAGTCTCTGGCCTTCCTGTGGCCAGCCCTAATTTTAATTGCATTCCAATTCGCAGTAGCCTCCATTTGGCAATGCATAAGACATGTCAGTGTTGGAATGGTATTAAAATTGTTGGCCACGGAAAGGTCAGAGGCTCCATGCAGAGTGAAGGTGCTAAATTATATGGTTCACCCGCCCCACCCCCCCACCCCAGACTACGACCAGAATCTCCAATCTCTTAGAATATCTTGCGATGTGGCCGCTCCTCTAGTTGGCTTGTCCACGTACTGTATCATGAATCCTTCTTGGACACCCTTGACAAATTCTGCCCCTTCTATCTCTCTTGTCAAAAGGAGGTTGGTGGTCATTATTTGGGAGGATGGAGGTCATTATTTGGGAGGTTGGTGGTCATTATTTGGGAGGTTGGAAGTCATTATTTGGGAAAATGGAAGTCATTATTTGGGAGGTTGGTGGACATTATTTGGGAGGTTGGTGGTCATTATTTGGGAGGATGGAGGTCATTATTTGGGAGGTTGGAGGTCATTATTTGGGAGGTTGGAGGTCATTATTTGGGAGGTTGGAGGTCATTATTTGGGAAAATGGTGGTCATTATTTGGGAGGTTGGAGGTCATTATTTGGGAAAATGGAGGTCATTATTTGGGAGGTTGGTGGTCATTATTTGGGAAAATGGTGGTCATTATTTGGGAGGTTGGAGGTCATTATTTGGGAGGTTGGAGCTCATTATTTGGGTGTTGGAGCTCATTATTTGGGAAAATGGAGGTCATTATTTGGGAAAATGGAGATCATTATTTGGGAGGTTGGTGGTCATTATTTTGGAAAATGGTGGTCATTATTTGGGAGAGTGGAGGTCATTATTTGGGAAAATGGTGGTCATTATTTGGGAGATTGGAGGTCATTATTTGGGAAAATGGAGGTCATTATTAGGGAGGTTGGTGGTCATTATTTGGGAAAATGGTGGTCATTAATTGGGAGGTTGGAGGTCATTATTTGGGAAAATGGTGGTCATTATTTGGGTGGTTGGAGGTCATTATTTGGGAAAATGGAGGTCATTGTTTGGGAGGTTGGTGGTCATTATTTGGGAGGTTGGAGGTCATTATTTGGGAGGTTGGAGGTCATTATTTGGGAGGTTGGAGGTCATTATTTGGGAAAATGGTGGTCATTATTTGGGAGGTTGGAGGTCATTATTTGGGAAAATGGTGGTCATTATTTGGGAGGTTGGAGGTCATTATTTGGGAGGTTGGTGGTCATTATTTGGGAGGTTGGAGGTCATTATTTGGGAAAATGGTGGTCATTATTTGGGAGGTTGGTGGTCATTATTTGGGAAAATGGTGGTCATTATTTGGGAGGTTGGAGGTCATTA
Source organism: Narcine bancroftii (assembly GCF_036971445.1). Classification (NCBI taxonomy): domain Eukaryota; kingdom Metazoa; phylum Chordata; class Chondrichthyes; order Torpediniformes; family Narcinidae; genus Narcine; species Narcine bancroftii. Next base: position 31,567,718 of record NC_091472.1, read on the forward strand.
TTTGGGAGGTTGGAGGTCATTATTTGGGAAAATGGTGGTCATTATTTGGGAGGTTGGAGGTCATTATTTGGGAAAATGGAGGTCATTATTTGGGAGGTTGGTGGACATTATTTGGGAAAGTGGTGGTCATTATTTGGGAGGTTGGAGGTCATTATTTGGGAGGTTGGAGGTCATTATTTGGGAGGTTGGACGTCATTATTTGGGAGGTTGGAGGTCATTATTTGGGAGGTTGGAGGTCATTATTTGGGAGGTTGGAGGTCATTATTTAGGAGGTTGGAGGTCATTTGGGAAAATGGTGGTCATTTTTTGGGAGGTTGGTGGTCATTATTTGGGAAAATGGTGGTCATTATTTGGGAGGTTGGAGGTCATTATTTGGGAAAATGGTGATCATCATTTGGGAGGTTGGTGGTCATTATTTGGGAAAATGGTGGTCATTATTTGTGAGATTGGAGGTCATTATTTGGAAAAATGGAGGTCATTATTTGGGAGGTTGGAGGTCATTATTTGGGAAAATGCTGGTCATTATTTGGGAGGTTGGAGGTCATTATTTAGGAGGTTGGAGGTCATTTGGGTAAATGGTGGTCATTTTTTGGGAGGTTGGTGGTCATTATTTGGGAAAATGGTGATCATTATTTGGGAGGTTGGTGGTCATTATTTGGGAAAATGGTGGTCATTATTTGTGAGGTTGGAGGTCATTATTTGGGAAAATGGAGGTCATTATTTGGGAGGTTGGAGGTCATTATTTGGGAAAATGCTGGTCATTATTTGGGAGGTTGGAGGTCATTATTTGGGAAAATGGAGGTCATTATTTGGGAGGTTGGTGGTCATTATTTGGGAAAATGGTGGTCATTTTTTGTGAGATTGGAGGTCATTATTTGGAAAAATGGAGGTCATTATTTGGGAGGTTGGAGGTCATTATTTGGGAAAATGCTGGTCATTATTTGGGAGGTTGGAGGTCATTATTTAGGAGGTTGGAGGTCATTTGGGTAAATGGTGGTCATTTTTTGGGAGGTTGGTGGTCATTATTTGGGAAAATGGTGATCATTATTTGGGAGGTTGGTGGTCATTATTTGGGAAAATGGTGGTCATTATTTGTGAGGTTGGAGGTCATTATTTGGGAAAATGGAGGTCATTATTTGGGAGGTTGGAGGTCATTATTTGGGAAAATGCTGGTCATTATTTGGGAGGTTGGAGGTCATTATTTGGGAAAATGGAGGTCATTATTTGGGAGGTTGGTGGTCATTATTTGGGAAAATGGTGGTCATTTTTTGGGAGGTTGGTGGTCATTATTTGGGAGGTTGGAGGTCATTATTTGGGAGGTTGGAGGTCATTATTTGGGAAAATGGTGGTCATTATTTGGGAGGTTGGAGGTCATTATTTGGGAAAATGGTGATCATTATTTGGGAGGTTGGAGGTCATTATTTGGGAAAATGGTGGTCATTATTTGGCAGGTTGGAGATCATTATTTTGGAGGTTGGTGGTCATTATTTGGGAGGTTGGAGGTCATTATTTGGGAGGTTGGTCGTCATTATTTGGGAGGTTGGAGGTCATTATTTGGGAAAATGGTGGTCATTATTTGGCAGGTTGGAGATCATTATTTGGGAAAATGGTGGTCATTATTTGGCAGGTTGGAGATTATTATTTTGGAGGTTGGAGGTCATTATTTGGGAGGTTGGTCGTCATTATTTGGGAGGTTGGAGGTCATTATTTGGGAAAATGGTGGTCATTATTTGGCAGGTTGGAGGTCATTATTTGGGAAAATGGTGGTCATTATTTGGCAGGTTGGAGATCATTATTTTGGAGGTTGGTGGTCATTATTTGGGAGGTTGGTGGTCATTATTTGGGAGGTTGGAGGTCATTATTTGGGAGGTTGGTCGTCATTATTTGTGAGGTTGGAGGTCATTATTTGGGAGGTTGGAGGTCATTATTTGGGAAAATGGACTTTCCTAAAACAACAACTATGTTATTTTTGCACTATTCCAAATTCAGCCAACTTATCTGCTCATCAGTGTCCCAAGGCTACTTGGGGGACTGTAGACTACTCCCAATACAGTGATCATTCCCAATGTCCTCCTTTTTTGCCATTACAATACTATCTCTAGTAGTAATGATACTCACCCCCCCCAACAGTATTTACACCCCCCCCCCAATTTTTTCCATTTTTAAACATACCTCCAATAACCAATTCTTCCTTTTTTTTAATCTTCCAAGCCTCTGTAATGGCTACAACATCATAATTCTACATACTGATCCATGCTCTAAGTTTAATTCCCTTATTCCTAATGCTTCTTGTATTGAGATAAATACAATTCAAACCCACCAAATGACTACATTTATGCTCCCTCCACTGCCTGTCCCTCCTCACAAACTCATGACACATTGCTGCAACCTTTTCCACTCTCTGCTCTATTCTCTTGTTTCTCCTGGTTCCCATACCCTCACCAAACTAGTTTAAATGACCACCCCCCCCCCCCTTACACTTTTTGATTCTTTGCATTTCAATCCACTTGATACCATTCAGAGCCTGGCTTCCCTCTCTTCCTTCCCAATGTAGTGTGCTAGGGTTAATTTCAGTGCCATCAATCGTTCAGTGAGTACAATCCAGTTGAAAGCTGAAACCTGGGAGCCCATGAAGATCATATCAGATCCAGAGGCAACCAGGAGATCCATGGGAATGGAAATTGCTTGATAGAACTCATTAGTAAAATAATGGTATGAATCTGTGAAGCAATGTGGACTATTCAGTTCTTACTCTTTGCATCTCCCTGTGAGCTATGAATTTTGTGAAAAATCAATCTTTTTTTCTTTTGTTTTATATACAATGGTTACCATTTAATGTTTTATTTCATTTCCCAGCAATTTTGAATTGCTAATTTTACCCTTGAGTCGACACACACAAAACCAATGTCAATTAAACTCCAGTTGCATACCATGCTTGAAGCAAATTTATTTTTCAGGGAAGGTATTCAGCAATTTCTGTTGAGGCTAAAAGTAAACAAACAACAAACTGATCCATTGATTGTCTCTGTGTTGACTTTGAAAGGAATTCCATTGTCAGCACAAAGGGATGAAATATTGAACACAGAGTATCAGCCGTGCATTGATCTTCTCATTCTCAGCCACCAGTCTCTTTATAGCTATGAAGTATCTTCAGGGGGATATTAATCCTGGTATAACAATTCCACAGCATATCAATACATAAAGCAAGTTTAAAAAGTTGTGGATAAAGACAGCAGTTGTTCCTTGCTAAAAGTTATTGAATTGGCCTCAGTTCTTTTTGGGATTACTTTGATATGCTTCTTGATGTCAAAGAAGGATTTAATACTATTTTTAAAATGTTCCCAATATGCTGATATTTGTACACAAATCAATGGATAGAGGCAGGATTTCAGAATTGTGGGGCCGCATGGTTAGGTTAGCATTCAGTTACAATGGGAGCAACTTGAGTTCAAATCCTGCACTGCCATTCTACTTGAGAAAATTACTTATAATTTAAGAGGTAAATATCATACATTGTGTAAAATATGGAGCTCAAATTTACAAACTTTTTGTATTAAAATGTAAGTGAATCTCAAACATTCCCTTTCTCTTATAGGCCTCTATATTTATTTATAGGTATAGGAAAGTGAAGTACTCCTATTGTGGTTTTCTTGTCTGTCTTCTTTTTCATTGGGAGTGGGAGGGGATTAAGAGGAGGTTTTACTTTCTTTTATATTTCTTTACTCTCTTTTTTCCTTTTTATAAAATGCTACATGTATTTGGATTAAGTTTTAAATATTGTAGTGTGACAGAATATTTAGAGGTGGCTTTGGAGGAATTGTTAGAGCAGCTTGCACACACGCATTTTAAAACACAGAATTTTTGCAGGACTTTTGCAGAATGCTTTTTGGAAAGGAGCAACAAAGTATCAACATACAACCTGCTTAGGAGAGCATGTGATTTTTGCAGGCAGAGGCAGAACAGTTTTGCTCTCAGAGAGAGAGGAGACAGAAATCAGTTCCAGCGGGACAAACTGGCAAACTTTGGAAGGCTGCCTGGTCAAAGGAGAAGACTGGCAGTCTGAAAGGTGACCTGAAAGAAAGAGGATCATCTGGAGAACCCTGAAGGGGGTAAGCTTCGTCAGCAAGACTGATTGACAAGAAATCAATTGTGGATAACTTGGAAAAGGAATCTCTCTCTGAAAACCAGCAAGAACCCTCCTGAGTGGTTACCATTTGCCTGTTAAGCACCAAAGACTGGTGAACTTTGTTAATGCTAATTTCTGTGCACAGTACAAAAATTGCCTGCAACCAGTGAAATTGGACTGTGATCCAAAGAAATTTTCTAATTTTAAATATACCTGTGTTTAGTATTAGAGCATGGATTAAGTAGGTTAGGTAGGTTAAGTAATAATTTAAAGTTTAATTCTGTTTTCTTGTTCAAATATAATTAAAAACTACTTTTGTTTAAGTAACCCTATGTTGTGGTGCATATCTATTGCTGCTGGGTTTTGGGGTCCTCTGGACTCTGTAACAATAGTATGTTTGCTCAATGGTTTTATTTGAAAGTAGATAAAATAAAATCCCACACTGTCTGTAAGGAATTTCTACATACTCCCCATGTCTGCGTGCGTTTCCTCTGGGTGCTCCAGTTTCCTCCAACCAGTCAAAATGTACCGGGGGAGGTTGTAGTCAATTGGGTGCAGTTGGGCTCATGGGCCAAAATTAAAATAAATTAAATATTCTCATCAGTTGAGTAGCTTGGGCTGCCTCAATGTCTTCCGCCCAGTAGCACTAACTTCTACTGTAATTAAATGGTTTGAGAGGCTGGTCATGGCCAGAATTAACACGTACCTAAGTAAAGATTTGGACCCACTGCAATTCGTCTTTTGTCACAGTCGCTTTACGCTGGCTCTTCACTCAGCTCTGGATCACCTCAAAAAGGGCAATTCATGCATACAGCTGCTCTTTATAGACTACAACACCATTATTCCCTCAGTGCTAATCAAGCAACTACAAACTGTAGGCCTCTGTACCCCACTCTGCAACTGGATCCTTGACTTTCTCATTGGAAGCCTACAGTCAGTACGAATTGGAAACAACATTTCCTCGTCACTGATTATCAACACAGTTGCAAACCCAAAGATGCGTGCTTAGCCCACTGCTCTACTAGTTATACACCGATGACTGTGTGGCCATTCTAAATTCCAATGCCATTTACAAATTTGCTGATGACACCACAGTTGTTGGCAGAATCACAAACGGCAATGAGGAAGCGTCCAGGAGGGAGATAGATCAGCTTGTTGAATGGTGTTACAATAAGAACCTTGCATTCAACGTCAGCGAGACCAAAGAGATGATTGTTGGCTTCAAGAGGAAGTCTGGAGCACATGACCCAATGCTCATAGAGTGATCAGGAGTGGAGAAAGTCATGGATTTCAAATTCCTGTGTGTCAACATCTCCGAGGATTTGTCTTGGAGCCTCCATGTCGATGTAATTACAATGAAGGCTATACTTTGCAAGGTGTCTGAGGAAACTAAATTTGTCACTGAAGACGCCGATAAACCTCTACAGGTGTACTGTGTAGAGCATTCTTGTTGGTTGTATCACTGCCTGGAATGGAGGCGCCAACTCTCAGGACAAGAACGAACTCCAGAGAGTTGTTAACTCAGCCTGCGGCATCACAGGTACCAGACCACTCCATCGAGGTCAACCAAATGAGGCAAAGTCTTAAAAAGCAGTCTCTATCCTCAAAGAACCCTCTTCACTCTGCTACCATCAGGGAAAAAGGTGCAACAGCCTAAAGACAAGCATTCAGCGGCACAAGGACAGCTTCTTCCCCGCTGCCATCAGATTCCTGAATAATCAATGAACCAAGGACACTGCCTTACTTTTCATGCACAATTATTGTTTTTTTTAATGTAATAATGGCATATTGTAGCCGCGCGCTACTCGAAAGAAGATACATACAGATGGTGTAGTCAGGTAAGGCTCTGAGTTTTATCAGGGCTCAGGCCCAACTTTTATACTTGCACTGTTCCCGCTGTGGCCCTCCCTTGGCTGATGTCACATCATGCATAACAAAAGCGGGTTTCCCGCATGCAGATACTTTCCTGCATAACAATCTCCTTCTTCCCCGCGTGCTGTCCCTGTCTGTTGGCTGTGCAGCAAGACCAGTGCCATTTTGAGTTAACTGGCCTTTAAGCTGCCCTTGTCTTTCATCCACTGGTTCGCTTGTTGGGGCCAGTGCCACTGTGCAGGCTGCTGACCTTTGGTTGCGCTTGCCGCCTGAAGCACCGGCTCGACCTCCACCAAGGCGGTCGCCACAATAAGATGGTCATAATATGAATGTTTGCACTAAGACGCTGCTGCAGAACACCGAATTTCATGGCTTGTTCAGGACAATAAATCCTGATTCTGATTCTGTTTCTGTTACTTTCCAGGATTTCAACCAAATAGTTCAGTTTTTTAAGTATTTCTAAACTCATTTCGTTCCACACAGCAGTAAAGATTTTATTTGCTCAGTCATAATTGCATGTTTTTTTCAAAATGGCAATCAGCAGATATTGAAAAGAATAAATGACTCAACAGGTGTAAAATACTGTGATTTAGTCGCACTGTTCCACTAGCATTATAAGTGTGAACCTTCAACTCAAAGCATTGCACATCAAAAGCAAAAAATACTCAGGTTTGTTACAATACGTGTTTAATCAAGAAACATAGGGAGGACCAAGGCATGTGTTGTTTGATCCCTTCTACATGTCAAATTGATAAGGAAGTAATGACGATTGAAAACAGTTGGTCCTGTGAAGATTGGTATTGCATTTAAAAGGTTATTGATTATAAATGAAATGAAAGGCAGCAGGAGGTGAGGAGGGCCAAAGATTGTTATTCTGGAAGTGAGTGAATACAAACCAAATTACAATTCTTTTTTGCCTTGACTGAATACAGTTTAGTCCAGTGGTTTTCTGTGATTAGTAAGGGATTTCATAAGGTGGTATGTGAGTAGATAAAAAATGTGGAGAACCACTAGTTTAGTCAGATATTTATAATATATATAATAATAATATAATAACAATTACAGCACGGAAACAGGCCATTAGGCCCTTCTAGTCCGCACCGAACCAAACACCCCTTTCTAATCCCACCTCCCTGCACAATGCCCATAACCCTCCATCTTCCTCTCATCCATATACCTGTCCAACCTTTTCTTAAATAATACAATTGACTCCGCCGCCACTATTTCTCCCGGAAGATCATTCCACACAGCTACCACTCTCTGAGTAAAGAAGTTCCCCCTCATGTTACCTCTAAACCTCTATTTAGAAGTTTTGGAAGCTACTCAATTAGGGATGGATACAATAGCTATTGGTTTATGTAAAAGTTTATGGCGAATGTATCTATGCATCGTTGCAACATCCTTTTCACCAACTGTTATTTTGGGAATGGGAGCTGCATGTGGACAACTAAATACCACAAAATGTCTTCCCATTTTGTGACATTGTGCACTGCTGTCGATTGAACCTTCCAAATCAAAATTCAGAATTATTGTCAGGGTACATACACGACATCACATACACTTCTGAAATTCTTTTTCTTGCAGGCCAGGAAGAATTTCTACTTCACTCAAGAAAGCATACATGAGGGGAAATGTAGACGAAGAAAAGAATATAAGCAAACTGCACTATAGGGAAAAATAAATGTTCAGTAATAAATAATGTTCAAAGTAAGAATGCTTAAATTACTCTCTGATTGAATATGATGTTTAGGAGTCTGATTGTGGAGGGGTGGCAACTGTTGCTGAACCTGGTGGTGAGAGTCTTGTGGCACCTACACCTCTTTCCTCATGGCAGCAGTGAGAATAAATAATGTCCTGGGTAGTGTGGATCCTTAATAATTGCAGCTGCTCATCTTTACAATTCAGCCCAATGTCAACTTTGATCTGGCACAAAAATCTGAGTGATCAACAATGGGAAAAGGTAAACAGAAAGGTCTCCGGTTGATTGCAGCACACAAATGTATTGCAGAAACTCAGCAAGTGGTGTGAAATCTATAGAAAGTAGGGTAAACAAAATTTCAGGCCTGAGCCCCCTCCCGCCACTTTTTAATTCAGGCACCTGCTTGTTTTCTGCTCCCTGCCCATCCCCTCCCCCAACTTTTTATTCAGGAACATGCCTGTTTTCTGCTCCCCCTCCATCTCCTCCCTCACCTTTTTATTCAGGAACATGCCTGTTTTCTGCTCCCCCTCCATCCCCTCCCTCACCTTTTTATTCAGGACCTGCTGTTTTCTGCTCCCCCTCCATTTCCTCCCTCACCTTTTTATTCAGGAATATGCCTGTTTTCTGCTTCCCCTCCATCCCCTCCCCCACCTTTTAATTCAGGACCTGCTGTTTTCTGCTCCCCCTCCATCCCCTTCCCCACCTTTTAATTCAGGACCTGCTACTTTCTGATCCCCCTCCATCCCCTCCCTCACCTTTTTATTCAGGACCTGCTGTTTTCTGCTCCCCCTCCATCCCCTCCCCCACTTTTTATTCAGGAACTTGCCTGTTTTCTGCTCATACCCTGATGAAGGACCCTGGCCCAAAACATTGGCACACTTTACTTCCTGCAGACGCTACATGACCTGCTTAGTTTCTCCAGCCCATTTGAGATTGCAACCATGCGAAGAAACCTGCCACCATCTGCAATATTCAAAGGGATTGCTCATTAGTATTGGAGTGTTAGTGGTTAAGTATAAAACCACATTTTTATTTGGAGAACTCATAACAGTTCCAAAAGTTATTAGGGAACAATGTGACTGAATTTGGAATTGTATCCTCACTTTTAAACATCAGCCTCATATTCTGGATATCAAGCAAACGGGTTTTGGTGGCAACTTGACTGGAATTTTAAAATGAGGAAGGGCCCCATTGAGTTTTGTTATCTACCAAAATAGTCGAGAAATGAGGAGGTGAAGAAATGAAAAGCTCTATCCACTAAAGATCATGATTACACAATCATGATTACACAATACCGGACCACCACAGACAACAATTATTCATCGAAGCATCACAAAACCCACCACAACCTGAAATAGTTGCTCTTGGTTCTGATATTCTGCATACTTTGACTTGTCTTAGTTCTTCTATTCAGTGGACTGGTGGTGTCTGCAGCATGGCTGATGCCTCGTTACTGACACAGTGGAGGGTGTTTAGATGGAGAGGTGAGTGAATGGCTCCCTCTGGGAAATGTTGATGTCTAATCCCACCCCAAAGGATGGCTCCAAATTTAGAAGACCCGCCTGTGAATTGTTCGGATTGGCTGACTGATAGCAGCATCACGAGTTCTGGTAGAATTGACCTGAAAGAGAAGAGCTGGTTGGTGCTCTGTGAAGCATCTCTTCCTTCCCCAGATGTTGCCTCAGCATTTTCTTGTAATCTCTTAAAGGAAAAATTACTAGACAACCGCACTTTCAGGACACTTTTGGGCTGACACCCAAAGACTGAATGACATGTGTTTGAGCTTTAAAGGCAGCACTCGTGCATTAGCTAGCTTCAGCTTGTGCTGCTTTTGAAGCCATATTAAACACTTAGCACATGTTCATTACTTTTAAGTTGTTTCCATTCAGTTATGGAAGTTACTCCTGCCCTATCAGATTTCTGCATCTATATATGTGTTGCCTGCATCAAGTAACTGGTATGTGGGCCAGTATGTGATATTCATTTGTGAACTGTTGATGAAGAGTTCAATTGCTAACAAAGACTGAGTTTCTGCCAATTCCACTTCACAATTCAAGGTTTCTGTCCAGGTTTGGAGTGAGTGTCTATGCCATAGGCCACAACATGGAGCAGATCATACACCATCCCAGTTAACTGTTTCATACCTGGGAAACACTTAACAGAATCATCATCTGTGGCAAACACGCCAAAGCCCTTTCCTGCTCACGGTGTCGAAGACTTTGGTGAGGTCAACAAAGGTGATGTAGAGTCCTTTGTTTTGTTCTCTGCACTTTTCTTGGAGCTGTCTGAGGGCAAAGACCATGTCAGTAGTTCCTCTGTTTGCGCGAAAGCCTCACTGTGATTCTGGGAGAATATTCTCGGCGACACTAGGTATTATTCTATTTAGGAGAATCCTAGCGAAGATTTTGCCTGCAATGGAGAGCAGCGTGATTCTCCTGTAGTTTGAGCAGTCTGATTTCTCGCCTTTGTTTTTGTACAGGGTGATGATGATGGCATCACGAAGGTCCTGAGGCAGTTTTCCTTGGTCCCAACAAAACTTGAAAAACTCATGCAGTTTGACATGCAGAGTTTTGCTGCCAGCCTTCCAGACCTCTGGGGGGATTCCATCCATATCTGCTGCTTTGCCACTTTTCAGTTGTTCAATTGCCTTATATGTCTCATCCCGGGTGAGGACCTCATCCAGCTCTAGCCTTAGGGGCTGTTGAGGGAGCTGGAGCAGGGCGGAATCTTGGACTGAACGGTTGGCACTGAAAAGAGATTGGAAGTGTTCTGACCATCGGTTGAGGATGGAGATCTTGTCGCTGAGGAGGACTTTGCCGTCTGAGCTGCGCAGCGGGCTTTGGACTTGGGGTGAGGGGCCGTACACAGTCTTTAGAGCCTCGTAAAAACCCCTGAAGTCGCCAATGTCCGCGCTGAGCTGGGTTCGCTTGGCGAGGCTAGTCATTGCCATGCTCCTCAGCAATGGGTTAACGAGAAAAGTGCTTCCACATCTGCATCTCTTATCTTCCTTATGCTGTGCACTACTGTTCATCAATACTTCATCAAAATTATTTGTCTTCCCTTTGGTAACTCTATCCAGGTTTCCGAGGGCAAAGAGGAAAGTGAATGTGACCATTTATCCAGAAATAATAGAATGCATTCCTTGGTTACCATCTGGAATAATACTGAAGTAGTATTGTAACTTGGGTTTTTCACTATCAGTATATTGTAGCGGTGGCTACTCTGCTCCTGCAATAACACACACAACCAGACGGGTTGAGCTCAGTGAGCAGACTAGTTTATTGCAGGCTGCTGGGCTGGACTTATACTCCCAGCCCAGACCTGACTGAGAACCGCGCTGGAGGGCGCTGACATCATCCAGGCATCATGTGGTCACCAAGCACGGGTTTCTGAGCCCCGAGCTGGAAGGAAGGGAAACCCCCGACAGCACCATTTTGGCCGGCTGCACCGCCGTGTGGCTTACAAGTGGGGTCGGTTTGCCTGCTTTGTGGTGAGCCACCACACAGCCAGCCCCCCAACCCCCCAGAACCGCCAATGTCCTTTTTGCCTGGTGGCCTCCCTTCTTGGGCTGGGCACTGACCACAGGCTTGGTGGGATCGAGGTGCGCTGGCTTCAGCCTGTCCATGGTAAACAGCTCATGCCTGCCACCCAAGTCCAGCGTGAACGTCAAGCTGGAACACTGTAAAACCCTGTACGTCCGCTCATATGGTCGCTGCGGAGGTGCCGCAGTCGGGCCCAGCCAAACAAAAATGAACTCCGCAGAAAGCAGCTCACCAGGTTGGGCGGGTGCTATGCTTGGGTGGCGGTGGGGGTTCGAAAGAGTCCAAGCGTGCCCTGAGGTGAGGAAGTAGATCATGGCGTGACCATTGGGGACTGTGAGGTGCGTTGACGAACTCACCAGGTAGATGTGAACTGGGCGCCCCGATCGCTGGTGAGGTGAGCTGGGACGCTGAACTGGATGACCCAACCATGCAACAGGGCTCGGGAGCAGGAGTCAGTGGAGGTGTCTGGCATCGGGATCGCCTCGGGCCAGCGAGTGGTGCGGTCCACCACCGTAAACAGGTAATGGTTGCCCCGGAAAACAGGTAAAGGCCCGACGATGTTCATGTGAATGTGTCTGAACCGTTCCTGGACATGCTCAACCTCATGTATGGGCGCCATGGCGTGCCTGTGCACCTTAGATGTCTGGCAATGGGTGCATGTTCTGGCCCAGCTCGCAATCTGCTTCCGCAGCCCATGCCATATGATCCGTTCTGGCACCATCCGGACCGTGGACCTGATGGACGGATGTGAAAGGTCGTGGATGTGATGGAATCTGGCGGAGGGGAAACTGGGCCTCCACGTTGATGAACTAGGTCTATAGCTCCTGAACCCAGAATTCAGGTAGTTTCACGGCTATAGCACTGATCCCAGGTTCGCTCATGATGGGTTCAAAGACGTTTGAACCAGTCGGGGTCACCAATTGTAGCGGCGTCTACACTGCTCCTGCAATAACGAACACACAACCAGACAGGTTGAGCTCAGTGAGCAGACTTGTTTATTGCAGTCTGCTGGGCTGGACTTATACTCCCAGCCCAGACTTGACTGAGAATCACGCTGGAGGGCGCTGACTTCATCCAGGCATCATGTGGTCCTCAAGTGCGGGTTTCTGAGCCCCGAGCTGGAAAGAAGGGAATCCCCCAACGGCGCCATTTTGGCCGGCTGCCCCGCCGCGTGGCTTACAAGCGGGGCCGGTTCTCCTGCCTTGTGGTGAGCCGCCAAAACATTTTATTTAGTAATTTTGTTGAAAATTTGAAATAACTTTGGAGCTGAAAGAGACAAAAGAAAATAATTGTGACATTTAGGCTGAAATAACTGAAGGTAAAATGATTTGAGCATTTCTAACCCAAATTAGTTGATTCTATTCCATGAATTAACTGGTTCTCATCTTCATCAAGGCTTGCACCCCTGCTTCCACATGCAGAAGCCTGCTGTTACCTGGCATTATATCTTGTCTTCTCTTGCAAGATGAATTCACGGTATGTATCTTGTTTGAAATGGTTGCTGAATCCCGCAGCTACAATCTGCCTGCTTTCGTTGAATAGAATTAGTGTGATAGAACAGAAATGTGGGGGTGTGCAGATGAAAATGTGAGCATACATTTGAAGATGTGAACCAATTGACAGGTCTGCTCTAGTAAAGGTGTTTTTTTGATTATGCAACATAAAGCACCCAAAATTCTAACATTTTTAACAACATTTTACTACTGGAATTTCTGCTTCAACAAATTATATACCTGAACGTAAAGATTTCTATTTCATGCATCATCACCACAGCCCATCCTTCATGAGCGAAGATGAACACGGTGCCTTGTAGCTCTTCTGCCCTCACAGAACTTTTTGTAGTTGTTAGCACATTGTGATCTGCCAATGCGAATCACGAAATGGCAGGCAGTGCGATTTTTTTTTTTGCGAGGTCCTCCCAGTCAGTAAGGTTGACAGGGAATGACTGGAGATCGCGCTTGATTATGTCTTTGTAGCGAAGATGTGGGCAGCCAATGGGGAAGAGTATCTGGTAACCCACCGTAGAGGACATCTTTGAGCAATCGGCCATCCTCCATATGGACAATGTGGCCAGCCCACCACAGGCGGTGAGCGCAGATGATTGAGTAGAGGTCTGTACTTCCAGTCTTCTCCAGGACTTGGATGTTTGTGACTCTGTCGTGCCATGAGTAGCCTAGGATGGATCTGAGACAGCGGAAATAGAATGCATTAAGGCGGTGTTCTTGCTTTCAGTTCGTGACCCAGGATTCACAGCCATAGAGAAGAGTATTCAGCATGCAGGCCTCGTAGACTCAGATCTTCAACTTGGTGGAGAGATGGCAGTTATCCCACGCATGGGCAAGGAGGCGTTTGAAGGTAGTGGATGCTTTTCCCAGGCGAGTGTCCAGTTCTGCATCAAATTAGTTTGTTGTTGTCTTGGTGGAGCCCAAGTAACAGAATTTCTCTATGTTAATGAGCACTGACCCATTGATGGTAATTGATGGAGTGTGGTGGGTTTGTTGGCTAAAGTCCACTGGCTTGCCCAGGCTAATTTTCAGACCAAATCCAGTGCAGGTAGATGCAAATGCCTCTCCCAACACTTGCAGTTCTGGCTGGGAGTAAGCCACGAAGGCAGCATCATCTGCATAGAGCAGTTCTTGAATCATAACTCTTCTGATTTTGGTCTTGGCCTGGAGCCGTGACAGATTAAAAAGTTTTCCGGTGCTCCTTGTGTGCAGGGCTATGCCTGAAGCTTCTGGAAAGGCATAGCACAGAAGAGCAGAGAAGAAAATGCCAAACAGAACTGGAGCAGTACGCAGCGGATTGGGAACTCTTCTGATCTCGAGCCGTCAAATTGGACAGTGGCTTGCATTTTGTTGTGAAACTGGATGATGATGGACAGTAGTGTGCCAGGGTAGCCAAGGTGTTTTAAGACATAGAATAGACCTGAGCGACTGACATAGTCAAAGTCCTTGGTGAGGTTGATGAAGCACACATAGAGGGGTTTGCATTGTTCGATGCATCTCTCTTGCAGTTGGCGGAAAATGAAGACCATATCAATAGTTGATCGAGATGGTCGAAAACAACATTGGCTTTCAGGCAGTATTCTGTTGGCGATGGTTTGCAGGCATGGGAGAATTGCATGACAGAGTATCTTGCCTACAAGGCTGAGCAATGAGATACCACGGTAATTGATGAAGTCTTGGTGGTCACCTTTGTTCTTGTAAAGGGTCACAATGTTCGCGTCTCACATATCTTTGGGGATGTAGCGGTGGAGCCAGCAGGTTTTGAATAGTATTGTGAGCTCGGAGACGAGCGCTTCGCCGTCGAGCTTCAAGATCTCAGAGGGGATACCATCGATTCCAGGTGATTTGTTATTTTTCATGCAGTGGACTGCTTTTCTGACATTGGTGATGGTAAATTCAGCATCTAGCTCTGCTAGGACAAGTAGCTGCGGCAGGGTGTTGTTGATAATGTCAGGCTCCATATCGACCTGTGTTGCTTAGAGAGAGCTGTAATGTTCAACCCAGCGGTGTAGTTGGGAGTCAAGGTCCGTGAGGAGACTCCCGTCGAGAGCGGGAGTGGAGCAGTTTTCTTAGGTACTGGACTGAGAGCTTCTTTGATTCCACTGTATATCCCTCTGATGATTGCCGCAATTCACGCTGTTCTTGATGCGCGCGCTGAGATCTCTTCAGTATTCCTCCATCGCAGTCCTGGTGGCTCTTTGAACTTTCTGCTTAGCAGACTGGTAAGCTGCCAGCGTTGAGGCGCACTTGTCCTGCTGTAGTGCTTGGCAGGCTGCACTTTTCTTGGACATTATAGAAACAAACTTGTCTGCACTTGCACGAAACGAGTCAGGCTGGTATCGTTTCTGGATTCCGAAAGCAGTTTTTGCATGAGCAGGAACAGAGCTTTTCAGTCTCATCCAGTTCTTGTCGGGGGGTTCATCAACTGTGCACAGGGCAAGGTGGCTGTAGAGGAGCTCCCTGAACTGCTCCCAGCAAGTAGAGTCTTTAAATGCGGTGGGGTCGAGTCAGAGCTGTGGTTTTGAGGTGCCCCTGTGGAATTTTTTGGGTCGCAGCTTAATTCTACATCATACGAGGACATGGTCAGTGTTTCAGTCAGCTGAATGCATGCTGCGACAGTGGGTGACAGCACCTAGTTGTCTCCTTCTGACGATGATGTGGTCAAGCTGGTGCCAATGGCGTGAACGTGGATGCATCCATGTGGCCTTGGAGTTGGAAGATCCAGCAAAGAATGTAGAGGGGAAGCATAGATCGAAGCTGGTGCAGAGCTGAAGTCACAGGCCATTGCCATGGTGACCAATTACTCACTTCCATGCTGCATTGTCAGAGCCGATGCGGCCATTAAAGTCGCCCAAAAGAGCGATTTCATCACCCTGTGGCACTCTTCTGATTGCTTGTTCCAGGAGAGCATAAAAGGTGTCTTCTTCATCCTCTTGTGCGGCCAGCGTTGGGCCATATGTGGAGAAAACGGTGAGATGGCCACTTCTGAGGTGAACCCGCACTGACATTAAGTGTGGTGAGAGGCTGACAGGTTGTGTAGTAGAACTGAGCAGATGGTTGTGGATCGCCAGACCAACTCCATGTTTGGGTCTCTCTCCATCAGGATGGCAACTCCAGAACGGTGTGAAGTGTTCCTCACAGATAGAGCCGCTGCCAGTGAACCAAGTCTCGCTGAGGGCAGAGATGTCAATGCCCAGATGAGAGAGTACCAGATCGATGTTGCCAGACTTCCATGGGGAGGTGACGTCAAAGTCCAAGTTGACACCTAGACACTGAATGTTCCAGGAGGAAATAACTGTAGGGGCAGTAGAAGAATGATGACCTGGTCGTGCCTGCCGGATGTGACGACCCTGCCTCCCATTGAGGGGGCTCCTAGTTGCTAGTCGCTGAATTCTATTTGTTCTGTTTTCCATAGAGCTTTAAGGATCGTGTGCCGGGGAAAGGACTTGGAGGTGAGTGCTTGCCCAGGACAAGTGCCTCCCTCTGGGTCCCATGCCACTGGATCTGGTGGAGTGTGATGCATGACAGCCAGAGTGATGCGGGATTGCCCCACAGTGATCTGTTTCAAGACCATGCTCGCTGGCCGTTTTCCTTACGGATCCTTCCCCCACCGAGTTTGCTGCTGCAGACCGCTATGGAAACTGTTTCCCTCACTCTGTCACAGCTGCCAGCCCCTGCTGCCAGACTGACATGTGCTATTTGCCCATAGCTGGGGCCCTTTCCAGGTGCTGATGGCTGGGTGAGCCAAGCCTGAGGATTTGAAGTCAGAGTTACCTTCTCCTAGCCTTTGCCTGAAGATGCAAAACCTGCAAGGCAGAAGGTGGTTTGAATTCATAGTTGAATACGGTCCACCTACTACCCCCCCCCACCCCAAACCCAGCTCAATAGTCCACCTTCCCCCTCCCCAACCCATGTCAATGGACCACCTCCCCCCCCTTAACTCAGCTCAATGGTCTGCCTTCCCTCCCCAACCCAGTTCAAGGTCCACCTTCCCCCCCAACCCAGCTCAGTGTTCCACCTTCCACCCCCCCCCCACCCAACTCAATGGTTCGTCGCCTCATGCCTGTCCCCGGCTATCCGTTGACCCCCCCCCCGCCCACTCGCCCGCAGCCCCCCCCCGCCCCCCACCCGCAGAGTTGTTTCTATTTATCTATTTAGAGTATTCCCGTTTCTCTTAAATCTCTCACATGGTTGTCTTTATTAATATGAATTTGTCATCTGCCTTTACCTTTAAGTCTTATCCTGAAGAACTTATTACTTGCTGAATTTTGTTCTTTTGTGCTCCATGTACTGGCAAGTTTTGATCCATTATGTATTCTTCACACCTTGTTTTTGAAATCTTGTCCAACAGTTGCCATTAAAATATTTAATATTTTACGTGTTTAACTATTTTTAACATATTTATGTAAATATGCTCCGTGGTCCTGGAGAAACACTATCTCACCTTTACCGTGCGAGCATGGTGTGAACGATAAATAAAGGTGACTTGACTTGCTAAACAGTTGAATAGTTTGACAACTTCTGCACCTAATTAATCTGGACCAGATACCTTTTTAGTTACCTGAAAATTTTCCCCAGTCCAGCGCCCTTATCTTTGATTCTCCATTATCCTTCCTGCTCTTCCATGTGATAATTGCTGTTTTCCAATTTTCTCCTCTTCACTTCATTTATTTGCTCCATTTCGTTTCCCAGAACTAAATCAAACAGTACATCTTTTGTTGGACCTACAACACACACATCAAGTAAGCAGACACAAATGCATTTGAAAGCACATTTTCCACTTTGACTACATATCGCAGTCAGCTTTGGAATAATTAAATTTACCCACTATTATTACCTTCTTGCTCATAATCCAGAGTTTTTGGCTGCAAAGTCTGCCTTTACAAACTTACTCCCCAATTTTTTTTGTGTGATTTGTCATGCATAATCAAAAAGCAGTGTCTCTCATTCTTCTACCGTCATATAACTGTCTCTCATTCTTCTACCGTCATATACCTGTCTCTCATTCTTCTACCGTTATAAACCTGTCTCTCATTCTTCTATCGTCATATACCTGTCTCTCATTCTTTGGGGCTTCCTGTTGTGCTATTAATGCTTTGTGATTGTCCACTCTACAATTATTGAACACTAAGCATTTACTGAAGAGTTTGGACTCACTTCATCTTTAACTCTGTATCTGCAGAGACACACCCTTTGCATTGTTACTATGTTACCTTCTGTCCATGTTCAAGATGGTTCACCACAGGACTATGCACACATTTATTCTTTGTTCTTGAGACATCAAACTTCCATGGAGTTCAACTGATGGCATCAATTTTGCTCTTATTATTTTGAAAGAGTTCTGCACCTTTAAAAAGGGTAGTCAAAATACCCATCTAAAACATTTTGATGGTTGAGTTTCAGGGAAAATCATCTGAATTCAGGCATTCCAGATCCAAGTTTCTCTGGGACTCCAATTTTCTATAATCTTCTCACCTTTCAAGCTCTAGTCTGACATTTTGAAACAAAGATTCAACCTGAAAGATCTCCTCTCATCCTGATATATTGACCTTTATGAATTTGCAGGGAATAAACTTGAAAGGACTGTTTACACCTTTAAATGATAATTAAGCTCATACATATTGTTTACATTCAGGTAATCATAGAATCCAAGGTTTGAAATATCAATAAGTCTCTTGGAATGTACAATCATAGTTTCTTATGAATTTACAAGACAAAGGAAGAAAGAACTAGCTCTAACATAGGAGAACTAGTGGAAAGGTCACCAGACAATGGTAAATTTTAGAAAATTAGCCTTTCAATTAAATTATTCCTCACATAACACATAACATCTCTCAAGAACTCTAAACTTAATGCTAAATTAACCCCCTACTATGCGCAAGTATAAAATGTGTGTGTGTGTGTGTGTGTGTGTGTGTGTGTGTTTGGTTTCAAAGTCCAGACCATCACAAGGGCTTGCTTCTGGAAACGTCAGTTTTAATGTTCCATTTCAAATCACTTGACAAATGCCAGGAACTTTATAAATTATGTTCCAGAAGTTTTTATTGGCAAGTATGGAGCATCAGTTTTCTTACAAACTCACGTCTTTCAATGAGCCGGCTTTTAGAGAGAATTCTCCTCTCTGGTGTATTCATGTTTTCCCCAAGCTTTTTAGTTATAGAACTAATTTTCGTGGTGATAAAAATGCAGGTCTGCCTTCTCAAAGATTGCTGCTTCTACCCTGCCTTTCACAAAGGGCAGGTTTTATTCAGCTGCATGTGCTCTGCCTCAAAACAATGTCCTCCCACATTCTTCATCCGGCCTCTCTTCCCATGTGACCTGACATCACACATCTTCAATCTGCTTTGCAAAACCTCTCCTGTTCCAACATTGTGAGCAAATTGTTAGCACTGAGGTCTGATAAGTCCCCTGGGCCTGATGGTCTGCATCCCAGGGTGCTTAGAGAGGTTGTTCTAGAAATTGTGGAAGCACTAGTTGACATTTTCCAAAGTTCTTTAGATTCCGGGGAAGTGCCTGCAGACTGGAGAGTGGCTGATGTAGTGCAACTTTTTAAGAAGGGAGGGAGAGAGAATACAGGAAATAATAGACCGGTCAGCCTGACGTCGGTGGTGAGGAAGATATTGGAATACATCATTAAAGGAGAAATAGCAGAACACTTAGGAAGGAATAAAAGTATCGGTGCTGGTCAGCATGGGTTTCTTAAAGGAAAATCTTGCTTGACTAATCTCCTGGAATTTTTTGGGGATGTAATAAGAAGGGTGGACTCGGGAGAGCCAGTGGACTTCCAGAAAGCCTTTGGATAAGGTCCCACACAGGAGGCGAGTTTGCAAAATCAAGGAACATGGTATCGGGGGGAGGGTGCTGTCATGGATAGATAGGAAACAGAGGGTTGGGATAAATGGGTCATTTTCTGGATGGCAGGATGTGATGAGTGGCGGCCCGCAGGATGTTTATCATTTATGTAAATGATTTGGATGAGGGTATAAATAACTACATATGCAAATTAGCAGATGACACTAAACTGGATGGGAGCGTAAAGAGTGAGGAGGATGTCAGGAAATTGCAAGGGGACTTGGATAGTTTAGGGGAGTGGGTGGAAAGATGGCAGATGAAGTTTAATGTGAGTAAATGCAAGGTTGTCCATTTTGGAGGCAGAAACAAGAGAGCAGAGTATTATTTAAATGGAGTTAAACTAGGGAGTGGGGTAATGCAAAGGGATCTGGGCATACTTGTTCACCAGTCATTGAAAACTAGCTTGCAGGTTCAGCTTTCATAAGCGGGGATTGGAGTATAGGAATAGAGAAGCCCTCCTGCAGTTGTACAGGGCCCTGGTGAGACCTCACCTGGAGTATTGCATCCAGTTCTGGTCCCCATATTTAAGAAAGGACATGCTTGCTATAGAAGGAGTGCAGAGCAGATTTACAAGGTTATTTCCCAGGATGGCAAGATTGTCATACGCGGATAGATTAGAAAGCCTGGAATAATATGCGATTGAGTTTAGAAGAATAGGAGGAGACATGATTGAGGTATTTCGGATTATCAAAGGGCTTGACAGGGTGAAATCAGAGTACATGTTCCCAATGATGGAAGAGACTAGGACGAGAGGGCATATTTTAAGAATACAGGGAAGGTCATTTAAGACAGAAATTAGGAGATTTTTTTTTTTACCCAGAGAGTTGTGAATCTGTGGAATGCATTGCCACAGAGGGTAGTGGGGGTGGATTTGCTGGATAGATTTAAGAGTGAGATGGATAACGCTCTTGTGGGCAGTGGAGTTAAGGGAATGGGGATAAGGCTGGGATTGGTTATTGAATGAGAAAGATCAGCCATAATCCGATAAATAGTAGTGCTGGCTCGACAGGCCAATTGGCCTACTCCAGCACCTATTGTCTATTGTCTATTATTTTGTTTATTTCTTTTATATCTGTTTAAAGTTGAATATCATTATCCTTATATAGTATGCTTTGTTACTTATGATTATGAAAATCTCAAAATGAGATCATGCAAAATATTTATACATTGTCAGCGAATTAGAGCTACTTACAGCTGCAACTATGAAGTTTGATTTATTAAATTAATAAGATGATAATTCAGAATATCATTGCTTATGTTTCTGTGAAGATGACATGTTTTTAAATTGGGAAATATGAGAACGTGGAAAGTGTCGTCTATATTTTTATTCAAAGAAAAATTATGATTGTGAATTTTGGAAGAAAGGCTAGTAATATATCTGGAAAAACTCAATTTGTTCTAAGCATTCAAGCTTTAAAGAAGTTCAAGTTCCATATGCTCCATTCACCACAAGACAACCAGTCACAAACCATGGTGGACAAGACAATATATTATCACTCATAGCCAAACAAAATGAAATTTCTGCTCTGTTAGTCCAGTTACATAGGTTTACCTATGAATGCAATTCCAGTTTTGAATGGAGATCCATTACAACATCTGATGTTCATGAAAGCCTTTGAACATCACATTGACAGTAATACCAAAAATGCCAAAGATTGTCTGTATTACCTGGAGCAGTACACTGGAGGGCAGATAATGGAGCTAGCCAAAAGTTGCCAATATATGGAGCCAGACCAAGGTTTTAAAAGGACAAAAGAATTATTGCACCATCATTATGGCGATGAACATAAAATCACAAGGGCCCACATGGACAAGATTCTTTCTTGGTCAGCAATAAAATCAGAGGATGCAAAGAATTTACAAGCCTATGCACTCTTTCTGAGAGGATGTTGTAACACAATGGAAAGTAGTGTATATTTGCAAAAGATGAATTTGCCTTACAAGCTGAGGGACCTATGGAGAACCAAAGCTGAGTGGTTAAGATTCTTCCTGAAAGGGATGCTACTTTTGTGGATGTTGTACAATTTTTGGAATGGCATGTCCATGTTTACACCATAACAGCTTTTGGAAATATTAAGGATACTTCAATAGTTCCTAAAAATGCATAGAAGTCAAAGTCATCGTCTCAACAGAAACCAAAGGGAAGTACCTTTGTTACTGCTGTGTCAGATACAAGCACAGGAAAGAACAAGAAAACAAAGGAGAAGGAAGATCAGACTGTTCAGGAAAGCTGTTTGTGTTGTAAAGATAAACATGCTTTAGAAAGATTCACAATTGGAGAGAAAAGTCGTATGACGAGAAATTAACCTTTCTCAAAGAAGATTGGATTATATTTTGGTTGCTTGAGTAGAGGACACATCAGCAAAAATGTAATAAGCGACTCAGTTGTGATATATGCAGTTTAAAATATCCCACGTTACTGCATACTCAACGAAGTAAAGGTGAGAAAGAGGTCAAACAAGATGAGTCCAAGACTAAAGACACAGTCAAAGAGAATGCCTCAGCTTCATTTCAGACAAACAGTCTTACTGGGGTCAGTGACAAAGCTCTCTCAAAAGTTCCTGTGCAGGTTAAAGCTAAAATAGGGGAGCTTCATATTGAAAAACTATGCATTTCTTGATCCAGGAAATACCACATCATTTTGTGCTGTTGAATTGATGAATAAACTTAATCTTCATAGTAAAATATCACAGATCTTATTAAAGCCAATGAATGATGAAAGGAACATTGAAGCTAATATAGTTACAATTTTACAGATTGCTGGATTGAATAGCCAAGAATTCTGTGATCTTCCAAGTATATATACTCAGAAACCTATGCCTGTGAATAAAGAGAATATTCCATATCAAGATGATATCAAACTGTTATCATCTAAAAGACGTTTGCTTAACCAAGATTGATGCTAAGATCGAGATGTTAATTAGATTAGATGTACCAAAGGCTCTCAAACCTCTAAAAGTAATTAGGAGTCAAAATGACGGACCTTATGCCGTGAGAATGTTGCTTGGATGGACAATTAATGAACCATTAGGAGGAAAGAATGAATAATGATTGGGAGATGTCGAATATAAATGTCAACAGAGTTTCAGTTTTCAAACTTAATGATCTGTGGGAATAACAGTTTAAAACTGATTTCCCTGAATGTCGCAAAGATATTCAAGAACCTTCAAAGGAGGACAAGCAGTTTCAAATTCTGTTAAACATGTTGCTGATCATTGCTTTATAGCTTTACCTTTGAAGAAAAGAGAAAATTATACGCCAGATAATAAAATAATTGCAGAACAACGTGTGCTGAATTTGAAGAGAAATTTCAAAAGAAATTCTTCCTTTCATTTGGAATATACCAATGTCATGCAAGATACGATACGATAGCCAAGTGTTATGTGGAAAAGGTATCAGAAGATATCTTTGAACATAAAGATGGTAGAAATAGGATTTACCTCATCATGGAGTTATACATCCACAAAAGAAGACACTTGGTGTAGTATTTGATTGTGGAGCATCATTTCAAGGAGTTTCATTGAATTCTCAACTTCTACAAGGTCCAGACTTAACCAATACTTTAATAGGTGTTTTGATAAGATTTTGTAAAGAGCCTATTGTAATTGCTGCAGATATTGAAGCAATGTTTTATCAAATGAAAGTACAACCAGAAGATTGTGATTTTTTTTACTATTGCAGTAAAGATACAGTACAATAAAGATGATTGAAAACAGAATGACAGTTCATTTATTTGGAGCAACTTCATCACTGAGTTGTGCAAATTTTGCTCTCAGTAAATGTGCTGAAGTTAATGAAGAGCAATTTTGTTCTCAAACTATAAACATCATCAGAAATAATTTCTATGTTGATGATTGTCTCACTTCAGTGGTTTCAGAAAAAGAGACAATTGATCTTTATCATGAGTTAAAAGAGATCTGTAATAAAGGAAGTTTCTTCCTTATGAAATTGATTAGCAATAGTTGAGATGTCTTGGCTGTTTCTCCTAAGGGAGAAAGAACAAAGAGATAAGACATCTTGACTTGGATTCTTCCTGTTGAAAGAATTCTCAGAGTGCAATGGTATGTTCAATCTGATGTTTTCAAATTCAAAATTGTTTTTAAAGAATGATCTTTGACAAGAAGAGAAATTCTTTTGATCGTAAACTCAATATAGAGTCCTTTGGGAATATTGGCACCAGTAGTATTAATAGCCAAGAAAAATCTGCAAGAATGGTGCAGAAAAAAATTTGGATGGGATGAAACTATACCAGATTCTATTGCACAAGATTAGATTAATTGGATTCAGAGTCTCGAAATGTTAGAAAGTTTTGAAGTCAACATATGTTTTAATCCAGCAGACTTGGGAGTGGCCACATTTGCTCAGTTACACCATCTTGCTGACAAAAGTGAAGGTGGCTTTGGTCCTGTCAGTTATTTAGTACTGCAAAATAACCAAGAGCGAGTACATTGTGGATTTGTAATGGGAAGATCTAGAATGGCTCCATTAAAACCAGTTGCCATACCTCAAATGGAATTGACTACCACAACTATGGAGAGCAAACTGGACACTATTAAGAAGAGAATTACAGATGGAGTTAGCAGATTCTATGTTTTGGTCTGATAGTACATCAGCGCTTAAATATATTAAAAACAAAACCATGAGGTTTTGTATCTTTGTGACTAACAGAATTAATGAGATTGAGAAGGTTTTGCAATGGAGATATGTTAAAACAGTGGATAATCCAGCTGACATGGCTTCATGAGAATCAAAAGTTCAATAATTTCTTTTGCAATCTCTTGAGGATTGGCTTCAAAATCCAGAAGAGATAAAAGAATTTTAAATGGAGGATCCAGAAATCCAATATACTAATGTGAATACTATTCAAATATCTAAAGAGAATAACCGATTATTCAATTAATTTGCTATCATTCTTCATGGTTTCATTTGAAAAAGGCTGTTGCATGTATTCTTAGATTAAAACCTATGTTTTTACATTGTGTCAAGTCTGAATCTGAAGTCTCAAATGAGCTGTTACTTAACAGTTGAAGAGTTGCCGAATGTTGAATTGGAGATAATTCTCCAATAATGATATTTCAAAATTGAAGGAGAGTCTGAATGTTACTAAAACAAGTCATGTTTACAAGCTAAATCCTATTCTTGTAGATGACGTATTGAGAGTAGGAGGAAGATTGGAAAAAGCAATAATGCCAGAAGAAGTGAAAAATCCAATAATATTAGCTAAGGAATTTCATATTTCTGATTTGATTGTTTGGCATGTATGTGAGAAATCAGCTCATGTGGTTGTAATCACGTATTATCAGAATTGCGCCAGAAATATTGGATACTCGGTGCTTCCACATTGATCAAAAGAATTATATCAAAATGTGTTTATTGTCAACATGCAAATACTAAACCAGGACAACAACAAATGGCAGATTTGCCACAAGACAGAGTTTGCCTGATGGACCCTTATTTACATAAGTGGGAGTTGATTATTTTGGTCCTTTGCAAGTAAAATGAGGAAGAGCTATTTTTACTTGTTTGGCTACAAGAGCAATTCATGTTGAAATAGTGTCATCATTAACTCTTTTATCAATGTTCTTTGACGTTTTATCACCAGATGTGGTCAAGTAAAGGAATTACATTCTGATAATGGATCTAATTTTACAGGAGCTCAACTAGAGTTACAAAAAGCAATTCAAAATTGGAATCAACATCAAATTCATGATGCATTACTTCAGAAAGAAATTAGTTGGCTATTTAACCCACCCACAGGGTCACATCATGGAAGTGTGTGGGAAAGAATGAATAGATCAATCATGAAAATTCTTAATTCCATTTTGAATTGTCAAATACTAAATGAAGACAATCTCCAGACAGTATTGTGTGAGATTAAAGCTATTTTAAATAGTCGTCCAATAACTAAAGTTTTTGTCGATTCAAATGACATTGAGGCATTTACACCGAATCATCCATTAACCCTTAAATTTAAATCTTTAATGCCTCTGGGGCAAATTTTAGAAAGAAAATATTTACGCAAGACACAGATGGAAGCAAGTGCATTTTATTGTGGATTTATTTTGGAAAAGATGGATTAAAGAATATCTTTAATTATTACAAGAAAGACAAAAATGGTCAAAAGCTAGACACAATTTTAGATGTGGAGATAGTGTAATTATCTTGGACAATTCTGCACTAAGAAATTCTTAGTTGCTGGGGAAACTTGTGGATACGGTTCTGGACATAAAAGGTTTCGTTCAGCAAGTGCGAATTAAAATCAAGACTGATAACTTAAATAGACCTATTACTAAAATCTGTTTTTTGCAAGAAGCAGAAAGTTTTGATGTATAATTTTATATTTACGATATTTACTTTTGTATCTGTAATAGTAATTATTATATATTAATCATTAATATCTATTATAATAATTAGAGGCCAGAATATATTGATTTTTTGTTAATTTTGTTCCCATCCCTTTGAGGAAAATTGTTGTTTGCAGTGTTACCATAGTTACTATGTCATCATATGTTATAATATCCGAGCAGATCGGGAATTTTTATTTCATTCTTTGACAGAGATGTAACCTCTCGAGATACTTTTCTTTGAGTTCATCTTAATTCTTCTTATTTTGTTTATTTCTTATATATCTTTTTAAAGTTGAATACCATGATCCTTTTACAGTTTGCTTTGTTAGTCATTTTTATGAAAATCTCAATGCCAAGTTATTCAAAATATTTTTACGTTGTCAGCAAATTAAACCTACTTACAGCTGCAACTACGAAGTTTGATTTATTAAATTAATAAGATGGTCATTTGGAATATTATCGCTTATCTTTCTGTGAAGATGACATGTTTTGAAATTGGGAAACACTAGATGTCATCTATACCTCAGTCGCTGTGGATGAATGCCAATATCCAACTATGGTAAAGATTTGTACCAGCCCCTTGATAACAGAAGCGGTGGAGGTGTCAGGGCAAGGGATGGCGAAGGGAAAACAAGAATATTCATCTATGACCAAGAGGAAGTAGACATTCTTATTCATGCAAGGCAGTGGTCCCTTGAAATCAATGCTGAATCACTGTAAGGGTCGAATGGCCTTCACTACATGGGCCTATGGTGGGTGGAAGAAGCGTGGTTTGCACTTCGCACAGACTCCACATGACTCAGTCATGGTTCAGACTTCTTGGACGGTGAAGGGGAGGTTCCAGGACTGAATGAAGTGGTACAGGCGTGTGGTGCCCAGATGGCAAAGGGTACAGTGCAGAGCCTGAAACTGTTCCAACTGCATACTGGCGCAGGTCCAGGACTGGGCATCGGGGGAGTCATTGAGTTTCCCCAGCCTATACTAGATGTCATAGCTGAAAGTGGCCAGATCGACTCTCCAATGCAAAATCTTGTCATTTTTGATCTTGCATCTGTGGTTGGTGCTGAACATGAACGCCACTGCACACTGGTCTGTGAGGAGGGTGAACCTTCTGCCAGCCAGGTAGTGGTGCCAATAGCGGACTGCTTCCAAGATCTCCTGGGCCTTCTTTTTGAAGACTTCTGGTCACCTCCCAGGAAAGCCTCCAACCTTATTTCTTCCCAACCCCATACAGCCAGTTTCTGTCCCCTTCCCAAGATACACAAAGCCAATTGTCCTGGCAAACCCATTGTGTCCGTGTGCTCCTGCCCTACTGAATTGGTCTCAATTTACCTTGACTCTGTTTTGTCTCCCCAGTCCAGTTCCTCCCCACCTACATCTGGGACTCTTCACACACCCTCCGTTACTTCAACAAATTCTAGTTCCCTGAACTCGATCACCTCATATTTACCATGGATATCCAATCACTACACATCCATTCCCTACATTGAAGGCCTCAAAGACCTCCATTTCTTTCTGGACAATAGAACAAACCAGTCCCCCTCCACCACCACCCTCATTTGGCTGGAAGAATTTCTCCTTTGACTCATCACACTTTCTCCAGGTTAATGGGGTAGCCATGGGTACCCACATGGGCCCCAGCTATCCCTGCCTTTTTGTTGACTATGAGGAGAAATCTATGCTACAAGCTTACACAGGCAAAGTGCCTCAACTCTTCCTCCGCTACACTGATGACTACTTTGGTGCTGTCTCATGTACCATGATGAGCTTGATGACTTCTTCCATTTTGCTTCCAACTTTCACGCTGACCTCAAGTTCACTTGGTCCATCTCTAGCAACGTTCTTCCTTTCCTTGATCTCTCTAGGCCTTTTCATGGTGGAGAAAAGAGTGAGTGTGATGGCGGATACCTTGCTCCACTTACCTCCATGAATACGGCGCATCCGCATTTGATGTGCCTTGAGAGATCATCCCCGATCCTAGTGTCAGGGTAAAGGCCCTACTAAGGACCTACAAATGGGGAACCGTTTGATTGGCTCTAAAGGGGCAGGCTGATGACATCATCAGCCCACGTCCCAAGAGCCCCCACCAAACTGCTGCTGAGCATAAGCAGCCTGGCAACAACAAACCCCCCCGCAACCTCTCAGTCCTCCCCACCTCTCAACACCACCCCACCCTGCTCAGTCCTCCCCATCGCCACCATTCAGCATGCCTCCCCAATCCCCGGCCAAACAATGGCAGTCAGACCCAGGCCAAACTTTGGAGCTGTCATGTACAGCCTCTCGGCAGCCTGCTTCATTGAGCAGACACATGTGAACGTTTAAAATTTCTCATTGCTGGTGCCGACATATCTTGCGCGTTGAACAACCATGGCATTTCAAGACCGTTTGATACTTTCCCAAGAAATGGCCGACTTCATTACCCATAATCCCCAATGAAGCACGAATCGTTGGTTGACAGAGCAGTTCCAGCTGCATGGAGAATTATTGGTAGCGAGGTCAGCCACTGCTCGACTCGTATGTATGGCTCCATGACACCAGAAGCCACGCCTCCTGAATGCTGCATCAACACCCCAGCCGCCTCCAGGCTGGAGAATTATGGGTAACAAAGTCGGCCACTGCTCAACTCATATGTATGGCTTCATGGCACCACTAGCCACGCCTCCTGAATGCTGCATCAACACCCCAGCCGCCTCCAGGCTGAAATGGGACATAGAGCAGGCTTTCTGGGCCTGCATGAAAAGATAAGGAATACCTTTTCATTCGGCTTTTAGCCGGCCTCCATGCAGAGGCCAACTATGAAAAGGTCTTTTGTCTCCATCTCAGTACATAAGCTCTTGACAGACATCTTCTATAATCCCACCAACTCCCACAGCTACCTCGACCATACTTCTTCCCACCCCATTCACTGTAAGGATACTGTTCTATTTTCTCCATTCCTCTGTCTCCATTGCATCTGCACTCAGGAAGAGAATTTCATGCCAGATCATCCAAGATGTCCTCCTTCTTCAAACAAAGTTGCTTCTCCTTCTACCACCATCAACTTGGCACTCACCCTCGTATCGTCCATTACCCACACACTACCCTGGCCTCCTCCTCCCCCATGCACAACAAGGACAGGGTTGCTCTTGTCCACACCCACCACCCCACCAGCCTCGGCACCCAGTACATCCTCCTCCACTATTTCTGCCAGCCACAATGTGATTTCCCCTAATAGACACATATTCCCATCTCCTCCCATCTCTGACTTCTGCAGTGACAACTCCCTCAGTGACTCCCTTGTCCACTCCTCTCTCCCCATCAATTGACTTCTTGGGACCTACCCCTGTGACCACAGGAGATGTTCCACTTGCACCCACACCTCCTCCCTCAGCACCATTCGGGGCCTCAAACAGTTCCTCCAAGTGGAAGAACATTTCATGTGAATCTGAAAATGTCATCAACTGCATCCGGTGAT
The DNA here is from genome assembly GCF_036971445.1 of Narcine bancroftii. Classification (NCBI taxonomy): domain Eukaryota; kingdom Metazoa; phylum Chordata; class Chondrichthyes; order Torpediniformes; family Narcinidae; genus Narcine; species Narcine bancroftii. The sequence goes on from NC_091472.1 coordinate 31,597,115, forward strand.
TCCACTGTGGTCTTTTCTATAATCGGAGAAACTAGAAGTACACTTGGAGATCACTTTGGTGAGCACCTCAGCTCTGTCCACCACAATACCATGAATCTCCCAATGACCACCCATTTCAATTCTCCATCCCATTCCCTTGCTGACATGTCTGTCCATGGTCTCATGTACTGTCAGAGTAAGACAACCCATAAATTGGAGAAACAACACCTCATCTTCTGACTGGGCACCCTTCACTCCCTTTCTCCTTTTGTACAGACATGATAAATTCTACCCAGTCCTTTATCATATCCAATTAACACCTTTTGTTGGTCTGGATTCCTCCCACATTTCGAGAAATATCCTGTTTCTGGCTTTTCTGATTGGCCCGAAACATTTGCAATATATCTTGGTCTCCTATAGATGTTGATAATCATTTCGGAGTGTTCACTAACAATCCTCTGGAGTTTTTCTCATGGACTGAGTGTTGGCACCTCCGTACAAGACAGAATGCTCTCCTCTAAACCTATGGAAGTTTTAGAGTGTCTTCGGTGACACATTAAATCTCCTCAAACACCTCACAAAGTATAGACGCTGGTGAGCCTCCTTAGTGATTGCATCGACGTGGAGGCTGCAGGACAGATCCTCAGAGCTGTGACACCCAGCAATTTAAAGGTCCTGACCCTCTCCACGACTGAGCCCTCGATGAGGACTGAGTTGTGTTCCCCTGATTTTCTCTTGAATCCACAATCATCTCCTTGGTTTTGCTAATGTTGAGTGCAGGGTTGTTGGTGTAACACCTCTCAAAGAGCTGCTCTGTCTCCCTTCATGTCCACTTCCTCATTGCCGTTTGTGATTCTGTCAACAACTATGGTGTCATCGGAAAATTTGTAGTCATCGGAAAATTTGTAGATAGCATTAGAATTGTGCCTGGCCATGCAGTCATGGGTACATAGTGAGTAGAGTAGTGTGCTTAGAAATCATCCTTGAGTTGTTCCTGTGTTGATCGTCAGTGAGGAGCAGACGTTGTTTTCATTTTGTACTGACTGTGGTCTTCCAATGAGGAAGTCAAGGATCCAGTTGCAGAGGGAGGTGCAGATGCCCAGGGGAAACTTGTTGACCAGCATTGAGGGACTAATGCTGTTAAAGTTTATGTTAAAGCTGTGGTCTATGAAGAGCAGCCATATGTATGAGCTGGTATTTTCAAGGTGATCCAGAGCTGAGTGGAGAGCCAGTGCATTTGCTGTGGAGCACTTGTGATGACAGGCAAATTGCAGACTTGTATATTACTATTCAAACTTTTCATTCACATCATTAATTTTCCCTTTTTAACTATTTTACTGGACTGTCTTGCCATTCAAAGTGGACAACAGAAGTGACAAGGTTTTTTAGTTACAATCGTTGACAGCTTGGAATTTTTATCACCTCTGTGCAAAGAGGTATAGGTGAACAGGGACTCGTACCACCAGGTTCAGGAATAGTTGCAACCTGTCATCTATCAGACTCCTGAACCACAGACTCGATCAGAGACTCGTTTAAAGACTCATACTTTGCTTTATTATTTATTATAGACAGTCCCTGGGTTAAAAACGAGTTATATTACCTTAGTTTGTCTTTAACTTGAACTTGTATTTGTCAGAACAAGTACATAGGTCCTTATTTAGCATCAGTTAGTCAAATGTTTATCTTAGTATATAGCACATCTAGTATATATTTTACCTTTCTATGCACTTAAGAAACATTTCCAAATAAACTACAACATCTTAAACATAATAATATAGTGTGGCATGTTTCGAGGTTATAGCTTGGAAATAAACCATACACAACAAGGAGGGGAATTGATGCTGATTTATTGAACTGGCTGCTCTCTTTTATATAGTCAGGCTGGCCCTGGCCCACGGGCATGACTATATAAAAGAAAGCTCCATGGCAAATGCATGATATTGCAGGGAGCACAATCACAGCGGGGACTGCAATAATTTCAGGCTCTGAATGGTGTTCTCACAACCCGTCGTCGGCGATTGACTGGATTGGCCTGTTGTCAACCACAGATGTGGCTTGTGTCGCCTTGGGCACCGATTGGCCCTTTCGTGATCCGTCGCCGGTGACTGGTTGGCAGAGACCGTTTTGCAGCGGCCTATGGGAACGGGCTGCAGATGCCTCGTGCACCCCGCTCAATTGCCATGTTTGAACGGCGTCTTCTGTGTCGACAGCTGTGGGTTGCTACAACAGCACATAATTGGATAATGTAGGAGAAGTTGATGGAGAGATGGGGACTGTTGGGGAGAATGGACCTGGTGCTGGAAGGTCAGGGTTTGATTTTTGCCACGTTGAACTTGGAGGTGGAATCAGCTGCAAAGAATCATCGGTTCATTTCTAGCTGCCTTTAACCCAAGGAGACAGTAAAGAATCACCAAACTGTTGGTTCACGAGTCACTTGTAAACCAGATGAAATAAAAGTACAACATAGTTAATGCACTCCAAGCAAGTTCAGTGCTATGGGAAAATTTTCTGTTCAAAGGATTATTACAATGCACTTTAATGTAATACATTCCAATGCTATAAAGAGGATATATAAAACTGATCTTTATTGCCAATAAGTGAACATCATTTATTTAATAAAATATTTGTAGTTTATCCTAATCCTAACCCTAATGCATTGCTCAGTGGTTTGGAAACTCGCTGGTCTACCACTAACTCTAACTCTAACCCAAACCCAAGGGTTCCCCTCTATACAAACAGGAATTGTTCACTGGTTTGGAATCTTGCTGGTCTGTCACATCAGAGCAGAGACGAAAAATAAAGCAGATTCCCATCAACGTAAGGCAGCGTGCTGCAGGATAAGGCAGGGAGCCCAATCACAGCGGGGACGGCAATAACTTTCAACCTAGCCATTTACCTCTCTCTATTCGACAGCTCAGCACCCATATTTCATATATTTTAAGCTGGAGTCTTTCAACGTATTACAAGGTGGTTTAAACAGCAACTACCGTAAAATTTTAACGTTGCAAATTTAAAACTGCGGGTCAAAAAGAGTATCGTACAGCGTACCCTCTTGCGATGCTGACTTAATCACGCTCGAACTGAAAGTTGATGGCATTCTTCTTCAGGCTGGCTTCTTGGTTCATAAGTATGAGTTGTTCATAAATCGGACGTTTTTAACTGGGGACTGTACTGTTTATTTATACATCTGTATTTGCACAGTCATAACGACAACCCTCCATAATCTGATATTAAACGTCAATACATCTTTCTTTCCATCATTAACAAACCTTCTTTTCTTGTATGTGCCTGCCCTTCCATCTATCTTTGCAAACTTAGCCACAAAGCCATTTTATTCTGAAATCCAAATTATTAACATTCAATGTAAAAAGTAGCAACGCCAACATTGACCCCTATGGAACACCAGTGGTAACTGGTAGCTAACAAGAATAGGATTCCTTTATTCCATCTCTATTTCCTGCCAACCAGCTATTGTTCTACCCATTGTAGTATCTTTCCTGTAATTCATGGTGTTATAGACCATGGACTGACCTTTTGGACTGTGGACTGTCATCGTAAAGGATGGAATTCTGCTGGGAACTCTGTGACTTGTAGAGCAGCTGGGTCAAGCTGTATAGACAGAGAGAGAATGGAACATTCAGAACAGCAGTTGGATCAGCAATTGAAGCAGCGGAGAGCAACGGGAGAGCTGTTTGAAAGGGACATGCCGCATGTTAATCAAGGGTTAAAAACCACAATTTTAGAACCTTGAGAAAGGATTTGTAAGCTTATGGCAACACAACATTAGTCATTTCTCTCTCCATTGTTCAATACCATGTCCTTTTGTTATTCAATTAAAGAACTGAATCTGGGCACTGAGCTTTGAGATTGAATTCTGTGGACTGTGTTTTTTGACTGACCTGAGGTTTTCGGGGGATTTTTCTCTTTTTGAAAAATGGGGACAGACTGTAATGGTCTGGAGTTTTTTTTTTACATACACAGTTAATAAATAAATGATAGCTGTATATTTGTTATAGATACTTATATTGGTGTTCATTGGATTAAGACATTATATTGTTAATAGTTATTAATAAATTTAGAGTTAAAATTTAACACTTTTGAATTGCATCTTCTGTTATTGCTGGTTTGAGTGAGGACTCATCCAAGGGACCCAGACAAATTTGTGAGCTTAGAGGTCAATTGATTAGTGATCATTTGTCTGAGTCTGAATCAAGCTGGAGCTTGGTGAGTGAGGAGATTCCAGTTTGGTCCAGGAAATTCCTTTGGCAAAGATAATTAAAAGCCATTAATAAATTTAGAGTTAAAAATTTAACCCTTTTGAATGGCATCTTCTGTTATTGCTGGATTGAGGGGTAACAATGGAATTTCATCTTGTTCAAAGGCCTTTTGGAAATTCAAATATCCACTGCATCGCCTGCTTGTGGTTTCCTCAAAAGATTGCAGTTGCTTTGTCAGGCCAGATTTTCCCTTAAGGAAACCATGCCTACCTTGGCCTGCCCCTCCAGGTAATCCATAATCTCAGCAATTTCCCAATCACCAATGTTAGACTAACAGGTCTATAATTTCCTTCTGCTATCTCTCTCCCTTTATAAATGGAGTGACCTTTGCAATTATTCAGTCCTCCAGAACCATGCCAAAATCCACTGATTCTTGGAAGATCATTATTAATGCATCTACAATCTCTATAGCTACTTCTTTCAGAACCCAAGGGTGCATTCCATCTGGTCTGGGATTCATATCGACCATTAAGCATACCAAGCACCTTCTGTCTGGTGATCATGACTGCGCTTGAAAATCAGGTATAAGACTAATACCTTCTGCAGTGGAGACTGAGGCAAAACACTCATTCAGTTCTTCTTCCATCTCCTTGTCTCCGATTACAATTTCTCCAGTATCATTTTTTTATCAGTCCTATACCTATGCTGGCCTCTTTTTTACTCTTAATATATTTTTTAAAAGCTTTTGGGGTCTTTTTTTGTATTATTTGCTAGGTTTCTTAAGTTCCTGTCTCATATTTCTGCAGTCCCCTTTATTGCACTGGCACATCTGATTTTAGTTTATCCCTCTCATACTGCAGGGCAAATTCTATCATATTATAATCACTGCCTCCTAGGGGCTCCTTTAGCTTGTTTGAGACTTAATAATGCTTCAGAATGCTTCCGAATGCCTGGAAATGCAGGCAACTAAAGTAGGATTCATGGCTAAGATGAACTGTTCTTACAGTTGTTTCAGGGGCTCAGGTGCATTCTCCTGTTCTGGCCTATGAAACAGCAATTATATGAATAAAACCTACCTCTGCCAAAAACTTTCTCCCCCCACCCCCACCACCCCGAAGATCAGGAAATGTGGATATGAAAATGAACAGGTTAACTGCTGTAAGGCACACAGGAATGAAGTGCATTAAGTATTTATATTTTTCCATAGTTCTGTAATTCAAATCTCAGCCTCAATATTTTAAATGGCTGAATGAACTGTGTTTATATCTATCATTATCTGACATTTCTAGCAAGGAAATATCAGAGCAGTCAATTTTCAATTACAGTGAACAAATCAATGATCCTTTTTACCAACATCTGTAAAAGAAAGCTACATTTCAAATTTTTGGTCACAAGTATATATATAATAAACAGCATTAACCTTCTACTCCTTCAGGAGTCTGATTAATTAAGTCATAGTGAGAAGGGACACTATTTACTATAATTACAGATTTGGTGGATTGCAACTCAGTCATGTCATCACTTGTCAGGATGGCATTTCAGTAATTAATGCCTTAATTGTTTTTTTTTAATGACCCTGGTACCTCATTTCAGAATAATCCAAGCCATCAAATTCTTTACTGCCCCGTTTGGTTTATGTGCCTGGACGGTTTAGCACATATCCATTTACTCGCTTCAGAACACTGTTGACATTTGGAATGAAGTAAAAAGTCCCATGTCCTTTGGAATCTTTTTACTGTGACTAAAATCAGTTTGATTTATTGCAGTTATAAATCTTTAGCTGCAAATAAGTAATAATATGGTGAAAGTTTTTGCTGTTTGCGCTCATAACTTCTCTGGTGATGTATTACGGAGGCTTGAGGAACATGGCATAGAAAATGCAATGAATCTGTAGAGAACCTGTAGTCCATCAAAACAAGCATCTGTGTTACTGTTAAGTTAAATGCACAGAGTGCTTAGTTAAATTGGTTGTTCATGTGAATTGGTAAATGATCACACTGATTGCCATTCGAGTTTCAAACCCCTGGTGTTGCATATTTTAAATTTTAGAATACGTAAATTGCCTTAATTCAATCTTGCCTCAGTTCTTGCCTGATATCCATGATTTGAAACTCCATGCACGTGACTAGCACCAATGAGGGTGGTATGGTTAGCATAGCAGATAGCGCAAGGTTGTCACAGCGCCAGCGATCTGGGTTCGAATCTGGTGCTGTCTATAAGGAGTTTGTATGTTCTCCCCTTATCTGCACGTGTTTCCTCTGGGTGCTCTGGATTCCTTCCACCTTTCAAAACAGATGAGGTTTGTGCGTCAATTGGGTGTAATTGGGCAGCACAAGCTCATGGGCCAGAATGGACTGTTACTGGATCCCAGGACTGCTGTAACTAACAAGTCGATGCGCTGTGCACAAATCTGGATTTGACAAGAATTTTCAATGAAACGGAGTGAGTCTGGAACTGCAACCTGGGTCGCTAATCAATGAGCGGGTCGCTGAGACAAAGCCACAAGGTTTGGCAACATGACGGTTGTGAAGTGAGGCCTACTGAGAAGACCACCCTAGTGTGGCAATGTGGCCTCGGCCTCCCAGTGGTGCCTGCTTCAATCATTGTAGAAATGGTGCGATGTAGCGGTGACGGAGGTGGGGTCCCAATACAGCCAGAGCAGTGTTAGCCCCAAGAAACTCTGACAGATATGTTGGTTGAGGTTGATATTGACCTGAGGCGCGAGGCCTCAAGGTATTCAAATCGTCAAAGGTCGGGGTGGGGGGGGGATTTGAAGAGAACTGTTGCTTTGCCACCTCAGGAAACTGTGACTTGGTTGGTTGGTAGCTTCCCTTTTGAAGCTGGAAGGCTTCAATATCTAAGTACTGCCGATGCTGGTAAAAGTGCTATTGTAGCGTCTACTCCAGTAGAGCTACGAAATGAATACACCAGACACAGTGTTAGCAAAGACACTTTATTTGAATTTGCCTCCTCCTTTAAATCCCTCCTGGCCCGGACACCCTGGGCCTGAAGTGACATCACACCATGCCTGCCACTCACCTGCAGTGGACATGTCTTCAAATAAAGACAACAGGAGCCCTGCACCATCTTGAAGGTGAGTACCCAACTTGGCCCAGCCCACAGCGCCATGTGCAGCGCCCCCCCTCCCCCCGCCAGTTGAGCGAGTGGCGACCAGGCCCGCAGCACTGCACGGCCACTTGGCAAGCCACATGAGCGATGGTTCAGCTCACTGCACTATGCGGCCACTCACCCTGCTACACCACTCCTCCCCCTGAATCGTTGCCCAAAAGAGATAAACTGACTGCGCGTGCTTTAAGCAGATGCCCTCGGCTCCAGGGCTGGGGGTAATGACTAGGGGTAGTAGGGTCCACATGTGCTGGTTTGAGTCTGTCAGCCTCCCAGGCCATGTCATGGGGACAGAAATCCATGTTTGCTATTAGTATGGAGACGTGATCCAGGAGCTTTACCAGAAATAAGAAAAGAAAACAATTAGAACGAGTGTCTGCTAGCGCGAGCATTTCATTCATTAAATCGGACGCATTCATCGCCTTGCCCCATCATATTCAAAAGCCATATATCCAATCTGTGCCTAGTTAATTCCAGGGTGTCTAGGAGGAACTGCTGGAACCTGGTGTATTGGTTGTCTGACAGGGGGGGTGTCCAGTAAATTCACTTACTTTCGTTGCTGTAGCAGAGACCAGTGCCCTGACGATGTGCCAAAACTTCGTGTCTTCAGCTGTTATTCCTCTTTTAAATCCCTCCCGGCCTGGACACCCAGAACTGAAAGTGGCATCACCCATTCTGCAGTGCACGTGTCTTAAAGAGGACCGGTGCCCCACACCATCTTGAAAGTGAGTACCCAACTCTCCAGTGTGCTCTGACCCAGCACACAGCGCCGCACGTGGTCCCCCGGCCGGGTGAGTGAGCGACGACGAGGCCTGCATGGCTGCTCTATGAGCCACATGAGTGACGGTTCAGCTCGCTGCGCTCTGCGGCCGCACAGCCCATTGCACTATATAAATAAACTACTACTGCTGTACTCTATGTCTAAACTTACACTTAAATTTGTGACCTGTCTCCCTCATTTTAACCTCCATAAACCTGAGATTGTTGAAAAGTTTATGTCCAACTTGAACAATTTAGTTCACCCCATAATATCCATTAGTTTACACGTAAGCAATGCCAAAGCACAAAATACTCGTGGGAAAACACAAAAGCTGCAGGTGCCGGGATTGTGAGCAAAGAAAGAATTGCTGGAGGAACTTAGCAGATCAGACAGCATCCATGGGTAGAAATAGTCAGTAAATATTTTGGATCTGAGCCCTTTATCAAGACAAAGGAAGAAGAGGTGCAATTAGATATACAAAGGGGAAAAGAATCTGAGGGAGGAGCCGAGAGATGATAAAGTAGAAAAGAGAAGGTGTGAGAGGTGGAGAGACAGTAGAGGGAGAAACCATTAGGAGATGGGGAAAGAAAGGTTAGAGAGAAAAAAAGTAAATACAAGAGATGAAAACAGTGGAATCAAATGGTGATAGGGGTTGTCGTAGCGATAACTAATATAGTTCAGTTATCGACTACAATGCCTTGCAGGATAATATAGACTGGTTATCGACAGTAATGTCTGGCATGTTGCACACGACCACAAGGGATAAAAAACAGTAATAGTGGAATAAAACTGACCATATTTGAACTCAGCCTAAGAGCATTGACTTTATTTGACCTCAGCATTCAACACTGGCAACGAGGATGAACTGAGATTCTTGTAATTTAGCTAGACAGGAGAAGATATGGCATTTGCAGGAATTGAAGCCACAGGAATTAAAGGTTTGTCTCCATTCAACCCGACTGGAGAAGCAAACATAGTTAGTGCTTGCTTGGTACGAGGAATTTGATTCACATGCCGAGACTTGGGACTGTTTGTCGACGGGGTAATGCCGGCGGAGCTCACACGGAGAATACTGCTGGGCTGCAGTGCAGGAGATTTTCAAGATGCTGGCCGATACAGGGAACAAAGGTGTTGACGCCTTATAAAGGTATTTTGTTTGGAATCAAATGCCACATCTTTTAACAGATCAAACAGAGGGACATGGAAAGCTTTGCTCAGTTGATCACATGACTCAGGAAGGCAGCCGAAGGTTGCAATTATGGAGCAGATTTGGCTAACCAGATTCAAGATCAGGTGGTACAAAGCTGTACATTAAAAAAACACTTGAGACACAAGTTGTTGGATAAAAGTGCAACACTCACACTGGCAGAAACATTGACAATGGCGGCATCATTTAAAGCAGTGGAAACTAAGTTTCAGACTATGAAATTGGATGGTCCCCCAGCTAGATGTGATGGCGCAGTTTTTAGTGAAGTTCATAAGATATTTACGGCTGCAAGCAAAGGACAGGAACATGGTTAGCACACTAGTTGTGAATGTCATTGGACATTTTGGTAAGGATTTGTGCTGTCCGGCCAGGGGTCAAGTGTGCAGAAGCTGTGGTAGAAAGGGCCATTTTGCCAAGACATGCAGAGCCCCACCCCAGGCAAGAGGTGATCCTGGACATACAAATAATTGTGGAGGAAGAAGGGGAATGAGAGGCGGACGTAGGCTGAGGGGCAAACAAAACGTACGTCACTTTGAAAAAGGTTCATGTGAATGTGAACGTGCACGTGATGACGATCAGGAGAAATAAACTGAGACAAGATATGTTTTTTCCATGAACAATAAACATGGAAATGCAAAGGTGCCAGTGGTGATTGGAGGTGTATAGGTTGACATCGTGGTGGACAGTGGGAGTGACACCAATACAGAGTATTGTGGGCGGAACTGAAAAAGATAAAATGTACAACCAGAAGATGTGAAAAAAAGTTGTTTCCATAACCTCATCAAAGCCTCTTCAAACAATTGGATGCTTTAAAGCATCTTACACCACCTACCACGATGGCAGAGTTTGTTGTCATAGAGGAATGAGGGGAACCTCTACTGAGTAGGGAGACGGCACAGGCAATGGGTATATTACGTATAGGTCTGAATGTAACTCAGTGCAATCCTATATTGATCTGAAGGAGGAACTCTGGTCAGTTTTTGAAGGATTTGTAAAACTAAGGAACAGGCAGATCAAACTGAAAATTGATCCAGAGGTCAGACCAATAGGACAACCCATGAGAAGGACACCATTTGGACTAAGGGAGAAAGTAGAAGTAAAAATACATGAACTTATTCAACAAGACATAATTGAACCAGTGGAGGAACTAACACCTTGGGTCAGCCCAGTTGTTGTAGTCCCGAAATCCAATGGAGAGATCAGACTATGTATTGATATGAGGAGAGCAAACAAAGCAGTAGTGAGTGTAAAGCATCCCATTCCTACAGTGGATGAAGTCCTACAGGAACTATCGACAAGCAAAGTCTTCTCGGTTGGATTTGAAATAGGATTTCCACCAGCTAGAACTCGAGCCAGAGTCAAGAGAAATCACTACATTCCTCACACATTGTGGATTGTTTAGATACAAGAGGTGCTACATGTGAGGAACATTGCAGTCGACTTCTTGGGTCTGTTCTCAACTGGAGAGTCGATTATGGTGGTTGTCGGCTACTGCAGCAGGTATTATGAGTACGTCATAATGAAATCAACAACAGCAGAAATGACTATTGCAGCACTGAGGGAGATCTTTGCCAGACATGGCTTACCAGTGACTTTGTATTCAGGCAATGGACCTCAATTCATATCAGAGATATTCCAAGAATTCATGAGAACCATTGGTGCACACCACCACAAAGTTACACCAAAATGGTTACAAGCCAATGGAGAAGTTGAACATCAGAATCAGTCACTGGAGAAAAGAATGAGAATCGCTCAAGCACAAGGAAAGGACTGAAGCTCTTTTGACGTATGTAGCCCCATACAGAGCGACACCACATAGAACCACAGGAAAAGGTCCAGCAGAACTCTTGTTCAGAAGAAAGATCAGAACCAAAATACCACATTGGTTGTTGACATAGTGAATGACCAGGAAGTGGAAGACCATGATGCTGAAAGAAAAGGGACCACAAAACTGTTTGCAGACGTGAAAAGGAATTTCAGGCCAGATGTAATAGCAGGGGATGAGGTACTGGTGAGGAAAGAAAGTCAGAATAAAATGGATCCACTGTTTATTCCCCACCATATATTGTGGTGTCCAGAGAAGGAAATCAGGTGATGGTCCAGACTCCAGAAGGTGTTACTTATGACAGAAACACATCACGTTTGAAAAAGTATTATCGTTGCTACGCTTCAGTGATGTCGTCGATGCCAGAGGAAATTGCAAGAGAACAGAACTGAGACAACCAGCTGAATGAACCAGCTGGAAAGAGAGACTGCTGGAAACCAGCGTCAAGGTGGTAGACAAACGTGGTTAGCAGTCCAGAGTGGGCCAGTCAATACCAGGAAAGAGACCCCAATGTCAGCGACGACCACCTGGAAGATTTCAAGACTTCATGATGTAATAGCATGGAAAACTTTCTATTTTATGGTTTGGAAATCTGTGTCTTGTAAATCATCCAGGAAAAAACGCGATTTGGAAATTGAAGTTGATATTGGTATTGAAAATAATCAGTATAGAAAGTTGACTGTTTTAAAAGTAGTTTAAGCATTATTCATTGATTTGATTATCCTTTTTTTGATAAGAGAGGGATGTCATAGTGATAACTAATATAGTTCGGTTATCGACTATAATTCCTTGCAGGCTGGCATCTTGCACAGGACCATGAGGGAGTAAAAAACAGTAATGGTGGAATAAAACTGAATATATTTGAATTAAACCTAAGAGTGTTGACTTTATTTGACCTCAGGATCTGACAGGGTTACCCAAAATTAGAAAAACAATATGTTTGAGCTATTAGGCTTAAGGCTGTCCAGGAGGAATATGATGTGTTATTCCTCAAGTTTATGTTGAGGCTCACCCTGAAAGTGGATGAAACCAAGGACAGAGATGACTTTGCAGGAATGGTTTAGGGGGTTAAAATGGCTGGCTACAAGTTTAGATGCACAGACAGAGTTTAGATGTTCGGTGAAGCAAGCACCCAATCAACATATAGTCTCGCTGGTGTAGAAGAGGACACATTGAATACACAAAATGCAGTAGACTAGGTTGAATAATGTGCATGTAAAGCTTTACTTTGCCTAGAAGGCCCTGGATGGAGATGAGGGAAGAGATGGAGGGACTGGTTTTGGACAGAGAAGATTTATTAGGATGTTGTCTGGACTTCAGGAACTGAGTTACAGGGAAAGGTTAAACTGGTTAGAACTTTGTTCACTGAAGAGTATAACAATGAAGGGAGATTTGATAGAGGTATTTAAAATTATGAGATGAATAGACAGAGTAAATGTAGATAGGCTTTTTCCACTGAGGGTAGGTGAGATACAAATCAGAGGAGGTTGATTAAAAGTGAAAGGGGAAATGTTTAGGAGGAACTTCTGCACACAGAGAGTGGTGGGTATGTGGAATGAGCTTTAAGCTGAAGTGGTGAATGCAAGGTCAATTTTAACATTTAAAAAGAATTTAGACAGGTGCATGGATGGGATAGGTATGGAGGGCTATGGACTGGATGCGGGTCAGTGGCACTAGGCAAAAAAAATAGTTTGGCACAGACAAGAAGGGCCAAAGAGACCTGTTTCTGTGCTATAATGTTCTATGGTTCAATGGTTCTATGACAGTGAGAAGTTCCTCAGAGAATGGAAGGTTGGGGAGGGAAGAGTGGACTAGTAGTCTCAAAGAACACTGTGAAGTACAAATAGGGTTGGAGAGGGGAAGATGTAGCTAATAATGGTCATATGAATACTTTATCTTAGTCTTGGTAAAGTGTTCATATTCTACACGTTGACTGCTGTAACAGGGAATGCAAAAGGTGATACACTATTCTTAATGATTTGAGAATAACCATGTCTTAAATATTACTGGAAACAGTGCAGACATTTTAAAGGGGAAATGTGGTAAGTCACAGATAAGATGCTATGATTGAGCTTTTAATTTTCTTTCTCTGGCAGCTCATAGCTGTTACAGGAAGTACGTGTGTGTATGATTGCATATTTTGACAGTTGGTAGTTAAGATCATCTACCCTTCGCCCGGACCGGGGCCGGGGCCGCTGCTGCTCTCCCTGTGCCCGGACTGGGGCCGCCGTCTCCCCCTTGCTCCTGCCCGGATCGGGGCCGCCGCCGTCTACCCTTCGCCCGGACCGGGGCCGGGGCCGCTGCTGCTCTCCCTGTGCCTGGACTGGGGCCGCCGCCTCCCACTCCCTGTCCGGACCGGGGCCTCCGCCTGCCTCACTCGACCGAGGCCGGGGCTGCCGTCTCCCCCTTGCTCCTGCCCGTATCGTGGCCGCCGCCGTCTACCCTTCGCCCGGACCGGGGCCGGGGCCGCTGCTGCTCTCCCTGTGCCCGGACTGGGGCCGCTGTCTCCCCCTTGCTCCTGCCCGGATCGGGGCCGCCGCCGCCGCCTTCCGTCGCGCATGCAGCCATCTTCAGCGCAAACTCCGGGAGATCCAAAATGAGTGGTGGACTAGCCTCGCCAAACGAACACAGCTCAGCGCGGACATTGGCGACTTCAGGGGTTTCTACGAGGCTCTAAAGGCTGTGTACGGCCCCTCACCCCAAGTCCAAAGCCCGCTGCGCAGCTCAGACGGCAAAGTCCTCCTCAGCGACAAGATCTCCATCCTCAACCAATGGTCAGAACACTTCCAATCTCTTTTCAGTACCAACCGCTCAGTCCAAGATTCCGCCCTGCTCCAGCTCCCTCAACAGCCCCTAAGGCTAGAGCTGGATGAGGTTCCCACCCTGGATGAGACATATAAGGCAATCGAACAACTGAAAAGTGGCAAAGCAGCAGGTATGGATGGAATCCCCCCAGAAGTCTGGAAGGCTGGCGGCAAAACTCTGCATGCCAAACTGCATGAGTTTTTCAAGCTTTGTTGGGACCAAGGTAAACTGCCTCAGGATCTTCGTGATGCCACCATCATCACCCTGTACAAAAACAAAAGCGAGAAATCAGACTGCTCAAACTACAGGGGAATCACGTTGCTCTCCATTGCAGGCAAAATCTTCGCTAGGATTCTACTAAATAGAATAATACCTAGTGTCGCCGAGAATATTCTCCCAGAATCACAGTGCGGCTTTCGCGCAAACAGAGGAACCACTGACATGGTCTTTGCCCTCAGACAGCTCCAAGAAAAGTGCAGAGAACAAAACAAAGGACTCTACATCACCTTTGTTGACCTCACCAAAGCCTTCGACACCGTGAGCAGGAAAGGGCTTTGGCAAATACTAGAGCGCATCGGATGTCCCCCAAAGTTCCTCAACATGATTATCCAACTGCACGAAAACCAACAAGGTCGGGTCAGATACAGCAATGAGCTCTCTGAACCCTTCTCCATTAACAATGGCGTGAAGCAAGGCTGTGTTCTCGCACCAACCCTCTTTTCAATCTTCTTCAGCATGATGCTGAACCAAGCCATGAAAGACCCCAACAATGAAGACGCTGTTTACATCCGGTACCGCACGGATGGCAGTCTCTTCAATCTGAGGCGCCTGCAAGCTCACACCAAGACACAAGAGAAACTTGTCCGTGAACTACTCTTTGCAGATGATGCCGCTTTAGTTGCCCATTCAGAGCCAGCTCTTCAGCGCTTGACGTCCTGCTTTGCGGAAACTGCCAAAATGTTTGGCCTGGAAGTCAGCCTGAAGAAAACTGAGGTCCTCCATCAGCCAGCTCCCCACCATGACTACCAGCCCCCCCACATCTCCATCGGGCACACAAAACTCAAAACGGTCAACCAGTTTACCTATCTCGGCTGCACCATTTCATCAGATGCAAGGATCGACAATGAGATAGACAACAGACTCGCCAAGGCAAATAGCGCCTTTGGAAGACTACACAAAAGAGTCTGGAAAAACAACCAACTGAAAAACATCACAAGATAAGCGTATACAGAGCCGTTGTCATACCCACACTCCTGTTCGGCTCCGAATCATGGGTCCTCTACCGGCACCACCTACGGCTCCTAGAACGCTTCCACCAGCGTTGTCTCCGCTCCATCCTCAACATCCATTGGAGCGCTCACACCCCTAACGTCGAGGTACTCGAGATGGCAGAGGTCGACAGCATCGAGTCCACGCTGCTGAAGATCCAGCTGCGCTGGATGGGTCACGTCTCCAGAATGGAGGACCATCGCCTTCCCAAGATCGTATTATATGGCGAGCTCTCCACTGGCCACCGTGACAGAGGTGCACCAAAGAAAAGGTACAAGGACTGCCTAAAGAAATCTCTTGGTGCCTGCCACATTGACCACCGCCAGTGGGCTGATAACGCCTCAAACCGTGCATCTTGGCGCCTCACAGTTTGGCGGGCAGCAGCCTCCTTTGAAGAAGACCGCAGAGCTCACCTCACTGACAAAAGGCAAAGGAGGAAAAACCCAACACCCAACCCCAACCAACCAATTTTCCCTTGCAACCGCTGCAATCGTGTCTGCCTGTCCCGCCTCGGACTGGTCAGCCACAAACGAGCCTGCAGCTGACGTGGACTTTTTACCCCCTCCATAAATCTTCGTCCGCGAAGCCAAGCCAAAGAAGAGTTAAGATCATATAGAGCTTAATAGGTTTAGAGAATAAATATAAGACCATACGTCCATAAGATATAGGAGCAGAAGTTGGTCATTTGGCCCATCGAGTCTGTACTGCCATTCCATCATGAACTGATCTATTTTCCCACTCATCCCCGCTCCCCTGCCTTTTCCCCATATCTTTTGATACCCTGACTATTCACATACCTCTCAATCTTAGCAATAAATACACCCAACGACTTGGCCTCCACAGCCACTCGTGGTAGCAAATTCCAGAGGATTACCACTCCCTGACCAAAGGAATTCCTTCACATCTCTGTTTTAAATGAGCACCCTTCAATCCTGAAGTTTTGCCTTCTTGACCTGAGCTCCCCTATTATGGGAAAACAATATTCCCACATCTACTCTGTCCAGGCCTTTCAACATTCAGAATTCTTCTGTGATGTCCCCCCTCATTTTTCTGAACTCCAAGGAGAATTGTCCAAGAGCCATCAAATACTCCTCATATGCTAATCCCTTTATTCTAGGAACCATTCCTGTGAATGTTCTCTGAAACATCTCCAATGCTAGCACTTCCTTTCTTAACTAAGTAGCCCAAAATGACACCCTGTATTCCAAGTGAGGCCTCACCAGTGCCTTATAAAGTGTCAGCATGACATCCCTGCTCTTACACCTTATTATTCTAGATATGAACGCCTTCGTCACCACCTTTAGGATATCCTCACGAGGACTCCCAGGTCCTTATGCATTCTGAATTTTGACTGTTGCCCCATCCAAATTCGAATCAGCCCTTTTATTCCTTTTACTAAAGTGCTTTACCATACACTTTCCAACAGTGTACAATAAAACCCCTGGTTCCTGGGACCCACGAGGATTTGTAGATGCTGGATAAGCAAGTTTTCAAGTTACTTGAGATTGTGTGTTGCGTGAATGGAGAACTAATGGCGAGGCGCACCAATTTTAAACTTCCATAATTTTTACCCATTTATTTTCCACATTTTTTTTGCTGGCTGCTTGAGGTTGCCGGTTGTGTGAATTCCAGATAACAGGGATTTTACTCTACAGGTAGACTCCGAGTTGGTCGTAACTTGAATTGGTCATAACTCGGGACCTTGGAATGCCACCGGGACCATGGACCTTGGGCTGCCGTGGGGAGTGGGGACTTTGTGCTTCCGTGGGGAGTGGGGACCTCAGGCTGCGACTGGGAGCAGAGACCACTTGATACAGTACTTCCAATACAAAATATGTACTTATACAGTAGTTTTAATAAAGATTTATTTTTAAATCGGTTTTATGTGTGAGTGGACATAACTTCCATAGTTCAGAAGACGCGGACTACCTATATTTCATTTGCCACTTCATTGCTCATTCTGTTAACTTATTTAAGTCTTATCTTT
This sequence comes from Narcine bancroftii, assembly GCF_036971445.1. NCBI lineage: Eukaryota > Metazoa > Chordata > Chondrichthyes > Torpediniformes > Narcinidae > Narcine > Narcine bancroftii. Next base: position 31,614,290 of record NC_091472.1, read on the forward strand.
TCCTCATGACTACCTGTCCCTCCACCTCGCTTTGTCTCATTTGGAAACTTAGCCACAAACCCATTTATTCCTCAATTCAAATCAGTAATATATAACGTAAAAAGATATGGCTCCAAAATTGACCCTTGCCAAACACCACTGGTAAACAGTAGCCAACCAGAATAGGATCCCTGTGTTCCCACTCTGTTTCCTGCAAATCAGGCCAATAATCTACTCATTCTGGGTATCTTCCCTGTAATTCCGTGAACTCTCATCTTGTTAAACATCCTCATGAGCAGCACTTTCTCAAAGGCCTTTTAAAAATCCAAATATACAACATCCAATGCATGTCCTTTGTCTAGCCTGCTTGTGGTTTCCTCAAAAGAGTGTAGTAGGTTTGTCAGGCAAGATTTTCCCTTAAGAAAACCATGCTGACTTTGGACTATCTTGTCATGCACCTCCATAATATCATCCTGGACAATTGACTCCAACAAATTTCCAACCACCGATGTTAGGCTAATGGGTCCATAATTTCCTTTTTTGCTGCCTCATTCCCTTTTTAAATAGCAGAATGATGTTTGCAATTTCTCAGTCTTCTGCAACCATGCCAGAATTTTTTGATTCCTGGTAGATCGTTACTAATGCTTTCTCCGTCTTTCAGGATCCAAGTGTGCATTCCATCTGATCCAGGAAATGTATGTATCCTTAGACCATTCAACATCCCAAGCACCTTCTCTCTCTCACCTGCACTCACCCCTCTTCCCTAACTCCTATGGAAGTCAGAAATACTGCTAATTTCTTCCACAGTGAACAATGATACAAAATACTCCTTTATTTCCTCTACAATCTCCTTATCTTCAATTACAATTTCTCCAACGTCATTTTTTATCGGTCCAATATCATCTCTCACCTCTTTTTTTTACTCTTAATATACTTAGGAAAGTTTTTGAGATCCTTTTAGATATTATTTGCTAGCCTCCTTTCAAAGTTCATCTTTTCCTTCCTAATTACTTTCTTAGTTGGTTGTTTTTCCAGACTCTTTTGTGTAGTCTTCCAAAGGCGCTATTTGCCTTGGCGAGTCTGTTGTCTATCTCATTGTCGATCCTTGCATCTGATGAAATGGTGCAGCCGAGATAAAGATAAGCGTATACAGAGCCGTTGTCATACCCACACTCCTGTTCGGCTCCGAATCATGGGTCCTCTACCGGCACCACCTACGGCTCCTAGAACGCTTCCACCAGCGTTGTCTCCGCTCCATCCTCAACATCCATTGGAGCGCTTACACCCCTAACGTCGAAGTACTCGAGATGGCAGAGGTCGACAGCATCGAGTCCACGCTGCTGAAGATCCAGCTGAGCTGGATGGGTCACGTCTCCAGAATGGAGGACCATCGCCTTCCCAAGATCGTGTTATATGGCGAGCTCTCCACTGGCCACCGTGACAGAGGTGCACCAAAGAAAAGGTACAAGGACTGCCTAAAGAAATCTCTTGGTGCCTGCCACATTGACCACCGCCAGTGGGCTGATAACGCCTCAAACCGTGCATCTTGGCGCCTCACAGTTTGGCGGGCAGCAACCTCCTTTGAAGAAGACCGCAGAGCCCACCTCACTGACAAAAGGCAAAGGAGGAAAAACCCAACACCCAACCCCAACCAACCAATTTTCCCTTGCAACCGCTGCAATCGTGTCTGCCTGTCCCGCATCGGACTTGTCAGCCACAAACGAGCCTGCAGCTGACGTGGACTTTTTACCCCCTCCATAAATCTTCGTCCACGAAGCCAAGCCAAAGAAAGAACTTTCTTAGTTGCATTCTGTAAGCTTCACCCTCTATCTTCCTACTAATTTTTGTTTCCTTGTTTGCCATTTCTTTTGCTATTACTTTGGCTTCAACTTCTATGTCAGCAACAATTGTGTCTTTTTTTTTGGAATATCCATGTCCTGCAACTTTCTTATTTCTCACAGATACTCCAGCCATTCCTGCTCTGCCGTCCTACTTCCTCGTGTGCCTTTCCATTCAACTTTGGCCAGTTCCTCTCTCATACGTCTGTAGTCTCCTTTATTGCACTGGCACATCTGATTTCAGCTTCTCCCTCTCAAATTACAGGGTGATTTGTATTAATGTTGTGATCATTAACACCTAAGTGTTCCCTTCCCTTCAGCTCTCTTTTCTAATCTGGTGCATTACACACGATTCAATCCAGAATTGCCATTTCCCTGGTTGACTCAGCCCCAAGTTGTTCCAAGGAGCCATACTAAAGGGTTTTGATAAATTCCTTCTCTATGGATCTATCACAAACTGGTCTTCCCAATTAACCTGCATATTGAAATCCATCATAACTATTGTACCTTTGCTCTTTTTGCATGCCTTCTCTATCTCCCTCTGTAGTTTGCACGCCACATCCTGGCTACCGCTTGGAAGCCTGTATACAACTCCCATCAGGGTATTTTTACCCTTACAGTTTCTTGAGTCTACCCACAGGATTACACATCTTCTGGTCAAATGTGTCTTTTTTCCAAGGATTTAATTCAAATTTTAACCAACAGAACCACCCCACCCCCTCTGCCTACCTTCCTGTCCTTTCAATACACTATGGTTTTCTTCCAGCCATGACTCAGAGGTGGCTATAATGTCATACCTGCCAACTTCCAGCCATACTACAAGATCATCTAACTCATTTCTAACACTACAGGTATTTAAATCCAAGACCTTCAGTGCTATATTCATTACCCTTTATAATTTTGTTTGCAACATACCCTAGTTACATTGTTGCATTTGCAATTTTTCCCTATTGATTCCCTATCCTTCCACGTGATCTCGCGACAGTGGATCTACTTATGTTTCTTCCACCCTATTCACTGCCCTCTCCTTCTGGTTCACATCCTCCTGGCAAACTAGTTTAACTCCTGCCCAACAGCTTCAGCAAACTTGCCCATCAGGATATTAGTTCAGGTGCAGCCCATCCTTTTTGTACTGGTCATACCTTCCCCAGAAGGGATCCCAATGAAAAAAAATGATGGTGCTGCACAAGCTCTGTAATGTCAGCGCTGCCACTGGTGTGGACCTATGGAGAGCAGGAAGCAAAGACTCAGAGCTCCCCCACAGGATCCTACCACCCAATCCTATTGCAGACAGCTCTGTATAGGCATTAAACAGCTTGTTAAAGGAGCTAAAGGTATTTTATTTTAAAAGTCTGTGACGGCAGTGTCTGAGCCCAAGATGGCGGCAACTCTGTGCGGCAGCGGCCACAAGGGGTTGCAGACTCTGGAAACCAGTGGACTGGTGCAAGGCACCTGTAAAGGAGAGTACATCCCCATTGAGAAGGAGAAACAGAGGAGATTACTCTAACGACGGTGAACATGCTGGGAGCTAAAGGACATTCACAGGGAATGAGATGTTACTGAATTGAAGATACTCACATTAGGCTGTGGGCCTGGTGGAGATTGGCACATGAGAACCAGGTATCAGAACTGAGATTCGAGTGAATGCTGAGGGCAGGGACGGCCCAGGGCACTGCAGGCTTTCTCATTGTGTTGGAGGTTTGGATCTGGGTCTGGTTTGCCAATGGTTTGAACTGAACTGGAGTCTTGTATGACTGCAGAAGCTATGGGACCACTGGGGCCATGGATACACAGTAACTCTGAGGGGATTCTTCTGCTTCTCTTTCTCTGACTGTAAGGGGTACCAGCCAGGTAACACTGATGGTGAATCTTTGCCTTATGTCAGAGTAAAATCAATTTTATCTAATATTACATTTTTGTTTTATTACATGCCAATAAATTCAGATTCAGTATCTGAATCTGAACCCCTGCACCAAATCTTCAGCCACGCATTCATTTGCCATAAATTCCTACTCCTGCCCTCACTGGCATGTGGCACAGGCAGCAATCCCAAGATGACCACCCCTGAGGTCCTGGTTTTCAGCTTCTTTTCTAAGTCCCTATATTCTTTCTTCAGGACCTAATCGCTTTTCCTATTTATGTCATTGGTACCAACACGGGCCAACCTCACTAATTAAAGAGATTTGTCAAAATAATGGGACCTTCTTTTTCCCCAATAGGGAAATCTAAAAAAAATAGATGTGGATTGAAACCCAATACTTCAGCCGACATTTATAAGCACGACAATGGAGTTCAGCCATAGGCCATATTATACGGCTCTTAACTGGAATATGGCAGGGAGCAATCACAGTGAGAATGATAATATCTTAACATAACATAACATAACAATTACAGCACGGAAACAGGCCATTAGGCCCTTCTAGTCCGCACCCAACCAAACACCCCCTTCTAGTCCCACCTCCCTGCACAATGCCCATAACCCTCCATCTTCTTCTCATCCATATACCTGTCCAACCTTTTCTTAAATAATACAATTGACTCCGCCGCCACTATTTCTCCCAGAAGTTCATTCCACACGGCTACCACTTTCTGAGTAAAGAAGTTCCCCCTCATGTTACCTCTAAACCTCTGCCCCTTAATTCTTTACTCATGTCCTCTTGTTTTAATCTTTCCTCCTCTTAACGGAAATAGTCTATCCACATCCACTCTGTCTATCCCTTTCGTAATCTTAAATACTTCTATCAAATCCCCTCTCAACCTTCTACGCTCCAAAGAATAAAGACCTAATCTGTCCAATCTCTCCCTATACACTAGATGCTTAAACCCAGGTAACATTCTGGTAAACCTTCTCTGCACTCTCTCCACTCTGTTTATATCCTTCCTATAATAAGGCGACCAGAACTGCACACAGAACTCCAAATTAGGCCGCACCAACGTCTTATACAATCTCAACATCACCTCCCAACTCCTATATTCCATGCAATGATTGATAAAGGCCAGCATACTAAAAGCCTTCACCAAAAACTAGCCTTCCCAGAAACTAGTGAAAAGCAGAGATTGGTTGACACTCCTGCTGATGGTGGCTGTCACTTGATGTGTTCATCTTTCATTGAGTGTACACTGATACAGCGGATCACACAATTCTAGATCTACTGTCTGCTAACCTGGGAATGCAACTTCCCACGGTTATTTCCAAATAGGTAAACAATTACCTGCAGAAGAGTTGGATGGCCCCTTGACTTTGGAGCCAATCAAGCAATGACGGCTAGTAATCCTTCATGTGTTCCCTCCTGCGGCACCACTGAAAAAAAATCAGGGCCAGGGACTTGGTTTGGAAGAACAAGACCACCTGCAAAGTGAAAAGATTGGGTCAGGACACACATCTGGTTTTGACTTCTGGAGCAGTAGCACACAGCCACCTTCTCCCAGATAGAGCAACATCTCTTTGTATGGGAGTAACAACACTTTTCTGTGGAGACCATAAGAAATTTCTGAGGCACTGTTATCCATCTACTGGCCTCTGGTCTTATATTTCCCACAAATATGAGATATGGGATTTCAATCAGGACACAGTGTTGGTGGCAAAAGAGTGGCATATAACAAATTAGCAATGATATTATTGGAGTTTCCTTGTGGGGGTGATATGGCTGGCGTAGCGATTAGTGCAACACCATTAGGTTCAGTGTGTCACCAACTGACAATCAGAGAATGTTTCCTTCATTTTGTTTTCAACCCTTCAAGCAATTACCAACAGGTTGGATGTTTCCATGCCAAAATAAAAGATGCTAATCCCTAGCTTGGTGGCACGATGAGCACAACACCATTGCAGCGCCAGTGATCCTGGTTCAAATCCAGTGCCATGTGTAAGGAAGTTGTATGTTCTCCCTGCGTCTGTGTGGGTTTCCACTGGGTGCTCCAGTTTCCTCCCACCCCTCAAAAATTATCTTTAAAATACTGAGAGTGCAGAAATGTCTTAAATGCACGTGAAGCATAGAGCTGTTTTTTTTAAATTATATTACATACATTACTAATGCTAACAGACACAGAAATATATAAATACCCATATACAACTGAACATTAGCATGTAGATTTAGTAATTCAGTGAAGCTTCCAATTTGGGTAGATCTCCCTGTCTTCCAAGTGTTGGGGTCTCCTGCAGGTGCAGAATTACTCCAATGTGAGGCCTATTTTGGACCACGACCCGATGTGCTGAGAGGATTGAACATTTTATTTTGAATTGGGACAAGTCATTTTTTAAATTTTTGATCAGCTCAACTAAAAATTTTTTATTTTTTTTTAGTTTATTTAGTTTGATTTTTAATCAATTTAAATTTTCCATATTGTGCAAAAGTAGTGATATGGAGGGGCAGGAATTTAATGATGGTGGTATAGTATTAAATTCTTTCTAGAATCAAATGTCAAAAGCACCTGCCAAAATAATTGTACCAGTTCATTTTAAAATTAAGATTCCTGTTCAAAATGGCATTGTTCTGTTGCTCAATAATGGCCACTGCATTTGTATAGTGTTAGGTCTGCTTTGTTCATGAATGAGTGAGTCAAACACCAGACTGAGTCGAAATCAAGGTTCTTTGTTCTTTATTGCCGGATTGTAATACTTGCAACTAACAGTGTTAGTTGGAGAAGGCGCATTCTGCCGTTATCAGCAAGTGGTGTTTTTTTTATACCTCAGGATACGTACTTAGTAAATTATCATACCATTACATTGTCCAATGAATAAATTGTTGCTATCCTTCTCTGTTAGTCTGCTGCTCATCATTCTTGTTAGTCCAAAGCTTATCTTGAGTGTACAAGGTCACATCTGCATCTTGTTACGGCCCAGCACTGGGTGACTCCTTCTTCATTCCCAGCTCATGATGTTTTTACCTTACAATAGCCATGGTGTCTCGTGCTGTCAGCGTGTATCACACGTGTACGATGTGGAAGCTGGATAAATGGAATCTCGAGACATTTTCTATAAAATTTCTCTGAGATTTTCACATCTGGCCAGAACTGATTATAATACTTCAATTGTGGTCAAACAATGTCCTTCCTTGCCTCTATTTATGAAGCTCAGGGTCCTGTATACTTTTTAACCACTCTCTCAATCTATTCTACCATTGTCAACGATTTGCTCAGACTTAGCAGCAGAGCATTAAAATTTCTGAACATCTTTTAAAATTGTACCCTCTAGTTTATATTGCATTTGAATGTTCTTCCTCCTTCCTTACATTTTAATGCATTGTTTCATCTAACATGTATCTGAGATTTCCATCAGGCTTACATTTCTACTGTCTGCTTCACTGTTCACCACATTTCCTAATTTTGTGACATTTGTTTGGAATGTTTTCCCATGCACCCAGGTTCATGTCCTTAATACTTATTGAGAAAAGCAGAGGCCCTGGTACTGATCCTGATGTATTCTGCCATGCACTTCCCTGAAGGCTGAAAAACAGATGCTCACTGCCTCTCTGTATCCTCCTGTTTTGCAATGGCTGCATTTAGAATTTTTGAAGAAATCATTTTCAGGTTGGTGGTTGTATTTCCACAATGGAAGCATTGTTGGCAGGAAGACCTCGCGACCAGTAGGTCTGGTTGACCCACATCCAAGTTTTTATCTGCTATTTCAGAGCTGCAGGCAGCCCTGCATACAATCTGCAATGTAACCTCTTCATCCATCGCTAATAATTATTCCCTTGCTTGGTGATTTGCCAGCCCCTTCACTAATCTGTCTCACAGTGCCTGATTTAGAAACTGCTCAAAAAGTCAGTGCTCTGCTGGTTTGCGCAACAATGCCAGGGATTCACTTACTGTTTCTCCTGGTCCTTGTTTCCTTTCATTAGAATCGTTGCCTCTCTTCCATAACTGGTGGTTTTGGGCTTAAATAGTTCCTTCGTTGAATGTCTTCATCCCTGGATCCTTCGGGTTCAACAAGGTCTTAAGGAAGTCGAATGTTTAGCTGCCCATTATACTGATGAAGAGGCCACGTTTGCAGTTTACTGAACCTTCCACAATATTGTGGGCTATGCAGTAGTGGTTAAACTGTTCTGCGTAGTTATCCCAATTTTCTTTTACTTCGTTGAATTCACCGAACTTTCCCCCCACCATCTTGATGCGCTTTCACCTTAATCTTTTGGCAGGAATTTGTTGGGGTTGTTAGGTAGTATTTTCTACCCTTCTTTTGTTTTCTTTCTCACGGTTGGTGCATGGAGTATGTGTAGGGTTTGTTTCCCATTCTCATCCTACTGTACTGTATCCACTCACACAATTAAGACTTGGAGATGTGATGCTTTCTCATCCTTTACTTCTATTAGTCTAACATGGCTACTGACACACAGGGTTATATATATGGAAGGGTGACATCATGACGTGGGCATCATGATGTCCAGCAGAGGATGGGCTATACCCAACACTAGCAGAAATTTTTTAATGTCCTTAGCCACATTATGGTGCCAGAGGATTTGATGTAGCTCATGTTGTTCCATTGTTGAAGTTTTGAAATGTTTCACTGAGATCCCCCCTCCCCCCTCCTCCCCATTCTCCTAACTTCCAATGAGTACAGGTCCACCTGGTAAATTCATGCTAATCATATGATAATTCAATGATAATTTGATTCTTGCTTAGTAGAGATATTTAAGGTTTGGAAAAGAAACAGAGAAATAAATGTAAAAAGAAATAGTATGAGTTTAAGTCAATCCAAATATTAGAAACTATAGCTGAGGGTGTCTTATTAGAAACATTGAATCAAAAGAAAATGAGAGAGGGAATCAACATTGGACAGCTGATTCTTATCTCTATTTCCCCAGTTTGTGGAGAGATGTCTAGACTGGTGTATTGGATTTCTGCAAAAAAATTTTCACTAATTTGTTCAGTTTGTTCCTGAAAATTGGGTGAAGCTGAGCAGAAAATCCACACTGAAAACTGCAGCTCCTAAAACATGTCAGTTTATTTATATATCTTAAAAGTTTTAGTTGTTCATGTTGCTACATTTTTCAATGAATTTTCTTAAGCAGCAAAGCAATGAATTTTCGTATGATTGTTATTCATCTCCAGGCTAGGAAATAGGGTGGGAAGCCAATTCTACAAGGTTGAGCAGTCGTATAGGTGCAGAGGAGGAAAGATGTAGGTTCATGCATGAACTTTGCTCAAATGAAGAATTATATTAGATTTATTGCTCAAGCACTACAAGCGAGTTTCCAAGAAAATAGATGGAGAAACTAAAGCAAATCATATCCTTTAATCATTCCGTGTGATATTTACCCCTCCCACCAATTAGCACAGCAGTAGCAGAGGACTGACAAGGTCCCAGAAATCTGACAAGGTCCCAGAAATTCAGTTGGAAAAGGCAGATGCTTTTGTTGGACAGCAAATTTTGCAGGCTCAGTCTTGACACCACCAAGGCTGTCGGGTTGTGACCTCTAAAGTTTGGGAGGCCTCTGAACTAAGTGGAATTAGTGAAAGTGGAAAACAATAGAAGCTGGTTATTTTATTTATTTTCAATGAAAGAAAAATATAATGTTCCAAATAATACATTTTTTGTTATCAAGTTAAAGCTTTTTTAATTGATAAATAAAGTCAAAGTCTAAGATTACCTCGACAATCTGATTTAGAAATTTTGCTTACTAAAAGTAGTATTAATAAATTTATTTCAGAAATGTATAAACTACTTCAAAGGAAAATGCCCAAATTAGATGTTCACAAATCAAGATTAAAGTGGGAAATTGATTTCGGTAGAACAATAGATCAAAATGATTGGAAAATGTAATGTAAAGATAATATGACTAAAATTATTAATGTAAAATATAGATGAGTACAATATAATTTTTACATCAATTATATGTTTCACTTCAAACATTAAAAAAAATAAATTAATTTCTTCAGAGTTATGCTTCAGATGTTTTAAAGAGATAGGTTCTTTTTTTCACTCGACTTGGCAGTGTATTAAGGTTAAGTCATTTTGGACACAAATTAAAGCAATTTTAGAGAAAGTATTAAAGGTTAAACTTCCAATGTTATTTTTATTAGGAATATCAAAATGTTTTGTTTACAATTAAGGTTAACTATGTATCAAATTGAATTTTTATGATTGGCTTTAGCTGTTTCTAGGAAGTGCATAGCCATTACTTGGAAATCTGATATGGATTTTGGAATTCAGAAATGAGATCTTGTATTCACTTTGAAAAAATAATATAGTTTACATAATAAATATCATTTATTTTTGAAAATATGGAGCCGATAAAATTTAAGTTCTCATAGCTCGTCTTGATGGTGGTTCTCGGTTCCATGGCGGTTGATTTGAATTTATATATTTATTTAATAATCTTTCTTCTTTCTTGGGGGTATTTGGGAGGGAGGTTGGTGGTGGGGAGGGAGGAGTTTGTGGGAAGGGAGGGAGAGATTAGGTTATATACCACATGTATTTTCTTATATATATAATTCATTATTAATTGAAGGTATTGTGGTTATAACATTTTAAATAAAATGTTCAAAAAAAAGCGAATTAGTGGAGGTGCATCCCACAACAGAAATGACCCAAATTTTGAGGCAAGGTGGGTCCTAATAGCAGCTCAGGATTGGCTGTATCATTTGTTCTGCTGTACATATAGCCTATTCATAAACTCTTAGAGGATCTAATTTTTACTCCAATGTTGATTTCAACATTCATTGAGGGTGCCTTTGTGCACTTGGTGTAATACTTTTGAACATTACACTGGATCCACTTAAAATGAGAAAGTATGAACAAAGTAAAAATTTTCTTGATCCTAATTTTGCTACCGTCCAAAATCTTCCAGTTTATCCATGAAATTTATGTGCATTTGCTTACGTTTTTTGGGTACCAGTTATAGCAGCCTCTTGTTGTTCAGGCAACTTTGCCCCTGTCATTTTACACCGCAATAAATCTCATCTTCTGAGCTGAAGCCAAAGACCTAACACTCACGTAAAAAGGGCAGGCAGATGTTGGAGAATTTCCTTTAGCTTGTTCACTGGACTTGTAGGAGAACCTGGAGTGAACACAAACATTTTAAGATCTGTTTAATTACAATCAATTTTGTGACAAGCATATTGAAATCAGAGTATTTCATGCAAATACCAACTTGAGGAGGGATAAATATCTTCACCGGACAATGATGAATCTTTTGAATTCTCTATTAGAAAGAAGTGGGTACAATTCCAGATAGATTTTTAGGCCCGAGAATAACGAAGTGCTTAATGCAAGAAAGTGGCAGTGAGGTAGAATATAAGGCAATGAACGGCAGAGCAGCAAGAGGTGCTGTGTCGTCTACTTTTGCTTTTATCTCTTTCTTATGCCTTCTGATGATTTAGAAAATCCAAGCTTGACATTACTTTTATTTTGCTTCATCATGTTTATTCTTGTGCTATGATCTTTATTGTATTAGCTGGGCTTCCTAAGGGAAAAAAAACTAAGGAGAAGATTGTATCCTTGCTGGAGTAGAGCATGGTGATTGCATTGAAACTGTAGAATTTATATTGATTTGAAGTTAGTGGAAGTGAATGCCAGGAGCTAAGTTTTGCTGGTACCCCTTTAACATAAGAAACCATAGATAAATTTCAGCACGAAACAAACCATGGCAGAAATAACCTGGCTTGAACCTTCTTTTGTCACCAAGGTAATCAAGCTCTACAGCAATGTCTCGAGTAATTTATTTCTCTCTGCCAGCTTGCTCTGTTGGAAACTTCGTGGAAAGGAAACACAACCGAGGCATATTTTTAACCACATGAATTTCTGATGCTGTTATGAATGCGTCTGAAGTATGTTTAACATCTTAAGAGTAATTGTTTAAGCAAATTATGACACAGCAACCCAATGAAACAAAATGCATCTTGTGCTCCTCCAGCCACTGTAATCTGTACAATCTCAATTGAATTGGATATTATGATATTATTTCACTGTACGCGGAGAGCAGCCTCCTCCACACCACATTGCGGCATGCTGGTGATTCATTTTCTTTCCTCCAGGACTATTGTGTGCACTGAATCATATTATCCGATGTACACTTGTTCACCCTGGTGGAATACTGGGTGTAAATGAAAAATTATGAGCTCAGTTCTATCATATGGCCAGAGCCAACTCATAATATTTCTTCGTGACTCCTTTTAAAACTCCTTTGATTTCCAAGATTAGAGGCAGACACCAGAACACTGAGAATTTTGTTTCTTCTTCATTGAATTTTTCACAGCACAATAACAGGAGAAAAAAGAATGCTAAATCCTATTTTTACATTTGATCTGGTAGGTTCCAGGTTTAGTATTTGGAAAACATGGCAAATTCCACTCTGCTTTTCAGTTCCACCGTTGGAAAGTTAAGTTAAATAAAATAAGGATTTATCAGTCAATCAAAATAGCACCACACTGAAATGTGGTCAGGATTGTATATCTCCCCAAATCCCTTTAAACTATTTATGTGTGTACTGACAATAACTACACCAGCAGTGTGAATATAAGACAGCTTTAATAAACTAATATGTACACTAAGAGGTCTTGTCTCTCTGCAAGACGAACCTGGAAAGCTAGATTGTAGCTCTGGACTGCTTTATATACAAGGTCATCGGGATGACCCCTGGTGACCTAGTGGTGTAATTACATATCACCACATTCACCCCCCCCTTAAAAAATTGTTATTTCTCCCACCCCCCCCACCACCTGTCCTCCTTCCCTTGTTTGTAAGTTCATATTTCCAAAATTTTTTGTGGCTTCCGTTGCCTTCTGGACCTCCTCAGTAGTGGTATAGGGGTGGGGAGTGCGGTTGACCTTTTGGCCTTTCTTGGTGGAGGTATGGGAGTGGGAAGTACTAGATGGCCATGTGGGCTGGGGATCATCTTGTATGGGATTAGGTCTTGCCATCAAGTCTAGGATGGTGATATTTTGTGGGGCGGGCGTACCCAGGGTCCTGATTTCCGGGGTGGGTGGTCTAGTCCTCTGGGGTGACTCGATGGACGACTGTTCTAGTGACTGCTGCTGTGCTCCTTGTTGATCCGTAGACATCTGTGTTTCCTCCGCGTTGTTCACACATCCGGACGGCGTGAGATCCCTGGTGGCCACCAAGTCTTCTCTTCCATCTGGGAATGTGACGAAGGCGTACTGAGGGTTCGCGTGCCTCAACTCCACTTGATCCACCAGTGGGTCCACTTTGTGGGGTCTGCAGTGCTTCCGGAGGAGAACAGGTCCCGGTGTCATCATCCATTTAGGCAGCACTGTGCCTGTCATGGCTTTCCAGGATTGCGAAGGAGAAACGGGAATATTCATATATTACATTTAGGAAATAGACATTTCTATTATTGGTCGGGAGTGGGCCTTTAAAATAGAGGCTGAGGTGCTCAAAATGTTTGGTAGCTTTTATCAGGGTGGTTTTGTCTGGCCGGTAAAATTGTGGTTTGCTTTCTGCACAGATGGGGCAGCTCTTGTTCACTGACCTCAGTTCCTCTACCGGAAATGGGAGGTTTTGGGTTTTAATGAAGTAAAACAGTCTAGCGACCCCCCAGGTGGCCCAACTCATTGTGCAAGCTCTGCAACTGAGACGTGTGTTTAAGGATGGCACAAGTGCCTGTGGACAGGGCATCCAGGGGCTCATTGAGTCTCTTGGGGCAGTATAGAATGTCATAGTTAAATGTAGACAATTCTATCTGCCAGCACAGGATTTTGTCATTCCTAATTCTCCCCCTGTTCTTGTTATCGAACATAAAAGCCATAGACCGTTGGTCCATGACGAGGGTGAAGTGTTTGCACGCCAGATAACATTGCCAGTGCCCTACTGCTTCCACAAAGGCTTGGGCCTCCTTCTCTACTGCTGAGTGTCTTACCTCTGACCCCTATAGGCTTTGCGAGATAAAGGCCACCAGTCGTCCATCTTGGTTTAGGGTGGCTGCCAGAGCCGCATCGGATGCATCGGTTTCTAATTGAAACAGGATCGACTCATATATGGACCGCATGGTAGCTTTAGTGATATGGTTCCTAATGTTCCTGAATGCTCTGGTGGCTGCTGGGCACAGTGGGAAAACTGAGGCTTTTATAAGTGGGTGGGCCCTGTCAGCGTAGTTGGGGACCCATTGGGCGTAGTAAGCGAACAGTCCCAAACACCTTTTTAGTGCTTTCAGCGTGTGTGGCGCTGGGTAGTCTAGGGGAGGGCACATACGGGCTTGGTCTGGGCTGATATCCCCGTTCTGCACTATGTAGCCCAGGATTGGCAACTTCCTGGTGCTAAAGACGCATTTGTTTCTGTTGTATGTTAGGTTCCTTTCCTCGGCTGCCTGGAAGAAGCATTTTAAATTCATGTCATGATCCTCCTGTGTGGCCACAGCTTGTCACGTTGTCTAAGTAGGGGAACACCACTTTCAGTTGGAACACATCTACTATTCAGTCCATTTCTCTTTGAAACAGGGACATTCCATTGGTTACACAAAAGGGGAGTCACAGAAATTGATACAGCCTGTCATCCGCCTCAAATGGCGTGTAAATGCGATCGCTGTTTCTAATGGGCAGTTGGTGGTATGCTGCCTCCAGGTCTATGGTGGAGAACACCTTATACTGCGCAATGCTGTTGACCATGTCTGCTATGCATGGCAGAGGGTAGGCATCTAGTTGTGTAAATTTGTTGATTGTCTAGCTGTAATCCACTACCATGCGCTGTTTTTCTCCTGACTTTACTACAACCACCTTGGCTCTCCAGGGCCTGGTGCTCTGCTCTATGATGCCCTCCTGTAGTAGCCTGCGGACCTCTGTCCTAATGAAGGCTCTGTCCCTCGGGCTGTACCTCCTGCTCTTTGTGGCTATTGGTGTGCATTCTGGGGTCAGGTGTGTGAACAGCGGAGAGGGTTCTATGTTCAGGACAGACAGGCTGCAGTGTTGTTTCTTTGTAAGGCGTAGTGGGGGGTGAGATCCGTTGTGCACTATTGTACTGCTTTCTAACTGGCATTGAAAATCTAGCCCCAATAGTACCAGGGCACAGAGGTGAGGGAGTACTAGTAATTTAAACCCTTTGTATTTTGTGCCCTTGTTTTCTAGAGTAACCCTGCAAAACTGTTTTACCTCAGCCGCAAGGCTGCTGGCTGCTAACAGGATCTGGTGCTCACTCAGGCATGTGGGGAGGGCAAGGTGGTTGACTAACTACTGGTCAATAAAACTTTCAGTGCTTCCACTATCTATTAAGCAATTTACCCTCACATCATTAATTTTGATGCACACAGTGGCATCAGATAAATTGTGTGGACTCACCTGATTCATGCGTAGGGAAGCAAGTCTGGCGTGTCCTTCGTGTCCTTCCATCCGATAGTACTCGGCGTCATATTCATCTCCTGAAGGCTGTGTCCTCTGCTCTGTAGCATTTGTCCAAGATGGCTGGTTGCACATGGCATTCTATTTGTCTGTGGAGAAAGAAGAGCTTTTCTGCCTCCCATTAGCATGAGAATGGGCCTTGGCCGTGGCCTTGGGGCTTCTGCAGACTTTTGCATAATGCCCACGTTTTCCACAGTTGGAACAGACATTTTCTCTGGCAGGGCAGAGGGCTCTGGGGTGCTTTCTTTGTCCACAGATAAAGCACCCAGGACCCTCAAGGTGTGCTGCGGCTGTGAATTCCTGTGAGGCAGCATACTTTTCTTTTCATGGGGCTAGAGAGTCCAGCAGTGTGACGTTTGTCCCAGTCCCAGGGTATCGCACTGCTGGTGTGGTTATTGTCAGTATAATTTAATAAACTAATAAGTACACTAAGAGGTCTCGTCTCTCTGCAAGATGAACCTGGAAGGCTAGACTGTAGCTCTGGACTGCTTTATATACAAGGTCACCGGGATGACCCCTGGTGACCTAGTGGTGTAATTACATATCACCACAATGTGTATTGACCAGATCCAAGGAATGGGCATCAATGCAGCAGTGGAGGAAGGCTACATAGAGCTGATCATCCCAGAATTTTGTAGCTCCACCACTGATAACTTTGCCTTCAGCTACCTAGGTACTTATTTTTGAAATTCCCTGATCAAAACTCTCTTTCCCTCCCTTTATTTCCTACTTTAAGATGATCCATAAAATCTACCACTATGACCAACCTTTTGCTTCTTAGGCAGCCCAATACAAATGTTTGTTTGATAACACTCCTGCTAGGCATCTTGGCAAGTGAATGACATTGTGCATATCTGGGTTGTTGTTGCTGGTGTTGTTACACAATGGGAATAGGTGATCCCAAGTTACTTAGTCAATTATTTTTCCATGCCCCTGTTGTGAGTGGGAACAACCCTCACAGAGAGTGGAGTGGTAGATGTAAAAGGTCTTTATTCTGCATGACAAGCAGGCAACTCTGGATAATCTATCACTCTTGGAGCCACACATGTCTCTGAACTCAAAAGGATATTGAGTTCTTAAAAACAAAAATAATAGCAGTAGTCCGAATGCCTTGTTTACTTCAATATTTCAATACTGACAAATGGTTACATGAAGTTCCATCTTTACAATGGGTGGACATTTCCACTGCCAGTGCATATTCAAACATCTTTGTTGGGAATGCAGACAACCAAAAGAGCCCACAGCAACTCAGTAGGTCAGTCAGGCAGCATGCTTGGAAGACATTTTATAGTCAATGTTTCGCGCTGAAAACATTCGTCAGGAATAGAAAGCAATGGACAGGCATCTGAATTAAAAGTTGGTGGAGGAGCACAAGAAGGCAGATGATAGGTGAATATAGGTGGCCGAGGGGGGAAGAAATGGAAAAGAAGAAGCTAGGAGGTGATGGGAGGAAGAGGTAGAAGGCTAATAGGAGAAGGGAAAGGGGGTAGGGAGCTGGAAGGTGAGGGTGATGGGCACAAAGAGCAGGCAGGGGAGGGAAGGAGGCTAGGGGTCGGTGATGTCAGGCAATGTAAATGGCATGTTGGATGAAAAAACAAGGGGGAAGGTTACCAGGAATTGGAGGTTGTAGCGACTACTCCAGTGGAGCCACTAAATCAATTCACCAGACACAATGGTTAGTCAGCAAAGACTCTTTATTCAAATTTGCCTCCTCTTTTAAATCCCTTCTGGCCCTGACACCTGGGACCGGAAGTGACATCACCCCATGCCTACAACTCACCTGAAGGGTGCATGGCTTAAAGTAAAGATGATGGAAGCCCCATGTCATCTTACGGGTGAGTACCTAACTCCCTAGTGTGCTGCGATTTAGCCGGCAGCACTTTTTGGCCAGATGAGTGAGCAGCGAATAGGTGAGTGAGTGAGCACTGGACGGTCGGTCGGCCAGCTGTACGGAGACGGTTCGACCCACTGTGCTACGCAGCTGCTCGGCCCACTACAAGGTCAATGTTCATGCTGTCTAGTTGGAGACTGCCAAAGCAGAATATGATGTGCTGTTCCTCCAATTTGTGTGTGCCCGCATCCTACCAGTACAGTAGGCCATGGACAGACATGCTGGTATGAGAATGGGAGATCCTGGATGTAGAGGCGGACAGAGCGAAGGTCCTCAGTAAAGCAATTTCCTAATCTGCAACCAGTCTCCCTGATGCAGACGCGGCCACACATGCAACACTGGATGAGTATTCACAGGAGAAGTGTTGCCTTATTTGGAAGGACTGTTTTGGACCATGATTGATGTTGAAGGAGGAGGTGTAGCATTAAATGGTGGTGAAGAAGGAGGTGTGGTGACAGGGAAAAATGTCACAGGGAAAGTAGTGGGAAGGAATGAGTGGACAAGGGTGTCGTGCAGAAAGCAATACCTATGGAAGGTAGAGAAGTGAGGAAAGGGGAAGAATCAAACAGGAAAGTCAGTCAGATCGTTGGGCATTACCCAAAAGTGCTGAAGAAACTCAACACATCATCAAGAGGAAATAAATGATTTTTCTATCCTTATTGGGGCTATTATTTGTGGGGGGGAGGGGGTTGGTGGGGTTTTTCTTATTTTGTGGGGGCAGGGTTTATAAACCATCATGTATAATGGAATTGATATGACTATACGATTATTATTCAAGTACACGATCCTTTATCCGGAACCCTTGGGGGACAGTGTGTTCCGAATTTTGGATTTTTTCTCAGCTGCCCCAGATTTAAGCCCACCCGAATTGTGCTGCCATATCCACCCCCTTCCAGTCACACTTCTGCCTCTCCCCACCCCCCGCCCACCCGAGTCACACTGCCATCTCTCTCCCCCCCACCCATCTGAGTCACGCTGCCGTCTCTCTTTCCTCTCCCCTATTCACCTGAGTGGTGCTACCGTCTCTCTCCCCCCTCCACTTTGCCAGCACCAGGAAAAAAAATACCAGTTTTTGGAGCTTTCCAGATTCTTGATGTCCAGATAAAGGATTGTGTACCTGCATTTTGTATTTTGATATGAATATATATATCTATATCAACAATTTAAGTAAAATATTCAAAAAAAGAGGAAATAAAGGGTAACCAATGTTTCGAGCCTGAGCCCTTCATCAAGGAATGAGCAAAAAACAGACTCCTGAATAAAAAGGTGGGGGGAGGAGAGGAGAGGATGGAGGAAGGGCCAAGAAAAGGGGTAGCAAGTAAAAGGTCATTGGTGGATACAGGTGGCAGGGTTGAAGAGATGAAGGTGCGTGTAGTGGGATTCTTTTTGTGCTGGCAGAAATTGGGGACGATTTCTTTCCCACCATTATTTGATTCTTAAATGAACCTCACACCAGTAATATTATTTTACCATTGCTCTATACCAACTGATCATTCCCTGTAACTCTAGACTTCTCCACTGTGTTTTACTGGCTCTACTCTACATACGATGTCTAGCAAAAGAAACGTACTCAACGCGTTTTGGAGCATGCGTTGTTGAAATTAGACCTGACTTGATTTGACTATCCTCAAAAATTGACCAGCAGTGGCCAAGTTTGCAGTCAAGTGTTTTTTGGAGCCAGATGACAGATGAAGCAGTTAGGCTTATCTACTGTATGTGGTGGGTGCATGAGTGGTGGGGGCATGGGCCATAGTCAATATTTTTTTTCTTTCTGTCGAGAGATTTGGGAGAGATTTCTGGTCCTTTGCATTCTGGATTTTGAACTGGCATTATTCTGAGACTAACTTGGCAAGAACCACAAAATTCTGGAAGCAAGGAAAAAGCGATTGTTGTGACTTTATTAAGAGCTCTGGTGGACCTGCAGGTTTGACCTGCTGACCTGTGTGGATGAAAATTACTCATGAAGATTTCAGCATCGATAGAAGTTACCAATACTCAGCTCTGCACTGAACACACCTGGAATCAAGCTGAGTAGACGGACCGAAAGGGCCTGAAATGTTGACTATATATTGCCTTCCATGAATGCTGCCCAATTCTCTAAATTTCTCCAGTAATTTGCAAGTTTTGTCTAGTTTTCCACCATCCGCAGTCTCTCTGTTTTACTTCCTTCGGTTAGTCCACGGACGTGCCCACATAATGTAGAACATGCAGTGCAAGTGTCTCTAATGCCAGAGTTGTGGCAGGAAACGTCAGCAGGTTAAGAATGTGCCAAGAGCCACAACCATTTTACCGTCAGACTTCAGATCTGATGCATCTCTGTCAACATCACGTAACTCCTCCAGCCAAAAGAGAAAAAACACAAATCTTTCCCTAAACCCAGTTGACCTATAGATCCCTCAACAGAAATCCAGATTCTCCCTTTTTGATTTGGGAAGGCATGGCACAGCTAATAAGAATCTCTGGTGAAACACAAAAGTCTGCACACATTGTGAATGTGGTTTAAAAAAAATAGAAGCAGGTCACACTGTTGAAGTCACGCTTAATTTTGGATGCCACCATGTCTGTAGTGAGGTATTTATAGAAATATTTATCATTCCCTCCCTGCCAATGTGGGTGTAATTGTTCACATATGCCAGTAACAAAGATATCAGATATTGTACACAGGTTTGGCTGGCCAGCATAATTTATAACTGAGTATCAGGTTGAGGGGGCGCGACCCCTCTATTCAGTGGGGTCTCAGTGGAAGAGGTGTCCCTCTGCTGTAAAAACAGCTTTAATTTTCTCACTGTCTCAGTTGTCCAGAAACTTGCTGTCTGCCTACTCACTTTGGGTACCTTGTCTCTAGGGCATTTCAGATAGGCAAAATCTCAGGATGTAAAGGCAGAAAAAATCTGCCAAAACGCATAAAGACCTACCTCTCTGAATGTGTGGAGGCGGACTCCGAGCCGCATAATCCAACCCCCGCTCCAAGAGGAATCATCTCCGCAGCGCAGCCCTCCATCAATTAATCTGAATTGGCAACCGCGCTCGATGGCCGTTTGGGGGCAGCCTGATGATGCCGTCAACCCATTACCAATCTCCCCACTCACCCCTCTCCCTCCAAGTCAAGAGCAGCGGAGAGCCCTTGGGGCAGGTGGGGCAGTAGGGACCGTTGGGGCAGCGGGAGCAGTTGGGACAGCCTCATCGGGCCACTTCAGCTTTCGATGCCGCTCTCTGCGGCTCAAAACGTGGCAGAATAATGGCCATCTTCCCTACCTATAACCTCGCACGCAGCTGGAACTGTTCTGGGAACCATAGAGCGGTTTCAACTGCCTGGGGGGTTACAGGTAGGGAAGACAGCCATTGTTCTGCTGCTTATTGATGACGGGAGATGATTTGGCACCAGTCGGCCCACCTCCACGGGGATGCAGAGGTTGCTACGTGGTACCTCTCCTTTTAAAGGGACATTGGAGTAGCCTTTTTGGGGTGCAGTCTGAAATGGTAAGTTCAAGATTTCTGATCCACTTCGTATCCAGTCTCTAGGCGGAGGCACGATCTGAAATTGCCTTCTGTTAGTGAGTTGCTGCATTTCAATGGAATGGAAATTTTTAGGCATTCTGTTAATTTTCAATTTAACCAATTATTGATTGAAATTCCTTTCAGTCTGCAGGAACACTAGGTTAATTTATGAATGAGATTAAAGAGACCACATCTTAAAGAAAATTGGAGTGTTTTTACCAAAAACAAAGGTGGTTTGAAAGTGAATATTATGAGTGAAAAAGGTAGCAGTAAAAATGTACACTTGCAGTGAGGATTTTGAAGCGCTGTCTTCTCAACAAACGTTATGTCACACATGTATGGCTCGATCTGAACCACTTCTTAACGTCCTTATTTGGGGGTTTAATTTTCCTCTAAGGTATTTCTTGGAGGGCTTTTGAACCAACAAATGCTACAGCATGCATTTAGATCTGAAGTGAAAAAAGTGGGGTGTTGTTCTGATTTGCAGGTGACCTTTTTCAGCTTCTAAAACTCATTTAAAGTGAGAGCATTTAAGACACAAAGTTGTTATTTACTCCATGCTGGTATTAATAGTCCATTAGAGCAGCCTCCTACCTCCCCAGTCAATCTCCTGAGACAAAAGTCCCATCCAGCCTGACTGAAATTTAAGCAGTAAGTTTGCAGACTGTTAAGTAATTAGCCAGGATTGTTCAAGAAGGGGTCCATTTGAAAAACAGTTCTAAAGTGGATGTTCTTCCGAAATAAATAAAAATCTTATGTAAATGACAAAAAAATGATCAGCAGTGGCGCTTCCCTGCTAATGTGAAGTAGTGTATGAAAAATGTACACTGATAAATGCTTTTTAATGCCTAAATTTTCTCCATGTATTTTAAGAACTGCTAATTACAAGCCTACTTTTGTTGATAACATGTTTCACCTTTGGATAGTGTCAATAGAAAATTTAACACGTGTTCCTGAAACAGCACTTAAAATGGTGTTAGTAGGTACATACAGATTCTTTATTTCTTTGGCTTGGCTTCGCAGACAAAGATTTCTGGAGGGGTATGTCCACGTCTGCTGCAGGCTCGTTGGTGACTGACAAGTCCGATGCGGGACAGGCAGGCACGGTTGCAGCGGTTGCAAGGGGAAATTGGTGGGTTGGGGCTGGGTATTGGGTTTTTCCTCTTTTGTCTTTTGTCAGTGAGGTGGGCTCTGTGGTCTTCTTCAAAGGAGGTTGCTGCCCGCCGAACTGTGAGGCGCCAAGATGCACGGTTGGAGGTGACATCAGCCCACTGGCGGTGGTCAATGTGGCAGGCACCAAGAGATTTCTTTAAGCAGTCCTTGTACCTCTTCTTTGGTGCACCTCTGTTGGGTACAGATTAGCAGAACAACAAAGGAGTAAGTGAGATGGGGGACTGCAAAAGTGTCTCTCTCTCTCTCTCTCTCAAAGGTGGGGATCTGGGTTTGAGTAAATCTGAACAGAACTTTATATACTTTAACCCTGTTGCAGTCTGCTCCCATTTGTTCTTATAGATCATTCACATCTGTATTTTCCCACGCTATAAATTGTGCACTTTTTTTCTCAAGCTCATTAATATTTTAATACTAGCTACCAAGTTTTTAATCTGAAATGATAATTTGTAGTCTTTAAGTATCCCATTCCTACTCCAGCTCCTATTGTCTATTATCTATTAATGTAATGCCTTCTACAGGGCTTCTATTCTGTCAATTGGAAGCCTCCACTTAGCACCCTCTAGCTTGATATGCTGGAGAAAATTTCAAGGTTTGGACGAGCTTTTACTGTTTCTGCTGTTGCCCCATATCCTACATCAGCCCTCTCTTTTTCTTCTAATAGGCTATTTTATTTTCTAATTTCTTTATGAATCATTACGTGCTTTTGTTTATTTTCCTTATTCCTCTTCTGTTGTTGTTTATCATGCCAGTCACACTCTGACTGCAATGTCTTGTGATGTCCATTTTGAGTGCTAACTGCTAGGCCTCTTCTACTTACATTAACCCTCCAATTCTTATTCCTTTCCTCATCCCAGTTTTTGTGAGCCTCCTCCTTCCATTCTCTAATTCTACTTTTTCCATTTTTTAGAGGCGCCTTTTTCTCATAGTGTACCGGTATTCCATGCCCCTCCTGCTGGCCTCAAGGCTCTTGTTCATGGGGCATTACTGCATGAATCTTGCCTCAACTCTGCATGTATTTCCATCTCTACAATTTGGAAAATGTTCTACTCTACCAGTCAGAATTTCAGATTCAATCTGCAAAGCAAAACACTGATATCTAAGAGTTAATGTGGGTCCTTGAACCGTACAATGTTGAATATGGAAGCCTGTTGGTGACTAAAGGTGGGAATGGCTGCAGAATAACCAACATATAGATCAGAATAGGGGAATGAAATCTTAAAGCAGCAGAAGAGAGCAACAAAATGTGAAAGCCAGAATGCAAGGTCCAAAGTTGGAAGGACTATTTATCTAAAATTAGTGAAGTTGATGTCAAACACACAATTTTAAAGTATCTTATTAGAAGATGTGATCTGGTATCTATCTTTTGACAAAATCCAAGACTCAATCTTCCAATCATCTCTCTATAAGAATGGGCATTCATGTTAAAGGGCTTTATTAAAACAAGATCACACCAGTTTGCAGTACAGTATTGCTCTTGTTCTTGCAATCGAGCAAATAGGGAAGAAATGGTATTTGTTGCTAAGCAGCTTTTTATTAAAAAAAAGGAACAAAAATTAAACAAATAGTATATCATGCAGAATAAAGCCAGAGAAAATTTACAACCCAGAGGAAGACCATTTGCACCCTTTGAGTCCAGGCCCTGAAATTGGCCCACACAACCTAACCGCACCTTCCAGACTCTGCTCCCTAGCCTGGAAATGCACAGTCTTTCAGGTTGTGTTTTGTCCTGGTCACACTGACACAGGAAGGGCATGGAGGCTTTGGAGAGGATATATAGAGCATCATGAGGATGTTTCCTGGATTGGGGTGTGTATTAGGTATAAGCAGACATTGACAAACTTGGATTGTTTTCTCTGGAGCGTCAGAGATTAAAGGGTGACCTGATAGAAGTGTATAAAGTTAAGAAAGGTCGAGATAGGATAGTCATAATATTTTTTTTTAATCCCCAGAGTGGAAATGTCAAAAATTAGAGGAGTTTAAGTTTAAGGTGAAAGGGGAAAGTGTAAAGAAGAAATGAAAGATTTTTACATAGAGTGGTGAGTGCTAACAGGGAAGGGGAATTAGACAATGAAGAATTTGCTTCCTGAACACTTTTGGGTATAGTTTATAGATTTTGGGTATCTGATCAGGAAAATAAACGTAGAATTTTATTTTTGCGTACCGATTTTTATATACAGAGTATTTTTCTGATTACCTGCATTATTTTAAGTCTACTTCAAGCCTTCAAAACTATAAAGTGCAAAACCTTCTGCATTGGCACTTCTTCCCTGCTGCTCTTGGTGCGGTCAATGACGAGCATGTTGAAAAGTTTCACCAGGACCTTACAACCATAGAAAAGTGGCATCAAGGCAGCTGAAGTCCATCATTGCTGGCTGACTATAGTTTACACTGAGACGAGAGGCAGCAGATGCTGAGTTCAAATGTAAACCAGCAGCAAATCAGGTCAGTCAAAATAACGCAATGTTTCAGCATCATTATGCGATTAAACATGTTAAATTCAATAAATGTTAATTTAATGTTTCTCCAACATCCTACGGGATACAACAAATCTGAAATTACCTTTGTGTGCAGCTTGAAGTTGTCTGTCGTAAACCACCATTTTCTTTCAGGAAGTAAACCTCTTCAAAAACAAAATTGTTATCCAGTGTAATACTTAGGAGACATCATCAGGCAGGAAAAAGAGGGATATGGAATTTGTGCAGGCAGATTAGCATCATGGTGAGATGAACAGCCTGTACCTGTGATTTATATACCCATCCACATAGTTTTAACTTCACTGAAGTGGATTCCACTTCATTTGGACAATCAGTCCTGGAGTTTTTCTAATCCTTCAAATAATCATTTCAAATCTCCACCCTTTCTATTGAGGATAAAGAAAAAAACACCATCCTATTTATTCTTTCCAAGACCTTCATAGTTTTATGTAACACAATTAAATCTCTCCCCTGAAAACAAAACCAATTTTTCCAATCTTTGCTTATGAATAATATTCCCAGTATCAGCAAGATCCTTGTGGATCTGAGCCTATCTAAATAAACCTCAAGTTATTACCTAATATTGTAAATAGTGCAAGTATAAGATGCTGCTCTTCTATTCCATACTTAGCTTCTGTAGGAACTCTATTGAGAGCATCCTGACCGGATGCATCACAGTGTGGTATAGTTGCTGCAGAGAAATGGATCAGAGGTCAATCCACAGGACCATAAGAGGGGCATGGAGGAGTCTTCCACACGCCCCCCCCCCCCCCACCACATCGACATGATCTACTGAGATCGATGTCTGAGAAGGCTTGCAAAATCACTGAGGAGTCCTTCCACACCACACACAGCATCTTTCAGCTACTCCTGTCGGGAAAGAGATAACAGAGTGTCAGAGCCAACACCTCCAGGCTGAGGATCAGCTTCTTCCCACAGGCTGTGAGAATGCTGAACGAGCAAAGGAACTGCTCACACTGACCATCCGAGACTCTCATATTTATGAAGCAATATCTATTTATTTATTTACTTATTTGTAGATACAATACTTGCCTTGTATTGTTTGTCTGTATGTGTGTTACATCTGGTTGCGTGCCTGCATGTTTTGCACCGAAACCATAAAAAGCTGTTTCATTGGGTTGTACTTGTGCAATCGGATGACAACTTGACATAACTTGAAAAAAACTCATAAAGGAAATCATCCCATTGGTTAGTTTCACCTTACTGACCTTTCTTAAATAAAAAGTCAACATCTTTGATAGAAAAGTAGAGTGCATTTTAAATAATGAGATATTGAAAGGTATACCTGATTTGCTCTCTTCTATTTCCTTTGGCCCTGTTCCACCTGATACTGTGTTGGAGATGGCACATCTAAGGACATGAGTCAGGGTCGATGCCATGGGGGTGTATTCGCTGGCCATGTCCCTCCAAGTGAGTTATTGTGCCCACCCACCCGGCCTGACACTGCCGCCACCACACCCCCAGACCGATGTTGCCGCACCACGTCCCCCGTTCCAACACTGACGCAGCCACTCCCGCCCCCTCTGACACTGCCGAAAAATCGGTGCCCTCTCCACCGCAGTTATCCTAATACCCCTCAATTAGATTTGTTTTGACACTGACTCTGCTTTGTGTGAGTTTTATTTAAATATGTTAGTTGTAGAAGGGATGAAGTGAAGGCAGCAAAGCTCGTGAAGTATCAGTTGTCGAGGGAAAGAATATACCATCATCTTCAGCAAAGCAATGTAAGGATAGAGAAAGAAAGAGGAAAGACGGCAAAAGGAAATGGATGAATCAGACTCATACACGTTAGTATACACAGTAAGAGATGCAGTGAAAAAGTAAGGTAAGTTTTAAATGTCAATTGCAAAGGACATCTAATAATTTACTGCCTGTAGGAGTTAAACTCCACAAAATATCCATTCTGGACTGGAGGATTTAGGTTGGAGTTCAGAATCATAAATTTCATTATTAAAAATGTACTTGCACTAACAAGTATCATGCCTAATTCTCAGCAGCAAGTTAGAAACCAATGCAGGAGTTTTCTGCTATTCAAAAAAAAGTTGTGAATGGTGTGTCATTTAACAGGACTCAGGGCAAAGCAGCACAAAACACTGAGAAGATGTGGAGGGAGGGGGAGTTGTCGGGTGGGATTCAAAATCCATGGGAAATTTCATTGTGATTTTTGACAAATTGGACATTGGACACATGGGTGGCATGTCCATTTGTATGGAACATGGTGCAGCCTGCAAAGCAAAATTTAAAAACTTAGGTTCCTATTCTGACAACTCTTTACCACAGATGATTGTTTACCGCAATTTCAACTCTAGTTCCATAAGCATATCCTAAGCACAGCTGCACAAGTGCCAATTATATAATCAGAAGCAAATAATTTGTTTTGAAAATGGACATTCTATTTGATTATTTACTTCTCTTGATCTACATATTCTATCAGCCAATCTTGTAAACAGAGCCTATGGGAGATCCCAGGAAACCATAGTATGTTTGCCAATGTATTCTGGAATTAAATGTTTCAAGACCTTGTGGCTAAGTCGTAACTCCTGCCACCCTCTTCAGTTTAGCTGAATATCTATCAGCATATAATTTCTTCACATCCAGTAATAACAGAACAAATATATTCATGCTTCAGGCTACAAACAAATAGATTTTCTGCTTTTGCATTAAGCAAATAAAATGAATGGTACTGAATGGGGGTAGAGGGTCAACATCAATCAGGAAAAATATAAATCAGAACAAGTCATGAAATTTGATGTTTTGCGGCAGCGTCAAAATGAAAACATTCATATCATAACCATCTTGTGACATTACTATAACAATAATAGTTTATGAAAGTAAGGCAGTGTCTTTGGTTCATTGATTATTCAGGAATCTGATGGCAGTGGGGAAGAAGGTGTCCATTGTGTCGTTGAGTGGTCGTCTTTTGGCTCCTGTACCTTTTTCAGTATGATAGCAGATTGATGAGGGCATGGCCTGGGTTGTGGGCATTTTGAGGATAGAGGCTGCCTTTTTAAGACACCCTTCATGTAGATGTCCTCGATGGAGTGAAGTCTGGTGCCTGTGATGTCGCAGGCTGAGTGAACAACCCTCTGGAATTTATTCTTGTCCTGAGAGTTGGCGCCTCCAAACCAGGCAGTGATCTAACCAGCAAGAATGCTTTCCACGGTACACCCATAGAAGTTTACAAGAGTCTTCAGTGACATACTGAATTTCCTTAGACACCTCACAATGTATTTCCGTGGACGAGCCTTCTTTGTGATTACATCAACGTGGAGGCTCCAGGACAGATGTCGACATCCAGGAATTTACCCTTTCCACTAATGAACCCTTGATGAGGACTCTGTTGTGTTCCCCTGACTTCCTCCTGAAGTCCACATTCATCTCAGTTTTGCTGACGTCGTCATTACACTATTCAATGAGCTGATGTAGCTCCTCCTGTATGCTTGCTCATTGCCGACTGTGATTCTGCTGACAACTATCATTGAGATACTGCTTCGATGTGCAAATTATGTTTTGGACACAACAAATTCCATGGGTAGCCTGCCCCATTGTATTGAACATGGTGCAGCCTGCCCCATTGTATTGAACATGGTGCAGCCTGCAAAGTTGGACTGAGCATTGTATTACTTACACTGCAATGCCGAAAGTGAACCACTTGCACAAGTAGTCCTGGAAGCTTTTCAAGTCTTTTTTTCTGTGCTGCCTCGCTCTGGTTGCCTGAAAACAACTCTATCCCCCAACTCCCCACCTCTACTGCTGGATTGCCTTACCTTCCCTTCAGCCTCCCTCATCAAACTTCCTGCTTGGTTTTTAGGCTGGCAAGTTGGTAAGTCCAGCTTGCATATAGAATGCCATGTACTCTTCTAATACCACATTCACTCTTGACATTGCTGGGCTTGTTTACATTAGTTGCCTTTATTGAGTGGGACCTTGAGTAGAAAAGTAAGGAACTTGTATTGCAGCAATGTATAACATTGATCGGGCCATTCTCGGAAGACTGTGTGCAATTCTGGTCACCCCATTACAAGCTGGATGTTGAGGCTTTCGAAAGAATGCCAGGATTATGTCTGGATTAGAGGGTTTGATCAAGAAGGAGAAATGGGGCAAACTTGGTTTCCATTTCCAGGAGCATCAAAGGCTGAGGGGTGACCTGATAGGTTTGTAAACTGATGAGAGGCATTGATAGCATAGACAGTCAGAATCTTTTTTTACCCCAGTTTCAAAATGGGACATACAGAATTACAGGGTATATGTTTAAGATGGAGCATGAGGTATTGGAGGGGTGGGAATTTAAGGGAGAAGATAGGGACATATTTTTTACATAGAGAACAGTCAGTGACCAGGAGTACTGGTGGAAGCAAACTCGGTAGTAGTGTTCCAGAGAGACTCATGATATGCGAGCAAGAGAGAGAGAGTATTGTATGGAAGCAGCAGAGTTATATTTTACCTTGGGCCTCACGTTCAGTTTGACATTGCTGTGCTGTACTGTTCTATGTTGTACATTATATTCTGCTATAGAATTTATATCCTTAAACTATCACGAACAACTAAAACACTTAAGACACACATGTCAAACTCAGGCCCGCAGGCCAAATTTGGCCCGTGATATTATATTTGGCCCGCAAGATCATATCAAATATGTATTAGAGCTGGCCCGCTGGTCGCCGTGCCAGTATAGCGCATTTGTAATACTACAAATCCCAGAATGCTTTGCAAATGCGTTGGCGCCAGCCCGTCAGCCCGCTAATCGCCCCCACCTCTTCGGTTTACTTTCATTAGCACCTGCGACCTGTCGCCTAACTCACATGTAATAAATCCCTTACGAAAAATGGTTAAACGAAAGACAGAAAACAGGACTTTTCAAGACAGGTGGGAGGCAAACTATATGTTCATCATTTTAAAAGACAAACCTGTTTGTCATTGAAGCAAGTTGTTATTTTTTGACTTGTTGGCTTGTGAAAAAAAATACATTTAAAAGGAGCTTAAAGGCTATAGAGAAATATTATTTATTGAATATTTTATTTCTCATTTGTTAATGCTTCTTCTGGAAAGAGTTTAACCAAAACTATTATTAAACATTTATTTTAATAAGAAAAAGTTTAACATTACATATGTTGAAAGAAGAGAAAACATGCAGATGTTGTTGAAAATTTTCAATAAATATTTAGTTTGGCCCACGACTTAGTCCAAGTTTTTAATTTTGGCCCTCTGTGAATTTGAGTTTGACACCCCTGACTTAAGAGATCATCAAAATTTTGAATATCACTCCTTTATTATGGAATGTACATTCACATCATTCGTAACTAATCCTGAATTTCCACAAAACATGCTGGAGAAATTCAGCCGGTCGCACAGCTTCTATAGGAAGTAGAGGGTAACCAACGTTTCAGGCCTGAGCCTTTTGTCAAGGTAAGAGCAAAAACACAAGCAAGCAGCTGAATAAAAAGGAAAGTGGGGTAGGGAAGGAGAGGAGGGAGGACAGCTAATAGGGATCATAGGTGGATATTAGTAGGAGAATAGTAGAGAAAATAGATGATGGGAGAGGGGGGGAGCCCTCTGAATGGAGCTGAAGGAAAGGAGACTGAGGGACAGGGAAGGAAAGAGACTTGGGGGAGGGGTTTAATGGAAACTGGAGAAGTTAACGTTAATGCCATCTGGTTCAAGAGTGCCCAGATGGAATATTAGAATATACACAATAAGCTCCTTAGCTTTGCTGAAGTTCAGAGCAATATTATTGTCCTGGCAGCACACAACCAGGTTCCCGATCTCCATTCTATATTCTGACATCATTTCCTGTTATTTGGCCAACAGCAGTTGTGTTATCAGCAAATGTATAGACTGCATTGGAGTCAAACTCTGCGATGTGATCATGAGTGTGAAGGAACTAGAGCAGGGGCCTTGGGGTGCCCCTGTGTTAATGCTCAGCAAGGAGGAGGAGATGTTACTAATCCACACTGATTGGGGTCTGCTGATGAGAAACTCAAAGACTCAGTTAGAGGTAGATGGACAGAGTCCTAGATCCATAACCTTGATGATTAGTTTGGCTGGTATGATGTCCTTTAACTTCAAAATGTGGTCACTTCTCATAACTAAAATAACATGTTCTCCACAATTTTCTGGTGTATATCCTTTATAGCTTTGGGCCCTGAAGGTTTTCTTCTGGACTAAATAGTAAAAGTGCCCCTCTGGGGAACACAATGAATTCTAGGGATCTCCTCCAATCACAAGCAAATACCTTGCCAACATTCACCAAGCTGCTTGGGGCAATTCCCATTGGTTCCCTCGTTCTCTCTACCTATACCGGGCAAGATTGTCAACGGGACGGAGCCTCATTTCAGTGAAGCTCTTGAAATAAAGTTGCCGGTGACCTCACATCATGAAGCCCAGATGAGGTCATTGTTCACTTTTTCGGATGCATGGCACTTTGTGGGCCTGCAGGTGAATTCATGCCTCTACCTTTTTCTGAACATTAAGTCAGTGTTAATGTACGATCTCTGTCATTTGTCATCCTTAACCCATGAGTGCTTCAAAGAAGAGAAAGAATTCTATAAATAATTTGATGCGAATGTAAATGCATCGGTTTTCTTTTTGTTTGTCCAACCAAATTCAGTTGAACTGGCATATGAACTGAACACCTCTATGGGAAGTAAAAGAAAAATGTAACTTTATTGTGAAATAAAACAGCTTCAGGTGAAGCAATGTAAGCAGCAAGGCAAAGAGAAATTGAGAAAAGAGAAAACAAAATGACTAGCTAAGTCCCCAGATGTAAAGCAATAATCAATGTTCGAGTTATTTCCTGCAGCCAAGAGCAGTGTTTTTTTTTTCTTTTCTTCTTTTGATTGGACTGCTTCCTAAGATAACTTGTTTCTCTGGAGTTTTTTTGTGTGATGCACAATTCCTTAAAATCTTGAAATTGACTTTAAAGTTCTGGACGATCATTGGAGAGAAGTGCCAGTACCTACCTAATAGGGCTCAGTAATGAGCTCCTCTGAGCAGACTTCAAGTCTCAAACCAGGTATATATTGAAACTCTGCCCCTTCACTTTGAAGTTTCAGCTTTACTGTACCTTGCAACCTCTCAATATTCATGTAAACTGGAATTTTTTAGTTATCCTTGACTAGCTCTTCATATAATTCTGTAATATTGAATCTCTGTAGGTAATACCACGGTAAATAACTGTTTCACTCATTCGTTGCGCTCAAACTAATCTTGCAGTCCTCACATAACTCACCCTGATCTGAGGGGAATTTTAATTTAAGCAGAATATTCCAATGTAAAATTTTCATTTCTTTCTTTATAACGAAAGAAATGTGAACACTTCTGAGAAAAGAGTGATGTATTCCTTGGCTTCAAGCAATATTATGCTCTGCTGACGGTTGAGAAACATATTAATTAGTGAAGAGTCAAGCGCGGGAAGGGGAATGGAAGGGCATATTGAAAAGCTCAGTTGGGACTAAAGCATCCTCTTTTAAGAAATAATTTGACTGAGTAATAGATAAGTTTTTTCGGATTTAAAAAAAAAAATCCAGTTTGGAAATGGCATTTAGAAATAGCCAAAACTGCACATCATTTGGGCCACCTTATTTAAGAAAAGATGGTTGCTTAGAAGAAAGTTTAACAAAGTTTCATTTAACAAATTCCTAGGTTGAGGGGCTTGTCTACTCATGAAACACTGAACAGATTTGTACTTGCTGGCCTTTAGAAGAAAGGGTGATTGTAAGGCTTGACTGGTGTTTGTTGAAACAATTCTTTAATGTCATGAGTACCTGCCAACAATATCATTTCAAGATCCAGACTTTAATCACATTCTGGGTGAAAATAGTTGTTCATCAGATCCCTTCTAATTCTTCAGCCCTTACCTTAATCTTCTGCCCTATGGTCAATACATCTCTGCCGAGAGTTTTCACTGTGTACACTATCTACGATCATCATAATTTGGATACTTTCAACGTCTTCTCTTAGCCTAATAGATAAAAAAAACAAATCCATTATAGTTGAAACATTTTATCACAGGCCACATCACGGTGGATCTTCTCCACTCCCTCTCCAGTCTGATCACATCCTTTCTATAATGTGGCAAACAGAATTGTGCCTTCTACTCTGGTGTGAACTTACCTATATTACATTAATTTAGACCATAACCATTCTAGTCTTCTGTCCCTTGACCTAGTTTCTGCAGATACACATTCCATACACATTCTCAATTGCCTTGTACTTCCCAGTGCCTTACCATTCACTGTGTGTATCCTTGATTGTTTCATCCTTACAAAAAAAACCATGTTTCCATATCAAGGACTTTTAGAAACAGTTAAAGTACATCTAAATAATTTAAAATATTTAAAAAATTTATATTTAAAATAATTTAAAATATATCCCAGTTATGTGAACTAATTGAAAACATTAATATTAATATTTTTTAAAGTGATTCACATGAAGATTGGTAACCATGCAACTTTTTTGCACAAGAGCAATGGCTGGTTGCCAGCCAAGGTATCGCTGATCTGATTGAAGGCAGGAAAGGGCTTGAGCAGAAGATCAGATGTGCCATGGAAGCATAGGCGTATCTAGGGTATGCCATGTGGAGGAGAGAACAGGGGCGTCACTTACCTGCCCAATGTCTGACTCCCTAGCTCAATTATTCATCTCCATCCCAGGGATGCAGGGCTACGCTGTGGGGCTCATTTGAGACATTACAGAACTCAGCAAAGGATCTTCAACCCATAATGTTATGCTGACCTATTCTACAACAATCTAATCCTTCCCGACCACACAACCATAACTCTAATTTTTTTCTTATATCCATGGGCCTATCTAAGAATCTTTTGAATGTCCCTATTATACCAGCCTCCACCATGACCCCCATCAATGCATACCAGGCCCCCACTCACTTACCTCTGTCATCTCGCCTAAATTTTCCTCCATTTACCTTGAACAGCTGTCCTCTGGTATTTGTTACTGCCTTCCCATGACCTGTTGAGTTTCTTCAGCACTTCTGCTTGTTGCACTTGACCCAGTTCCTGCAAATTCTCTTGTTTAACTCTGTCTAGGCAACATCCTGGTGAATTTCCTCATCACTCTCTCCAGCGCAACCTGCAGTGTGACAACCAGAAACAACGCACAATGCTCCAAGCACCAAAACATTATTTTGTAAACTTGCAGCATAACATTGCAATTCTTCTATTCCATGAAGTCAAGCATACCATATGCCCTCTTCACTACCCTATCCACCTGCATTGCTGGTTACAAGGAGTGTGGTCTGGATTCCTAGGGATCTCTGTTTATCAACATTCTTTAGTACCCTACTTACTTGTCCTTTTCCTATTTGACTCATCAAAATGCATCACCTCACACTTGATGGGATTAAATTTGCATTTGGCAATGCTCCACTGAACTTTCTATCTGTTCTATGTCTTGCTGTAGCCTTAGGCAATCTTCAATGCTATCTAAAAAACCAACAAAATTAGTGTGATTTGCAGACTCACTAATCATTCCTATTACATTCTCATCCAAGTTATTAATATATCACAAACAGCAAGGATCCCAGATCTGATCTCTCCAGAACATCACAGACTTCCAATCAAGAAAGAATCGTTCCACCGTTACACTCTGCCTGAGATTACTGAGGCAATTTAGGATTCCGTAGACCTGCTCACCGAGGATCCCATGTGCCTTAAGAACTTGCAAGGAATATCCCTCATTCAGTCTTCAGCTCGTAGTGGACTGAGTAGTCTTTCCAGGATTGATGGTTCTTCCTGCTCACCATTTAGAACCCTTTTCAGTCTTAGAAACAGAATAGTTCTACTTCCAGCATTTGGCATCGAGTTACTACTTAGGTTGATGGGTTAAATCCAGAATTGGATTGTAAACATGTCCAAACTCAGCAATAATTGACACAAGGATGGTAAGAGTTGCACTGAATGACCACATAGATGCTTGTTCAGAAAGGAAAATCTTTATATTAGCACTAAACAGAGTAGGATCTACCACCAATATGTCTCACGTCTAATTAGTATTTTCCTCCGTACTGTCACTCACCTGGAAATATTTAAATTGAATGTTTCTCACCCTGTAAAACATTATATGTGCTAATAGGTTAAAAAAAAACTCTGGAAGTTGGATGTTTGCATCTGACATAGACACAGCAACATGATTCCTAGGAATTTAACTGCAGTCTTGCAGTTAACAAACCTGAAACTTTTATAAATTGTGAACACATTGCCACATTAAAAAGATCTCACATTTGGGAACTTTATCTAACCCAATTATTTTATTATATAGCTTTAATCATCAGGCTTCAGTTCATGATCTTCTGAAAGCAACATTTCTCCAAGGAAACTCGTATTACTATTCTGGGAAGACTAAAGAGAATCTATTTGAAATGAACAATGACATACGAAGATGATTGGTGAAATCATTCAATTGCAACAGTGGCTTACAACAATCAGACATCATGGCCACAGTTTTTTATAAAAATTTGGAGAAAGTACCTAAGACCAAGGCTTTGACTAAAGGCCTTTCAGCAAAGTGTTGAAAAAAAAATTAAAAATAGATTTTCAAATCTGTGGCACCTTTCATGAACCCAGCAATCATTTCAAGGCTCTTTGCAATCAAACTCTTTCCCTGCAGCTTTGCCACTATATTGTATTGTAAGATGGTAGTCTAATTGCTTACAGTCAGATCACACAGCAGTATAAAATTATAAGGAGTGACTGGATAGCCTGG
The DNA here is from genome assembly GCF_036971445.1 of Narcine bancroftii. Lineage (NCBI taxonomy): Eukaryota > Metazoa > Chordata > Chondrichthyes > Torpediniformes > Narcinidae > Narcine > Narcine bancroftii. The sequence goes on from NC_091472.1 coordinate 31,649,170, forward strand.
GACTTTTCTCCCTGGAGCATAAGAGGCTAAAGGGGGACATTACAGAGTTTTATAAAGCCTTGAGCATCATAAAGACGGTAAATAGTCAAAGTCTGTTTCCCAGGATAACTTGCCACTGTAGCCACTGCTACGCAGATTGAAACTCACCATGACCACGTTGGGGGCTTTCAGCGAACTGTTCTATTCAAACTTCGCCCGCGTCCCTTTAAAGGCGGCCTGAGCTCCGCCCCCGCATCGGCAGTGATGTCACCATGCTTACCCGAGGCGCGCGATATGTTCAAACCCACGCGACATGGAGGTCCCCCGATGGCGCCATCTTCTTGCTGCTGCCCCACCGGTGTGGCAGTACAAGTGGGGCCGGTTCGCCACGAGGATGTGCGCCACCACACCACCATACTTTTCCTTTAACTCTCCAAACTCCAAGTCCTTCTCCCTGGTGAGCAGTGATGAGAAATATTTGTTCTGGATCTCGCACCTACCTTCAGCCTTCACACATAGATTATCTATCTAGACCTTTGTAGCACTATCAATCAACCATATTAGACAGAGAGTTGTGATTAATAGGCTTTAATCACCTTAAGATATCAACACATCTCACATGTTGCTGGCCCGGTTACAAGGCAGATACAGATGGAGGAGTTTGGGCATAACAGAATTTATGAGGATTTCCAAGGGGAGGAGTCACAGGTGCAGGGGGCGGGCCAGCTCATACAATACATTCATACTGTGACAGATTATATTTTATATTATATATAGATATGTTTTAAAGGAGATGGGGTTTTTAGTTAGGTCACACACAGATACAAACACTTTAAAAAATGCTAGAGCTCTGCTCAAGCCAGGCAGTCCAGGCTCTGAGTGTCTTTGCAAAAACTTTGAAGATGCCTATATTTTAATGCTGAATATTTGTAAAGATTGTTACTGATGTGGCCCACAGTAAAGTACTAAATAAAAATATTATATAAAAAAAGAATGCCTATAAGGACTTCACAGGTAGATGTTAATTGGACATGCTGTGGAATAATGGATTATTGTTTTGGAAAGCAACAGATGAACGAACTCAGAAGATTGGGTCCAGTGCCGCAGTCTGCCTGAGTGCAGTTTGCTATTCTAAGAGGGTCATGCGGTTTTCTCTGAGAGAGAGAAAGAATTCAGTTCTACAGGTTTACAGTTCAGAGCAGCAGCTGGCACTGGAACATGACAAGCTGGCAAGCTTGTGGAAAAACCCCATTTTGAAGAGGGATTGTGAGTTCTTAGTTCAGCCTGGTCAAACCCCTTGTGGTTCATGCAAGAGCAGAGGACTGGCTCTCTAATATTTCACTTGAAATAAGGGAAGGAACTCTGTGGTGACCTGAAAGGAAGAGGTTATCATCTGGAAAACCCTGATGGGCCAAGTTTCTTCAGCAAGGCCCTGAAGTGGCTGTTTGGAAGGAATCAGTTGTTAATGTCCAACGAGCAACAAATCTCTCTGAAAACCAGCAAGAACCTTCCTGAGCCATAATCATTTATTTTTCATGCACCAAAGCCTGGTGACCTTTATAGATGTTAAATTCTGTGCACAGTATAAGAATTGCCTGATACTGGTGAACTTGGAGGAGTGAGAAGTGAGATTGGACTATGAATCAAAGAACTTTTCTGAATTTGTATACACATTACATACAAGTGTGCTTAGAATTAGAAGGGGGTTAAGTTAGGTTAAGTCAAGTTAATAGCAAGAAGTTAAAGTTTGATCTTGTCTTCATGTTTAAAGATAATTAAATGTAACTTTTGTTGAAGTAACCATTTGTCTTGGTGAATATCTATTGCTACTGGGTTTATGGGTCCTTTGGGCTCATAACATTACAGACAGGGCTAATAGCTATACAGTGGTTCCACCACATTTTCCCCTTCTTTTAAGACAAAATCCGGAGGGGTGGTGAGTCAATGTCCATTATAGGTTCAACCTGCCCAGCGGACTCGTTTGTTGCTTCGACCATCTTAAGGTTTGCTGTGGCTCAACTGCTGGCTACCAGGTGGTGTCTTGCAGGGCAGGCTGTGCCTCCGGTGGTTGGAAGGGTTAATAGGACCATACGGTTGCTCGGTCCAGGGCTAGGGCAGGGCACTGGGTGCAATTAGTGGGGCTGGTTGGCCAGGGTTATAGAGAGGAGATGTTGATCGGTTGGTCGAGGGGTCCGCTGCATGTGGGATGTCTCTGATGGCATCTGTGTCCTTCCAATCTTCCTGGTACTCCATGCAAGTGTACTGGGGGTTCGCGTGGAGGAAGTGGACCTTCTCGACCAGAAGGTCAGTCTTGTGGCTCCTGGTATGCCTATGGAGCAGGATGGGCCCAGGGGTCATCAGGCAGCACAGTCATGTAGTTCCCGATGGCAAATTCCTGGGGAAGAAAAAGAGCCTTCCATGCAGTTTCACATTAGTAGCGGTGCAGAGGAGGGACCTGGTGGCATGGAGCTCTTCAGGGATAACTTCTTGTCACTGGGAGATGGGCAGGCCTTTTTCAACCTGATGGTTAGGAGGATTGCCTTCCAGATGGTGGCATTCTCCCTTTCTATCTGGCTCTTCCCCCAGGGGTTATAACCTGTGGTTCTGCTCCTGGCTATGCCCTTGACCAGCAAATACTGGTGCAGCTCCTCATTCATAAACTGGTTGCTATGGAAATAGCAAGGGTATCCAAACAGAGTGAATATGCTGTGTAGTGACTATGACTATGCCCATGGTCATGTCTAGGCAGGGGATGGCGAAAGAAAAGTAGGATTCATTGATGATATTTAGGAAGTATGTGTGGCTGTTGGTGGAAGGGAGGGGGCCATTGAAGTCCATAGTCAGATGTTCGAAAGGGCAAGTGGCTTTAATCAGGTGAGGTTTTTTTGGCCAGTAGAATTGGGAATCTCTGGGTCATTTCCTTGATATCTTCAACCAAGTAGCAGAAGCTATGGGCTCTAATGAAGTGTTGGAGCATGGTGACCCTGGGGTGGCAGATGTGGTCCTAGTGCGCATTGACGCATGTTCCCCAGGACAGGGCATCAGGAGGTGGCACAAGATCTCATTGTTGTAGGTGTTTTGCTCAATTCTCGACCTCATGATCTTATCATTTTTAATTTTTTTCCACTGTTTGTTATTGAACATAAAGGTGACTGCACTTTGGACAGTCAGCAGTGTGAATGGTTTGCCGGTCAGGTAGTACCTCCAGTGGTGCATGGCTTCCACTATGGCCTGGGCCTCCATCTTGATGGCTGAGTGATGGAGTTCGGGGCCCTGGAGAATTTGGGAAAAAATGTCACAGGGCTCCCCACCTGGTTGAGGGTAGCAGCCAGGGCAAAGTCAGATGCATCACTCTCCACCTGGAAGGGGATGGTTTCATCCACAGTATGCATCGCTGCCTTGGCGATGTCACCCTTAAGGTGTGTGAATGCCGCTTGGGATTCTGCTGACAGGGGTAAAGTGGTCAATTTCACCAGGGGATGGGCTTTGTCCACATAATTCGGGATCTACTGGGCGTAATATGTAAAGAACCCCAAGCACCTTTCCAGGGTCTTGAGGGTATGGGGCAATGGGAGTGCCAACAGGGGGTGCATGCAGTCAGGGTCAGGCCCAATGATGCCATTCTTCACCACGCAACCCAGGTTGGCCAGCCGTGAAGTGCTGAACACGCACCTCTTTTGGTTGTATGTGAGGTTGAGGCTTTTGGCAGTCTGGAGAAATTTCTGTTGATAAGTGTCATGATCCTGCTGGTCATGGCCACATATGGTCAGATTGTCTAGAAGGTACCTGGCATAGATAACATTCGTCAGGTTCCGAGCTATCTCTGCAGGAGCTCCATTGTGGCAGAGTAAGTAGAGCAGTCCCTTATCATCTGGAAGACTTGGTGGCTGACCTGAGTGAAGAATAGATCTCATTTGTCTTCCTCACTCTGCACGTTATTGCGTCTCATGAAAGCATTGAGGCAGTGCAGCCATTGATCGAATTTGATGGAGACCTCCGGATTTTTAGGGTGGATGTCCAGTTTTCCGCCCGTATTGCCTTGTCCATGGTCCAAAATTTAAGGTGATTAAATTGTAGCGCTAATTATCAACCACATTAGACAGAGAGTTGTGATTAATAGGCTTTAATCACCTTAAGGCTTCAACACATCTTACATGTTGCTGGCCCGGTTCCAAGGCAGGTACAGAGGGAGGAGTTTGGATATAACAGCCTTTATGGGGATTTCCAAGGAGAGGAGACACGGGTGCAGGGGGTGGGCCAGCCCATACAGTACATTCATATAGACAGTGCTAATAGCTATACAGTGGTTCCACCACAATCTTGAGAGGACCTATTCCTTTTTCACTACCCTCTTGCTTCTAATATACTGATAAAAGGTTTAGGATTCTCTTAAATCCTATTTTAGAACATAGAACATTACAGCACAGTACAGATCCTTCAGCCCATGATGTTGTGCCAATCCATTTATATCTATCAAAGAAATCTAAACCCTCCCTACCTCATAATCCACTATTTTTCTTTCATCCATGTGCCTGTCCAAGAGACTCTTAAATGCCCCTACAATTCTAGCCTTATTACCATCCCTAGCAATACATTCCAGGCATCCACAACTCTGAATAAAAATCTTAACCCTGATGTTTCCCCCTAAACTTTCCTCCCTTCATTTTGTACAGATGTCCTCTGGTGTTTCATACTCCCGCCCTGGGAAAGAGGTGCTGATTATCTTATCTATTGCCTCTCATCATTTTGTAGACCTCTATTAAGTCAGCTCTCATCCTTTTTCGCTTCAAAGATAAAAGCCCTAACTCGGCTAACTTACCTCTTAAGACGTATTTTTCAATCCAGGCAACATCGTGGTAAGTCTCCTCTACACCCTCTCCATAGCTTCCATATCTTTCCTGTAATGAGATGACTAGAACTGAACACAATAATCTAAATGTGGTCTGACCAGAGATTTGTAGAGTTGCAACATTACCTCCAAGATCACTTCATTGATTCTTTATGCCTTCCTAATTTCTTTCTTAAGTTTTCTCCTCCATCCCCTGTAAACCTCATAACTCAATTGATCACAGTTTTCCTAACAGACACTTAACAGAGAGTGGTGGAATTGCTTCCCTTCTATTTTGTTCATCAATCCCACATAGGGCCTCTATCCCAAACCTCCCTCCCTGCCCTCTTTACACTGGCTTCTTTTCTACATTTCTCCCATTTTGATGAAGGGCTTCAGCTTGAAATGTCAACCATTATTTTTCTCCCACTAATACTGCTTGCCCCATTGAGTTTCTCCCGCAGATTGTGTTTGGCTTCAGATTCCAGGCTCTGCCATCTCCTGCGTATCTCCCATTTGGATCAAATAAATAAATTCAAAGCTTGCAATCAGACTACGTTCAACCAGAGGCAACAAAAGTAGAATATCTTCCTACATGCACAGAGAATGAAAATGTATATTTTCTTGGCAATCTTAATTTAAAAATATCGTGAAGATCTCGAGACCCATTTCAAAAATATACATGAGCCAGTGTCCTAAAATTCAATAGAAACAGCTTATCTTATATCATCAATAACAATTCATGTAAAATAACTAAAATTTAGAAATCATACATTGTCATACAACCTCAGTCATACTGTCCAATGTTTATTGGTTCTTTTAAGTCAGTTTTCTGAGACAAAAGTGAGTTCTATGAGTTATAAACTGTGCACAGCCTTCCCTGTCAGGAATGCCTGAGGGCCCTCAATTTCCTTTTGAAGCAGTTCATTTCCACTAAAACTTTCCTCCACCTGAAAGAATTTGTTCTCACCATTAACAACATCTCTTCTGATACCTCTCACTTCATACAAATCAAAAATGTAGCTGAGCACTCAAGAGCCTCCGCTACACCTTCCTTGATGTCGGCTACTTGGCACGGTCCTTGTTCCAAATCTACACAGGCACCACTCCCCAATACTTCCTCTGCCTGTGTCTGAGCATTATATATAAATATCATTTAGACCTGATAAATCTAAAAAAAAAATAGATCTTCCACTACTGAACTGAATCTTAATTTTGTTTCTTTATGGGGTTCCTTTCTCAATTATTTTCAAAATTTGTAAGATTAACTATTTTCTGGTTTATGACCCCATTGGTTACCTTATTTCTTTTTTATTATCGGTAGTGGTCTTTCCATGTTAAGCCAATAGCCTCTGTAGGATGGGGTTAGATAAGTCAAATAGTAGTATAATGTTTTATTCTACTTCTTTTTAATGTAACATAGGTGACTATACCTTCTTTATTATTCTAAAATTTATAAATCACTGTTGATGAAGCCAAGGTACCTAAAGAATGTGAAGATATTGTGGAGGGCCTTGATAGATTAGACTCTGATCATGTCTGGACATGGGTTGGTGAAATGGATACGGGAGTGTTCTTCAATGATTGTAAGGAAGTAGATATTCAGGTTGGAGAAGAGGAGGGGCCCCTTGAAATCAATGCTTAGGCACTTGAAGGGTGGGTTGCTTTGATCAGGTGCGCCTTGTCCAGTGGATAGAACTTAGGTTTGCATTCAGCACAGCCTGGCAGTTTTTATTCATTGTCTGGACTTCCTCAACTGAATATGGTTGGTTTCTAACTCTGATAAAATGGAGAAACTACTTACTCCAGGTTGAGAAATGTTATTATTGGAGGGTCTGCTGTCTGTCCATTTGAACAGTGGCACAAGTCCCTCAGGATAGAGCATCCAGGGACTTGTTAAGTTTGCCAGGGCAGTAGAGGATGTGGACAGTTCAATTCTCCACAGGATGATCATATCATTCTTGATTTTACCCCCAACTTAATATGACACATGAATGTGACTGCTCGTTGATCCGTGAGGAGAGTGAATTGTTTTCCAGTGAGGTAGTTTTCCAAGTAGCGTACTGCCTCCACAATGGCCTGGGCCTCCTTCTCAAAGGAGAGTGGCAAACTTCAGGGCCTTGGAGGGTGCATGAGAAATAAGCAACGTGTCTGCCCGCTTGGTTGAGTGTGGCACCAGGGCAAAGTCAGCTGCATTGCTCTCCACTTGGAACAGTGTGGTCTCGTCTATGGCATGCATGGTTGCCTTGGTGATGTTGACTTTAATATGGTCGAATACAACTTGGGCTTCTGCTGGCAGTGGGCAGTTGACCAATGGGCGAATCTTGTCCGCATAGTTGCATAATTGGGGACCCATTGAGCGTAATATGAGAAGAACCTGAGCCATCTCTTCAGTGGTTTGAGGGGATGTGGGATAGGTTACTCCAGCAATGGATGCATGTAGCCAGGGTCGGGGCCAATGGCACCTTTCTTGGCCATGCTTGTCATGCTATCCGGACACATCTTTGTTCTCATTATAAGTAAGATTCAGGCATTTTGCTGCCTGAAGGAACTTATGGAGATTTGCATTGTGATCTTGCAGATTGTGGCCGCAGATGGTTACATTATGTATGTATGGTACCGCACGGATGGCAGTCTCTTCAATCTGAGGCGCCTGCAAGCTCACACCAAGACACAAGAGAAACTTGTCCGTGAACTACTCTTTGCAGACGATGCCGCTTTAGTTGCCCATTCAGAGCCAGCTCTTCAGAGCTTGACGTCCTGCTTTGCGGAAACTGCCAAAGTGTTTGGCCTGGAAGTCAGCCTGAATAAAACTGAGGTCCTCCATCAGCCAGCTCCCCACCGTGACTACCAGCCCCCCCACATCTCCATCGGGCACACAAAACTCAAAACGGTCAACCAGTTTACCTATCTCGGCAGCACCATTTCATCAGATGCAAGGATCGACAATGAGATAGACAACAGACTCGCCAAGGCAAATAGCGCCTTTGGAAGACTGCACAAAAGAGTCTGGAAAAACAACCAACTGAAAAACCTCACAAAGATAAGCGTATACAGAGCCGTTGTCATACCCACACTCCTGTTCAGCTCCGAATCATGGGTCCTCTACCGGCATCACCTACGGCTCCTAGAACGCTTCCACCAGCGTTGTCTCTGCTCCATCCTCAACATCCATTGGAGCGCTTTCATCCCTAATGTCGAAGTACTCGAGATGGCAGAGGTCGACAGCATCGAGTCCACGGTGCTGAAGATCCAGCTGCGCTGGGTGGGTCACGTCTCCAGAATGGAGGACCATCGCCTTCCCAAGATCGTGTTATATGGCGAGCTCTCCACTGGCCACCGTGTCAGAGGTGCACCAAAGAAAAGGTACAAGGACTGCCTAAAGAAATCTCTTGGTGCCTGCCACATTGACCACCGCCAGTGGGCTGATATCGCCTCAAACCGTGCATCTTGGCGCCTCACAGTTTGGCGGGCAGCAACCTCCTTTGAAGAAGACCGCAGAGCCCACCTCACTGACAAAAGGCAAAGGAGGAAAATCCCAACACCCAACCCCAACCAACCAATTTTCCCCTGCAGCCGCTGCAACCGTGTCTGCCTGTCCCGCATCGGACTTGTTAGCCACAAACGAGCCTGCAGCTGACGTGGACTTTTACCCCCTCCATAAATCTTCGTCTGCGAAGCCAAGCCAAAGAAAGAAAGAAAAAGTATGTATGGTAAGGTGACCTGCAGATTATAGTGGCCCACCATGCGGTCCATCTCCCACTGTGCTTGATGAGTCATTGTCTTACTGTTGATCTTATCTAAGATTCTTCTCCCAGGGCTGAAGGATAAGTGATGGAAGGATTCCAACATTCAGCAGTGGAGCTGATAAAACAGAAGGAATTGTGAGCTGAGCAAGAAAAGGAGGGTCACACCTTCAATTACCTCATTCCAGCTCCACCTCTATAACACACCCCTTTTCATGAAAGCCAATATATGGGAGTTAAATCAGGCAAGAAATAAAAAAAGTCATCATCCTCCAATCTGAAAATCAGCAATCCCTTTACTCCTTCCACCAAGCCAATGTTGTATTTCTCCATGTCATCTAACTTTCTAGACCATCCTATCATGTGGAACCTTGTCAAAGGCTACGATCAATTCCATAGTTCCTTCACAAGAACCTCAAGTTAATAAATGCAATTTTATGCTTTCTTCAAACAGGTATTGATTACATAAACAAAGAAATGATGTTGAATGTATGAAACAACATTTTGTGAGCTTTAGGGCATCAATTTAGATTTCTATTAGTAAATCTTATGAGAATGAAAACGTGGATAAGCCATTTTATTAATTTTGAAAAATGGTTTATAAAAATTGGATATTTGTTCATTGAGTTGTGGAAGATTATGAGTGAAAATCATAATTATTATTAAACATTAAAGACTGAATGGAGATTTTTTTTTGCATTTGACAATTCAGCAAAAATATGTTCTTTTTTAATTAGTTAGCAGGTATTTTGTATATAAACACCTCTTTGAAGATAGTACATTCTACAATGAGCTATTGTTGAGGTAAAGATCATAAAAATCACTTATGCCATTGAATAGTTATTTGAAAAGGGCAAGTCTAAGGCAATGTAACGAAGAATGGGAAAACTAGGATTAAAGTAAACCACTATAATTGGACAGCAGCCCTGAAGAAGCTTCAAAAGGCTTTTGCAATTTAATATCTAAAATTCTATTTGATATGAAATGGAGGCAAGTGTCTTAAGCTACAGATTGGCAGCAACATAAATCCTCTGCATAATAACAGCTAGATAAATGGATATTTTTTTTGTTTATCTTTTCTTGTTAACTTGCTGAGAAGATATAATTTTTTTCAATTTTCTCCTGGTATTGACCTGGCAACCATTTGATGAAACTGTCTGAATAAATGAGGCAGCTCAGCAACATCAAATGCTTTACAGGCATGCTACCCCTCAAGTCTCTCCTGACGTTTAATAAGGTCACAGCTGATCTAATTGTAACCTCAGCTCTGCATTCCCATCTGCTCATGGTAATATTTCACCCCCTTGCTTATTAAATATATGTCTGCTTCTGTTTTAAAAATATTCAGACCAGAGTCTTTCAGAGAGGGTCCCAAAGATTCATGAACTTTTGAGTGAAAACTTTTGTCTCATTTTTGCTTTAGGTGCATGATGCCTTATTTTGAAACAGTGACGCTGTACCAGGCTGTCCCTCTTCACATATTAACATCCTTCCTTAAATAAGGAGACAAGTACCATACACAATACTCCACATGGGGTCTCATCAGTCTTCAATATATCTGAAGCATACTTCTGTATTTAATTCTTGCAATAACCAATAGCATTCCACTAGCTTTAGTGATTATTTCCTCTACCTGCACACTCGTGAATCATGTAATCAAACATCAAGTTCTCAGTTTCTACAATCCCTCACCATTTGCATAATATGCTTCCTTCTGATTTTTCTTGCTAAAATAGTTTCCCATTTTCCCTTATTATAATCACATTGGGCCACTCAACTCATCCTATCCATACTCTTTTATAGCCTCTTTATAGCCACTTTAAAACTCTTCCCTACCTTTGTGTCAGCTTTGATCTCTCGATCATGTTTATTGTCATGCACGTAGAACATAGATACTTAGTATCTGGATTTCAAGCAACTCAATCTCAAACAAGTAGCAAAAAAAATCAAGGAAAATAAACTTTAAAAACAAAAATAAATAAGAATAAAATAACAGGTGAAAAAAATACATAAGTTTAAAATTGCAAAAGTAAATATTCTCTGAAGTAACACATAAACCTCAGGTGAAGAGGGGAGCAAACAGTCAGACAGCTGAGGGCCTTGGTCGTGCTTTGCTCATAGCAGCTGTTTGAATGGAGTTGTGTTTGAATAAAATGGTGTCACACAAGATGAAGAACTGGCTCCTGCTGCTTGCTGTTGGGGTGACTCTCTTAAAGTATCTCCTTATCTCTGTTTAGTAAGAGTAGCCCTGTCAGAGGCTTAATTTGTAAACTTGGGAGAGGGGGGTTATTTATCTATAATATTATTGTTTATCTTTTGGGCAGCTCTGTGGAGGGAGCGGAACCTAAAGATGCAGCAACAGTTAAATGTTTTCAAAAATCGGATTGAAAATAACGTAAGATACTTTAAGGTTTATATAGTCATGCAAATGATTTTTTTTTCAGTATAAGTACAGTATAGTATTTTTGCCTTTTGCCTTTTGAACTGTTTATTGTAATGCTAGTGTTTTAGTAATTCTCAAGCAACTGGAAAATACACTTAACCAACACCCATTGGTGCCACATACCAGGGCTTTTACTGTACACGTCCATGAAAATCCTTACTTGCTGCAGTTGAACGGGAACATTTGTGAAAAAAAAGATAACTACAATACTATACATAATTCAATTAAAAAGACAATGAAAGCAAAAGATAGATGATAAATATTCAGTTATCCTAATGTAAAAAATTAAATATAAATAACTAGGCCTTCTCCCAAGTTATTTATTTTCTGTCCATCAAGTGTACTGTCTCTCTTTGCATGAGCAATCCCATTCCAGAACCCGGTCCCTTGCAAATGCTTTCCTTTCACATCCTTATCCAGCTTTTTCTCAAGGATGCAAATGTATTTACTCACCCTCCCCAAACAATGCATAACTAAAACCCCACCCCGCATGCGCCATGGGAAATTTACGTCTGTTGTTTTTGTTTTCTTTTACCTTCATTCCATGTCCCTTTTTCTTTAACCCTCCACCAACAGAAACAGTTTCTCTTTGTCCATGATGTAATCCTTCTGTCAGCCTTGCAATCTCCTGTATTCCATAGCATTGAATTGTTTATTGTCACATGAACCAAGATGCAGAGAAAAGCTTTGTTTTGCATACTATCCAGGCAAATCAACTAATACCTCATGCAGTAATAAAATAAAATTGAAGGGCTTGGTGTTATAATAAGCCATCAGCTAGGTATAGTGTAACAAAGGCAAATGCCAGGATATGGTGAAAAATACAATTAAAAGAGTGCAATTATTCTCACCAATGAGAGGTCCATTTAAAAGATAACAGCAGGAAAGAAACTGTACTTGAAGCTGGAAGCTTATGTATTCAAGCTTGCCTTTTTGTGCCTGACAGAAGGGGATAAAAGAGAGTATGACTGAGGTGAGATGGGTGCCAATATGTTGGCAGCTTACCTGACACAACATGAGGTATAGACTGAGTTGAATGGGGAAAGTAGATTTGTTTGATGGCCTGAACTGCATTCACAAATCTTTGCAGCTTCTCCTGACCTTGTGATGAACCTGGACAGGAGACTTTCTATGGTGTATCTGTAAATCAGGAGAAATACCAGATTCCACTGTCGATCCATATATCCAATATAACGTCACTGAAATTACTTTGCTATATCCCCTCTGCACCCTCTCCAAGCCTTCACATTGTTTCAAAAGCAGAACTGGATACAATGCTTCAGTTATGGCTGAACTAGTGTTTGGTAAAAGTTCAAAGTGGCATCTTGCTCAAGTAGAAATGTTGGAGGAACTCAGCACGTGTTCAGAGCAGGTAAAGAGATACAATGACATTTCGGGAAGAAGGGCTCAGGTCCTAAACATCAGTTATATCTCTTTACCTGCACTGGACACTGCGAGACCAGCTGGGTTCCTGTAGCATTTCTGTTTTTTAATCCCATCACAGCATCTGCAGATTTTCGAGTTTCACATCTGAATCTTAATTTATAAAGCCCGGTCACTCCTGCTTCCTTTAGTCACTTTCTAAGTCTGCCCTCCCACTTCCAAAGAATATAAAGAATAATTTATATTGCCTCTCATCATTTTTTTTCATGTCGCATTTCTTGGTGTAAAATCTAATCTCCTATTTATCTGCTATTTTCACAAGGCCATCAATGTCACCCAGGTCTTTCATTGCCTTCACTATTTGCTATATCTGCAAAACTAGATGATATTTTGGGTCATCTGGATTTTAGCACGATTCGAAGAAGAGGTAGGGGCTGCCAAATTCTGCAGTTGAAACATTCTACAATGCACAAGGTATAAGGGCATCAAACTACAGAATTGGCCTGTGCAGAGAATACAATGAAAGATCTTTTCTTTGCTCATTCCATTATTTTGAATGGTAGAAATCACTACAAATAGTGTGTGTGGGTGGGTGGGTGGGTGGGTGGGTGGGTGGGCGGGTGCGCGCGTGTGTGTGTGTGTGTGTGTGTGTGTGTGTGTGTGTGTGTGTGTGTGTGTGTGTGTGTGTGTATGTGGTGTGTGTGTGCATGTGCACGTGTGTAAGAGACTTACTTAGGACCAAGAAAGAAAACCATGGACGTTTTACCGCACTCACAATTAATCTGAATTTTTTCAGTTTTTTTCCACCAGAATTGAATTTCTCAAACAAATAGTTCCACTCAGAATCCTTCAAGAACCACAGTAAAAGGGTTCATTAACTTCCCACTGTTTATAGGAACGGGTGACCACATTCTTGTCATTACCCTTGGGACTATACTTCAAACGCACTTAATTTTCTTTGAAGTAGCTTAAGATCTCTCAGAATTAGATCGTTTATTCATTTTTCATTATTCTCTATATAATCACTTCCATGGATGCTTGTTATTTTCTATTGAACGGTTTATTTATTTCCCAATCGAATTGACTTGTGCGCTTCTCTGTCTAAAATTGAAACAGTGCATCTTCTTGATAACAATGAAGTACCTCGGTTGGTGCTGAAGTCATGACTTTAAACCTTCCGTTGCTTATTAGAGATCATTTATATGTGCAAAGGTTAGCTTTACTGTTGATAGCTATACTATATATAAAGGCTAAACTCAGTTTCATATAATATATATTGTGTGAATGTGTCATTTCTGTAATGTCCTTCTCACTTTTACATATAAACCTTGGAAGCCTGAATATCATGTTAGACACTGCACTGAGGAGTTGACAAAGTCACTTATCTAAAAATAAAAAGTGCACTTTTTGCAGAGCTTCATGTACTTAAGCACTGATAACCATCTGTGAAAGTGTTCTAATCAAGACTTGATTGAGCAGTACAGGTCCATGTAGGTGCTGCAGAGTAAAGAGCAAGAATTAGAACTGAAGAACTCCCCAAAGTGGCAGCAATCTTATGCACAGTTTGATCTCACAAACTGCAGTGCGATTAATGATGGCTTTGGTAGTACTCCTGTTGAGAGAAGTTTGAATGCCATTCTTGAAGTTGTGCAAAGAGATCTTTAGTGTAAACCTTGTATGACTGAAGCTGACTATCATGCATTTGACAGCTACTGATTACCCCAAGTGGTGTGCGGAATTGAGCAGAGTAGTGATGGCACTCAGTGATAATTTGCATTATCTATTTGTCATTTTCCATGAAAAAGTATTTAGTGTCCAACTTAACCTCAGTCAGCAGCTGCACTGCAGTCACTTCAAAAGAATGATGAGCAGAAATAGTACCTCAGAACAACAGACAATACAAAGTGCAGGGTTATTTCCCACCTACTCCTCCGCATTGTCTCAGGTTGAAGTGCCAGCTGATGAAATAGACAAAGATGATGTGGTCAAACAATAATCATGGCTTTTATTTGCAGAAACTCATGGTACAATAACGAAAGACAATAGATGCATATACAGTTATATCCAAGGGGAGTGACCTCAACAGTAGAGATAATGCACAGTCAAGGTTAGTACAGCAAGGCTCGCCAGAGGGGAGACAGGCAGCTTGGCAGACATTCACCACCGTCTCCCCCCGGCAGAAGAAGGGTTAAAACCAAAAGGACATCTGCTAGGAAAGACTGACGCAAGTGATACATGGATGCCATATCTGGCCTTGAAATACTCTAACAGCCAAAATACGCCAGAATCTAGCAAGCAATCGAAATATAATGAGATGTTTTATGAATATGTCAGCCTATCAGGTTGTTTATGAATTCTGATGCTTTGCCTCAAAACAGGTGGATCCTTTGCAATTTTGGGAACTGGTACAGGTCCTGGGTCTATAGTGTGGGAAGGACTGGCTTCTGGACCCGTTCCAGAATCACCAGCGTGAGGCAGTGGAGCCTCAGCATGGCCATCTGAAAGCTGACTAGTGGTCACAGACTGGGGGGGCGTGAGTTCAACCTCTCAGGCTCCCTCTGAGTAGGGGTGTGAGGAAAGGTCGAACCAGGCGAGGCCAGATCTCTTAGGGGTACAGTGTCAGTACTTCCGTCTGGGAACTTATCATGAGCGTAGTCGGGGTTAGTATGCAGTAGCTGAACTGGTTGGACTAGGGGGTCTGTTTTACGGGCCCGAGCGTGGGTCTTCAGCAGCACGGTTCCAGGCTCAGATAAATAGGCTGGCCAGTCCATCACAGTTCCTGATTTCCTAGGAAAGGCAAACATACATTCATGAGGTGTTTGCTTTGTTGCAGAACACAATAAAGACCAAATAGAATGTAGTGCCTCAGGCAGCACGTCCTCCCACCAGGTAACAGGGTAACCATGTGTTTTTAAAGCAACATTAAGACTTCCAGACTGTAGCATTAGCCCTTTCAACCTGCCCATTGCCATGCAGGTTGTAGCTCGTGGTAAGGCTGGTGGCAATCCCCTTTCGTAGCAGGGCTCGCTGGAGTTCAGTGCTCATGAATGCTGAGCCTCTCTCGGTATGAATATAATTGGGAAAACCAAAAATGCTGAAAATTCTGTCAGGTGACTTAATGACAGACGCTGACGAGACGTCAGGGCAGAGTATTGCAAAGGGAAACCTGGAATATTCATCAATTACAGTAAATAAATATACGTTGTTGGAAGGTAACGGCCCTTTAAAATCTAAGCTAATCCTCTCAAAAGGTCAGGTTGCCTTGATGAGAGTGGCCTCTGGAGCTTTGAAGTATTATGGTTTGCATTCTGCGCAAACAGGACAGCTTTTAGTCAGTTTCCTGACTTCTTCCAGAGAGTAAGGAAGGTTGTTAGCCCTTATGTAGTGGAAGAATCTCATGACTCCTGGGTGGCACAGTCTACTATGGATCTCTTTTAGCCCCTCCAGCTGAGCACCAGCAGCAGATCGTGACAACCTGCCCAGTCTGTACTGAATCTCATAATTATGTTGAGAGTTCTATTTGCCAGCGTGCCATCTTATCATTCTTGATTTTACTTTTGTGTTTAATACTGAACATGTAGGCTACAGATTTCTGATCAGTGACAAGAGTAAATTTTCTGCCGGCCACAAAGTGCCTCCAGAAATGAATAGTTTCAAAAATAGCCTGGGCTTCTTTTTCAATGGCAGGATGTTTAAGTTCAGGTCCGCGTAACGTCTGGGAGAAGAATACCACAGGTCTGCCCTTTTGATTAAGGGTTCCTGACAAGGCACAATCTGTGGCATCAGTTTCCATTTGGAATGGGTCATCCTCGTCAATGGACGAGAGTGTAGCTTTGGCAATATCAGCTTTAATTCTCTCGAAAGCCTTCAAGGCCATTGGAAAGAGAGGAAAAGATTTAGTGTCAAACAGAGGACGTGCCTTCGTGGCGTAGTCCCGAACCCATTTGCAGTAGGAAAAGAATCCCATACATCTTTTAAGGGCTTTTGCTGAGTTTGGGGCTGGTAACTTCTTAAGGAGGCCCATTCTTTCCGGGTCGGGGCGGATTTCGCCCTTGCGGACAATGTAGCCAGAATGGGGAGCTCTGTCACGTTGAATACACATTTGCCCTCATTAAATGTAAGGTTGAGTTCTTTAGCTGTTGCTAAAAATTTCTTTAAGTTGTCGTGCTCAGCCTGTGTTTTCCCACAGATAGTGACATCATCCAGATAGGGAAACGTACCCTGTAACTCATACGTCCTAATAATCTTATGCATTTCCTTCTGAAACACTAACACACCATTAGTGACTCCAAAATGTACCCTTTTAAACTGGTATAACCCCCCCCCCATCAGCCTCAAAGGCTGTATAGGATCGTTCCTTTTATTTAATGGGGATTTGGTGGTAAGCTGCTTTGAGGTCGATAGTGGAGTACACTTTGTATTGCGCTATCTGATTAATCATTTCATTGATGCGTGGCAGGGGGTAGGCATCCAGGTCAATGTAACAGTTGATTGTCTGGATGTAGTCAATAGCCAGTCGTTTCTTAGTGTGATTTTTCACAACTACCACCTGGGCTCGCCATGGCCTCTTAATGGGTTCAATTACTCCCTCTTTAAGCAATCTCTGGGTCTCAGTTTTGATAAACTCATGATCTTCTTTGCTGTAAGTATGGCTCTTTGTGACAATCGACCAACACTCGGGGGATAAATCACTGAAAAGGGAGGGAGCTTTGATCTTTAATGTGGACAGACCGCAGTAACTAGCGCGGGGAGGATGGTAAGTGTGGGTAGTGAACACTACACTGTTCATCTGAGATTGAATATCTAACCCCAGTACCACAGGGGTACAGAGCTCCTGCATAATAAAGAGCCACACATCAGCCAGGCAATGTCCCTGCAAATTTGAAGTAACTTTACACTTGTCCAATACAGTTTTTGTAAGTTCACTACAAACCATCAATATCTTTCAGTTCGCTGGATATCTCCGGAAATTTAAGGCTCTGGCAACTCTCTCGTGGATGTAGCAGTCAGCACTCCCCAAGTCTATTAGACAATCAAGAGTCTCACCATTCATCTCCCCTTCATAGTCAACCGTTCCAGTCCGTAACATCCCCAAAGCTTTGGAGTCAATTGAGCTATCACAGGGGATCTCCCCTCACTGTCACTTGAAGTCGATTCAGCCTGCTCGTCTGAAGATTCCCCCTTTTCACAGTTGTCTTCCATTCTTGCAGCTCCAGGATGCATTTTCTTGGTCCTTCGCTTCTTCTTCTTATCAGTGGGAGTACTTTTCACCTTACACGCTTTAGCAAAGAGGCTGAGTTTCCCACAATAGCTGCAGGTAGCAAATCAAGTCAGGCACTTCTGTCTGGGGTGCCAGCTCTTATCACAGAAGTAGCATTTTTCAGGAGTTCCCCTTTTTCTTTCCTTCAGGGTTCCAGCACTCCTGGATATTTCCTTTTCGGTTTCTAGCATTTCACTGGACCACATGGCACTTCCCAGTGTTTTGGCTAGAGTGACTGCCCGGTCGTGGGTTATATATACAGGATATAACTGTATATGCATCTATTGTCTTTCATTATTGTACCATGAGTTTCTGCTAATAAAATTGAAGTGCCAATTGATGAAGTAGACAAAGACGATGTGGTCAAACAATAATCATGGCTTTTATTAGCAGAAACTCATGGTACAATAATGAAAGACAATAGATGCATATGCAGTTATATCCAAGGGGAGTGTCCTTAACAGTAGAGATAATGCACAGCCAATGTGAGTCAAGCAAGGCTCACCAGAGGGGAGACAGGCAGCTTGACAGACATTCACCACACAGGTAACTTGAAGGGTGGTAGAGGGTGAACAGGCCAAAACTAAAACATTAATTTCCGAAAATATTAGTGATGGAGTGTCTGCCATTTGCAGGCTCACTGCTGTTTTCTTCAGTGGTTTGAGAACTCAGGCAAGAGCCTCCTGAATAAATATTAATCCAAATCCTATCGTGTCACCAGGAACCAGGTGATATTTGTACTGCTAATCCTGGCAACTACCTCGCTGGGACCTTTCACACTTCTGTTTTGCCCGGCATTTGAGTACAGATGTTCTCAGGTGTCCAAAGGGCCAATTTGCACTGGATACACTAGGGCAAATCTTTCCAAATCCAAGATACGTCAACTGACCAAGAATCTACAAGGCTATCAATCTTTGCAGCCTACATTCCTCTAAACTCTGGGTTCAGGTGCATATCTTGCCAATGGAATAGAAATGAAGCCTGTACATTCCACTGTGGCTCTTGGATTGTCAGCCTGTACTCAAGAGATAACATTTGAATTTTCGATGTGGAAGTGATATTGTCATTTGACAGTCACAATATCCCTGCATCATTCCTGCAAATTATGATTCATAGTGGCACCTTAAGTGTTCACTCCTGCATTCATTCCCTCACACCATTCTGTATTTTTTTTGCCAAGGTATACATTTCTATTTCCCTTTTATTATCACACACTTTCTCAGTTTCAGTGTCAGTTTGAATCTTAGATATATTGATAATGTTATACAGTGTAAGTCATTTTTCAACTTACTTAACTCGTAGCTACCAACACATGGTGCAGATTAGTAAAATGGCGGTTAATTTTGAATAGTATGCATATACAACGATTTACTGGCTCATGCTCGAATTTCTTACACGTGATCATTTATGATATTATGACACTGCCAGAGGGTGGTGAATCTCTGAAACTTGTCGCCATGGGTGGCTTTGGAGGTCAAGTTGTTTGGTGTATTTAAGGCAGAGATTGTTAGGTATCTGAATAGTCAGGGTATCGAAGGTTATGGGGCGAAGGGAGCAAAGTGAGGTTGTGTGGGAGAATGAGTTAGCTCGTGATGGAATGGCGGAGCAGGCTCGATGCACCAAAAGGCCTGCTTCTGCTCCTATATCTTATGAAATCAACTTAATCAGAATGGGTGGGTGTGTAATTTGCACCAACACTTTATAAGTCAAAGCATCTTGGCTGACTCAGTTTTATGAAATATCCCAATTGTCCTCAAGAAATAAGTGAGCACCATTCAAACTGGGCTCAAATGACTGGTTGGTGTGAGTAACTACACATAAGACAAATGTCCACTGATTTGAAATGTCTTGACTCAGAAATTAAATGAGTTATCTCAGTCTGCAGGCACCTATAATTTAATAGGTTTATAGCATGCCAATGGGGCTCAGATGATGTATGAATTGTGAATGTAGTGCTACATCCTCAAGCATATTACAAAGGTTGCGAATGTCTTCCAATATGTTTACAGTTTTGCTTGGGTGCCTCATCATGTTTTTCCCATTGGATCCTGATTGTTAGAGTTCATTTCTGTATTTTTTTTACTGTTTGATATTTGTCCAGGTAGCTAACAGATGACACGAAGAAAATGCTGCTTTTGGATTTTTCAGTAAAACTATCCAAGTTAGAAATAATAATGTTGCATTATCCCTCCTAATCCTGTTCAATCCCCTTGTAGCACTTCACAATGCTGCCTCCTTTCATGGCATCGTGTCCATTTTGCAGATCATTAATGCCTTCAAATGCCTATCTGTTTGCACCTTCAGTCTCTGCCATTGCTTCCTATCTTTTGCCAGCCTCCTCCCAGTCACTCGTTTAGATTGACAGAGCCACATGGAATATTTTTTTTAAATTTTTTATTTTTTACACCATAAACCACATTGACCATGATACATACATTTTCCTTTTCAAATATATACAGATGTCTTTCTTGCCCTCAATTTCCACATTCTATCTGTCATTAAGATATAGCGGATCGACAGTGCATTTCATGCTTTTTTTAATCTCAGCTCTATAGTTGGTCAGGAAAATTAATGAACATTTCTACTCCCGACATTTTCCAGCTACTCCCACTGACATCAGGGCAGTTGTGTTTACCTTGCTCGATCATATTGCTTTCTGCCATTCATGCTCAAAGGGTTAAAAAATATGCAGTGCCATGGAACTGGTCTGGAGGACTGGGATGGGGGGGTGGGGAACATTACTTTTTTGTTACCCTTCCCCACTGATTTCATCAACAATGGACACTTCTGTTCAGGTATTCATTAGATAATTTTGGAACTAGCAACAATAATTTGCAGGAGATATAAGTGATCGAGCTTCTTAAAAATATGTCATGAAACTGCCCAAATCAAGAAGGATGCAAATAAAAACCTGCAGGTGCTGGAAATCTGAAATTTAAAAAAAAACACATCAAAGGGTGAATTACTCACAGGTGAATTCTGGGACCTATCCTCAGAACTGGGAATGAGTGAAAGGTTAGATTTCAGTAGTGGAGGAGGCGAAGGGGAGGGGGGAGTGGGGGAAAGAGCAAAAGGTAGGATGAGAGCAGATGGATTAATACAAGGTCCAGTTTCTGCCTCTTTGCTCCACCAAAAACCTTAAGCAATAGTCCATGTTTTTCCACTCACAAGGAACCAGGACAAGGGTTTTCCTTGGATCTAATTTTGATCAATTGACAGTGTGTGACATGCTGTGGTAGCGGCAAGCAGACACCAAACACAAAAGACTGTACTACAGGCTTTATTCTGCTTAAAGTCTGTACACACCAGTTTCAGCTAAGGTGGCTCCCGAGTGACTGGCTCAGGAGGGGCCGGACCAGGCTTATATTCAGGTCCGCTGATTGACAGCCGGCCAGGTGGAGTCAGCCCCCAGGTGGTCCTTCTGTAGGTACAGAGATCGCCCCCTGCAGTAGGCTAGTGGTCGTATCACCACACAATGGTTCATCAAAAGGAGCAGCAATTGGGCTGGCATCAGTAAATGTTCATCTATTGTTTTGCATGCTTCATTTTTATGATGAATTGCAAGAAAATCTTCAGATTTGTGCACATTTCTTGAGCCTAAATTGTCTTTGAGAAAAAAACATTCACTATACATTCTTAGCAAGATTGTGTGTGTCTTGGAGGATAACGTGCAGATCTTGTCAGACCCTTTGCCTTCTCTGTCTCAGCATTATAGTGGCTAGGCTTGGGGGATACTATGGGGAAATCTGATGTGTTTCTGTAATGCACCCACAGTAATGGAGAGAGATGTTTAGATGGGGTAACAGCTGGTAATTGAGTGGACTTCCTTGTTCTGAATGATACCACATTTCTGAATCATCTATAGAACATTGCAGCACAGAGAAAGGCCACTTCGGGCCTTCTAGTCTGTGCCAAACCATTTATTTTGCTAGTCTCACCAACCTGCACCTAGTCCATAGCCCATACCTCTCCCATTTATGTACCTGTCCAAATTCTTCTTAAATGTTAAAATTGAGCCTGCATTCACCACTCCAGCTAATAGCTCATTATACACCCCCACCACTCTGTGTGAAGAGGCATCCCCTCATCTTCCCTCTAAACTTTTCATCGTTCACTCTTATTAACCCATGTCCTCTGGTTTGTATCTCACCTACCCTCTGTGGAAAAAGTCGATCTACATTTACTCTATCTAGCCCCCTCATAAATTTAAATACATCTATCCCTTCATTCTTCTGTGCTCCAGGGAATAGATAAAACCTCAAAGAGTCAGTTCCCCTTTCCACTGCATTGGGTGAAGAAAGAAAATATATTAAAAATATTATAAATATATATATATATATATATATATATATATATATATATATAAACCTAACCTATATTAAAAAAAAGAAAACTAAACAAAAAAAACCCCGCATCTGAGCAGCTTATCCTGATGTTCTACATTCTGTCTATCCTTCTTGTAGTGAGGTGATGAAAACTCCCCACAAAACTCCAAATTTGGCCTCACAAATGTCTTATACAACTTTACCATAACATCCCAACTCCTATACTCAATAAAATAAAATCACAAAGCTGGATAAAGTCAGCAGATCAAGCAGTATCCTTTATATAGCAAAGGTAAAAACATATCATTAATGTTTCGAGCTAGAGCTTTTCATCAAGATATGGAAAAATGTCTTGCAGTGAAATGGAGATTCTGATTTGAAAGGGAACACAGAGAACTTTACATCAGTATTGTATTTTTTATTTCAATCAGGTGAAAGTTATATAAATCAAAACAAAGATGGGAATCAGACTTGAATATTAGTATTGATAAGAACTGGTTTGACGTATGGCACGACTGTATGACTAGTACAATTAATGTAAGATATAGACTAGTGCAATATAATTTTCTGCTTCAGCTGTATCTTACCCCACAGAAGTTGCATAAATTAAATTCCAATATATCAGATATATGTTTTGGATGTGGGGATGAAACAGGTGCCTTTTTACATTCTACCTGGTCTTGCTCAAAAGTGAAACCCTTTGGGGAAAATTTAAGTATTTTATTAAACCAGATTATTGGGAAAAAAATTGCCACAAAGTTCAGAATTGTTTCTCCTAGGAAATACTGTGGACATAGGACCTAAAATGAAGGACCTAATTAGAATTTCTTAAATTTGCATTGGCAGTGGGCAGGAAATATATTGTAGTTACCTGGAGGTCTGATTCCCTTCTGGACATAGCCCGATGGAATGTGGAAATGTATTGTTGTGTTCCCCTGGAGAAAATTACTTACAATTTAAGGAAGAAATATAATATGCTTCTGACAATCATATTTGCAGAAGACAAGGATGAATATTTAACATAATTATTCTGTTTCTGAGTTTTTACGTCCCTCTTCTTTCCTATATTCGAGATCCAGGCAAGTAAAAGAGTTGGACTTTCTGGAGTGGATTCCAGATCCCTACAGCTCCTCTTTCTCCCTTTTCTCTTTTTTTATTTATTTTTCTTAATTCACTTTATTTTTCTTTCTCTTTTTACTGTTCTCCTTCTATCATAGGGTTTTATTTGTGGGGGAGGAGGGATGGGGTTATTTGGAATCATGGACAACCTATATCAATGATTCTTTCTTTTTTCACTTTATTTAATGTATTTGTCATGATTAACTCTTGATATTTGTTTGACCACAAAATTAAAATAAAATATTACAAAAGGAAATGTGTCAGCAGACATCCGAACAATACAGATGAGCAGCAGTGAGAGAGAAAAGGAGAACTTGAACAGGATAGGCACACCAGGGTCACCTTGCAAAGCCATCCTGGCCAGAGAAGAAATGAGCCTTCCGTCGCGCATGCAGCGATCTTCAGCGCAAACCTCAGGAGATCCAAAATGAATGGTGGACTATCCTCGCCAAACGAACCCAAACGAACCCAGTAGTGAGAAGTAAAACATGAAAATCTGCAAACACTGTTGTTGAAGTAAAAAACACAAAGCTGGAGAAACTCACATTGCTCTTGATATACCTGTAGAAATCCTTAGGATTTTCCTTCACATTGTCCACCAAAGCAACCTCAGGTCTTTTTTTTTGGCCTTCCTGATTCCTTTTTTGAGGTTTTTCTTGCATTTTTATACTCCTCAATTATCTAATTTGCTCACTGTTACCTATAACTGCTATACATCTCTCTCTTCTTGTGACCCAGGTCACAATATCCCTCATAAACCAAAGTTCCCTAGTCCTGCTAACTTTGCCTTTAATCCTGACAGGAACACACAAACTCTGTGCTTTCAAAATTTCACCTTTGAAGGTTTTCCACATACCTCGCACATCCTTGCCTGAAAACAACTTATCTAGAATCCATGCATTCTAGATCCTTTCTCATTTCCTCAGAATTGGCCCTTCTCCAATTTAGAATCTCAACCCGATTCCCAGAGCTATCCTTCTCCATAATTAATTTGAAACTAATGACATCATGAGCACTGGACCCAAAATGTACCCCTGCACATACTTCTGTCACCTGTCTTGTCTTGTTCCCTAGTGGGAGATCCGGTATTGCTTATAAATAGTCCAGTCCCTGAGGGTATGTATGTAGTTTCACTGCCCGTGGGAAGAAACTTGTTTCTCACCCTGGTGGTACTGGATCTGATACTCTTGTATATTGTTATTATTCTCTGTTCCTGACCTGGGATGTGAAATTGAAGAGTATTAATGCACGGAGCTGAGTTATATGGATGGCAGTCACCTACAATCTGAACTAAATTGGTATCAGCAAAAAAAAATAACCTAAATGAAACAGATTCCACTTTACCAAAAACAAAGACCATGATGGGCAGCATGGTTGGTGTAACGGTTAGTGCAACGCCTTTACAGCGCCAGCAATCGGGACCGGGGTTCAAATCCCATGCTGTCTGTGCAAAGCTTGTATGCTCTCCCAGTGTCTGCATCGGTTTTTCCTGGGGTCTCTGGTTTTCTCCCACCATTCGAAATGTACTGGGGATGTAGGCTAATCGGGTAGAAATTGGGTGGCACGGATCGTGGGCCGAAATGGCCTGTTACCGTGCTGTCTGTCCAAATTTTAAAAAAATTAAATTTTCCACCTGGAGGTTATGAATCATAAGGAGCAATTGTTATCTTATCAGTGGTGATCTGATTGTCTTCATTTCTGTTTCACTGTTGTTAGCGATATTTAAGCACACAGCAATTTATTCATCAAAGTGCAAATAATCTTGAAAATGCACATCAAAATACTCAAAGTAAAAGCTGATCAATGATTCAGTCAGTGAGGCAATATGTTTGAAGAAACAAGATACTGCTATTTTTCTTCCACATAATAAAGATTAAATGTCTTGCTTAATGTTAAATATTGATACTGTAGTTCAAAGCTTCCCCTTTTAACAATAACACTGGCATCCACTTTGGGATAAATCATTTGATCTCTTGTACAGTGTTATAAAATGGGAACAAGAAAAAAAAAGAATCATGTATATTTCCGTAGCACCTTTCTTGATTTCAAGATGTTCAAAAGTACTACATCTAATGGATTTTAAGGACTTTTTGCCACATAGTCTCTGTCCTCATTTTGCATATAACAAGTTCACACATATGGCACAGCGATAATGAAAAGATTGTCAGCTTTTAGTGATGCTGATTGAGGGCTAATTATTGGCCAAAGACACTGGGGAAACTCATCAGCTTTCTTCAACATGGTGCCTTGGGTTCTTTTACATCAAATTGAGAGAGCAAAGAAGTAAATCAATTCCATAAAAGTGTGCTTCAGGAAAAACTCATTACGCTATTCTGCTTTGATTAAAGCAAGAGCTTTTCTCCATTTAATATTGCTTCAACAACATTTTTACAATGTACCATCAATTTAGGGAGAAGGAAAGATCTCTCTGTGCACTGCACAGTCACCCTTGATTGCACAGTTTTAAAACTTTACCATTTAGGAGCTTTTAGGAATATTAACCCCATTGAGCTGACAGTTAAAATTGAAAAAAAAAAGCGTGGTTGTTTGGGTTTGTCTCTGGTCCTGCAAACACTAGCCACCATTAAAAAAAAAAATATTTTATTTAAAGTCACAATAAATGCATTCATTTTACAAATATATTATTCAAATCCCAGTACATGTGGTATTAAAAAAAAAGAGAGAAAAAAAAAGATCCACCCAGACCCCTCCCCACATCCCATTCTAACCCCCTGACTGAAAAAAAGAACAAAATAAACAAAGGGAACAGAGCTCTTCAACTAAGAGTTTTATTACTATAATATTTCATATTATTGTATATAGAGAGACCTTAGAAGAAATAAAATATCAAAAATTCAATAAAATATTTAAACCCACCTTTTGTAAATATGAGCTCCATATTTTCAAAAATATATATTTATCTCATAAATTATACGCCATTTTCTAAAGTGGCTTACAGCTCCAAATCTCAGCATTCCATCTGTCCATTCCCAAATTTATATCTGATTTCCAAACTATGGCTATGCACTTTCTAGCTATTGCTCAGGCTATTTGCACAAATTTAACTAAATAAATATTCAGTTTTAATTTTAATTTAATTCCTTTAACAACTCCTAATAGAAATAACAATGCATCCTGTGGGAATTTAATCCCTGTTATTTGTTCTAAAAGCATACCTATTTTCAATCAAAAAGGTCCAGCTTTAGGACATTGCCAAGTAGAATGTTCACATCTAAAACATAAATCCGACTAAATCTGATTCAATTTGTTTATCTTTTGAGATGCCAGATATAACTGGTGAATAAAACTGTAGTGAAATAGTCTGTATCTCACTTTTATTGTACTTTTCATAACTGCTTCCATTTTCTCTCATCTATTTGTATATTCAAATCGACTTCCCATCTTTGACTTATGAATGCCTTTGATTTATGAATTGTTAATTTTTTAGCTTTCTTTTGTAATAATTTATACATTACTGAAATAAATTTCTTTATATTCCCATGACATAACAATGTTTCTACATCTGTTGCTGGAGACAATTTCAAATCTTGACCAAATGTTTCTCATAAAAAATTATGAAGTTAATAATAACATAATCTAATATTTTCAGATATATTAAATTTTTCCTTCATTCTATTAAACATAATAAATTTACCTCCCTCGAAGCAATCCTCAATCTTATTAATACCATGCTGTTGCCAAATCTTTAAATATTGATTCCCATAGAAAAAAGAATAAATCTATTTTGAAATAGCAGAGTTTTCCTGGACATCTGACCAGATGCTTTTATTTCCTTATCAACTTTATTCCATGATAAAATAAAAGTTTCCTTATTTGCTATTAACATTCTCCCATTCCATTTATAAATAACTTATTGAGGGTTTGTTCCCTTTAATTTGCTAAGTTCTCAAACTACAGGGGAATCACGCTGCTCTCCATTACAGGCAAAATCTTCGCTAGGATTCTCCTAAATAGAATAATACCTAGTGTCGCCGAGAACGTTCTCCCAGAATCTCAGTGCGTCTTTCGCGCAAACAGAAGAACTACTGACATGGTCTTTGCCCTCAGACAGCTCCAAGAAAAGTGCAGAGAACAAAACAAAGGACTCTACACCACCTTTGTTGACCTCACCAAAGCCTTCGACACCGTGAACAGGAAAGGGCTTTGGCAAATACTAGAGCACATCGGATGCCCCCCAAAGTTCCTGAACATGGTTATCCAACTGCACGAAAACCAACAAGGTCGAGTCAGATACAGCAATGAGCTCTCTGAACCCTTCTCCATTATCAATGGCGTGAAGCAAGGCTGTGTTCTCGCACCAACCCTCTTTTCAATCTTCTTCAGCACGATGCTGAACCAAGCCATGAAAGATCTCAACAATGAAGACGCTGTTTACATCCGGTACCGCACGGATGGCAGTCTCTTCAATCTGAGGCGCCTGCAAGCTCACACCAAGACTTGTCCGTGAACTACTCTTTGCAGACAATGCCGCTTTAGTTGCCCATTCAGAGCCAGCTCTTCAGCGCTTGACGTCCTGTTTTGCGGAAACTGCCAAAATGTTTGGCCTGGAAGTCAGCCTGAATAAAACTGAGGTCCTCCATCAGCCAGCTCCCCACCATGACTACCAGCCCCCCACCCCCCCCCCCACATCTCCATCGGGCACACAAAATTCAAAACGGTCAACCAGTTTACCTATCTCGGCTGCACCATTTCATCAGATGCAAGGATCGACAACAAGATAGACAACAGACTCGCCAAGGCAAATAGAGCCTTTGGAAGACTACACAAAAGAGTCTGGAAAAACAACCAACTGAAAAACCTCACAAAGATAAGCATATACAGAGCCGTTGTCATACCCACACTCCTGTTTGGCTCCGAATCATGGGTCCTCTACCGGCATCACCTATGGCTCCTTGAACGCTTCCACCAGCGTTGTCTCCGCTCCATCCTCAACATTCATTGGAGCGACTTCATCTCTAACATCGAAGTACTCGAGATGGCAGAGGCCGACAGCATCGAATCTACGCTGCTGAAGATCCAACTGCGCTGGGTAGGTCACGTCTCCAGAATGGAGGACCATCGCCTTCCCAAGATCGTGTTATATGGCGAGCTCTCCACTGGCCACCGTGACAGAGGTGCACCAAAGAAGAGGTACAAGGACTGCCTAAAGAAATCTCTTGGTGCCTGCCACATTGACCATCGCCAGTGGGCTGATATTGCCTCAAACCATGCATCTTGGCACCTCACAGTTCGGCGGGCAGCAACCTCCTTTGAAGAAGACCGCAGAGCCCACCTCACTGACAAAAGACAAAGGAGGAAAACCCCATCACCCAACCCCAACCAACCAATTTTCCCCTGCAACCGCTGCAACCGTGTCTGCCTGTCCCGCATCGGACTTGTCAGCCACAAACAAGCCTGCAGCTGACGTGGACATTTTACTCCCTCCATAAATCTTCGTCCGCGAAGCCAAGCCAAAGAAAAGAAATATTTACCCTAGATGTTTTTTTTTTCTTCTCTGAGTCATACATTGCATTAATAAACTGCATTTGAGCAGCTTTATAATCATTCTTAAAATTGGGGAGCTGCAAATCTCCCAGAGCATATTTTCATGTTAATTTTTCTCATGATAATCTCACCATTTTTCCTTTCCATAAAAATGTTCTTACATAAGCATTTAATTTTTTAAATTAAATTATTTATCATCATTAAAAAAATTAGAGATTTAAAAAGATGGGATATATTGCCTATTACGCTAATATGTAGGGTAAATTGCATTAAGATGAATATCTTCCCTAGAATACAATATCTTTTTCAATCAATTCCAACTGATATTCCTCAAAAGTTTTTAAAGAATACCAGCCACTTTTTGAGTGAATCACATTGAAGTAGCAACACAGAGTGTCAGGAAACCCACTTTCCTACAAAGTTGTATCCTCGCTATCCACTTATGCATTCCCATTCTTCCTTTTCCCAGACACACTAATTTTGACACTGACTTTTACATAGTTTTCTAAAACACTGATGTGAACTGGTACATCTGATTCTTGATTTATGAAGGATATAAATGTCCAAGAGAATGTCCAGCAGTGATTCTTGAGAATGGTTCCAGGGATGAAAGACTTTAGCTACAAAGTTAGATGAGAGAAGCTGGGGTAAATACTACTTGAAGCAAATAAGAGATGTGAGAGAGGTTTACAAGGTCAGGATACAGTTAGATTGGGAAAATAGAAATAAGCTTCTCCCATTTTTGGATTGTTCAAGGACGATGGGATATGGGTTCAAATTGATAGGCAAAAAAGCCAAGGAGAATGTATTTTAATCCACGCTGCTGAAGATCAAGCTGTGCTGGGTAGGTCACGTCTCCAGAATGGAGGACCATCGCCTTCCCAAGATCGTGTTATATGGCGAGCTCTCCACTGGCCACCGTGACAGAGGTGCACCAAAGAAGAGGTACAAGGACTGCCTAAAGAAATCTCTTGGTGCCTGCCACATTGACCACTGCCAGTGGGCTGATATCGCCTCAAACCATGCATCTTGGTGCCTCACTGTTTGGCGGGTAGCAACCTCCTTTGAAGAAGACCGCAGATCCCACCTCACTGTCAAAAGACAAAGGAGGAAAAACCCAACACCCAACCCCAACCAACCAATTTTCCCTTGCAACCGCTGCAACCGTGTCTGCCTGTCCCGCATCGGACTTGTCAGCCACAAACGAGCCTGCAGTTGACGTGGACTTTACCCCTCCATAAATCTTCGTCCGTGAAGTCAATCCAAAGAAAGAAAAGAAAGGTCACCCTCGACATACTGTCTGTCAGAGTGGTGTGAACAACCAAGCACAACATTTGAGTGGAAATCTTTTGAGCACTTGTGTAAAAGTAATTTAAAGGGCCAATGGAAGGTGAAAGGAATCAGACAGGATTGATCTTTCACAGGTCTTGAATGAATTCAATAAGTTGAATGGCTTCTTTCAATATTATAACAAATTTTGCTTACATTGACATTTTTGTATCTATGATCTTCACAGTATCCAATTAAGCTAAAGAAAATGTCTTCAACTTCTCATAAAGTCACCAATGAAAAGAACACTTTCTCATCAATCTGAGTGATGTCTGATGAAGGCTGAAAAACATCAGAACACTGCACAGAGTCTAGTAACAGCTCTAAATTGGTTTGAGTTTTAGCAGAATCCTTGATGAGTATAAAAATCAGAATTCTCAGGGTATTTTAGATATGTGTTGGATATTCCCTCTGGAGGAAGAGGGAAAGGAAAGTAAGTTTTCCTCCCCTTCACCCTGAATGTTTCAATTTCCAATTTCAAGCAATCCATAATCTGTGCTCTCCTCCGACGCACATTCACCTGTCCACTTAGTTTTTTCTTTCTTTTGTTCAGCTCTTCCTCTCACTTCCCCACCTATTTCTGCATATTATCCACTCCCCATCTGGCTCCATCTATTACCTACCATTCTCTATCACATCCACCCCACCCCACCCCCACACTATTCTTCCTCTCCCTCTCATTTCTAGCTCCAAAGATGCTTCAATTAGTTCTTCCAGATTCCACCACCTGCTGACCTTTTGTCTTTTGGAAGTTGAGTTTCGGTTTTCTTCAGTTCCAAGGGTTTGGGACTCAGATGATTTGATTTACTGGGTCTGTCACATTTGTATAACAGATTCAAAAACAAAATTATTATAAGAACCTTTTATAATATCTTCCATCTCTATCCTAATACTGCTTTTGTGATTACCAATTCAGTAGCAAATGGCAGTAACCTTTCAACATTTAATTTCTCTATCCCTGCCTTGGTTTTTGTGTTCCATTATCATTCTAATTTCATCTCAGTTAATCTTCTTTCTGCCTTGCCCTTCATTGTGCTGCTCCAACTGCAGCTACACTTAATTTCATCTCCTACATACTGCCCCTTGCAAAAACCCAGATCACCTTTGGAATTTTATATATTTGACCATCTTGTAATGCTATTTCTAAATATTATGTAGCTTCTCTAGATTTTGCTTTTCCCTCCAGTCTATTTAGAATGTTACTATTTGATTATTATTTTGTATTCTTTTTCCAAAATATTCTGCAGTGGGAGGGCATTTCTGACATTGTGGTGATCAGCTTTTTTGTATGTCCCTGCACAGAATCGTAGATGTTTCATTGATGTGATTTCAACCTCGAAATCACGCACATTGAAGTTGAGTCTTACTATATCCTTGCCAGTCACTCAGTTGGACAGCTGATATGGTTGGCCTTTAGCACTGGTGCTCACCTTCCCAAAAGAACAGAAAAATATATTACTATTTACAGAGAATTAGAAACATAAAGTGATATTCCATGATGCAAAATCTATGGAACCAGTAACATTGACTTTTGTTAACCCTTTTAGCTGAATGGACTTTTGTGTTAATTTGGATCCCAAAATTTACTGGAGGTATTGTAACCTGAAGTACTTTGCATTTATTTTGATTTCTGAAGAAATTCATGCCATTCAAAATAATTGTACATCTAGGTATCCTGAGATATTCCAATAAAGGTGCAAAGAAGCGGCATCACTGAGAGCACATTGATCCGACTCTTGTCTTCTGTACAACTTCGGTGAAGCCTACTCCCTTTTGTACTCAGTTTATGAAGTGGAAGGAAATGCTTGCCTGGCGACAGGGGGGGGTGGGGGGGACCAGTATCCTTTTCAAGATTCAAGATACAATTCCTTTATTGTCATGTAATAGTACAGAATGTGTAATATTAGACAAAACTGCCTTCTGCCTGCCATAAAGCAGAGAAAGTCATCATTAGTGTTGTCTAACAGTGGGAGAGAAAAAGAATCCAAACAGATTTCCTTCAGAGACACTGAGCGTCCATGGATTTGCCCTTTCAGCCTCTGAAGCTGCAGAGATCCCTGTTTGATTCATCGATGACCTGAACTCCACATCCAAAACTCCGATATGATATGGAAAACGTTTTCCCCCCAAGGCCTTTCAAGAGCCCTCACCACCCTCTTGAATCTTGGCTCTGATATCTGGTTCCCATGAGCTAGTTTCCAGCAGCCTGCAGGTAGTGCGGGTGCCCTGACCGCAAGTTGCCCACAATCTGTGTGGGTCCCTCAGCCACTAACTGCCTCACTGGTCCATCACCATGGTCACCTTTACTGTAAGGTTGTCTCCTAGCCTTCTCCATCTCAATGGGGAGTGTTCTTCTGGTTTCTGATGCTCTGACCAAGTCTGCTGCTCCCCGGAGTCATGACCCCTGCTGAGCACAGGCACCGACTTCCATAGTTGCAAGATTTTACTTACAAACACTGTCGGATCCTTTAACAGGCTGCATGGAGCCACTAGCATTAGGGCCAAGCTGCTGAACCCTCCAGAGCAGTGCTGTGAGTTAGCTCTCCACGCTCCCGTGTCTGCATCTTTTGCTCTGTGTGCATTTTTTTCCATGAATTTTCAAGACGGTAAGAGGAAGATTGTCATTTTGGGAAATGAAAATTAAATGACCCGTTTTTGGCACTCACATGGAATCAAAGTGGTGAAAAACAAAAGCTGCAGATTCTGGAACCCTGAGCAAGCAAAGAGTTGCTGGAGAAATTCAGCAGGTCAGGCAGGATCCATGGATAGAAATGGGCAGTCAATGTTTCATGTCGGAATCATTTATCAGGACTAAGATAGAAGAGGGGAAACAACATTCATCAAGGAGGAAAGAAGCAGGGGGGGAGGGCCGCAAGCGTAGGAGGACAAAGTGTAAATGGTGGAGAGACAGCTAGAAAGGAAAAACAATTAGAGGAGAATGGACTCAAAATAATATTGTTAACAATTGGAAAGAAGAATTGCACTGGAAGCATGATGAAAAATTCTCTCTACAATCTGCCCCCCAGAGTTAAATTAGAATGGAAACACATGGTCCAGAAACCATTAGTGCCACAAAGAAAAGACCGCAAGCAACTGACTGTAATATTTGAGATTTATGTTCTGAAGGCTAAAGTGATTGGTGTTGATGTTAAAAGCCCAAATGATTTATGATTTGTGGAAAGTCTTTGGTACACCATCCCTTTTCCTAATGTTTTCAATCACTACGTTCAATGGAACATTCAGAAGAACGCATGCTTTGTTATTCAGCAAGGGTATGGTAGATCTTGCACCTCAGGGCCGCTTTCCTCCATTAACCCCATATTTCCTGATTTTCTTAATATCCAAATATTTATCATTGTCCACTTGAATTCACATAGTGAGTGAACCTCCACAGCCCTGATAGAGTCAAGAATTCAGAATAATGGAAATAATCAGGACATAAAAGCATTTTCCTAGCTAGTAAAGGTTTTTATTTTCGACAGGACAAAATCGTATCCTCCAGTATTACTCTTTGATTTCTAAATGTGCAGATTGTTTATTTAAACATTGTCCTAATTCCATCATCCACAGCACTGCTGCTATTTTTCTTCTTCATTACCCGGCTCTCTTTGAAGTCTTCAGTTTTCTTTAAGCTTCAAATAAAATTCTTTACATGTTTCATCTTATACTATTTTCAGCCACTTTTCAGATTTTCTCCAAGTCTAAGCTTCTTTTATACCCTCGAAGGACACTTTCAATTGATGTCAAAGATTTTCAATATTGATAGTCTTATTTTTTGTTCAAGATGGGAACAGGTCCTTCCAGCCCAAGAGCCCATGATGCTCAATTAACTTAAAAACCCTGTATAGTTTTGAAGGGTGGGTGGAAACTGAAGCACCTAGAGGAAACTCAAGCAAACACAGGGAAAACATACAAACTCTTTTCAGGCCGCACATGGCACATGCCCAAATTAAGCCTCAATTTTATGTTTGAGTTATAATTACTTTCATTATTGTGGATGTACCATTATAATTGCATCCTCTTTATTTGGAAAAGGTTTTCACAATTCTATTTATTTCACTTTGGATATTTCCCACGACTGTTCCTTTCTCTTCAGTAACTTTTCTGTCCAGCTAATTTGGACCAGATCCTTTTTTCTCCCTGGATTTTCCTTTGTTACTGAATACTGAATCAGAATCAGAATTTATTGTCATGAGCAAGTCATGAAATTTGGTGTTTTGTGGCAGCGTCACAGTGCGAACATATGTATAAACCACTTTTACAACAATAAATATATAAACAAAAACAAAGCAGTGCACGAAAAGTAAGGCAGTGTCTTTGGTTCATTGATTATTCAGGAATCTGAGGGCAGTGGGGAAGAAACTGCGTGCTCGTCTTTAGGCTCCTGTACCTTTTTCCTGATGATATCAAAGTGAAGAGGGCATGGCCTGGGTGGTTGGGGTCTTTGAGGATAGAGGCAGCTTTATTAAGACACTGCCTCTTGCAGATGTCCTCGATGGGGTGAAGTCTGGTGCCTGTGATGTTGCAGGCCGAGTTAACAACCATCTGGAGTTTATTCTTGTCCTTAGAGTTGATGCCTCCATACCAGGTAGTGATGCACCCAGCCAGAATGCTCTCCACAGTACAACTATAGAAGTTTTTGAGAGTCTTTGGTAACTCTAAGTAAGTTTAAATTGTTTTCTTATGCCCACATTATATACTGCACTTAATATATGAGAAAAATAAATCAATGTGTGCTGTAATCTTCAGTTCAATAACACCACTTTATCAATACTGGGCAGTTTTTAATCTAAACTACTTTGATTCTTTCTAACTGGATAATAAAAGTTTTGAAAGCAGGAGTACATCATAGTACGGGAATGGTGTTCTCACTAATTTACTTGAAAGATATGTGCCCACATCCCCAATGAAAAAAACATTTTTTTCTTTTTTACTAAAGTTAAAATAATCCATCATCTTCTGCTTCCTATAAATATAAGGAATATAAGGAAATTATTTGTATTTTTCACAGTAAATTCCAAGTGTTTAATTTACCTAAATCAAATCATATCCATATGAACTGTTCCTGTTATTATCCATACCCTTTGAATAGATTGCAATGTGCTGTCAAATGTCCATTTTGGTTCTACCATGTTGTCCAAAATAACAGTGGACAGTATCAGATTACAAAATTGTGGAGGATTTCTTTCTTTAAATTTGGGGAATTTTTTTGCAATTTAATTGATGCAATTTTCATCCCTTTGATTGATCACACCTCAGATGCAGTAAAAAGTAGATGACAAAGACTCGAACAAGTTAATGTAAAGGCCATATTCACAATGTTCTATTCTTTATCTCAACCCCTATCTGTAAAAAAAACAAAATTATTCTTTCACCTTATGGATACTGCCAAGTCATTGTTCGACAATAATTCGTAGCTTTATTTCTCATGAAATCTGAATTAAAAAAAAACATTAAAAGCATAGAAATAGCCCTCGCATGGAAAAATACTCGAAACCATATGTAACCCAATCGATCTTGCAGTCATCCTTTGAGTTGTGGTTCTTAATTACAACAGATGAATGACTAAAATATTCAGATAATTCTCCATAATATTTCATTGTCTTTTCGGCTCTACCTTTCAGTTCTGATTTGCTGACTTGAACTTGCAGTCAGCACTGAATTCTATGAAATGTCAGAAAACCCAAGCTGATGTCCAGAACTATCACTGACATCATCAATCCCATTTTCAAGCAGATCTTCTGAATGATAATTTCCTTTGTATCATTCTTATCACAACAAACTGGTATCAGAAGGAAGCTTCAATTGATTTTATTAGCTCCTGGAATTCTCTTTCAAATTATTGTGTTGATGTAAAGAACACTGACTTGTTTTGTGGATCATCTTCAAGCAGCATGAATAACATGATCTATTGATCCAGTCAATATAATGATAAATAAAATTCTTATTGGATTTAAACCTATAGGACAAAATATCTGTAAAACTGTGCACTCATCTTTTCTAATTTGACAGCATCTATTCAAATTGAAATTGTTCAGACAACAAATTAATTCAACACTGACACAAACCTGTTTAGAAGCACAAGATCATTGTGTTGTTAAAAGCCCTCCAAGAAGCCTAATAAGGCTGCCCAGTACCATTCAAGCTTTGTTCAAATTGAGAAGGGATGAAACAGATTTTTCATCTGCCATAGACCTTGAAAGGGAATTATGACATAATAAAGTCTCTCTTAGTTCAGTCAATCTTGAAAAGTCCTCTTCACAAAGAGCTCAGTACTGGTATATAAATTGGGAGAGCTGTCAAGCGACATCTTCACATCGATATACTCACAGAATGAGACCTTATAGACAATGTCCAGATTCCATCCTAATCCCTTGTTTTGTCCCACCAGCTGGACAGGTCCACCAGAGGTGTCATCACTGTGTTTTACAAAGGTGGAAGGTTGTAGCCTTCAGGGTCTGCATCATTAGGCCCTTTCAAGCTGCCATGTAAAATAGGGTTAACCAGACAATTTGCCCGGTTAGCATCACACTCACGCAGCACCTTGAAAGGGTCCAACCCAGTCAGCGTCACCCAAGTCCAACTGGGTCCCTGACCTACTTCAGGGAAGCCAGTTAAACTTAACCAGGTAGCATCCTCCAGCGCCTTGAACAGGAAAATGGCTGACCCAGTTATTCCTGTGATGTCAGCGCTTGCGCGATGGTATCACAAGGAAAACCCTGGGTGAGGTGCCTGCCATAATCAGGGGGAGAGAGGGGTCACTGCCAGGGCCTGGGGTGGGGTGGGGAAGAGGTCACTGCCACGAGAAGAAGGGGGACCACAATTCAGGGGAGTGGGAGAGTTGCTGCTGCGGGGGAGAGGAAGGGGCCGCTGATGCGGTGGGGGGGTGGGAAAGAGTGGGAGAGGGCATGAAATGCCGTTGATGCGAATGCCACTCCAGTCATGACAGCTCAACATTCACGACAGCGGGACATTGCTGAGGGGGAGGAGGTGGCATGATTGACCGGGTGGGTGTTGATTGACAGTGGGGGTCACGACTGACGGGGGGAGGGTGATTGACTGGGGGATGGTGATTGATGGTGGGTGGGGGACTGATGGCTGGGTGGCAACTGACGGCAGGTAGGGGGGCAGGCAAGACTTACCGATAGTTCCCCTGAGTGCATGACGCATCACTTACCGCGTCATCGCGGGGGCAGGATCCCCCTTAAATTGCCAGGTGGGTGATTTAATGGGTTGATCTCCCTGCAGCTTAAAAGGAGATGAAAGTACCTTTGCCCTACTAATTGCACCTGGGTCCCAGGAGGGCTACCCAGGTGCTGCAGCTTAAAAGTGTCTATTGACTCCAGATTACATATCCTTCAGGACACAACTAATAAGATTGAGATAAATCAACTTGATCTACTCTTCTCCAATCTGCATGGTACTGATCATGACATAAACTTTTGGAGACAAGGTCACGTCTTCACTCTGAGGACAATGTCTGTCATCCTCTGGGCATGAACAATGTGCTAAATGGACAGGACTCAAAACAGCTCTGTCAGCTCAAAAATGGTCATCTGTGAGGCTCTGTAGGCCTTTCTCTGTTTTGTACACTTGAAGCATGTTAAAAATATGATAGGAAATCACAAAAATAGCTTATATTTCAAATAAAGGTAGGAAAATGTTAAATTGATTTTCGTGATCACCAGCTCAAAATGCGTAAGATACACCCAAAAGTGTTCAGGAAGCAAAATCTTTGTTGACAAGTGTTATCATGTGCCAGCCGAGGAAGCTGAAATACATGACTACTTGCTTGCAGAGCAAAAAGAGAAAGTTAAGTCACCTTTATTTATCGTTCATACTATGCTCACATGTAAAGACGATGTAGTGTTTCCCCAGAACCATGCAACATATTTACATAAATATAAATTAGAATAGAAATTTAACACATTGAAATATTAAAATATTAAGATGTACACAGTAAAGGTCACGGTACTCTATCTACATATGTTCAGGAGTCTGATGGCTTGGGGTAAAAAAAAACTGTTGCCCAATCTGGAAGTAAGGGCCCGAGTACTACAGCATCTCCTACCTGATGGCAGAAGAGAGAACAGTTTACATGAGGGGTGTGTGGTGTCCTTCACAATGTTTATTGCCTTTCGCCTGCTTCAAATGTTGTAGATGTATTTCATGGTGGGAAGAGAGCCCCCCAATGATCTTTTCCATTGGCTTCACTATCCTCTAAAGGGTCTTGCAGTCTGATATAAAATATCTTCCAAACTAGGCGGTGATGCAGTTGCATAGGATGCTCCCAATATATCCTTTATAGAATGTAGTGAGGATGAAGGGTGGGAGATGGACTTTCCTCTGCCTTCGCAGGAAGTAGAGGCGCTGCTGGGCTTTCTTGGCTGTGGAGCTGGTGTTAAGGGACCAGGTGAGATTCTCTGCCAAGTGCACTCCAGGAACTTGACACTCTTGATAACCTCAACCATTAAGCCGTCAATGGTCAGATGAGAGTGGTCTCCCCGGGCCCTCCTGAAGTTGAAAACCATCTCTTTTGTTTTATTAATGTTCAGATACAGGTTTTTGGCTCTGCACCAGTCTGATAGTGACTGCACTTCATCTCATTCATACTGATCAGGCCCACCACGGTCATATCGTCAGCAAACTTTATAATGTAGTT
Organism: Narcine bancroftii; assembly: GCF_036971445.1. Classification (NCBI taxonomy): domain Eukaryota; kingdom Metazoa; phylum Chordata; class Chondrichthyes; order Torpediniformes; family Narcinidae; genus Narcine; species Narcine bancroftii. The sequence continues at coordinate 31,687,749 of NC_091472.1, forward strand.
TGTGTCATGGGTCAGCAGAGTGAATGGCAATGGACTAAGCACACAGCCTTGGGGGGGTGGGGGGTGGGGGGGATGTGCTCAGTGTGATGGCCTTAGAAGTGAAAACAGAGATAAACAATCTCACAGCAATGAATGAAATCTCAGCTTCAAAATGTTTTCCTATAACAACACTAGAGGTAGCCATTCAGTCAGTGCTGGTGTGGTGATACACCACTAACCGACTGCAGGGGGCGATCTCTGTACCTGCAGGAAGATCATTGGAGGGCAGACCACACCTGGCCGGCTGTCAATCAACCACCCGGGATATAATCCTGAGTGGGCCCCTCCCAAACTCAGGAGCCATCAATACAGCTACCACTGTAGCAGAGACTTTTAACTGAATAAAGCCTGTTGTACAGACCTTCTCGAGTTTTGTGTCTGCTTACTGCTGCAGCAATGCATCACAGGAGAACAATCCCATCAGTCTCACCTAGATTTGTTATACCCAATACTAGTGAGTAGGACACGGGTGACAAAAGCATAGGGACACCATCATCTCAAAATTTTCCTTCAAACAACACATCTGACTTGGAAATATATTTACCATCACTGGGTTGAATTCCTGCCACTCTTTCCACACGTTGAGGACCACAGCAGTTCAGCCTATTGAACTATTCTATTCAGCCCATTGAAGTAGAGGAGACTACTTCAGTGAATATATTGCATTTAAGACAAGTATAAGTCCAGTTCTCCTTTCTCTTTCTGTAGCCTTTTTGCTTTTAATATGTCTCTTAGCTCCCCCATTTGTTCCTTCATTGTTTACATTCATTAAGGATTCATGCAGTTGCCAATTAAACCATCCATAATCTTGGATGTGGGAGGGGACAGGTGTGCCTAGTGGAAATTCATAGGATGACAAATAGAACAGCAAACACTGGAGGTCTTATTGGTGAGTGAAAGAACATTACATGTCAAGAGAGTAACCCATTAGTCTGATGAAATTTGAGGCACTAACTGCTGCACCACTATTTATTTGTGAATGGACAATTAAATAGCTAACGGGAGGTACTGAGAACATCCCTTTCAACCATAGTGAGCCCAACATGTGTGTCCATTCAGAAATGCCAAATAAATTATCCATCTCTACTTCCTCCTGTGATCCCTCCATCACAGAAAATAGTTACCATCAATCTAATGCACTCTATGTGATAACAAGAAATAGGCAGAAAGCACTGGATACAATATAGGGTGTGAAATCAAGCAAAATCCCAGCTGTAGTACTGAAGTCATGCCTTTCAGAAAATGCAACAGTGTATTTTCACCTCTGTTGCCTATCTACCAATGTGGACCATTGAGCTGTTCATCAAACAACAGGACAAGTCCAATCTGACCAATTGCCATCCATTCTGACTGCTCTCAATCATTGCTAACGTTGTCACTGAAGATATAATCAGGCAGCATTTACTCACTAATGACCTCCCCAACACCCTGGCTCAGTTTCACCAGGACCGTACAAATTCACAGTTCTTCACGGCATTGGTCCAACGTAGGCCAAAATGCTGAATTCCCGAGATGAGATGACTGGTGACTGCCTTTTGACATTAAGGTAGCACTCAACTCATTGTAGCACCAAGGCATCCAGCTAATAATTCAGTCAATGGGCATCAAGGAGAAACACTTCACTGCACAAAGGAAAATAATTGTACTGGTTTGGAAAGGCAAATTTAAATAGGTCATATACATTGAATGGTAGACAATTGAGGAGTGCAGAGCAACAAAGGGATTTAGGAGTTATGGTAAATAGTACCCTCAAGGCTGATACTCAGGTAGATGGTGTGGTAAAGAAGGCATTTGGAATGTTGGCCTTCATAAATCAGAATATTGAATTCAAGAGTAGGGAAGTTATGATAAAATTGTACAAGGCATTGGTGAGGCCAAATTTGGAGTACTGTGTACAGTTTTGGTCACCAAATTATAGGAAAGATATAAACAAAATAGAGAGAGTGCAGAGAAGGTTCACGAGAATGTTGACAGGATTTCAGGGTCTGAGTTCCAGGGAAAGGTTGTGCAGACTGGGGCTTTTTTCTCTGGAGCATAGAAGATTGAGAGGGGACTTGATAGAGGTGTTTAAGATTTTAAAAGGGACAGACAGAGTAAATGTGGATAGGCTTTTTCAATTAAGAAAGGGGAGATTCAAACTAGAGGACATGGTTTAAGATTGAAGGGGGAAAATTATAAGGGGAACATGAGGGGAAATTTCTTTACGCAGAGGGTGGTGGGGATGTGGAATGAGCTTCCAGCAGACGTGGTTGAGGCGGGATCATTGGTTACATTTAAGGAAAGACTGGATCGTTACATGGATAGGAGGGGACTAGAGGGGTATGGACCGGGTGCTGGTCAGTGGGACTAGGAGAGTGGGGATTTGCTACGGCATGGACTAGAAGGGCCGAACTGGCCTGTTCTGTGCTGTAAGTGGTTATATGGTTATATGTTGGAAGTCAATCAGTACAGCACCAGGACACCACTGCAGGAGTTCCTCAGAACAGTATTCTACACTGAGCCATCTTCATCTCCTTCTCCAATGACCTTCATGCTGACGTATGGTGAAAACTGGGTATCTTTGCTGATGGTCACTCAGTCCCTTTACACGTCCTCAGCAAATCAAGCAGTCCATGCTTATCAGCAGCAAGGCCGAGATGAAATTCGGGCCTGAGTTGATAAATAGCAAGTAAATTTTGTGCTGCATGAATACAAGGAAATATCTCTCTCCAACAAGAGAGAGTCGAATCACTCTTGGCATTCAATAGTATTGTAATTCCTGAGTCCCCATGATCAATACCTTTGGAGTCCCCAATGGTTAAAAACTCAACTGGATGAGTTGCATACTGTGGTGCAAAAGAGCCAAGTGGCTAGGTATCCCAGGGGAAATGCCTCCTCTCTTGCCACCCAATGGATTGCCTTTCATCTGCAAGACACAAGTCAGGAACATGATGGATTCTCTCCACTTATTTGGGTGAATGCATCACAAATAATTTCAAGTTTAAAACCAAGTTTAAGACAAAACATTCCTTTATCTTTTATATTTATGACCATCAACATGGCAGCCAGTACAGTGTGTTCTGTCTTCAAGATGCATTGCAATTACTTGTCTCAGCTTTTCCAACAGGACTCATCCCCTCCTCCTACCTCCCATCATTCACCCTTTAATGAGAGAAGGGCAAAGTAGGTGCTTTGGAATACCATCATCTAAATTTTCCTATCAAATCGCATAAGACACTGATATGATGTACACTGATTTGCTGTCTTTTGACATAACCGAGCCCAAATCCTGGAACTCCCTCCCTACTCAATGGCACTCTGAGTGCACTTTCGCCAAAAGCATTGCAGAGGTTCATACAGGTGGTTCATTAGCATCTTGTCAAGGGCAATTATGGATGGGAGTCGAATGCTGGCCTTGTCAATAATGACAATATACCAAAAGTGAATTTGTAAAAAATATTGCTTGACCTTGTTAAAGAAGCTATTATCTGCGATAAAGTTCAAAATGTTTCAGTGCTATTTTCTGAAGTTTATGATCCTCAGGCCTCATTTGTAAGCTTGTGTTGACTTCTCACTCTCTGGAATGCATTTACACAATGGCCCAGATTGATAGAAAAGCTGGCATTTTTATAGCATTCTTTCAAGTCAAGAAGACACCCTCATCACATTCAATGAATTACTTGTGATTAAGCATTGATGTCATTGTGTCAGCCAAAAACAGCATTCAATTTGAGCCTTGTCCCACAAAAAAAATCAATGGGAAAGCTTCCATTGTTTTCTTTTTACAATCCTGGCGATGTGAGGACAGCTGATGAGAAATTCAAGAATACCCGAATGAATTTGGAAGTAACAATATTCTTGCCATTGAAGTAATTTTGGCCCTTAATGTTAATCTTGGGTGTAATTATGCAATCTCCCAACTCTGTGCTAAATTACACACACTTAATTTTAGTATCTGAAACACTCTGTGCGTAAACTAATCTTTCCAAAACCCCCTGAACCATTTTTTCTTATCTTTATTCTATATTTGAAATCTGTACCAATTTTATCATCTAAATTGCTTTTATCAAAATGACATTTTTCTGCAATTGTTTGTATATTCTTATGCTGACCTGACATGTCAAATCCTGCAGTGTATCTTCTCAAAGGCATCGCCATCCTTATCTTTAGTTCAATGTTCATGGATCTTTAGTTTCCAATAGTTTATATCTTTGAAAGTTTTGTTTCTCTTTTTATTTGGAAAATATTTTTGACCCTAAATCAGAACGTGAAGGTCAATACCTATTACCAGCTACTCTGGAAAACCTACCTTTAATTCTAATTTTCTATTTCATCATCATTTTTGTCATGTTTCCTGTTTCCTGTTAACTTTTTATTCCTTTGTATTCTCTAGTAATCACATCTATGCAATGTTTATTGGGCTTCTGCAAAGTTATTGTAATTGAAATGTGACCTTGGTCATTTGTGTACATGATAAATTCCACTTTTGAAATTTGCCTCCATTGGTCTTGGCATACATTATAAGACAACAAGACCATGAGATATAGGAGCAGAAATAGGCTCTTCAGCCCATCGAGTCTGCCCCACCATTCAGCCTGACCTAATCCATTTTCCCACTCAGCCCCACTGCCCGGCCTCCTCCCCATAACCTTTGCTGACCTGCCTAGTCAAGAACCTATCAATCTCTATCTTAAATACACCTAATGACCTGGCCTCCGCAACCGCTTGAGGCAACAAATTCCTCAAATTTACTACCCTCTGGCTGAACACATTCCTACGCATTTCTGTTCTGAGTGGATGCTCTTCACTCCTGAAGTTGTGTCTTTTTTGTCCTAGACCCTCCCATCATGGGAAACAACCTTTCCACATCTGCTCTGTCCATGCCTTTCAACATTTGAAATGTTTCAATGACATCTCCCCTCATTCTCCTAAATTCCAATGAATAAGGTCCAAGAGCAGTCAAACTCTTCTCAAATGAAGACAGAATTGTCCTAGTGAACTGGCTTTGAACCCTCGCCAAGGTCAGCACATCTTTTCTTAAATGAGCAGCCTGAACTGCTCACAGTACTCCAAATGAGGCCTTACCAGTGCTTATAAAGCCTCAACATCACATCCCTCTTTTAATATTCTATTCCTCTTGAAATGAACGCCAGCGTTGGATTTTCTTCATCACCGTCTCAACACACAGGATTGCCTTCAGGGTAATCTGCATAAGGACTCCCAGGTTTCTTTGCATCAGGGTATTTTCCATTTTCTTCCCATTTAAGAAACTAGTCTGCCCATTTCTTTTTATACCAGAGTGCATGACCGTATACTTTTCAATGTTATATTTAATTTGCCACCTATAAATGTTAAGTTGCTATTAACACAATCTGCTGGAGCAACCTTGTGGGTTAAGGAGCATCAGTGGGAGAAATAGAATAGTCAAAGCCTTGAGCCTCTATCGAGGCTGGTTGAATGTAGCAGAGCAGCCAGTATAAAGAAGACAGCGTGGGAGGGTGGGTCAGGGGCCCTATATGGGGTGAGTCAACCAAGTAGAGGTTTAATATGATGTACAGTGGCAGCTGCTAGTCAAAGGGGGAGAGGTGCAAGAAAAAAACAAGGGGTCAGGTGAAGGAAGATGTGTCACACAGAGAGGAGTGGATGATTAGAAGATTGCTAGAATCTGATAAAAAGGGATGAGAATGGAGGTATAAAGGGAGACAAGATAGGACTGAATGGGGAGAGGGAGAGAGAGGAAGAAACCAGTCTCTACTGAGATTGAAGAGGCGGTAGAGAGAGAAGATCCCAGCCTCTAATGCAGTCTCTGGTCTGAGCACCTTGATCCATACTTGCACTAAGGCTACGCAATGGAGTCTGTAGCTGGCCGGTTCAGACTGAGTATCGTGGAGCACTGGTGAGCAATTGCCACTTGATAACACTTTTATTGTCCACTTCCATCATTCTGATGCTGATTACAAGTAAAATGATAGGGCAATAATTTTCTGGGCTAGACTCGTTCTGTTTTTTGTGGCCATAATTGAGGAATTGTCCTGAATTAATGAGTAGGAGACAGCTCAGCTGGAGGCACAAATTGACAGCAAGATAACTGTGATGTTGTTTGAGTCTTTGCGCTCAGCCATCTTTTGCTGTCACGTGGAGTGAATTGCTTGAAGACTGATATCTATATTGGGAATTTGACGCTTCTGGGTGAAGAAGGTTGTAACTTTACAACTGAGCACACATATATTCAGACTTCCAATCTCATTCTGCATTATTGGCTACATAGTCTTCTTTTGCTTGTTGAATAATTTAGCATCCCACTGTTCAGCACACATATGCCCTCAAGCAGCTTCACTAAGTTGACCTCTGATTTTTGCGTGCTGTCTGCAGGATGGACTGGTGAGGACCTCACTTGGAATATTGTGAGCAGATTTGAGCTCCTCATTTACAAAATGATGTGCTGATGTTGGAGAGGTTCACAAGGATGATTGTGGGAATGAAAAGGTTATCATATGAGAACTGTATATGCAATCACAAAGAAGGTTCTCCAGTGGCAATACTTTGGGAGGAGTTTGAGAAGATTCAATGTGTCACCAAAACCTCTACAGGTGTAGCAAGGAGAGCATTCTGGATGGTTGCATCACAGTCTGGTACAGAGTTACCAATGCTCAGGACAAGAAAAACGCCAGAGGGTTGTTAACTTGGCTTGCAACATCACAGGTCCACCAAGGACATCTACAAGAGGTGGCGTCATAAGAAAGCAGCATCTATCATCAAGAATCCTCACCACCCAATGGTTAACACCCAGTGTTAAAGAGCCCATGCCCTCTTCACTCTGCTACCATTATAAAAAGGTACAAGAATCTGAAGACAAACACTCAGCTTCTTCCCCTTTGCCATCAGATTCCAAAATGATCAATGAAGCAAAGACACTGCCTTACTTTGATTTTTTGTGCACTATTTTTTATTTGTTTTTGTAACGTGGTTGACATAAATGCTTGCACTTTACTGCTTCTGCAAAACAACAAATTTCATGGCATGTTTATGACAATAAATTCAGATGCTGATTCTATACTTTTGATGGCTCTTGGCTTGTTCTCATTAGAATTTAAGAGAATGAAGGGATCTCACTGAATCATTTTGTATGTTGAAAGCCATGGATAGAGTAGATGTGGAAAGGTGCTTCCCACAGTGGGAGAGTCCAGGACAAGAGGGCACAACTTCAGGATTGAAGGATGTCCACAGAGATTTGGAGCAGTGTCTTTAGTTCTTGCTACCTGACCACGAGACTCACCCCAATCCAGTGTTAAAGGTGCTACTTAAATGTCAAAGAAGCAGAACAAAGGGGAACATGGTCCTTTATAGTTCTGCAGGCTGTACTGGGGGGGGGGGGTGGGGGAGAGGGGGGGGGGTCAATCACTCGGGGCAGTCTGAGCCCCGTTGGCTGTTATGGCCAATGGCTCAAAGCCATATTCAGGGGCTCAACAGGGGTCAGCCAAGGTGATTCACCTGAATCAATTGGGTGAAGGTCAGGGCTGAGTCTGGGTAGGCTGCCTGGACTGCAACACCTGGTGAGCCAATCACAAGGGTCACCTAGATGGCTTGGGGTGAGTCTTTGACCTTGATTAGCAGGCAGTGTGTCCTCCAAACAGGAGCACAGCAGTGCCACCAGGTGGTGGATGCTGCCTGTCAATTACAATCCACCCCTTCGGAAGACACACTGCATGCCAATAATATATGACAGGTGATAACTAACTCTAATGGGGTAATGGCACAACCAAGAATAATTATGACAATAATAATAAGAATAAATACAATCCCCCAGTGTATGATAGTCGCCCAAATTCCCCCAATGGTGCCAAATGGCCACCAGTGTCCCCATGAGGTGTGTGTTGGAGGAACTAGTCGCTAGATTTTTAAATTTTGGCCACTGAGTCATGAATGTGGTCAGCCAGGTGGGTGATGTTGGTATGTAGATGCAGCACCATTTGCCGCCAGCAGGTAGTCCAGGGCTATTTGATTTTGCAGTGCCACCATACGTACCGCCGTCAGCTTCACTGCTGTCTGGGTCAGACCATCCTGTGTATGGTGCAGGGACACTGCCATCTTGTTGGCTAATGTCTCCAGTAGGGCAGTAATTCGAGTCTCTTCTTTGGAGAGCCGGGCGGTACCACATCTGGGGAAAGCGATTGTCCAGAATCGTTCTGCCGCAGTAATGGCCCTCTTGTTGCGGTGGTCGCCAAACACTGGGTGCTCCCCCAGATCACAAGAGAGTGGATGTAGGACACCACAAATGTTGGGAAACAGCAGCCAGCAGGGAGCCAGGGGTAGGCACGATGGTCACATATCCAGTAGTGGCTATTCAAGGTCCAGAAGGCCCCCAGCTTGGCGACACCGTTGGAGGTGGTGAGTGTGGAGCACGGGTACCATCTGTGCAGGCAGTCACTGTTGCCGACTGGGAGGCTAGAGGTGTGTCTGTTGAGGAGTCTGCACCAACACTCCTTTGTTTTCCAGAGGAGCTGTGGGATAATGCGGAGGGTCGGTACTCGAGTGGAGGTCAAATTGTAGGAAGAGATATACCAGTTCATAGAGCACCCACCCCATCAGGAGTCAGTGAAAGGGGTAGTGTTGAGTGGGGATGCCAGGGGTGGTGGGCTGCCATTAGGCCAATCTCATACAGGTAACCTAATACCCACTGGAGAAAAGAGTCTATGTAGGCAGTTCATCTGAGAGTCATCCAGCGGGATGGAGGTAAGTGGTAGTGTTTTATTGGCATGTGCTGGAGTTCGGACACAGATCCAGCAGTTCAATCTGTTCGTGATGGTGGCGGTCATAGGCAATGCGAAGAAACGTATTCGTTGGTGTGACATTGCCAATGGTCGCCGCTGGCAGCATGGGTAGATGCAGGACTTGCATGTTCCTGTGGGGTGAAAGGAAGGGCAGTGGAGTTCACACGCTGGGGACCCTGGCCTTCATCCTATGGGAGAGGATTGGGGGTCTGCCACACACCGCTGGCAGGCTACTCATGGAGGGTGAGTTCAGATATCTCTTGCGGCAGCTGCTGCCTGATCTCAGCCTCAAAGGCTGAGGAGATGGGGTCAGGTGGTGTGGTAGGAATGACCGTGGGGGCTGGTTGGGTGGCGCGGGTGATGAGGGCAACCCCAGCGTCCTGCTTGCTGGCAGGGCGACCGCCTGTCTTCCCCTGGGCAGGCCTCCCTACACAACTTCTTCCAGCGCGCATACAGGGCAGGAGTGGGGATCCCATCAATTCTGCTGGGGTCCACTCCTGCACGCAGCAGGTTGAAGTAGAGCCGTCTGTGTGGCACCGGAGTGCTCGGGTTTCTGGTTCTGGACTCCGCACTGTGAACTAGTGCGGGTGCCTCCTGCGGCATATATTCCAGCCCCTCCAGGATGGTGATGGTGTCCCATACTGTTTTCCCTGTGGTGGACCCCATGAGTGGCAGAATGATTGACTTGAGGTCAGCAGGTGCGGTAGTTACGAGGTGTCCCGCAAGTACACCGGTCATCCTCGTGTTCTCAATGAAACCTTGGTTGGTGGCCCCCTCATAGATCCCATTGATCAGCGGCCACTCCCTGATGACTTGGGTGTCCACCCCTACCGTGGCTTCACCAATGTGATTATAATTAGATTAGAGACTCTAAATCACTCCCTGGCCGATACTCATAGTGGATGGATGTGGATTACAAACTGCTCCAAATGAGGTTCTATTCCAGTCAGGTGGGATACTGGGTCTGTATGGCCATGACCACATGTCCTGCAGATATGACCCACTGTGGATCCCCTCCTGTGGTGCTCGGAGGATGATATTAAAGGCCTGAGACTCAGAGATGTTCCCCGGGGCGCTGGCCTCCTGATGGGTGAGGGCGGTATTAGCGCCCCCTCATCCCACAGTCTGAGGAGCCTTGCAATGAGGTGATCACCTGGCTGCTGGCGGTGTCAGTCCGCCAGCTGGGTGAGTTCCTTAGGGGAGGAATCCTGTGTCTTGGTGGTCTCTGAGGCTCCCCGGCTGCCTCCTCCTCATTACCCCCCTCTCCTCCACGGAGGGCTCAGCGATGGAGGGAATGGGACAGTTGTGGCGGGACCCTGGCTCCCCGGGCATCCTGTCCTCATCACTCTCCATCCAGCTAAGCGTTTGGCTGCTCACTCCACCGGACCAGGATCTGATTTTAATCAGGTTTGGTCACCAGCCCAACCGACGAGCTGACTGAACCTGCAGGAGCTGCACCAGTCAGCAAGCGACCTCGGTGCCTCTGGTCTTTCGCTCTGGCTTGCACAGCAAGAAGTGCCTCCTGCAGTCCACTGCAGGTCCATCCCAGGTCTTCTGTTTCCCTGTCCTTTTGGTCAGAGACAGTCTGCAGCTTTTCCACCAACTGATTGATGATCTCTACAGCCAGTAAGCGCCCCTCTGACTGCCCCTTGCCTTGGGAAACCCCGACTCCTTAAGGACAACTCTTTCTTTTTCTTAGTTCCTTTTACTCCCTTTACCTCCTTAGCTGCTTCTGCTCCTTTTCGTTGCTGCTCCCACTCTCTTCATAAGGTGCTCAACCTGCGCCTCCTCTATTTCTTCAAAGGCATACTTATCTTTCAGCCATCCTTATTCTGTATCAATTGCAGCCTTTTCAGTTCTTAATTTTAACAATGTTCATATTATTACTGGAAAATCTGGCACCCACTCTCGAAGAACTTCATTTGCTTCTCCTGCATTCCACATTTGGCGCATTGTCACCTACTCGTATTTCTTTCTGCCTGTCAGATGTTGTCTTCTTACTTACCTCTTTATCCAATTCGAATAGTACATCTTTTGTATTTTCAGCCTTTTGTTCATCATCTTTTGGTGACACATCTTCAGTCATTTCCACATTACTATCCTTATGTTCAGTCTTTGTCTTCTGCAATGATTTTTAATGTCTTTATTTCCATCAACCGAAGCCTTGGCTTCTTCTCTTGCCACTTCACTCTTTCAATGAGAACTCCTTTATTTCTTTGTATCTAATTTCCAATGGCTCAGTTCCTCTCTACAACCTTCATGTCTTTAATACGTTGCTCCTTAATGGCACAGTCAGCAGTTGCTTCATCCATTTTAACTCGTCTTGTTCCACCGTCCTTATAGCACACACAGCACAAACAAAATCAACAGTCCCCAATGACAGCAAAATCTAAACTATGTTCAAACTTTCCACAAGTACACAGAACTCCACAGACAAAACTAATGCTTCTAAAGGCTGTTGCTTTGCTTTGGTTTGGCTTCACGGATGAAGATTTATGGAGGGGTAATGTCCACGTCAGCTGCAGGCTCGTTGGTGGCTGACAAGTCCGATGCAGGGCAGGCAGACACGGTTGCAGTGGTTGCAAGGGAAAATTGGTGGGTTGGGGTTGGGTGTTGGGTTTTTCCTCCTTTGTCTTTTGTCAGTGAGGTGGGCTCTGCAGTCTTCTTCAAAGGAGGTTGCTGCCCGCCAAACTGTGAGGCGCCAAGATGCACGGTTTGAGGCGATATCAGCCCACTGGTGGTGGTCAATGTGGCAGGCACCAAGAGATTTCTTTAGGCAGTCCTTGTACCTCTTCTTTGTACCTCTAAAGGCTGTAATGTGCTGATATTAACAAACAAGTTTTCACAGAAGCATCTATCAATAATATCACTGATTTTCAACAAATGGCTTCACCAATGTGATTATAATATACTTTGTTATTAGATTAGAGACTCTAAATGACTCCCTGGCTGATACTCATAGTGGATGTGGATTACAAACTGCCCCCAACTCGAGCCATTTCCAAGATTGCCAGCATATAACTTTCAATAGCAATGCAAAGCACAGAGAGTTTCTTCTATCTTCTAACCTTCAATATTCTGTTCAAACAATAAACTTTAGTTGACTAAATATAGCGACTTCAATCCAATAAATAGTTGCTTGAAGGCTAAGTGTTGTGTTGTATTGTGTTGTGTTATTAGTGTTGTGTTTTCAATTAGTTTCACTAGAAGTCCAGATGTATTTTAATCCTTCATTTAAACACATAAAGTTGAAATTATCTTCTTTAATGTTGAAATGAAATATCCATAAATAGCATCTGTATAAACTTCCAGTACCATTTATGATCATGGTCAACTAAAGTTATGAGCATTTCATTCGCTCTTCTCCATGGCTCCATGTTTTTAATATCAGATCTAAATCTCTCTGCCTCACCACACATGTTCCAACCAGCACTACAATGCCCCAATACACCGCGCATGCTTGAACCAATATTCCAACACCTGAGCGCACTGCCCAGGCACATAAGATCACCACAGAGAGTAAAACTTACTCGGGCTGCCTCCGCCGTTCGCGGGAACCAAATGGGATGCTGACCTAACAAGGTAAGTAAACAAATTACTTATTTTTGGTCTTTTCTGGCTCCTTCAATGATATTATTGTATATACTTAGCAAAACTATATGGATATATAAACACTTTATTAGCCTACATCACACACAATTTAACAAAAAGGATTAGAATCATCCACATCACTGTTCTCAACTTCCTCTCAGTGTTCCACTGAGAGTTTCTGTTCGAATAACCTCCATTGATAAATTGTTACTCTGTAATAACTGAAGGACCTGGCTGAGGCTCTTCCTGGGGAGTGGGGGGCGGGGGGGGGTTGGCTTTTTCCAATATATGTCCAGTGTCATTTGCCTAGTTTGCTTTTTCTTTGCTTCATGAATTTCTTTAAAAGCAGCAAACCCTGCAAGAACATTCCTCTCCTATCAGTGAAAAGCATTCAGCGTTTGGGTTCATCTCTTCAGCACTCTTCAGAAAAACTGTTAAGGTCCACAAAGAATTTGGCTAACCCCTTAGCAGTGAACATCTTCTGCAGCTGTTCTTCTGCAATTTCCTTTTCCCTTGCCTCTTCTTCAACTATTCACTTTTGTTCTATCTCCAGCAAGTCTTCATTTGTTAGTTCTTCAGGAACCACCTCTAGGAGTTTGTCAATGTCCTTATCATCTATGTCTAGGTTCAGATTGGTCTTTACCATCTCAACAACAGTTCTATTAATCCTTGCAATCTCATCATCTTTTTCAAATCCCTTAACATCATGAACATACTGCTTCATTATTTTTACCATATGCCATTCATGCACTCTTTGGTCACATCATCCCAGGCCCAAGCAAGGTTCTTTATGCAGTGGAAAATGTTGTACTCCTTCCAGAGCTACATTAGTGCTTTGCCAATGTCATCAGTTGTGACAACAGCCTGAGCAAAGGTCCTCCTCAGGTTGTAGGCTTTTAATACTGCCATAACCCTTTGATCCATTGGCTGGATTAAAGAGGTGGTGTTTGGTGGGTGGAACATCACTTTGATATTGGGGTGGAGGTGACCAATGAATCCTGGAGCATTGTCAACCATTTGCAAAATCTTGAAAAGTATGCCGTCTTCTGAGAAGTACTTCTCCATTTCACTGGCATAGCAATGGAGAAGGGTATCCTGAAACAGGATTTGTGTCGTCCAGGACATTTTATTTGCTGCTGTAATAAACCAGTATGGTGTGTTTGTTAATGTTAATGTTCTTGAAAGGCCTGGGATTTTCACTATTATCAAATAACAAATGGCTTTAATGTGTAGCCAGCAACTTTGCCTCCTAACAACACTGTCACTCTGTCTTTAAAAGCCTCAAAGCCTGGCATTGACTTAGTCTCCTTATGGATGAAGGTTCTTTCAGGCACTCACTTCCAGATTAAGGAGGTTTCGTCCACATTAAAATTTTGCTGGGGTATATGTTTATTTGAGATTTCAACAAATTCTTCCGCTGCCTTTACACAGATTCACCAGTCACTTTCACATCATGCAATGAAATTACATTGTTTGAAGCAGCTGAACCATCCAGAGCGAGGACTAAACTTCATATTGTAGTCTGGCCCTGCTTTCTCTTTAAGCACCTGGAACAAGCTTCGGGCCTTCGCAGTGATCGTCAACATGCTGAGGAGGACTCGCTTTTATGTGTTTGGTCTTCAATCCACATCATTATCAATTTCTCCATTAAGTCCTCTCACATTTTTATTAGCCTTGTATCCTTCAGTGGAGCTGATCCTTTAACACCTTGGAGAATTTTTTCTTTGATTTTGTGGGTCATCATGATTATCGACTGCAACATGCCTAAATCGCGACAGTCTTTTCCACCTTTATTCTGTTTAATAACCTTTTGTTTCACTTCCAAATCAATGCTACTACTTTTCCTCTTGCTGCTGCTATCACAAGAACTGGTTTTCCTGTGTTTGGGAGCCAGGATAGAGTTAAAGTGCAGTACAGTACCTACATATATGAACCTTGGTATATAAAAGACATGAAATACATGTGTTGCATGCAGGAAGTTTTTGCATACATCCTGTAATGACAGTTATGACCTCTTCTCTGATTGGGATTTCGGAACTCTATTATAATTTTATGAGACCACAGATGATACAGACGTATGTGCAGTCAGACGCTGCTCAAATGGACGTTACCGGCAATGAGTTTGGGGGAAGCTTGAATTACAAACATTCAAATAGGAGATCACAGCTCTGTTTTGTCTGCCTCTGTCCACAGCTCCATTCTGTCTGCCTTTATGTCGTTGGTCTCTACCCGGACCAAAACTTAAATATTCAATCGTTGATGGAAGGTGATATCACAGCAGTCTCACAAATTTGAGCTGGTGTCTGGCTGTGCTAATTTTGAGGACTGAAACTTCCACAAACATCTGGGATCAGCCTACTCAATGATGCCATGATTCTCAGCTCTCTGTGAAGAGCCCCAAGTAATGTGATGGGGTCTCAGACAGATAGTTAGATCTGATGTTAAGTTTGATTGACTGTGAGTATGTATGTAAACAAAGCTGTTTTTGCATCACAATGTTTTTTTTTTGTAAGTGTTAAGCACCTGAGTAAAACGCAAAAGTCTGCAGGCACTGTAATTGAAGTGAAAAGCACAATGCTGGAGAAACTCAGCAGGTCAAACAGTGTACTTTATATAGCAAAGATAAAGAGACATAACCTGCATTTCAGGCTTGAGCCCTTAGTCAAAGTATGCAGAAAATGTGAGCAGGCGGCTGAACAAAATGGTGAGGGTGGGGAGGAGCAGTGGAGGTGCATAATCAATGGGCAGGAAGTAGTAGGTTGATAAGGGGGGGGGGGGAGCACACCAGCAAACAAGCAGAGGGCGGATGGTTCTGTGAATTGAGAGGGAAGGGGGTGAAGAGTTGGTGGAAATAAGGCAGAGGGATGGAGAAGAGAGAGGAAAAACAGGCGGTATGCAAGAAGAAACTGGAGAAGTCCATTTTAATGCCATTCAGCTGGAGAGTGCAATGCCTATCTACATTTTGTCCATACCCTGATGAAGGGCTCAAGCCTGAAATGTTGGTTATGTACCTTTATCTTTCCTGAATAAAATTCACTGTTAGGCCTGCTAAGTTTCTATAGCACTGTGTTTTTAATTAAAGAGATATTGGTTGAGTCATAATCTGGCAGATTATATTTTCACTCCTGATCCAGCATTTCCAGCCTCTCATGTCTCCAACTGAGTCTAGCAACAAGAAGAAGAGGGTGAGAAACAAAGAGAATTTCTCTGATTGGCTGAAATGAAGAGGCAGATGAAGATTAGGCATCTTTTTCTCTGCAGTGTGTTGCGAACATTATATAATCTGTTGTGGGGAAAAATAAGTGGTGAAGTGAGACCTTGAGTTCTGTTAGACCTCTGTTTATTGAATATACTGCAGTTCTCCCTTCAATACCACAATTCAAAACTCCTGGACTGAGATCCTAGTACCCCCATCTGCAAATGGATCCTTGACTTCCTGACCTACAGTCAGTGAGGACTAGTGACAACACTTTCCCCACAATAATCACCAACACCAATGCCCCCACAAGGTTCCTCACTCAGCCCCCTTAAATACTCCTTATACATTCATGAATATGAGGCCAGGTACTGCTCTTGTTCCTATCATTTTGGAGGTGACGTCACCATTGTCGGACTGATCCAAAGTAAGGACAAAGTACTGGAAGGAGACAGAGAATCTGGTGTCAGGACAAAAACTTCTCCCTCAAAGTTAACAAAATGAAAGAACTGGCCATTGGCTTCAGTAAGTCGTGGGGGTGGGGGGTGGGGGGGGGGGCACATGGTCCTGAATGTATTAATGGTGTTGAAATGGAAATGATGGAGCTGATCTTACAGAGATGAGCAAGGTTTGGAGGAGGATAATGATTATTGACTTCAGGAGAGGGGACAGAGTATAATTTCTGCCATATTAAAGAAACAATGCTGAAGTTCAAAGGGTGGATATCTTCATGTTCTTAGGAATTAGTATTTAGGATGATCTCACCTGGGACAAACACATTGAGGTGATGGTCAGAAAGCACACCAACCTCTCTACTTTATTAGGTGAATGAGAAAGTTCAGAATGGTCTCTTGTCCCTTAACAACTTGTACAGGTGCTAGATGCATCACTGCATGGTATGGGAGTTACTCAGCATAAGATTGAAAGAAACTACAGGAGTATTGATTCAGCTTCAAACAATGAAATCTTCCCTCTCTTCCATGGACTTCATTGACATGTACCACTGCCTGGATAGGCAGCCAAAATATTGAATGACCCATCACACCCTGGATATATCCTTTTCTTCCTTCATTCATTGGAGAAAAGGCTTAAAAGTATGAAAGCATGCACCAACAGGCTTAAAGATAGTTTTCTTCCCTGCAGCTGTCAGGCTCCTGAATGAACCCCATAATAGTTCTATCATGCCGCCTTTGCTTGATGCTCATTGAATTTTCTTTTTATTGGAATCCTGTACAATGTAATTATACTCTACATGGCTGTATGAATGTTAGAGATAACCTATGACTCTCCTCGGATAAGAATCGTTCTCACTGCAGTAGATACTTTGTGACAAAAAAAGCTTAACTTAACGTTAGAGTAAATGTTGACAAAAATGTTTTTCCTTGAGGTGACATAGTTTACAAATAAGGTTTCAACCTTAAAGATTGTGGTGAATAGGATTTTCTTCCAAAATGACTTGTCACATTGGACAACAATTTTTTTCATAAGATTCCCTTCCTGAAAAAAAATGAGGATTATCAGAAACAACTTCAAGATGACGCAAAGATCATTTCAGATTTTCTGGATCACAAAGGAAGTTGAAGAAACATTAAATTAACTTTTATTGAATTTACCATGTTTAATCACACCGTGATGCTGACACATTGCATTTGTTCAACTGACCTAAAAATGTTTTGCCGCTGATTTTCATTTGCACTCAGCATCTGATGCCTTTCATGTCAGCGACCAACAATAGTCGGCCAGCAATGATGGATTTCAATTGCCCTGATACTGCTTTTCATGATCACAATGTCCTGGTGAAACCTTTCACCATGTTTGTCATTGACTGCACCAAGATCAGCAGGGAAGAAGTCCGAGTGCAAATGACGAAAATGAATTTGCAATGACATGCTGCACTTCATGGTTTGGTATTCTTGAAATAATGCAGGAAATCACAAAAATAGGTTATACTGTGATGATGTAATGGGGAGGAGTGTATTGTTACTGACTGTTTGCTATTGACTATGGCGAGAGATACTCCACCCTACTGGTATAACAGATGGAGATGGTGTTGAACTGTTAGACAGAATCAGACACACAAAAGGTAAAGACTGTACAACAGGCTTTAATCCACAAAGATTTCCACAGAGCCAGGCTGGCTGTCGCTGCAGCAACTCTGTGTGAGGCCTCGGGAGGCCGGCACAGGCTTATATCCCGGAGGGTGATTGACACCCGACCGGGTGGGGCTTGATCCATTCAGGCCGATTGATTGACAGCCAGCCAGGTGTTGTCCTGTCCCCTTATGCTCCTGCAGGTACAGAGGTTGTCACCCGCAGTAGGCCGGTGGTGTACCACCACAGAGATGCTTTCCCATTGGCCAGTTTAGTGGTGGTTATAGTCTGTTAATAAAAGCCCTGTATTCATATAACACTTGTCTGGTCCATGTCTATGGCATATCAATTGTATTTATAAAATGGTACGTGATAGGAACATTTTAAGGTGATTTTTGTGATCAGCAGCGCAAAATCCATAAAATACATCCACAAGTGTTCAGCAAGTAAAATCTTTGTTGTCCAGTGTAATCTATGAAATTTTGTGGACAAAAAGAACTGTGGAATATGTCATTAAACATATAGAAAATGACTGCAACAGAATGTTTGTTAGACTACAGAGGAATCTAACGTGATGTGAAATGAATAAGAAAGTGAGCTTTTTTTTTAATCAGATTTCAGATTTATTGTCAGAGTACATACATGGCATCACATACAACCCTGAGATTCTTTTTTTTTGCAGGCCAGGCAGAATTACCACCTACTGGTAGTGCCAAAAAAAAATGACACCACTCTACACAACAAGTAAATAACTGAGAACAGATAACAAATGTAAACCAACTGACTGTGCAATACAGAAGGATTTTTTTTTAATCAATCAAGTTCACAAGTAAATGAGTCCCTGATTGAGTTTGTTGTTGAGAAGTCTGATGGTAGAGGGGTAGCAGCTGTTCCTGAACCTGGGGATGTGAGTCTTGTAGCACCTAATACTTTTTCCTTTTTGACACCAGCGAGGCAGAGCATGTGCTGGGTGATGTGGATCCTTTTTTTTTTAATTTTTTTATTTTTCACACCATAAATCACAATAGCCATGATATACACTTTTTCTTTTCCACACATTTACAGTGACTTTTTCTCCCTCCCCCCTCCCTCCTCCCAAGCCACCCCCCCACCCCCCCCCCTCTCATCCATTTTAGGTATACAATCTAGGTTGCATTAATTCAGTCAGACAATGTTGTCATTCAACAAAAATACACCAGAAATTCTACTGAGTCCATTCTTTTCTTTTCTTCTCCTTCCATCAACTTAGGTAATGTTTGTTCCCGGTAGGTTTTCACTATTGTATTTAATGTAAGGCTCCCATACTTGTTCGAATATTTCAATATTATTTCTTAAACTATATGTTATTTTTTCTAATGGAATACATTTATTCATTTCTATATACCATTGTTGTATTTTCAAATTATCTTCCAATTTCCAGGTTGACATAATACATTTTTTTGCTACGGCTAGGGCTATCTTGACAAATCTTTTTTGTGCATCTTCTAAGTCAATTCCAAATTCTTTATTTTTTTATGTTACTTAGGAGAAAGATCTCTGGATTCTTTGGTATATTGTTTTCTGTTATTTTATTTAATATCTGATTGAGATCATCCCAAAATTTTTCTACTCTCTCACATGTCCAGATTGCATGAATTGTTGTTCCCCTTTCTTTTTTACATCGAAAACATCTATCAGATACTGTTGGGTCCCATTTATTTAACTTTTGCGGTGTAATGTATAGTCTGTGTAACCAATTATATTGTATCATACGCAGCCTCGTATTTATTGTATTTCTCATCGTTCCAGAACATAATTTCTCCCATGTTTCCTTTTTTATCTTTATATTTAAATCTTGTTCCCATTTTTGTTTAGTTTTACCATTTGTTTCCTCATTCTCCTTTTCTTGCAGTTTGATATACATATTTGTTATAAATCTTTTGATTAACATTGTATCTGTAATCACATATTCAAGGTTACTTCCCTCTGGTAAACTCAAATTGCTTCCTAATTTATCTTTCAAGTAGGATCTCAGTTGGTAATATGCCAGCGCTGTATCTCCAGTTATATTGTACTTATCTCTCATTTGTTCAAAGGATAAGAATCTACTTCCTGAAAAACAATTTTCTATTCTTTTAATCCCTTTTTTTTCCCATTTTCTAAAGGAAAGGTTGTCTATTGTAAAAGGGAGTAGCTTATTTTGCGTCAATATTAGTTTTGGTATTTGGTAATTTATTTTATTTCTTTCTACATGAATCTTCTTCCATATATTGAGGAGATGGTGTAATACTGGAGAAGTTCTATGTTGTACCAATTTTTCGTCCCATTTATATAATATGTGTTCAGGTATCTTTTCCCCTATTTTATCTAATTCTAGTCTCGTCCAGTCTGGTTTTTCCCTTGTTTGATAAAAATCTGATAGGTACCTTAATTGTGCGGCTCTATAATAATTTTTGAAGTTTGGCAATTGTAAGCCTCCTTGTTTATACCATTCTGTTAATTTATCTAGTGCTATCCTCGGTTTCCCCCCTCTCCATAAAAATCTCCTTATTATTTTCTTTAACTCTTTGAAGAATTTTTCTGTCAGTTGTATTGGCAATGCCTGAAATAAGTATAGTATCCTTGGAAAAATGTTCATTTTAATACAGTTTATCCTTCCTATCAGTGTTAGTGGTAGCTCTTTCCAATGCTCTAAATCATCCTGTAATTTTTTTCATTAGTGGATTGTAATTGAGTTTATATAATTGGCCTAGATTTTTGTTTATTTGCACACCTAGGTATCTTATTGCCTGCATTTGCCATCTGAATGGGGATTCCTCCTTAAATTTTGAGAAATCCGCGTTATTCATAGGCATTGCTTCACTTTTATTTACGTTTATCTTGTATCCCGACACTTCTCCATATTCCTTCAATTTCTTATATAGTTCTTTTATTGATAGTTCTGGTTCTGTTAAGTACACTATCACATCATCCGCAAATAGACTGATTTTATATTCCCTGTCTTTTATTTTTATTCCTTTTATATTATTATCTATTCTTATCGATTCTGCTAGTGGTTCTATAGCTAGCGCAAACAATACTGGTGATAGTGGGCATCCCTGCCGCGTTGACCTGCTTAAGTTAAATTGCTTTGATACATGTCCATTTACTGTCACTTTCGCTAACGGTCCCTCATATAATGCTTTAATCCAATTAATAAACTTCTCCGGTAAACTGAATTTTTGCAATACTTTGAACAAGTAATTCCATTCTACTCTGTCGAAGGCCTTCTCTGCGTCTAAAGCAACTGCTACTGCCGGTGCTTTATTTCCTTCTACTGCATGAATTAAGTTAATAAATTTACAAATATTGTCTGTTGTGCGTCTTTTTTTGATAAATCCAGTTTGGTCTAAATTTACCATTTTCGGTACCTGTTCTGCTAATCTGTTTGCTAATAGTTTAGCTATTATCTTATAATCTGTGTTTAGCAGAGATATTGGTCTATATGACGCTGGTGAGAGTGGATCTTTCCCTTGTTTTAGTATCACTGTAATTATTGCTGTTTTACATGAATCTGGTAAGTTTTGTGTCTCATCAATCTGGTTGATTACATCCAGGAGGGGCGGTATTATTAGATCTTTAAATGTTTTGTAGAATTCTATTGGGAGTCCATCCTCTCCTGGTGTCTTATTATTTGGTAAATTTTTTATTATCTCTTGTATTTCTAATGTTCCAAATGGTTCTGTTAATTTATTTTGTTCCTCTATTTGTAGTTTTGGTAGTTCAATTTTAGTCAAAAATTCATCTATTTTCCCTTCTTTCCCTTCGTTTTCAGTTCGGTATAATTGTTCATAGAATTCTCTGAAGTTTTCCTTAATTTCTTTTGGATTATATGTAATTTGTTTGTCTTTTTTCCTTGTTGCCAATACCATTTTCTTAGTTTGCTCTGTCTTAAGCTGCCATGCTAAGATTTTGTGTGTTTTTTCACCTAGTTCATAATATTTCTGTTTTGTCTTCATTATATTCTTCTCCACCTTATATGTTTGTAATGTTTCATATTTTATTTTTTTTATCCGCCAATTCTCTTCTTTTGGTTGTATCTTCCTTTATTGCTATTTTTTTTTCTATGTTTATTATTTTCCTTTCCAACTGCTCTGTTTCCTGATTATAGTCCTTCTTCATCTTGGTTGCATAACTTATTATTTGTCCTCTAATGAATGCTTTCATTGCGTCCCATAGTATAAACTTATCTTCCACTGATTCCGTATTTACTTCAAAGTACATTTTTAATTGTTTTTCAATAAATTCTCTAAAATCCTGTCTTTTAAGTAGCATGGGGTTTAATCTCCATCTATTATACATTCTTGGAGGGATGTCCTCTAGCTCTATTGTCAATAACAGGGGTGAATGGTCCGATAATAGTCTAGCTTTATATTCCGTTTTCCTAACTCTCCCTTGAATGTGGGCTGATAACAGGAATAGGTCTATCCTTGAGTATGTTTTATGTCTAGTCGAGTAGTATGAGTATTCCTTTTCTTTTGGGTTTTGTTTCCTCCATATGTCCACAAGTTTCATTTCTTGCATTGATTTAATTATAAATTTGGTTACTTTGTTCTTCCTGTTAATTTTTTTCCCCGTTTTATCCATATTTGGATCCAAATTCAGATTGAAATCCCCTCCTATTAGTATGTTCCCTTGCGTATTAGCTACCTTCAAAAAGATATCTTGCATAAACTTTTGATCTTCTTCGTTAGGTGAATATATATTAAGTAGATTCCAAAGCTCCGAATATATCTGACATTTTATCATAACATATCTCCCTGCTGGATCTATTATTTCCTCTTCTATTTTAAATGGCACATTTTTGCTAATTAATATAGCCACTCCTCTTGCTTTTGAATTATACGATGCTGCTGTTACATGTCCTACCCAATCTCTCTTTAATTTCTTGTGCTCCATTTCAGTTAAGTGTGTTTCTTGGACAAATGCTATATCTATTTTTTCCTTTTTCAGTAAATTTAGTAGTTTCTTCCTTTTAATTTGGTTATGTATTCCATTAATATTTAGAGTCATATAGTTCAGCGTAGCCATTTTATATTTTGTTTATCTTCTCTTTCCGTTTTTCCATCATTACCTTTCCTCCTTTTCCATTTCTGTTTTCTTATTTTCAACTCTTTACCAGACAACATTCCTACAACATCCAACATTTTCCTTATTCTCCTATTTCTATCTTCTTTATCCCCAATCTCCCCTTCCCCTCCTGAGTTGTCCTTTATCCCTTGTCGGACAACCACATCTCCCCTCTCCATTTGGATTTGCGAATCCACTCGCAAGCGTCAACTGATTTTGCAGTGACCGCTCTTTTCCCCCACCCAGCCCCCCCCAGAAAAGATTTCGCTTTTTATATGTCACAAAGGTCTCTCTTTTAATTCCCTCCTTATTCTCTCTATTCCATTACCTTCCCTTATTAATTCTTGTCTATACTATCTATGTTTTCCTCTAATTACAGATACTTTCACGTATGCCCATTGTCTCTATTCACTCTTATACCTCTTTACCCGCATACATATCAATCGTGGTCATTTTTACCCTCATTACCCGTCTTCATCCCTCAGTCTATTTTTGTCTTTACCCACATACATATCAATCGTGATCATTTTTGCTCTCATTACCCGTCTTCATCCCTCAGTCTATTTTTGTAATTGTTCTGCAAATTTTCGTGCTTCTTCTGGATCCGAGAATAGTCTGTTTTGTTGTCCTGGAATAAATATTTTCAATACCGCAGGATGCTTCAGTGTAAATTTATATCCTTTCTTCCATAAAATCGCTTTTGCTGTATTGAACTCTTTTCTCTTCTTTAGGAGTTCAAAGCTTATATCTGGATAAATGAAGATTTTTTGCCCTTTATACTCCAGTGGTTTGTTGCCCTCTCTTACTTTTTCCATTGTCTTCTCCAGTACCTTTTCTCTTGTAGTATATCTTAGGAATTTTACTACAATAGATCTTGGTTTTTGTTGTGGTTGTGGTTTAGGGGCCAATGCTCTATGTGCCCTTTCTATTTCCATTTCTTGCTGTAGTTCTGGACATCCTAGGGCCTTAGGGATCCATTCTTTTATAAACTCCCTCATATTCTTGCCTTCTTCATCTTCCTTAAGGCCCACTATCTTTATGTTATTTCTTCTGTTATAATTTTCCATTATATCTATTTTTTGGGCTAGTAATTCTTGTGTCTCTTTAGTTTTTTTATTAGATTCCTCCAATTTCTTTTTTAAGTCTTCTACCTCCATTTCTGCTGCTATTGCCTGTTCTTCCATCTTGTCCATTTTTTTCCCCATTTCTGTTAAGGTCATATCCATTTTATTTATTTTCTTTTCTGTGTTGTTTATTCTTCTTCTTAAATCATTGAATTCCTGTGTTTGCCATTCTTTAAATGACTCCATGTATCCTCTAACAAGAGCAAGTATATCCTTTACCTTGCCTTTCCCTTTATCTATTTCACTGTATTCTTCCTCTTCTTCTTCCTCTAGGTTGGCCATCTGTTGTTTCTTTGATGCCCTTTCCTCCTCTTCTTTTTTGTTTCCATTGTCTTCTGTGGTCTCTTCTTGCTGCAGGTGTTCTGCAGCTGTCGTTGCCGGCTGTGGAGATCGACTCCCCAGCTGGTCCCCCCTCCCGTCGGTGTGTTTTTTTTCATGCGCATCGCGCATGCGCGACTCCTCGCGCATGCGCGGTTGCGCACTTTTACTCGGCTCTGTGAGCCATTGTTGTAGTTCTTTTTCTACCGACCTGAGGTAGTGGGGTCCTCTCTCCACAGCGGGCCTCTTCGGACAGGTAAGGCCTTCACCTTTTTCCTCCGTTGTCTTCTCTTCCTCTCTTCTTTCCGTTGATTTTGATTTTTCTCCTTTTGTCTCCATCTTCTTTCCACCTTTATACTCACTTTTCTTTAACTTGTATTTCTGTGCCTTTGTATTTTCTCTTGTTTTTCCCGACTTTTCTGGAGAGGGCTGGAGTTCACCGTCCGGCCACTACTCCATCACGTGACTCCTCCCGATAAGAAAGTGAGCTTGAGGACAAGATTAGATCCATCACGATCTTGTTAAATGGCAAGGATGATCTAGGGAGCTATACAGCTTGCTCATGCATCTTTTTTCTCATGTTCTGTTTGTTTTACAAGTGGGTTTAAGAGCTTTTATTCTGCAGTGAATTTATTATCTCACTCACCCAAGCCTTTTAACCATCTTCAAAACACAAGGAAGGAGTGTGATAGAATCCTCTCCAGTTCCAATAATATTCAAAGTTCTACACGACAAAGCAACTGCTCTGTTGATACCCCACCCACTGCCACTTCCCATTATAGGAAGACTGAAGCTTTGGTGTGTATTCTCCACAAAGTATCGACAGCAGCAGCTTGTGTTACGGAGTCCAGAGGACCCCAAAACCCAGCAGCAATAGATATGCTCCACAACACAGGGTTACTTAAACAAAAGTAGTTTTTAATTATCTTTGAACAAGAATACAGAATTAAACTTTAACTTATTACTATCAACGTACTTAACCTACCTAACCTACTCAATCTCCCCCATTAATACTAAGCGCAGGTGTGTGTAATG
Source organism: Narcine bancroftii (assembly GCF_036971445.1). Taxonomy (NCBI): domain Eukaryota; kingdom Metazoa; phylum Chordata; class Chondrichthyes; order Torpediniformes; family Narcinidae; genus Narcine; species Narcine bancroftii. The sequence goes on from NC_091472.1 coordinate 31,712,980, forward strand.
TATATTTAAGATTAGAAAAGTTCTTTGGGTCACAGTCCAATCTCACTGGTTGCAGGCAATTCTTGTACTGTGCTCAGAAGTTAGCATTAACAAAGTTCACCAGTCTTTCTTTGCTTAACAGGCAAATGGTTACCACTCAGGAGGGTTCCTGCTGGTTTTCAGAGAGAGAGTCCTTTTCCAGGACACCTGCAACTGATTCCTTCTCAATCAGTCTTGCTGACGAAACTTGCCTCCTTCAGGGTTCTCCAGATCATCCTCTTTCTTTCAGGTCACCTTTCAGACTGCCAGCCTTCTCCTTTGACCAGGCAGCCTTCCAAAGTTTGCCAGCTTGTCCTGCTGGAACTCATTTCTGTGACTCCTTCTCTGTCTGTTTCACACCCTCTTTCTCTGAGAGCAAAACTGTTCTCTTCTGCCTGCAAAGATCACATGCTCTCCCAGGCAAGTTGCTGTCGATACTTTGTTGCCTCTTGCAAAAAGCATTCTGCAAAAGTCCTGCAAATATTCTGTGTTTTAATATGTGTGTGTGCAAGCTGCTCTAGCAATTCCTCCCAAACCACCTCTAAGAACACTACAGCGCAGTACAGGTCCTTTGGCCCACAATGTTGTGCTGACCTAAATAAATCGATTCAATAATCTAAACTTTTCCTACCTCACACCTGTAACCCTCTATTTTTCTTCCATTCACGTGCCTATCTAAGAGTCTTTTAAATGTCTCCATTCTACCAGCCTCCACCACCACCCTGGCAATGCTTTCCAGGCACCCAGAGCTCTCCACATAAAAACATGCATATGTTAGAAATATATCACCATTCCCTCAGTACTGGTGAATAAAGTCTTGGAGCTCTGCACCTTCAGCAAAAAGACTACAGTTGTTCAAGAAAACCTCACCATCTTCAATAATTGCAGTCTTTGCCAGAGGAATCCATGCTTTGTAAATGGATATGATGAGCATTGCATGGGCAGGCTTGCAGAAATCTTGCTTTAACAGGACGTGCCAACTTCAATCCTAACGTTCCTAGGTCTTTATCTTTTTTTTAAATAATCATTATGTCCAAGAAGAAATTGAACTTGAGACACAAGAAAGTGCAGATACGGGAACCTTGGGGAAACAAAGAGAAGCTGGAGGGATGCAAGGGGTCAGGCAGCATCCGTGAAGAGAAATAGACTGTCAACGTTCCCAGAATCCAAAATGTTGATTGTGTGAATGTTGCCTGACCTGTTGAGTTTCTCTGTCTTTGCTGAAGCAATCTAACTTAGTTTGTGTTGGGTAGCATGTGTTTTTACAGAGGATGGAGGACTAAAACAATCCTGAAGTCCCAATGAAATGATATCTCAATTTGAAATTTTATTAAACTGCTCGCAAGCAATAGAGCATAAAAATCAGATTAATCTGAATTTTCAGTTTATTATTGAACCCCATGAAAGAGCTGAACAATGAAAAGAACGAGAATCAGAATAGAAAATAGAAATGTTAGATGATGACTGTTAGTGATATCCCTGGGTGGATGGTGAGAATTCAGGTGAATTTCAAACAATGGGTGGGAACGTCTCCACTGAATAAAATCAGAGAGCTCATAGCACCAGGAAATGTTCAACATCTAAAGAGCCACAAGACATAGGCATTTTACTTCATGTTTTTAGGGATATTCTGCTGTTTGAAGTTGTGTAAAGTTGTGCTAATGCTTTTGCAGCCAATCAACATTATTTTTCTGTGACTTTGTCCAAATCCTGCTTTTATTACAAATTACAAAGTTAGACCTTTGAACATGACACCACAGGAACAAGGCCCTTTGGTCCGCAAAGTCTGTGCCAAACAAAATTCCTAAATTTAAAAAAAAACTCTTCTGCTTTCTTAAGCTCCATTCTTTGCAGAGTCAGATTTATTGTCAGAGTACATACATTGCATCACATAAAACCCTGAGATTCTTCGTCCTGTGGGTGAGGCAGAATGACCTCTTATTGGGAGTGCAAAAAAAAACTGTACACCTCCATACACATGTAAACAAATAAAGAACTGTAAACAGATAACGTCTGAACAAACTGACTGTAGAGTATAGAGAGAATAAAAAGTAGTCCTGGTCCATCTAAAAGCTACTTACCATATCTGCTTCCACTACTCCCCTTGGCAACCCATTTCAGGTATCCACCACTTTCTGTAGAAAAAGCTAGCCCCACAAATCCACTTTTTACCTTGTAAAAATATTCTGTCTACCCTATCTATGCCTTTCATAAACTTTTAATAGGTCTCCCCTCCACCTCTGATGTCCCAGAGAAAATATTTCAGGTTTGTTCCACCTCTCCCCATACATCATACTCTCTGATCTAGGAAACATCCTATAAATATTTTTTTTTCCCTTTTCCAAAACCTCCACATTCATCCTGTAATGGGGCAATGAGAATTGCACATAATACTCCAAATACAGCCTACCCTAAGTTTGAAAGAGCTTCCTTCTTCCTATACCCATTGCCCCACCCAAAGAAGGCAAGCATGCCACACACTTTCTTTACTACCCTATCTATTTGAATGGCTGCTTGAAAGGAGCTGTGGACCTGGACCCCCTCCCCGCCACCCCCCGATCCATCTGCACATCATTCCTTTGAGTGTTCTGCCATTAAACTCTCAGCCAAATGCACACAAAGAAACTTGGGACTCTTGATGACCTCAAAGCCATCAATGATGAAGTCATCAATGGTCAGTGGAGAGTGAACGCCTTGGGCCCTCCTGAAGTCGACAACCATCTCTTTTTGTTTTATTAACATTCAAATGCAAGTTGTTGGCTATGCACCAGTCCATTAGTGACTGCACCTCGCCTCTGTACGCTGACTCATCGTTCTTGCTGATAAGGCCCACCACGGTCATAACGTCAGCAAACTTGATGATGTGGCTCAAGCTGTGTTTTGCTGCACTCTCGTGAGTCAGCCGAGTGAACAACAATGGACTAGGGACACAGCATGGATTAAGCATACAGCCCTGAGGGGCCCCTGTGCTCAGTGTAATGGTTTTGGAAGTGTTGTTTCCGATCTGGACTTCCTGAGGTTTCCCTGTCAGGAAGTCAATTGTAGACAGAGGTATTTAGGCCTAACAAGCTTAATTTCTCTATCAGGTGCAGAGGTATGATTCTGTTGAATGCTGAACTGAAGTAAATAAACAGCATTCGAACATACGTGTCCTTATTTTTCAGATGGGTGAGGGCTAGATGGAGGGGAATGGTATTCAGATGGGTGAGGGCTAGATGGAGGGGAATGGTAATGGCATATCCATAGAGTGGTTGGATCTATATGCAAACTGCAGGGGGTCCAGTGTCAGGCGGCAGCAGGAGCCTGACGTGCCCCATGACTAGACTCTCGAAGCACTTTATGACGGTAGATGTGAGTGTGACAGGGCGGTTGTGATTGAGCCAGGATACTGACGACTTCTTCGGCACAGGGACGATGGTGGCAGCTTTTAAGCATTTTGACACCACTGCGCTGCTCAGAGAGATGTTAAAGATTTCAGTGAGAACATCTGGCAGCTGAACCACACATCCCCTGAGCACTCTTCGGGTAATGTTATCCAGACCAGCAGCTTTCTGTGGGTTGACCTTGCCTAACACTCTCCCTACATTGCCACTGTAAAACGCAGCACCTAATTATTCCGTCTCTAGTGTTATCAGTGCTGGGAAAGCAAAACTGTGTATAGAGACAGTTATGCGAAAAATGCTGTATACCTTTCGGCTGCAGTTAAAAATATTAACTTAAGGATCCCTCAGTGACTCAATTAAAAACAGGCAGGTGCCAATTAAGCCTACTGATGTAGGCTAAGTGTAGATTTGATTTTTATTTCATCTCTGTTTACATCTTGTTTTGTCATTATATTGGTAGAAATCTTTAAACTTGTAGGTTACACATGTTAACTCATGTTTGGACCACAGAGTAATTGATCTGAATTTAAGCAGGAGATGTATATATATTTTAAGTTAATGGTGAAAGCAAAGCAGCGCAGCACTGAACAGAGCCAGTAACTGCTAACTACAGTAGGAGTCCAAAAATCAGGACAGCTTGGAGAATCAGTTGATTCGGATTCTCAGGCAGTACTTTTAAAATTCAAATTTAAAGAGGAATAAAGCTTCTCTGTGTGTGGATGGAACACTTGCAGCTTCTACTGCATTTGCTGCACTGTTTGACACTTCTTTTGGTTCCTTTGAATACTTTCATACAGTACCTTGTTTACAAGTGTCATTTCTTTGTCATAGACTTCAGGAACTGAGTTACAGGGAAAGGATAAACTGGTTAGGACTTTATTCCCTGGAGTGTAGAAGAATGCGGGGAGATTTGAAAGAGATGTACAAAATTATAAGGATGTAACAACAATGTCGCAATGCGAAATGAACAATGAGAAAATGGTCAGGCGTAGTCGATTCGAAGTTCAGTAAAAGTCCTTTACTCAAACAGTCACCTGCAGCTTTTTAAAACCCTGTGTGCTCCAAATGACATCATCGCATTGTGACGTCATGATGTTACTCAGAACCTCTCGAGTCAGTTTGATTAACCGTCCGGTGAGCCACCACACGGCCCACCCTCTTCCCTCCCCCCCACCCAGAACCGGCGATTGGAGGCTAAACCTATGGTGCCATATGTTGAGGAATACTGTGGTATTATGCAATGAAAAGGGGCTAATCAGCAATCTTGTTGTATGAGGCCCTTTGGGTAGGAGCAATCACAATATGATCGAATTCTCACTCGACATGGAGAGTGAAGAAATTAAAACCGAGACTAAGGTCCTGAATTTAAATAAAGGGAATTATGATGGTATGAGACGGGAGTTGAGTAAGATTGATTGGGTGGTGTTTATGGGGGGGTGGGGGGGGGGGTTGACGGTGGATAGACAATGGAAAGCATTCAAAGATCTAATGGAAGAATTGCAGAAATAATTTATACCGGTTTGGCATAAAAATAAACCAAAAAAGGTGACTCAACCGTGGATAACAAGGGAAATTAGAGACAGCATTTGGTCCAAAGAGAGAGCATATCAATTGGCCAAAAAAAGTACCAAATCCGAAATCTGGGAACACTTCAAGATGCAGCAAAAGAGGAGAAAGGGATTAATCAAGAGGGCAAAAATAAATTATGAAAGTAAGCTTGCGGCAAACATAAAAACCAACTGCAAAAGTTTTTATAGATATGTCAAGAGGAAAAGATTGGTGAAATCCAGAGTAGGTCCCTTGCAGTCGCAATCAGGGGAATATATAATGGGGAATAAGGAAATGGCAGACCAATTAAATTCTTACTTTAGTTCTGTTTTCACAAGAGAGGATACAAATAACCTCCCAAGGATGTTGGGAAACATAGAGACTAATGCAAGGGAGTAGCTGAAAGAAATCAGTATCTCTAAGGACATGGTCTTGGGGAAATTGATGGGATTGAAGGCAGATAAATCCCAAGGGCCTGATAATCTACATCCTAGGGTATTTAAAGAAGTGGACATTCAGATAGCAGATGCTTTAAGAATTATTTTCCAGAACTCGATAGACTCAGGATCAGTACCCATGGATTGGAGGGTAGCTAATGTTACCCCACTATTTAAAAAGGGGGGGTAGAGAAAAAGCGGGGAATTATAGTCTTACATCAGTAGTGGGCAAAATGATGGAATCCATTATTAAGGATGTAATAGCGAAGCATATGACTAGCAGAGAAGGGATCGAACAGAGTCAACATGGATTTACAAAAGGTAAATCATGCTTGACAAATCTATTGGAATTCTTTGAGATGGTGACAGGTAAAATAGATGGGGGAGAGCCAATGAATGCGGTGTACCTAGATTTCCAAAAGGCCTTCGATAAGGTCCCACATAAACGACTGGCATGCAAAATCAAGGCTCATGGGATTGGGGGAAAGGTATTGATGTGGATTGAGAACTGACTGGCAGATAGAAGACAGAGAGTTGGGATAAATGGCTCATTTTCTGAGTGGCAGGCGGTGACCAGTGGGGTGCCACAGGGATCTGTACTGGGACACCAGCTGTTCACAATTTACACTAATGATCTAGATGAGGGGATTGAATGTAATATCTCCAAATTTAATACAGATAAGTGTGAGGTGTTACATTTTGGAAAGGCAAATCTAAATAGGTCATATGCATTAAATGGTAGGCAATTGAGATGTGCAGAGCAACAAAGGGATTTAGGAGTGATGGTAAATAGTACCCTCAAGGCTGATACTCAGGTAGATGGTGTGGTGAAGAAGGCATTTGGAATGTTGGCCTTCATAAATCGGAGGTTTGAATTCAAGAGTAGGGAGGTTATGATGAAATTGTACAAGGCATTGGTGAGGCCAAATTTGGAGTACTGTGTACAGTTTTGGTCACCAACTTATAAGAAAGATATAAACAAAATAGAGAGAGTGCAGAGAAGGTTCACGAGAATGTTGACAGGATTTCAAGGTTTGAGTTACAGGGAAAGGTTGTGCAGACTAGGGCTTTTTTCTCTGGAGCGTAGAAGATTGAGAGGGGACTTGATAGAGGTGTTTAAGATTTTAAAAGGGACAGACAGAGTAAACGTGGATAGGCTTTTTCAGTTAAGAGTGGGGGAGATTCAAACAAGAGGGCATGGTTTAAGAATGAAGGGGGAAAATTATAAGGGGAACATGAGGGGAAATTTCTTTACACAAAGGGTGGTAGGGATGTGGAATGAGCTTCCGGCAGACATAGTTGAGGCGGGATTATTGGTTACATTTAAGGAAAGACTGGATCGTTACATGGAGAGGAGAGGACTGGAGGGGTATGGTCCGGGTGCTGGTCAGTGGGATTAGGAGGGTGGGGATTTGTTACAGCATGGACTAGTAGGGCCGAACTGGCCTGTTCTGTGCTGTAAGTCGTTGTATGGTTATATGGTTATTTGCAGTCGACACTAAGTTAGGAGGGGTTGTGTGCACTGAAGAGGGGGTCAGGAAGCTCCAGTGTGATTTGGATAAATTGGGGGAACTGTGCAGATACATGGCAAATGCACTACAATGTGGATAAATGTGAGGCTATCCACTTTGGTAATACAAACTGGAGGGCAGATTACGATTTGAATGGCAATAGATTAAGAGATGGGGAAGTGCAGAGAGACCTAGGGGTACTTGTACATCAGTTTCTGAAGGCGAGCATGCAGGTACAGCAGGCGGTTAAAGAGGCAAATGGTATGTTGGCTTTCATATCAAGAGGGTTTGAGTATAGGAACAAGGATACCTTACTGCAGCTGTACAGTACCTGATGCCTTCACCAAGGCAAACATTACCAATTTGTGGTCAGTATAAATGGTGAAGTCCCTACCTTCCAAAAAACAGTGGATGTGTACAACCGTTAGGTACAGCACCAGCAGTTCCCTATCGAATGTGATGTATTTCGTTTTCGGAGGATGGAGGTGCCTACTAAAAAAATGCTAGAGGCTTTCATTGTTCATTAGTGTAATGTTCCAAGACCCCACCTATTGCCACGTTGGATGTGTCTATCATCAAAGCAGTTGGTGCATCCATTTGTGGATGGACCAGCAATGCTGCCTTTGCTAGGGTGTCTTTGGTCTGCTGGACTGCTACCGTCATCTCCTCTGTCCACTCAAATTCTTTGGCATTGCTGGACATGAGGTCGAAGAGGGGTTTCATAATATGAGCTGCAAAGGGTAGAAAGCGACGAGAGAAATTGACCATCCTCACAAATTCCTGGAGTCCTTTGATAGTATCAGTCTTCACAAATTTGAGGATGGCTTCCACCTTGCTACGCAATGGAATGACACCCTGGCGACTGATCTGATGTCCCAAGAACTCAATAGACGACTGTACGAATTTGCATTTGGCAGGGTTCACAGTTAGCCCGAACACCTGTAGATGGCGGCTGAGTAAATGTAGATGCTACAGGTGCTCCTCGTGGGAGTGGCTGGCAATGAGTATGTCATCCAAGTATACGAAAAGGAAGTCCATGCCATGCCCCTCTGCGTCCATCAGTTGCTGGAATGTTCATGCAGCATTTTTAAGCCCAAAAGGCCAAATGGTATTTTGATGGCAGTCTTGGCCACGTCCTCCAGGTTTACAGGTATGTGGTGGTTCCCACGCTCCCACGCACCAAGTCAATTTTAGAAAATATCCTGGTCCCTTGAAGATAAGCTGTAAAGTCCTGTACATGGGGCCCAGGGTAATTGCCTGCAGTGGTTGCGTGTAGAGATGCCTGTAATCCCCGCAAGGTCTCCAGCTTTCCTTGGCTTTGAGCAATATATGTAGTGGGGAAGCCCGTGGGCTTCACATGATTTCAAGTTCCTCCATTTTGAGGAACTCTTGTTTTGCAAGCAGCAATTTGTCGGGCGGCAGGCGTCAGGCTCGGGCATGTAGAGGAGGTCCTTGGGTGAGGATGTGGTGTGCGACGTCATGTTTGGGTGCGGCAGTGGAGAACTGGGAGTGACAATGTCTGGAAATTCTGCAAGAAGTTCAACAAATTTGTTGTTCAAGTACTCCACTGCATCCAGTATGGGGTGGATACAAGGCGGAAAGTCTAGAACATTGTGGTGTTTACCAACCAGCACCCTTTTAAGTCCACCATCAGTGAGTGGGCTCTGAGGAAGTTGGCAACCAGCAATGGCCGGGACACAGCAGCAAGAAATAAACTTCCATGTGAACTTATTGTCGCTGAATTTACAAATGTACAAATCAAACTGTTATTCACTGCAGTGAGCACTGGACCCTCACGCCTGGTATGGGTGTCAAAGCCCGAAAGATGAATGACATTAACCTCCGTACCCGTGTCGATTAGAAATTTGCACTGGGAGAGTTTATCCCTGATGTAGAGAAGGCTTAGACATTATTGACGACTTGGCATGGCTTTTTCCTGGAAAAGTGCAGGGGGTGGGGGGGGGATTGCGTAGAGGACAGAAGTGCAATACTAATCTCCAGCCAGTTTTTTTAAGTACCCATGTTTAAAAATTAATTTAGGTATATAAATGCTTTAATTCAGCGTCGGGAGCCTCCAAGCTGCAGAGAACCCCAGCCAGGTTGAATATTATGCCGGCACCAGTCTTCTCCCCGCAAGATGACATTGGCTTGTTGAAGAAGTCGACGTGTTCTTGAGTACAGATGCGCAGGCGATTTGATGGAGAAAGGAGCCCTTGGACCCATGCGGCCATCGGGGGAGTTGAGGACGCGCAGGAAGGAGCTGGAGACTGCCCCTGCGCAGCCCCTCACTCTGCCGGGCATGCGCGTTGCTTCCAGGGTCCGCGATCTGTTAGAACATGTGTGGGCTGCAGGGGGGTCCCAAGCGGCGGTGCCCCAATGTGGTCGGGCGGCCATCTTCGGGTGTCGAGACCCGCAGCTGCACAGGGAAAGTCTTGACAACGAAGGAATGAGAAGAGGACTTACCTTATATAACTAGTTCACAGGAACAACTGGAGGAGGAGCTTGAAGAAGGTGGGTCTCAAGATGTGGCACTGGAATCTGGACTGAACTCTATTTTTACTGTGGTGGAAGGGACTGCTTGTTATATGGACACTATGTCTCATCAAATGACTCAAATGCAATCTAGAATGTCTGAAGGTTTATCTACGCTTAAGAGAGATGTTAATAAATGCCTTAATTTAGTAGATACGGTACAGGATAAATTTTTAAAATTTGAGACAGCTTTTTCTGAATGTAAAGACCAAGTTCTACATAATAAAGAAAAAATAGAAAAGGTGAAAGATTCATTCGTGGATTGGGGAATTCAGAAGAGAAAATTATTTTTTAAAAATTGGTCCATTGGAAAATCAAAGCCAGAGAAATAATGTAAAAATTGTGGGCATTCCGGAAGATATTGAAGGTGTGGATCTGATAAAAACTTTTAAGTATTGGATTCCTGAGATGTTAGGTAAAGAATTCTTTCTGGGTGGTTTGGTACTGGAAAGGGCACAGGAGGAGGAAACCGGTAACGGGTCAACCATCACGAGCAGTGTTAATTCGGTGCTTGAATTATCAGGATAGAGAAATTATTTTACGGTTGGCGGTAAAGAAGGCAAGACAAAGTCAAGCCCTAATGATGATTCAGAATACTAGAGTTTTCTCTATGCTGATTTGAGTCAAGAAATTATCAGACGTCGACATGAGTGTAATTCGGCCAAGGATGTGCTGTGGCGGAAAGGATATAAATTTGCTTTTCGATACCCTGCAGTGTTGAAAATTTTTTATGGCAATTATCAGTCTCAATTTTTTGAGAATGGTCACAATGCATTGGTTTTTGCTAATTCGTTACCGGATCTATGTGGTCAGGGAAGAATTTCACCATCATCACCTAAAAGAAGGGCCAAAGGACATGGAAATGGACAGAATGGAAAGAATGGAAAGAATGGGAAAGATGGGAAGAAGGAGGCTTTGACACACAGTCCTAGAGATCTTTGGGACTGGAGTCCCAGGGCTGAATATATAAATGATGTTGAATTACATTATTATATATATTGTATTTCTGGCTGGGGGGAGGTGGATGGCACTGATATCTTTGGTAGTCATCTGCCACTGGTGGGGCGTTCCACACCCAGTTTTTTAGGGAATTACTACCTTTGGGTGGGTTTTCTTTTTTTGGGGGGAATTAATTGTATTCCTTTTCATATTAACTTTTTTATAACATTAGGAGAGGGAGATTTTGTTTATTAACAGGAGAGCATTTTTTTAACTCTGTGTTTATATTAATAGTTTATTAAAATGTCTAGTTTGAAATTTGCAACTTTCAATGTTCAGGGATTAAATAATCTAATTAAGCAAAAGTGAGTTTTAGCTTATATTAAGAAAATGAAAATTGATATTGCTTTTTTACAAGAAACACATTTGACTGAAAAAGAACATTTGAAATTGAAAAGAGACTGGGTTGGTCATTTTTTTTTCCCTTCATTTAACTCTAAGGCAAAAGGTGTAGTGATTTTAGTTCATAAGAATTTATCTTTTGAGTTACAGACTGTAGAGGGGAATGCTGGGAAGGTTTAAAAGTTGACTGTAAATTTTTTAATGAACTTTGGACTTTACTTAATATCTATGCACCTAATGTAGATTATGAATGTTTTATTTCAGACGCTTTTCTGTTATTAAGTCAAGCTAATGAAAATATTCTAGTTGGGGGAGATTTTAATTGTGTTTTGGATCCATTGATGGATAAATCCCCAAAATGTATCAGAAAATCAAAGATGGCGATACAAATTGTGGCTTTAATGAAAGACTTAAATTTGGTAGATATTTGGAGAAGGATTAATCCTACAGAGAAAGACTTTTCTTTTTATTCTTCTAGGGATGATTCCTTTTCTAGAATAGATTTTTTTAAAAATATCGGCACATTTACAGGGAAAGGTATTGCAGGCAGATTATAAAAGTAGAGTAATATCTGATCATTCTTTATATTTTTTTCTTATGGAAGTTCAGAGGTGTAACGTCCATCTTTTAGATGGAGGTTTAATACAATGTTGTTGAAAAAAGCTGAGTTTGTTGCTTTTGTTAATAAACAGATTGATTTTTTTCTTAACGGAAAATGTTAACTCTGTTCAAAGTAGATTTGTAGTATGGGATGCGTTAAAGGCTTATTTAAGAGGACAAATAATTAGTTACACTACTAAAGTTAAGAAAGGGTATATGATTGAAAATATTAAATTAGAAAAGCAGATTGATAAAGGAATTTCAGAATGGAGTGACAGAAGATAGCTTTGACTAGATTGAAATTGCAATAAAATACTTTACAGACTTATCAATTTGAATGTTTACTTAATCGAACCAAACAATGATATTATGAGTGGGGTGAGAAGGCACATAAAGTACTTGCGTGGCAGTTAAAGAAAGACCTCAAGGGTTATTAATGCTGTTAAAAAGAATTCAACAGTTACCTATAAACCTCAGGAAATCGATGAACAGTTTTATTCATTTTAGAAAATTTTATATACTTCTGAGGGGAAACAGAATAATGGATCTATTGATTCTTTTTTATCTACATTAAAGTTATCAGCATTAGATGAAGAGGATATTATAGATTTGGAAGCTCCATTCACAGATCTAGAAATTAAGACCACTATGATGGAAATGCCTAATGGTAAGTTATCATGAGATGACAGGTTTTCGGTGGAATCTTATAAAGTTTTTTATGAAGATTTATCTTCGGTGTTTGGGAAGGTATTACAACAAATGACTGAACATTATGACTGAGCTACCAGAATCTTGTTCTAGTGCTTTAATTACTGAAATTCCAAAGAAAGATAGAGATCCATTAAAGGTGTCTTTGTATAGACCTATTTCTTTATTGAAAGTGGACTATAAAATAATAGCTAAATTGTTAGCAAATCGGCTTGCTAAATATTTTCCTGAATTGATACATGTAGATCAAACAGGTTTTGTTAAAAATAGACATGTTTCAGATAATATTCTTCAATTAATTAGTTTGATCAATGCATACCGACGGCATGGTGGTTGCACTTGATGTGAAAAAAGCTTTCGATAGAGTCGAATGGAATTTTTTATTTAAGGTCTTAGAAAAGTTTAACTTTAGCCCCTTTTTTATTGGCTGGGTTAAAGCTTTATATACAAACCCGACTGCTAGGATGGTGACAAATGGACAGATGTCGTTGTCATTTAAATTAACACATTCTACTCGACAGGGTTTTCTATTGTCACCAGCCCTATTTGCATTGGTCATTGAACTGTTAGCTCAATTAGTATGGCAAAATGAGCAGATACAAGGTATGAGAGTTTTGGATGAAGAGTATAAGATTAATTTATTTGCAGATGATGTTTTGATATATTTAACAAATCTGGAACAATCTTTGCCACATTTACAGGAATGTTTATTACAGTATAGATCATTATCTGGGTATAAAGTTAATTTGGATAAAAGTGAGATTTTATCGGTAGGTGAAGGAGATTATTCAGTTTATAAATTGTTATTAATTTGAAATGAACAGATAAAATTAAATATTTAGGAATAATTGTGAATACTGAGTATCAATCTTTATATAAATTAAATTATGTTCCATTGTTGAAAAAGATAGAAGCAGACTTAATTAAGTGGAAAGTCCTTCCATTAACTTTAATTGGCCGGGTTAATTGTATTAAAATGAATATTTTTCCATGTATTCAATATCTGTTTCAATCAAATCCATGTTTTCTTTCAAGGAACTTTTTCCAGGAGTTAAATAAAGCTACTAGGGAATTTTTATGGAAAGGTAAATTACCACGGGTAGCATTAAATTAGCTTACTTGGAAGTACGCATTAGGTGGATTGCAATTACCTCATGTTCAGAATTATTATGAGGCAGCCCAACTTAAATTTATTAGTGGTTTGATGGATTTGGATCAACCTCCAAGTTGGGCTAAAGTTGAGATGGTATATATTTCTGAAACTGCAGTACATTAATTTATATTTTGGTGGAATATAGATTTATTACAGGAGTATAACGTGCTGATATTAAAACATCTATTGATGTTATGGACAAAAAAGAATAAGGTTATAGGATCAAAAGGTATATTATCTATTTTAACACCATTATATAATAATCAGCTTATTCCTTTTTCATTAATTAATAGTTGTAGTGCACGTCGAAAGAACCAAAGACTTGTTGATCCAAACCAAGGCTTTTATTAACTAAAAGACTGGCGCCTATCACAAGTAGGTCGACCAGTCCAGAACAACCTGGTCTGGCTAGGAGCAATCCTTTAAGACCTGCCAATAGGTGTGGCTACACTCTCAGCCAATCACAGTCATCCTACACTACCATCTGTACATCTGTACACATTGGTGATAGAATCTGTATATCACAATAGTCATTTAAAGAATTGCGACTTTAATGGTATAAAAATCTTGCAGGATTGTTTTGTAGAAGGTCAATTTCTTTCTTTTACTTAATTGAAAGAGTGTTTTGATATTGCTGAAGCTTCTTTATTTGTTTATTATTAACTTCGGTCGGTGGTTAAAAAAATGTATGTTAGAGAGATGATTTTACCTGTATTGTCGGAGATTGAGTCTTTGATTTCTTCTATGCCTTAAAAGGGTTATTTTTCTGTTATGTATCAAGTATTACAAGATAATATGGACAAGTCAGAATGGGAGAAATCTAAGTTTAAATGGGAAAATGATTTAATTTTTGTTTTTCCTGAAGATTACTGGATGGACACGTGTCATGATAGTGTTACTAGATTGACGAATGCACGATACGGAATGGTTAATTATAATTTTTTGCATCAGCAATATTTAACTCCTGAGAAATTGAAAAAATATGGCTTTAGTAATTCAGATTCCTGCTTTAGATGTGATACGTGTGTTGGAACTTTTTTACATGCTGTTTGGTCTTGGATGTATGTAATTAAGAAATTAAGTCAATTTTGGAAAAATTGTATAAGATTAAGTTACCATTAGATCCATCGTTGTTTTTTTACTTTAAAGGGATTGGAGTTGGATAAATTTCAAATTGCATTTGTATATTTAGCATTGGCTGTAGCCCGAAAATGTATAGCAAGTACATGGAAGGATAATACAGTGATTAGTATAATGCGATGGCATAATGAAATGAAAGCTTGTATTGTTATGGATAAAATTACTTATGTTTTGCATGATCATTATTCTTTTTTTGTAATAAGTGGTCATTATATTTGGAATATATGCACTTAGAGAAATTTTGATTTATATTTTTTTAGTTTTTTTTCATATAGATTTCTTTGGTGGTTTTTTTTCTTTTTTTTCTCTTTATTTTCATATATAGAAAAATTTTGTTGTGAAGTGTATTTTGTATGTTTACCAATAATTTTTCAAATAAATAAAGTTTGAAACAAAAAAGTTAAGTGCAATGGCAAGCTCCAGAACCCCAACGTTGATGGTAAAAACACCAGGTGGTTGTCACAGAGTCATGCTTGTCCAGGGAACGTATGCTTTCATCACCGGTGCTTGTGAAGCCTCAGCCTCTGGGTGTGATGCAGCACTAATTTCTGTAGGCCTTGCACCTCACTGTTTCATGCACCACAGAATGTTTGACGGTTATCAAAGTCCTCGTCAGCCAACATGAGGTGGATATCTTCTGGCATATGCTCTAAAGACAAGTGCTCAAAGAGCAAGCAAGGCCTATGGCCATCTGCTCATGCCAACATGTTGTTCATTAACTCTGAAGGGGCACGGTCCCCCAGGCCATCGACATGGAGGAGCCGTGCAGCTCGCTTGCACTGGGAGAGACCATAAATCTGGAGAAGGAGGAGTTTTAGGGCTTTGTACTTGCTGAGAGCTGAGGGTCCCAAAGGAAATTTACTACTTGACAGGCCGTTTCATGGTCGAGGGCGCTTACCACATGATAGTACTTAGTGGCGTTCACTTCCATCGTGAATGTGCAACTGCAGCTCTGCTTGCCAGAACCAAACTTCAGGTTGAGTGGTCCAAAAAATAGACAGTTTGAGTGAAACCGCTGAATTGTGCATGTTGGGTTCAAAATCCGTTTGGGCCCTTCGGGGTCACCAATGTGGGAACTGTGTCTCAGTGAGAAAATAAAGAACGAGAAAATGATCAGATGTAGTCAAGTTGAGTTCAGTAAAAGTCATTTACTCAAACAGTCACATGCAGCTTTTTAAAACCCTGCGCGTTCCAAATGACGTCATAGCATTGTAACGTCATGATGTCACTCGGAACCTCCTGAGCCGGTTTGATTAAGCCTCCAGTGAGCCTCTACAAGATGTGTATGTATACTTGATGCAAGTAGGCTTTTATCCACTGAGGTTTGGTGAGGTACAACCAGAGGTCATGGGTTCATGGTGAAAGGGAAAAGGTTTAGGGAACATTTGGGGAACTCCTTCACACAGAGAGTAGTAGTAGAAGTGTGGAATGAGAAGTGGTAAATGCAGGCTCAATTTTCACATTAATGAAAACTTTGGACAGGTACATGAATGGAAGAGGTATGGAGGGCTATGGACTGGGTGCAGTTCAGTGGCACTGGGCAGAATAATAGTTCGGCTCAGACTAGAGGGACTGAAGAGCCTGTTTTTTTGTGCTGTAATGTTCTATGATTTTAATTCCAGAGTGGTCTCACTTGACCATGGTTCGAGAGAGCAAGCACAATACTTACAATTGCTGTATTGGGTATCATTCAGAAGAGCCCATGACATTCTTGAAAACTCAAAGCTCTCTTCAGTGTCTGGAATATTCAAGGCAGATGAGGTTGAGCTGAGAGCCTCTGCTTTAAACCAGTCTGAGAAGTTATGAGCACATGCTCATAGTGAATTCCCATGTTTTATTTCTAGAGCTGGGCATTTATTGACCTTGCAAGTAACAATTTGACCTGTTAGCCCTTCACATAAATTAAAAATATGGAACCATTATTGAACGTTGGGAATTAAAAAGTTGTTTGTGGGATTAAGCAGACCTCACTTTGCCTGACAAGAGAACAATGCAGCTTCTATATTGGGCAAGGCCGATAGTACATTTAAGGTTGTATTCTGCTCACACGGCACCATTATTTTGATTTTTGCATCACACTCATTTCTTTGTGAGTCACTTCTTTATGTACTACTATTGATCAATTGTGTTCGATACAAGTTGACCTTTGTTAAAGCTTGTCTGAAAATGTCAATTTGATATAATCCCAATCAGAATGAGAAAGAAACACAATAAATGACTTAAGGCTGCCTTGAATGTAAAACTGCCCTCAATTGACTTACCCTTGATGGTAGGGACCTCAGCATTCTTGTACCTGTTTTCTCTCTATAAACCATTCTAGCCACCTACCTCCAATTTCTCCTTCATGAACCTTCTTTTCATTCATATTTTGTTTTCTTAAGTTTTCTATAAATACGTCACCCATCTGATTTTTTTTGTTTTTGGTTTGATGTTATTTGGCAATTTCCGTCCATTTTGGATGTTTTTCTTTGGCTTGGCTTCGCGGACGAAGATTTATGGAGGGAGTAAATGTCCACGTCAGCTGCAGGCTCGTTTGTGGCTGACAAGTCCGATGCGGGACAGGCAGACACGGTTGCAGCGGTTGCAGGGGAAAATTGGTTGGTTGGGGTTGGGTGTTGGGTTTTTCCTCCTTTGTCTTTTGTCAGTGAGGTGGGCTCTGCGGTCTTCTTCAAAGGAGGTTGCTGCCCGCCGAACTGTGAGGCGCCAAGATGCATGGCTTGAGGCGATATCAGCCCACTGGCGGTGGTCAATGTGGCAGGCATCAAGAGATTGCTTTAGGCAGTCCTTGTACCTTTTCTTTGGTGCACCTCTCTCACTTCTTGGTATTATGAACTCCAAGACGGCAGAGTTGTCTTTTCACTAAAATAAAACTTCTGGATCCTTGAAAAGTAACCAATATAATATCTCTGTCAAGAAAGGCTGAAATGAATAATTCTTCATCTGTAGTATGAGAACTCATATGTATAAATTTCCCAATGTTCAATTACTGGATAATTTGATTCTGAAAATGAAAAACAAACATTTAATAAACTAAGTTTATTTGATATTTGGTGGTTAATTTGATCAGGAAATTCAGCAGTTTTCCCTGTCCCTATCAATATTTATGAGAACTGTCACGCCAAGCCCCAATACTACATTTTTCTCATTGGTAGTCCTACCAAAGGCGATTACTGTATCAGTGCAGTTCTTGTGAAGCCACGGTGTTCATCTGGGGTACAGGAGGAAGCAAAAGGCAGTGATGATCATGTTCAGTCATTTCTGCTGTGGAGAGATTCAAGAATTATAAATGCAAAATAATAAACTCCATTTACATGTAATCTCATTGAGATATTACTGGAAACATCCAATGAATACAGCAGTCAGGGTTAATCTATCTTTAGCATTATTAGGTTTCAGAAAATAGGCATGGTGTAGAGTAACATTTAATCAAATCTAGCTTCTTTCGAATTGCTAATTTTGTCTTTAAGGGTTTTTAAAACACAGATTTATTTTCTAGGGCTACTATGTAATGAAATGAATAAAAACATGCACTCTGCTAATGTAGCACAGAACTCTCTGTGCTGCTTAATTTAAACTGAAGTGAATGAATTGAAGTTTATATTTTCTTTCATATTTTGTTCTGCTTGGCATTTTTTTGATTTTCTTTCCCTCTTGGGGAATTTGCATGCTCAGCAGCTTTATGATTAGCCACTATTTACTGGGTGGAAGATGAAATCAAAGCGATCCAGTTTCGGGTGCTGAGTGCTCATGTTGAAAGAAGATAGAAAAGATATTCATTGCTATTTGTGTCAGATCCTGTAGGAGGTTTTCTAATTGAGTGATGATATGTTTCCCAATTTGGAACCAATTTTGCTATTTAATTAAAAATCCATCAATTTAACACTAAAGAATTACATGCAAATGAGAATAAAATTCACAACTTTAAGACAAATATTACATTTTAACAAATTAACGATACACAAACCATTTCATTTGAAAACTACTCTTGCTCAGTCTTGAGCTCGTCAAATGGTACAGACCACCACGTAAAACCAGTAACCTCTGAAAAGGCCATGAAGGACATTGCCTGCTTGTTGGTAGCTGGTGCATTCATGTCGACACTGACCTTTTGGGGCAAATGGCTCTCAATATCAATTCTATGTACTGGAGTAGACCCACCCGAGAACAATCCTGATGACCTATGACAGCTCCATCTCCATCTTTGATGATCAGAGAGAAATAGTTGGTTAGTGCTTTAAATACCAAGATTAATATGACTAGAAGAGAAAACTTAAAAGTAAAAAAAATAAACTTCTACACATAAATTAAGAATTAAATAAATTAACCTGTGTGTGGTGGGATTGAGGGGGAAAGAGTGGTTGGGGAAAATAAGTTACACAAGATAGCGTATTAAAGCCCTCAGATCAGTACATCATGGAACATCTTGGCACTACAGGAATGGGCTAGGAATTCACTGGTGCCTTCATTAAAACTTGCATGCAATGCACATTTGAGCACTGCAGTGCACAGGCTCAGGTGTCAGCACAGTCTTGACACATCGGCTGATGCTAGTCAGCCCTTCAGTCATCTCCACTTCTCAGACAGGCAGTTCCCAAGGATTGAAAGTGGCTAACATCCACTTGGGGTTTGTGCATTCTGAGGTGGTTAAAAAGGTCAATGTGAGAATAGCAGACTTTAACATGCAAGGTGAAGAGTGCTCCACTATGTCTAATGCGAACATCAGCTGTTGGGAATTGCTTCATCCATGGACACTGATGAAAGGAAACAACATCAAAGCAAAATCACCACCTGAAGTGTTTGAAGGGGGTAAGGAGTTAACAAAACAATGGCAACAGTGAAAAGGCAAACAATTGGCTTGGGTCTATGGAAAATGTATCTACAGCCAGGATATATTTTCTCACAAGGAGCCTTGCCCTAATAGATTCAAGATTCCTGTATTTCCACGAATGACTACAAAAAATGTAATAAAACATAAAATTTGTCAACTTTTGCTTGCTGTAAAGTCACACTAGGAGCCACCACTGCTTCTTCCAACAATAAGAGAAAGAGAAGCCAAAGAGAGTCCCTTCTGAAACACTGAGTGTCCATGGGTTTGCTCCTAGCATTCTGGCTAATTCATTGACAACCCAAGCTCCCAGACATAATCAAGAAGCTTTCAAGCCCAAAACTGCTTTGGGGGCCCTTCTCATCATCGGCACACTCACAAATTCCAGTCCTGATACCTGTTTCCCAGAAGCCAGTCACCAGCAGAACACAGCCTATGTGAATCCTTCAGCCGCTGAGCCACTTGCTGGTCCATTGTCACAGTCACCTGCTCTGTCAGGTCCTCTCGCACGCTTCTCCTTCTCGACAGAGGAGTGAAGGTTGTTCTCCCACTCTGGCGCCCTGTGCCGGACCCATGATTTCCTGGAGCCCACAACCCCTCATGGTCCTCTGCCAAGCATTGGCATCAACATCTTGGATACGGACCTCTGTTGTTTTCAAGATAATTTAACAAACACCATAAGCTCTTTTAACAGGCAGTTTAAAGCCTGTACAGGGCCTTTAGCATCATGACCAGGCAGTAGAATCCAGTGGACCACTGTGATTCCACACCCCACCCCCTCCGAATCTGCATCAGTGACAGCTCATCTGCACTGCCATTTCAGACTGAGTAAAATGTACTAATTGGATCAGATTTTCTTCATCTTGCCCATGAAAAAGAAAATGACAAAGTTTGATCTGCTAAAACAGGTGTCACAAAGGAGATAAAAGTTACTTGAAGAATGCAAATATAATGCTGGCATCCACATAAAGAGGAATAGAATATAAGAGCAGGGATGTGATATTGATGCTTCAGAGGGCACTGGAGAGACCTCACTTGGAGTATTGTGAGCAGTTTCAGGCTCGTTTAAAAGGATGTGCTAACGTTAGAGAGGGTTCAAAGGATGTTCATGAGGACGATTTCAGGAATGAAAGGGTTATCATGTGAGGAACATTTGACAGCCTTTGGCCTTTACTCTTTGGAATTTAGGAAAATGAGGTGGGGATCTCATTTTGAATGTTAATAGACATGGATAGAGTAGATGGAGAAAGCTGTTTTCTATAGTGGGAGAGTCCAGGACAAGAGGACACAATTTCAGGATTGAAGGGCGGACACTTAGAACATAGATGCAGGGGAATACATTTAGCCAGAGTGAGGTGATTCTGTGGAATTTGTTGCCACAGGCGGTTGTGGAGGCCAAGTCATTGGGTGAATTTAAGGCAAAGACGGATAGGTTCTTGATTAAATTTTAATTTAAGTTTAGACATGCAGCTCAGTAACAGGCCCTTCCAGCCCACAAATCCATGCCACCCAAATAGTCCAATTAACCTTCAATCCCCGTACTTTTTCGAAAGATGGGAGGAAACAAGAGCACCCAGAGGAAACTCCTCACAATATACAAACTCCTCACTGACAATGCTGGATTTGAACCAGGGTCGCTGGTGCTGTAATAGCATTGCACTAACTGCTACACTAACCGTGCCAGGGTAGCAAGGGATATGGGGAGAAAGCCATGGGGATAAGTTGGAAAATGGATCACCTCATGATCGAATGATGGGACAGAATGACTGGCTAAATAGCCTATTTCTGCTCCTATGTATTCAGGTCTTATGGTCTTACAACACCAAGAAGATTGTTTTTATTAATGTTACAAATTATATTTCTGGCCAATTATTCCATGTATATCATTATATTTATGAATAGACTTTTTTTTCTGCTGATATCATCTTTCATTGTTATTGAGTTAACCATGATCCAGTTGAACAACAATTGTTATTCTGAATATGTCATAAGAACCAAAGGAAATGCAAATGGATTTGGCTAATCCAGCCTCTCATTCAAAAAAATCCCATCACTTCCTGTTCATAACTCTCGGTTCCCTTGGTATCCAAATATCTATGGAAAGGATGAGGTTTTCCCAGACAGACTCCCAGACGGATGAGAGATAAGGTCAATTATGTTTGTATTGAGTAGAATTTAGTAAAAATAATTGGGATCTAATTAAAATGTACAAAGTTTTGATAGGACCAGACAGAATAAATATAATCCCTGCTGCATTATTTAGAACAAAGAGTCATTATCTTAGTAAAAACAAAATGCTGGAGAAACTCAGCAGATCAGTGTCCTTTAAGGTAAAGGATCCATTATTGGAATGTAATATTACATTTAGAATGTAACATACATGAAATTCTTTAACTTTTTCTACCATAAGGAAGACAGAGAGTCACCACTTTGTCCAGAGAAATGAGTCCCCAGTGAGGAATGAACTCGCGACACCTGATTTACAAGAGCAGTGCACGAACCACTGAGCTATCGGAGCCTCAATATATTGATTGATCTTTATGTAGCAAAGGTAAAAATATAAATACCAACATTTCAGACTGTCATCATGTTAGGTTACAAAGCAAGAGACGTAAGACCGATAGAAGAAATTTCTTCACCCTATCTGTGTTGAACCCAGGGAATCTGTAACCACATTGACGGTAGAGACCAATTTGTTGAATATATTTAAGGAGATAAATGCATTTCTGTTAATGCAAAAAGCATCAAAAGGTTTTGGGGAAGGAGTGGGAGTATGGTGTTGAAAGAGATAATCAGCCATCATAAAATTGAATGGTGAAGCAGGTTCAAGCGCCAGCAACCTAGGTTCGAATCCCACACTGTCTATTTATATGTTCTCTCCTTGTTGGCATGGGCCTACTCCAGGCACTCTGGCTTCCTCTCACTATTCAAAATGTATGGGGGTTGTTGGGCGGCACAAACTTGTGAGCTGGAAGGATCTGTTACCATGCATGTATATCTAAATTTAAATTTAAATTAAAAAATTTAAAGGAATGGCCTACACCTACTGCAATCTTTTTTTAAAGTTTCACCGTATCAATATTGAATCAGTCAGATATAACTCTACGCACAGTTCCTTGCAATAAAGGCTACCATGGTGTTTTGCCTTCCTAATTGCTCACTGTATCTAAATATAAGCTTTCAATGACTTTTGCAAGTACACACATGAGCACACTTGAACACCAAGACCTTTTAATTTCTCATCATTTAAAATAGTCCTGTTTCCACTTCTTTGATATTCTCACTGCCACTTCTTTGCTCATTCACTTTGAATCACACTGTCACCCACCATTGCATCATCAGTAAACTTGGATAGATTAAACTTGATCCCCTCAATGAAATCATTTAATATAGGTTGTAAATCACTGGGGCCATAACACTGATCCCCGTGGCACCCCCATGACTCACTGAGCCTGAAAATGACCAATCTCTTGCTCTTGTTCTCTAATTTTGTTTAAATGCCTCTTTATTGACAATTCATTTAGGCTTTCTGAAAGTCATTCCCCCTTATGTCTTCTGCCATTTATGTCAAAAAAATAATTAGCCATAACTAAAATCACGAAAGTATGCTGAAAAATGTGATAATAGTTTCTAACAGTTACAATATTGGATATAATAAAAGCAATGGCAATTACTTCAATGCAATAGAACTTCATTGTAATGCAGTATGGTTGTGGGGTACAGTAGCAAAATGATTAACTTACTATCTAGGGAGGACTGGGCTATTGATCTGGAGACATGAATTCATATTACGCCATGGTAGCTGAGTAATTTAAATTCAAGCCATTAAATGAATTGGAAATGAGAAACGACTGATCATGAAATGCCTGCATGTGTGTCAAAAGCAGTCAGTATGACACCAACAGAGTTAGTTTTTAACTGCCCTCCAAAATGGACAGTTCAAGGCCAGCAAGAAACGATGAATAAATAACTAATACCTGGCTTATCCTGTGAATGAATAAAAAAAACTTGAATTTATTTTGATTGGGCTTATTTTCACACAATGATCAACATAATGATTGCAGTGTTTCCTCCTCACCCTTCTTCTCGAACGCTGTTCAGTGTTTGAGGCAGTGAGCAAACTGCAGATCACATTTTAAAAGGGAGGGAGCAGTCATCGTTGGAGTGGACTGAGTCAGGGTGGTCAGGCTTTTGCCCAACAGGCTTTGGCGAGAACAGGTAAGAGGCGAGGGATAGTTGGAGTTGAATTAAGAAAGGGCCCCCCTTCTCAATGAACTAAAAAGATTCAGCAGAAAGTCACAGATGAAGGCTGTTTAAAAAAAATAAATAAATTTAGACATCCAGCATGGTAACAGGTCATTTTGGCCCATGAGTCCGTGCCGCAGATATCATATATTTTGTTCCTTCTTTTTCAATCTTTATATTTTTAAAATAATATTAGGTACATAGTTACATATGATATAATGTTCAGTTAATGGTAAATTAATATTACAGCAACAGTAAACAAGATTTAAAAAAAAAGATGTCTATAACTTGTCTAATTTCTTACCCCACCCTATTATATGAATGATTGCTGTCAAAGTGAGGCATCAACTATTAATTTCAAAACTAATAGGTTCAGCAAAAAAAAGGAAATGTGAAAGGGGGAAAAAAAATAAAGGCCAAAAATAATTTATCTATAAATTTTGAAAATAATTGAAAAAGAACACCTCATTTTCTCTAGACTAGAAAGAGGGATGCCATCAAATCCAATAACCATTGTGTGTGTGCATGGGAAGGACAACATCTTTCCACCACAGCAAAATGAGCCTTCTAACAATCAGGGAAGCAAAAGTAACCACATGGGATTGAGATGGAGTCAAAATTGATCCACTCATTCCAAAAATAGCAATAAAAGGGCTCGGAGACAGATTTATATCAAGAATTAAAGATAGTGTAAGAAATACCTGTTTCCAA
Source organism: Narcine bancroftii (assembly GCF_036971445.1). NCBI lineage: Eukaryota > Metazoa > Chordata > Chondrichthyes > Torpediniformes > Narcinidae > Narcine > Narcine bancroftii. The sequence continues at coordinate 31,737,132 of NC_091472.1, forward strand.
TAGTTACAAAGGGAGAGACATAGCCAGAACATATGATATAAAGTACCTTCCTGAGTTGTACAGATCACATTTAGAGGAAATATTGGGGTAAAATTTAGCTAACTGAACTTTGGAATAGTGGGCCCTCTGGACGACTTTAAATTGTAATCAGGAATGTCTAGCACAAAGAGAGGATGAATGTGCATTTTTCATCATAAAATCCTGTGGCTGGTACGCCACTGTGAGTGAAAAAAAACGCGCTGAGTCGAGCAGAGTTTCAGTACAACTGATTTGCTAATTCAAAGTTGCGTGCTTAAGAGGCCCGTGTTTCCCAGTGACCCTCGGACCTTGTGGGGCGGAAGTGACGTCGGCTTCCGGGCCAAGAATTTCCCTCACACTGAAAGTCCCTGTGGATGCCGCTGGCTGCAGACCCTCCTGCCACTGATGCAGCTGGTTTGCCTGCCCCGTGGGGTGAGCCACCACATGAACCCCCCCCCCCCCCCGCCAGAACTGGCGATAGGAGGCACAGAAACCACTAGACGTACAGTCTATTTTATATGGCCAGCTGCGACTCTTAGTGGGTGGCACCACAACTGGTCATTCAATGTCCAGGTGTGCCGGCCTGAGACGGTCAATGATCAAAGTTCCTTCTCGGCCACCATTGTCCAGAACTCAGTTTGTCCCATTATGGCATACCACCTTGAAGGATCCTTCATACAGCTGCTACCGGTTTTGTCACTGGAATACAGTGTGGTTGGGCTTTCGGCCATGAGGCAGCATTGATCCTGATGCTAGCTCTGCCATTTTTATTGGTGCACCACAGAACATCCGTGCGAGCGGCCATCTTTTGGAGGTCAGAGAAGTCCTCATTTGCTATTAGGAGGTGGATGACCTCCAGCATCTGCTCCAAAAAGATCTGTTTGCAGTGTAGACATGGCTTATGGCCGTCTCACTCATCAGGGCTGATGGTGCACGGTCGCCCAGGCTGTTCATATGTAGCAACTGCGCAGGCCATTCATCGTGTGAGAGGCTGAATGTGCTGACCAACAGGACCTTGAGAGCTTCGTACCTGCCATCCTCTGGGGGCTGTTGCAGAAAGTTGATTACTCGGCCCACCATTTCCTGGTGGAGGGCAACCACCATGTAGTAGTATATGGTCTCATTGGATACAATGCTCCTGAGCTGGAACTGGGGATCTGCTTGTTGAAACCAGATGAGGGGATGAGTGGTCCAGAAAGCTGGCAGTTTAAGCAAAACTGCATTCTGAAGAGCTGAGTCATTCATGTTGTCCATGTCAGTTGTGTCATTCATATCAAGTCCAAATACCGTTGGATCTTTGGGGGCACAAATATGGCTGGTACGCCATTGCGAGCGAAAGAAGCACACTGAGTCAAGCAGAGTTTCAGTTCAACTGATCTACTAATGCAAAATCACGTGCATAAGAGGCCCGCGCTTCCCAGTGACCCTCGTGCCCTTTAGGACGGAAGTGATGTTGACTTCCAGTCCAAAGCTTTGCCCCATACTGAGAGTCCCCATGGATGCTGCTTGGTGTGGACCCACCCATGACTGGTGGAGTTGGTTCACCTGCTACGTGGGTGATCCACCACAATCCCATGTATCTTCAGCAAACAGCTGTTGAAAGTCATATTCCAAAACTTAATTTTAGATAAAGTACTATCACTAGATTTTAAAAGTAATTCATAAAGGGCTGTGTGACTAGAATATATAGAAATATTTTTGGGAGATAAATTGGGAAAAGTAGAGTAGGTTACATACACATACTTTAAAAACAGATCTTATTTAAAAATACTGGAGAATTCATATTATGAGTGGTTTTGCAGAAACTGGAAATGAATGGATTATTGTCTTTAAGCAAGAACAAGAGACATACTGTCTCCTGTTACGAGCCCAAAGGACCCCAAAACCCAGCAGCAATAGACATTCACCAAGACAAGTAGTTACTTGAACAAAAATTGCTTTTAATTATCTTTAAACATGAAAACAGAATCAAACTTTAACTTATCTCTATTAACTTAACTAACCCAACTTAACCCCCTTCTAATTCTAAGTGCACGTGTATGTAATGTGTGTGTAAATGTAAGAAAAGATCTTTGGTTCACAGTTCAATCTCACTTCTCATTCTTCCAAGTTCACTGGTTGCAGGCAATTCTTATACTGTGCACAGAATGTAACATGTATAAAGTTCACCAGGCTTTGGTGCTCGAAAGTTAAATGTTTACCACTCAAGAAGGTTGTCATAGGGTTTGTTGTTCCAGGATTTCTACAACTGAGGTACCACCATTAGTCACCTCAATGTCTCCAGATGATAACTTCTTTCTTTCAGGCTACCACAGAGTTCCTTTCTGTTCCTATTATTTCCAAGAGAAACATCAGACAGGTAGCACTTTCAGCCATCTGCCGCTCTGGAGCTTTCTGTTTCAATTCCAACAAGCTTTTCCTGCTTGCTTCAGATGTGACTTTTCAGTCTCTCTCTCTTTCTCTCTCTCTCATCTTCCAACTGCTAGAAAACCCATGTGATTCTCTTACTTGCAAAACCCTCCCACCTTCTCCAGGAAACAATAGGAGTTAGTCTTTTCCTCCCATCTGTTGTCTTAGGTAAACAAAACTTCTTGTTAACCTTTGAATGAGCCCTTTGCAGAAAGGTCAGAAGCCTTGTAAAAATGTTCAACACAGACGACCTATCTCCAGTCGATTCATTTGATGGCATCGTTTCAATTAGCAACTACTTGTGAAATGTACATAGCATTCTCCATAGTTTCTGTAAAGTCCACTGAATATGAATTCTTCAGTATTTCAAATATGATCTGTTTTAAAATGTGTGTATGTATGTAACCTACTCTAATTTTACCAAACTCTACCAATTATTTATCTACATTACACTACTAATAACTCTTTGCAGAGCTTTTGACAAAAGTGCTCAAAGGTCACTAATGGGTTCTTGTTTATCTAAAAAGAACAGAAGACTGACTTCTATTGTTTGCAAGCAAGCTGGCACCCTTTGACTGCGTGAGTCAGAGTGAGAGAGAGAGAGAGAGAGAGAGAGAGAGAGAGAGAGAAGGGTCAAGCAAGTGGTCTCAGTCAGTGTGAGAGAGACACTGAGAGAAGCTTGCTGAAATTGAGTGTCAAGCAGAAGCTGTTGAAACAGAAACAGAGTTCCAGTGTGGCAGATGGCTGAAAGCACTGGCTGTCCGGTAGTTCTCTTGGAATAAGTGGAACAGAAAGGAACTCTGTGGTCGCCTGAAAGAAAGAGGTTATCATCTGGAGAACCCTGCTGGGGCAAGTTTCATCAGCAGGACATGAAGGTGACTAATGATGGTACCTCAGTTGTGGAAATCCTGGAACAACACATCTCTCCCTACAAAACCTACAAGAACCTTCCTGAGCAGTGACTATTTACCTTTCCAGCACCAAAGCCTAGTGAACTTTATACATGTTAAATTCTGTGCACAATATAAGAATTGCCTGCAACCAGTGAACTTGGAAGAAGAAGAAGTGAGATTGGACTGTGAACCAACGATCTTTTCTAAACTTACACACACATTATGTACACGTGCGCTTAGAATTAGAAGGGGGTTAAGTTGGGTTAAGTTAAGTAAGTTAAAAATAGAGATAAGTTAAAGTTTGATTCTGTTTTCATGTTTAAAGATAATTAAAAGCAACTTTTGTTTAAGTAACCATTTGTTGTGGTGAATATCTATTGCTGCTGGGTTTTGGGGTCCTTTGGGCTCGAAACTGCTGAAAGCAGTCCTTTCTGATTAGGTCTAAAATTATACACTTCCCAGATAAGATTAAAATCTAAATCTTCAGGAACCCTCCACATTAAAGAGTTTAAGATGCTCCTAATCTATAAATAATGAAAAACATCTTTATTTTTAAAATACTTTTATTGAGTTTAACAAAAACCCTTTACACAAGGTAAACTAATGACAACATAAATCAAATCATATCATGTATATATCACATATCAATTAGAAGTAGAACCATAATTATTACATAATTTATTTCATTCAGGACATCAAATTCTATAATTATAATAATTAAACATTTAAATCATGACTCATACTATGTCCAAAAATAATAATGAAGGCAAAACTTATAAAAATAAATACACATGGAATTCTATTATATAAGATATCTTATACTTCTCTGATGTGTTCATATTGTTTTGTGATATGATCCATAATCTGTAGTTAAACCCCCCCTTTACATATTAGTCTTATTAATAAAAAGGAAAAAAATTCTCCCCACTAATCTGCCCCCTCCCTCTAAACAGTTATCTGTATATATAACATAACATAACATAACAATTACAGCACGGAAACAGGCCATTAGGCCCTTCTAGTCCGCACCGAACCAAACACCCCTTTCTAGTCCCACCTCCCCGCACAATGCCCATAACCCTCCATCTTCTTCTCATCCATATACCTGTCCAACCTTTTCTTAAATAATACAATTGACTCCGCCGCCACTATTTCTCCCGGAAGCTCATTCCACACGGCTACCACTCTCTGAGTAAAGAAGTTCCCCCTCATGTTACCTCTAAACCTCTGAATTGAATAACAGCCCCCAGACACCAGGCAGGGAATCCTGGAGCATCCACACCACTTCAATACTCAGATTATGATGATAATCCATGAATGGGCCCCACATCGTATCAAATCCGTGTGAGTGGCGGACTCCCGTGGACGAGTACATAATTGAAAATTTAAAAATCAGGAGATGAGTTGAGAATTGGACATACATTATGATTTAAGGGATTTTAAGTATGAAAGGTTGGATAATATGTGATCCTATTCTCACTTTCTTTCCACCTTTATATTTGTAACTTTACCCATTTTACCTTAGTCTTGATAAAGAGCTCAGGCCCAGAAAAAGGACTGATCACCTCCACGAATGGATGCTGCCTGACTTGGTGAGTTCCTTCCGTGGCTCCCTGTCTGCTCAAGGTTCCAGCACCTGAAACTTTTATGTTTTTGAACTAACCAGAATGACTTAACAGGGAGTCATTTGAACCAAGATGATGGTGTTTTCCCCCCCCCCCCGCCCCCCACCAAATTGCAGGGAGTTGCATTCCCCCCAAAAAACAACCTGGTATCATGATCTTCCATAAAGTAAAGCATTGAAGATCAGGATTGAATTGCTGGAGTTGAAGGTCAAAGGATTTACACAGCCTGTGGGCTGCTAGAGACTGACTCATGGGAACCAGGATTTAGAACCAGGAATCAAAAGGGTGATGAGGGGAAGATGGGTGCTGAAGGCTGGATCTGGAATTCGGTCGCCAATGGCTGGAACTGGAGTCTGTGTGTCTGCAGAGGCTACAAGAGCACTGGAGGCAAATCCATGGGTACTCAGTGTCTCCAAAGAGTCTCTCTTTTCCTTCTCTTTCACCTTTTGTTACAGGCACCAGACAGTGTTCCTGGTGGCTCTCTGTTTGTCTTACAGCAGACAAAATTTGGTTTATCATTTCTAATGTATTGTTACATGACATTAAAATGAATCTTTGAACCTTGAACCTGTGAATTCAGTTCACAGGAGCTCTGAAGCAGCAGCTCACAGAGTTATGCCACTGTGCACACATGCAGACTCTGTAACCTTCTTGCATAAGAACATAAGAACTAGGAGCAGGAGTCAGCCATCTGGCCCGTCGGCCTGCTCCGCCATTCAATAAGATCATGGCTGATCTGATCATTGACTCAACTACACCTTATTGCTTTTTCCCCATATCCCTTAATTCCTTTTTTATGTAAAAATCTAAGTGAACCTTAAATATCTTTAATATGTTAGCTCTGGCATTGAACATGAGTTTGGTACTGGAGGCAATTTCTCCTTCTCTGCCCTCTATAGACATATAGACATAAACTTTTTTTTTCACAATGCAACCTTTAAACTGTTCATTAACATTCATTTGTATGTCTAAAGATAGCGAACACTTGCAGGGAAGAGTAGTAATAGATTTTAGCTTGAGTTAAGTGTAATCACTGTTGATTAATTCACTTGGATAAATATTCCACATTGCCATCAACAGTCCCAAAAAGAGCAGCATGACTTCATGAATAATTTTTTTTTCCTTCACAACTGAACAAAAGTTTTAAAAGATTCAGAAAGATGAACTGAAGGTTAGAGATGACTGAGGCATTATTGATCAAAAATGAAAGTATTATTATATTTTATCAAAGAACCTGAGAGACAGCAGAAAGATATTCTGAAGATATAGGTTTAGGAGTTATGTCCAGGGCTGACTCAAGCTTTGGGACAGGTTAAAAATTCCCTGTAGAGAGTATTTGTGCAAAAAAAGTTGCTGTTTATTTTTGGAAACAGCATTAACAATGGCAAGGCTGGGTGCAATTTAAATTAGATCCAGCTTTCAGCATCCATCTTCCCCTCATCATCCTTTTAACTCTTGGTTCCAAATCCTGGTTCCCATGAGTCAGTCTCTAGCAGCCCACAGGCTGTGTAAATCTTTTGACCTTCAACTCCAGCAATTCAATCCTGATCTTCAATGCTTTGCTTTATGGAAGATCATGATACCAGCTGGTGAAGCAAAGCTTGCTTGAAAACCATCAAAAGAAAGTCAGTGCTGGTAGTTGTTGGTTCTGTTTGCAGGGGTCATTACAAAATTGAAAGAAAATTTTGTTGCTTTGACTCTGCATTATTTACTGTGATTGAGGGTTGGGATTCCTGTCTTTAATCAGTCTTGAAGATGATGATTACATTTTCGATTACAGTTTATCATATTTCTAATTATCTGATAACATGTTTCAATAGCATTCAAATAATTACATTTTCTTCATCCATAAATAAAAAAGGATTTATTACACTGAATCTGTTAGATACTTGAGCTGTCATGTTTATTGAGTCACAGAATTATACACAATAGAAAGAAGTCCTTCAGCCCAACTCATCCATGCTGACCCAGGTGGCTCTCTGAGTTAATTCCATTTTTCTGTAATTGGTCAATGTTCTGGTAAACTTTTCCCATCCATTTACCTGTCTGAGTGTCTTTTAAATATGGTAATTGTTCCCATCTCTAACATTTCCTTTGGGAACTCATTCCATTTACTCACCACCATCTAAGAGAAAAACTTCCCCTTCAAGTATCTTTCAAATCTCTCTCTTCTCAACTTAAACAAATGCCTTTTAATTTACAACTCTCCTCACCTTGTAAAAAAGACTGTGTCCATTCACCTTATCTATGGCCCCTCATGATTTTATATATGTCTTTAAGGCCACCCTTGGCCTCGATACACACCATTCATCTTCTTAACCAGCATATTTACCTGTGTTTACTCTTTCAGGGAACTATCTACAGTAAACCTCCTGGCATCCAGCACCTATGGGGATTGGTAGAAACCGAATGTGAATTTTTCAGTTGCTTAAGATTGCGTGTTGCGTGATTGCCTGATTAATGGCGAGGCAAACCTATTTTAAACTTATGTATTTTTTACCCATTTCTTTAACGTGATTTTTCTGCAAGTTTCTTTAGGCTGCTGGTTCCTTGAATTCTGGATAACAGGGTGTTAACTGTACTTGCACCCTGTGCCTCTAAATGTATCTAGTCTATAACATGTTCCAGAACCCTATTATTTATCATTTATGCTCTGACCTGGTGTAACTTCCCAAAATGCAAACTTTTGTGCATGATTAAATTCTATCTGCCATTCCTTAACCTTCTTTCCAGTTGATATAGATCCTGCTATCATCTTAGACCAGTGGTTTTCAAACTGCCCCTCTAAACTCACATTCCACCTGAAGTAATCCCTATGTCATAAGTGCTCTGTGATTAGTGAGGGATTGTTTAAGGTGGTATGTGAGAGGAAAGAAAAAGATTTGAAAACCACTGTTTTAATCATATCTAATTGACTCGTTATGTGCACAGTGTCATAACTCCAAAGGAAATGGGCCAATGACAATTTTTCTCGGGCAAAATATTTCAGTAACAATTAGGTTCAGAGCAATGGTTCTCAAACTTCCCTTCCCACTCACATATCACCTTAAGCAATCCCTTATGAATCACAGAGCTCTTATGGCATAGGGATTACTTAATTGTGATCTTAGAGGGGCAGTTTGAAAACCACTGTCCTAGACAATCTTTTTCATTCCCCACGATACCATCAATTCTGGTTTTGACTGCAAACTGACTAATCATGTCACTTGCTTCTCATCCAAATCATTAATAAACTGTCGATGACAAACAGGGATTGTCACATTTGTGGCCCGAAATGTGAAGTTAATAAAACATCAAACACAAATTTTATCAGGTAAACTTCTCAGTGTCTTTTTATTTTCCAGTTTCCTTTGTTCTCCTGCTTGTGCTCTTATCTCTCTCTCATACCACCTGACTTCCGGTACATCTCATACATATTCATTATCATGACAGGGATCTCTGCACTGAATTAGGAAAGTTGCAAGTGAGTCATTGGTTCATCTAAAAAGTCTGTTTGGGTCTCTGTATATTGGGAATGGAAAAGGAGAAAGAGCAGGTATTGCTTCACCTACAGTTGCAAGGGAATGTGCAATCCAAAGTAGAGTGGTTTGTGTGAAAGAGCAGACAAGTGAGTCGCAAAGGAAATGGTCACTTCGGAATACAAGGAAATAGGGCATGAGAGGAGAAGATGTGTCTCATAGTTGAATCTCATTGACTGTGTAAACTGCAACAGATGATTCAATGAATGTAGTAGAAGGTGAGGACTAAGATAACTCCTCTATCTTGCTCTTTCCAGAGGAGAAAGAGCGAGAACAATGGGAGCTGAGATAGGGTCATACTGTAGGTTCCGTCAACAATGGTAGAAGGGATGCCATAGTTTTGAAAAAAGGAGGATACTTCATTGTCACCGTCAAGGTGGGCGAGTTAATTGAATACAACAGTGGTTTTTGTGAAAGAAGCCAGAGGATTGTAGTGGAGAATTGTTTTAAAGATCGGAGGCCTGTGACCAGTAGTGAGCCCAAGCGAATGGTGCTGTTTATCATATGTATGAGGAGGTAGCTGGGAAGATTGGTAAGTTTGGAGATGAAACCATGAAAATTGGTGGTATAGTGAACAATGATTACAGTGCCAGTGATGTAATCCAGCACTGTCTGTAAGGAATTTGTATGTTCTCCCTGGGTCTGCATGGTTTTCCACAGATGCTCCAGTTTTCCTCCCACCCTCCAAAATATACAGAGTTGTAGATTAATTTGGATGTAATTGGGTGGCACAGATTTAAATGGCCCAGATCTACTTCTACCACATTGTAAATTTAAAAAATACATATATAAAATGACAACAGGATATTGATCAACTGGGCAAAAGAATGGCAGATGGAATTTAATGAATTAATGACAGGTGTTTAAACATTTTAATTTAATTTAAATTTACAGAATCCTTTGGAAACAAGTACAGTACAGAGTTCCCAAAAGTGGGAACATGGGTTGGTGAAGAAGGTTTCTGGCCTACTTGTCTTCATGACCTTTGACAGTGAGTCCAAGAGTTGGAGCATCATGTTCAAAAATGTTGGTTAATATTGAAGTATTGCATAGAATTCGGCTCATCATGCAATAGAAGGAATATGATTAAGCAAAAGGTTGGTGGAAGGATTGCTAAATTTGCAGTTGACACCAAATTTGTGGTATAGTGAACAGCAGAAAAGATTCACAAGGATGTTGCCTGGACTGGCAGGATTGTGTTATGAGGAAACACTTGATAGGCTGGATCTGTTATATGGAGAGACTGGTAGGATGGGACTGGTTTCCATGGAATGAAAGAGGCTGAGAATTACCTTCAAAGATCAGATTTATGGTCAGAGTACATTCATGACATCACATACAAACCTGAGACTCTTTTTCCTCTGGGCGAGGCAGAATTACCACTTATTGGTAGTGCAAAAAATAAACTGACTTAACGTACACATACAAACAAATAATGTCAACAAACTGAACTGTCCAATACAGAGAAAAAAATAATCAATAAAGTGCAAAAGTAAGATTCCTCAAATGAGTCCCTGATTGAAAACACACAATGCTGGTCAAACACTGACACTGTTTGACCTGCTGAGTTTCTCCAGAGTTGTGTGTTTTTACTTCAACCGCGGTGTGTACAGATTTTCAAGTTTGATGTTGAGGAATCTGATGGTGGAGGGGTAGAAGGTGTTCCTGAACTTAGTGGTGCGAGTCTTGTGGCACCTACACCTCTTTCCTGACCGTGGCAGCATGAATAGAGTGTGTGCTGGCTGATGTGGATCCTTGATAATTGCTGTTGTTCTTTGACGGCAACGCTTCCTGTACATGATCTTGATGGTGGTGAAGGTTTTGCCTATGATGTTCTGGGCTGTGTCCACTGTCTTTTACAGGGCCTTGCACTCAAAGGTATTGGTGTCCCTATACCAGAATGATATGCAGCCGGTCAGCACACTTTCTACTACACATCTGTAGAAATCTGCCAGGGTTTCCAATGTCATGCCAAACCACCGCAAATTCCTTGTGTACCTTATAGAGATTTATAAAATCATGGGGGCATAAATGAAGTGAATGTCACAGTCTTGTTCACAGCATAGGAAGTCTAAAATTAGAGGCCTATTTCAGAACAGAGGGGAAATATTTTAAGTTAAGCTTGAAGGCAAGCTTTTCACTTGGGCTATGTGAAACAATGCCAGAGGAAGTGGTAGAGATGGGGACAATTACAACATTTACAAGAGTTTTAGACAGGAAATGGGAATAGACTAGAAAGGCATCTTGGTCAGCGAGTTGAGCTTGTTACAAACTAACAAACCTTATTGGTATTAACAAAGGAACAGCAATGCAAAATTCACCAAACAATGGTAAATTCAAAATAATAGTTTTTATTAAACTATTAATGTCATAACATTTCTTACTTATCTCTAAAGTTAGCTCTATCTTAAAACCCCACTATACATAAATGTATGTGCGTGTGTGTGTGTGTGTGTGTGTGTGTGTAATTAAATTCAAACCATTATAATTTAAGTTTGATTCTAAAAAAGTCAGTTTTAAAGTTCAGTTCTAAACATCTTGTTGACTTGAAAATCTTTTAAAATCACAGTTCAAAGGTAATTATGAAGCACTTTTAGACATTATATCTTCAGATCTCTTTAAACTCACAAGTCTCCTGATGATTTGTCTTCCAGAGAGATATTCTTCAAATAGGAGTGACCATCTTCTGGACACAAACGAGACTGCTTTTCTTAAAAGAGCACTCAGAGTGGTCTTACTTATTTAAGCCTCACTTATGTTGTGTATCTCCTATGATAAGGATGTTACAATAGAGAACAGCATCTCCCTCTCTGACTGCCCTAATCCTGTCTTTCCAAGATGTCAACTTTCTTCAGTTTTCAGTCTTCTGATTCAAAATGTCTCTCTGCCTTCAGTATATAGTTCTCTGACATCAATGTGATATGACATCACCACAGTTTTAGTTTCATTTCTGCAAATACACCTGCCTTTCTTCAAAACCACTCCATATTGATAACAACATCTGACCTCATCTCTGTTCAAGTGCTTCAAGTGGTTTAAGATTCTGGGAAGTCTGATGACCACAAGCAAAAATTTAGTTTTGTTTCAACTGTTGGCCTCCTTCATTGTAGTACTTCTTGAGTACTTGAATACTTCAGTTTTTAATACAGCAAAAACTCCATTATTCTTGAGGTTGAATTAAGAACACTTCCATTCCATTATGGTTCTGTTTTCCAGATGCTATGACCCCAATGAAACTCTTCCTTTTATTACAATGGAATTTCTGCAAATGTGCTGTGACCTGTATGTGTAACCCTATATCCAGCCCACAAGCTATCTTACGAAGAAATATATTTAACCCTATAACTTAACTTTAGTAAGAAATATATATTTTATAACTAAAGATTAATGTGAATCCATTACAAGCTGAACAGCCTGTTTCTGTGCCTTGCTGTCAATATAACTACCAACCCATACTCTTGAGTAGCCAGTTTATGGATTCAGTCTGATGTCTGGATGTATAGGGCTCATCTTCAAAAAGATGAGGAAAGAATATTCAGAACCTCAGAGCAGCACTGAAAACCTGACACATAATGATGCCCTGGACACAAAGAGAATCTGGGAGCAAGGTAGAAACTTAAATCTTAATATTTCTGTTATTCAGAAGCTGGTTTTGTGTCATTTGGTAGCTTATATCCAAGATAACAAATACATCAAGCAAAACAGTGAAAATATCTCTGTTCTGCTTGAAAGAAATGCCTCGAGAAATGATGAGAGCCTTGCATGCGTGACATATCCTCACATGTTGTGAGACTTGAACACAGGAAGTTTCTTGTCCACAAAGGGACCTTCATCTTTGCATTCGTTAACACATGCTCACAGTGCAAAGCTTGCACAGCCATGATTCATCAAACAGACTTACATAACTACACCTAATGAGCCAGATGTTTGGATGGAGAAAGACTCGCACCCAGAGTAACTCCTGACTACAATGCACATTGGCTGCAACATGTAGAAGGTTGATGCTTCATCCTTACTCACACCTGCCAGAAACATACACAGTCAATAGAGTTTCATTGCTCGTGCAGCATTCATTTGAAACCAGCTGCTTAGTTGGAGGTCAGGGTTTATGCTCAGCCCCTTTTCCCATCACTTAGCTGACTAACCATTCTGCCCCATGAAGCAGCCTGCATCAATGCCACTTCAGGGGACCATCATCCTCTCATTGCATACTTTGTAGCTGACCCCATAAGTATGTAACCGGAGTTAATGGAAGGTGAGTGTGAAATATCATATATGAGATGACAAAGTGAAAACGGAATGTTTTGCATCTTTAAAAATCACCAGGCACAAATAAAATACTTTCCAGGCTGTCAAAAAAAGGCAAGGGAGAAAATTGCAGAAGCTCATCCTGCAAATGTTTAAATCTTCTGGCTACAAGGGCAGCTTAGTGTTTAGTGCAAAGCTATTACAGTGGCAGTGACCCGGGTTCGAATCTGACACTGTCTGTAAGGAGTTTCCTCCGGGTGCTCTAGTTTCCTTCCACCATTCAAAACGCATGGGGATTGTAGGTTAATTGAGTGTATTGGGGAGGCTCGGGCTCAGAGGCCAGAAGGGCCTGTTATAATGCTGCTTGTCTAAATTGGGTGGCATGGGCTCATGGGACGAAATGGATAGAGTGAGTAGGAAAGTCCTATTTCCCGAAACAAAATGTTAACGTGGCCAAGATGAAGGAGGTGATCTTGAACTTCAGGAGAATTAGGTATGACCACATCAATAACTCTGTAGCAGAGATAGTGGAGAGCACCAGGTTTCTTGGAGTTCTTTTAACTAGTGACCTATTATGGACACGCCACATCTTCTCACTTGTCAGGAATGTGCAACTGCACTTTCTGAGAAGATTGAAGCAGGGAAGACAACCGGCCACATTCATATCAACCTTATACAGGAACTCTATTGAGAGCATCCTGTCCAGCTGCATCACAGTGTGGTATGGCTACTGCAGAGAAATGGATGAGAGGTTAATTCAAAGAGGTGATCCTCTTTGATCCTTGTACATTCCTATTGGGAAAAAGATACAGGGGCATCAGAGCCAAAACCACCAGGCTGAGAAACAGGTTTTTCCCACGGGCAGTGAGAATGCTGAACTAACCATCTGAGACTCTCATATTCATGAAACAATATTTATTTATTTGTTTGTATGTATGAATACTTGTCCAGCATATGTATAATTTGTCCATATGTGTGTTATGTCTGGCTGTGTGTCTGCGTGATTTGCACCGAGGACTAGAGATCTCTGTTTCCTCGGGTTGTACTTGTGCAATCAGATGACAATAAACTTGACTAGAGGAAGCAAAAAGTGAGAAGCCTAGATTTAATGTGTTTGGTAGAGAATGGTATGGGTCTGGACTTCATTGCATGAGAAGACGTTAGCAGTTCACCACATTTATAAACTATGTTGAAGGGCTCAGACATGCCGAGATGTTTATCGCCTGCAGTAAAGAGAATTGGGTTGGGTAGCTCTTTCTCAACCAACTTAAATCAATCAGTTTAATGGCCTCCATTGCTATTATAATTCAACCTATTTGCAGCTTAGTTGACGATTGATTTTAATTTAAAAGCCCAATGTTTCAACAGATGTGTGGTGCTTTCTAAACCATTCTAAATCATTAAATTCACGTGTTCTAAAGTTTCCACCAAGACTTGTGGGCAAACCAATTGTTTCCAGACACGTACATTAGTCGACAGTTCCCTTGGAAGACAGCAAGATCGAAGAATGAGTAAAAGGATGCATGGAGCAGGCAAAAGTGGAAGAAGGGCACCTAGCAGGGGGCCAGGTCTACTTTTGTTCCTTGAAATCTATTGATTAGACCATGCTTTAGCCTTTCAGATCCAATATCTCCTTCTCTGCACTAACTTTCCTTGATAAACTTCTTAGGAGACACCATTGACCATTTTAGTCGATTATGGGTGCCGTAATTTATTGTTGTCAGTTGACCTTGTTAATTCAGCAATTTCGAAAGTAAAAATGAACTGATATGTTTCTGTTAATGTTGCTGTTTTGTGGTAAATAAAATTAATCAGTATGTCAAATTGCTCATTGACTTTCTTAAATTGCCTGTAATTTGAAATAAGAAAATTGTATTTCTTTGTGTAAAACATCAAGACTTATAAACAATAGAGCTACCTGAAAACATGAAAAAATTGAAAATAACTCAAATGGGCAACTAATTTGTTTATTTATTTTTTGTTTTTTTCTTATTTCTTTCTCTGTATTTCAATGGGAGTGGGAATGGCAGCCAGGACAGGGACATGATCCTCTTGCAGAATGTGGATAGTCGGGAAGCCAACAGTATCCCTGATATCTTTATCTATGAAAAGTGCATCCAGCTGCAGCTCCTTACAAACTGCATTAGGGAATTGGGAGTTGGAGATGGATGAACTCTGGATCAATTGGGAGGCTGAAGCACTGATAGACAGGAGTTACAGGGACGCGGTCACGTCTTGGAGGCAGGAAGAAGGCACGTCCAGGAGAGGGAAAGGGAACAGGCAATCAGTGCAGAGTACTTCTAGGGTAGTTCCCCTCAATAGCACCTATAACATTTTGAATACTGTGAGGGAGCGAACCTACCAGGAACAAACCATGGCAGTCCAGCCTTTGGCACAGAGACTGGCTTTATGGCTATGATGGGAAGGGAGGACAACAGGTGAGCTAGTAATAGGGGATTCTCTAGTTAGGGAATCAGATAAGGTTCTGTGGAAGACATTGAGAATCCCAAACGGTATGTTGCCTTCCAGGTGCCAGTGTTCCTGTTATGTCATATTGAGTTTATGGCATTTTCAAGATGGAGGGTGAGCAGCCAGATATCATGGTCCTTGTAGGAACCAATGACGTGGGTAGGAAGAGTGATGAGTTCCTGCAAAGGGAAGTTAGCGAGTTAGGTTCTTAGCTGAAGGACAGTACCTCCAGGGTTGTGATATCAGGATTGCTACCCATCCCAACTGCCTGTGTAGTGAGAAATAGGAGGAGAATGCAGCTTAAAATGAGGCTAAAGAGATGGTGCAGGAGGGAAGGCTTCAGATTTCTGGATCATTGGGCACTCTTCTAGGGAAGGTGGGAGAACCCTAAGGCATTCTATACACACAGTAAGATCAGAAGACATTATGTGGTGCTAATCCTGCTACAGAAGCAGAAGAGCCAGGCTGGAAAGTGAGGGGGCACATGGTTAAAGTCAATTGTAGAGAATTTGTTGCCTAATCCATGACAGGTTTCTGAGGAAGTAGTAATCTCAAAGGAGGGCCTCGAAAAGGCAATTAAATCCCTCTCTGGCACAGCTGAAACAAGCCGTCACTGGCTCTGGCTGAAAAGGAGGAATCCGATCTGGGATCCAAATGACCACCAGGAGAAACGGATATGGGACACCCACCCACTGCCGATCAGCCTGTGGTGGGCCTACCTTGGCGGAGGGTGTCTCATGGTTATAAGGCCTAAACACCCAATGATACCAGGGAATGCAACTGAAGATGTGTCCGATAACAGATAATATTCCCTAGTGCTCAGCCTCCATGATTGTAATTGAAGCAACCGACCGTGCTAACTCGATGTAAGAACATAAATTTAACCAATATTAAAACACCTAGTCCTATAAGTCAAGCATGTGTGTGAAATGGGAGGATTATAACTTATTCACCTAATATTATTCCTTTACGGATTTATTGAGACATTCCATTTTCTCGCTTCTGAACTATTAATTCTGGAGCACGATTGCATATGAAAGAGTTTTCATAGGAGTTCTCATTTACAATAAGTTTCAGAGGCTTGAGGCTTGAATTATTAAGTTTGTAGCAGTGAGAAAATGCAGATAAGATTTAGAGTTGAATGTTGTCTGAAAGAAGTTGTTAGATGAGTAAAGAGGGTGCAGTGAATGAAACTGGTTGCTACCACCCACAATTACATAATGACTTGGTGAGATTGCACCTGGAGTATTACATATAGATTTGATCTCCTTTGTTTGAAATAGGTTATACTTGCCAAAGAGAGAAAATTCACTAAACTGGTTCCTGTGATGCTCTGAAGAGAGTGAGTATTCTGTGGAGATTAAAAGAATGAGGGAAGATCTCAATTAAAATTGAAAAATTATGATAGATCCTGATGGGGGAAGACAGGGTCGAGTAATCTAGAAATAAGGAGACTCAATACAAGGAATAATCATTTAAGACAAAGATGATGAGATATATCTTCACCAAGACTTTGGTGAATCTTTGGATTTTGCTATTCCCGTGGGCCGTGCAGGCTGACCCATTGAGTTGATATGAAGCAGAGATGGATTGATTTCTAGATATTAAGGAAATCAGGAAATTTGGGAAGGGTGAAGGATAATTCAGCAGGTCGAGAAGATTTTATTGAGAAGTAGATCAGGTTCAAGGCTAAGTGGTCTATTTCTTATGTTCTTAAGATGATCTTGGAAGCTTGTCAAATTGTTAAAATTTTGGCACTGCATTTCTGTACTTTGAACAGCACACTTTAATCTCTACATTTCCTTGTTCCTGTTACCTCCTGAACATTAAGCTCTCCAACAAAAATAGTGCTTCACCCTTCCTTGGCTCCAGATCAAGAACATCAGTGCATTGTTTAAACTTCTCGATGTTCATGATCTTGCACATTTTGTCATTCTTCAATGTACATAGTTCATGTTCATTTTTCAACTAACTCCCAAAATTTCACATCTTTACAAGGTGGAGATTGCCTCTAAGCATTGCAAGTCATTCAAAGAGTTAGGTCACCGCCACCTGTCAAAATATACTACACCAATCATGTAAATTAGCAATCTGCACAAATTTAACCTGCTGCCTGTACTGGATTGAACTACCACAAATTAACTTTCAGTCACAACAAAAATCGGCAATTAGGAAAATAAATAGGGATTTTGAGGAATCTGCTGGAAAGTGTTTTCCAGATTGTACATTGAGTGATGAGTTGAAGTCCATGGTTCTCAACTATTTTTTCCACTCACATACCATCTTAAGTCATCCCTTACTAACCACAGAGCACGTACCTGAGTGTAAAATAAAAGGTGAGAACCACTGGTTTAAGCAGAATCCATAGGGAAAGAGTTGAAATGCATGGGAGTTCAAGGTCTGGCCAGAAGGACAAAACTATCCAATGTGTGGTTTTAGAGTGATGGTGTTTGGATGGCAAACAAATACAGATGGGTAGACCTGCAACTCCAGACAACTGGGTTGGCTGGCAGACCTGCAAGTGGGTTAATCTGCCTGAGGATTATTGGAGTCATCAGTTCCTGGAGAGGATATGACCCAGTTTGGCTGTGAGCTTGTTCATTTTAATGAAACGCAGGGTGAAGTAGAGCCAATGAAGTAGAGGGACAAGTCATAGTCAAGTATTTTCAAGCTGCCTCTACTTCTCCCAAAAGTACGTCATCATAATATTCCCGAGGCACTTAATGTAGCTAATTACTGTTTAAATAATTAATTCAGTTCACAAGACTGCTTCTCACAGCTCGACAAACATAAAAGAAACATCATTTTAGAGCTCCTTCGAGGGCAAGAGAATCCTTAAAAGAAGGGAGCTTTCACAGAGCATACTGTACCCAATTAAATCTACAGGTGACAGTAAGTTTGAAGGTACATCACGAAGCTTAATGTGCATATTAAAATAATTTACTATATACATGAGGCAGGCACTCAACACCTGAATCCTTGGGAATGTAACTGTATTTGCTACTGTCCTGTGGTTGAGACATTTCCTGCCTCTACTTTATTGGAGTGTATTCTTCTTTCTTCTTTGGCTTGGCTTCGCGGACGAAGATTTATGGAGGGGGTAAAAAGTCCATGTCAGCTGCAGGCTCGTTTGTGGCTGACAAGTCCGATGCGGGACAGGCAGACACGATTGCAGTGGTTGCAAGGGAAAATTGGTTGGTTGGGGTTGGATCTTCAGCAGCGTGGACTCGATGCTGTCGACCTCTGCCATCTCGAGTACTTCGACGTTAGGGGTGTAAGCACTCCAATGGATGTTGAGGATGGAGCGGAGACAACGCTGGTGGAAGCGTTCTAGGAGCCGTAGGTGGTGCCGGTAGAGGACCCATGATTCAGAGCCGAACAGGAGTGTGGGTATGACAACGGCTCTGTATACGCTTATCTTTGTGAGGTTTTTCAGTTGGTTGTTTTTCCAGACTCTTTTGTGTAGTCTTCCAAAGGCGCTATTTGCCTTTATTGTTTATTGTATTATTGTTTAAATAAAGGATCTAGTTTCCCACAACTTCATAGTGAAGGAATTTAGGCTTTTGGCAAAAGAATGTCATCAATACCCCTTTAACCGATGATCTCCGAAACCTTTAAGTGTGATTATAAAAGCTCAGGTAGCTCTTTAGTTTATTCACATGCAAGGCTTATTATTGCATAGAGGCAAAAATATTATTTGTCAGTGGAATACATGAAGAAAATTCATTTTTGAATATTTTTTCTCCTTTCCCTTTCCATTTCTCCAAAATCTCTAATAAACAGAGTTTTACTGCTCTCATTTTCACTCACTTAAATTGTGCACCATGGGGGAAAGAAAAGCAATGCATGATAGATCAAAGTAATCTTTCTCATTCTTAACGCTTCAGTTGTTGAGACAATTGCACAATTAAAGCTAATCCTTGCAGGGTTCGCTTTCTCCTGTGGTGCTCTGGTGCGTTGTGCAAGGAGTAATTCTTTCTGGATCAGTTTCATATGCTGTGTTTGTGAGAATTTCAAGAGTTGGTGCACTGTCAGGGTCAGAATCTGGATGCGCTGCCTGTTTAGGAACTTTTCCCTTTTTACTGCCACTGAGGGGTAAAGAGCCCTTCCCTATTCCCATCCCACTTTCCCGCACTCAACCTCCTCTTCTTTCACACCTCTCCAATCACCTTATTTCCCCTGACTCCTGGACCTCTTGTGTCTCTCCATTTTTCCTATCCCCATTCACTAGCCTGCATGTTCATACATTTCCACATTCTGTCATTCACCCCAGAGTCTCCAGTCCTCCTTCTCTTCAAATCCCCCATCAACCCACCCATTCTGAATGAACGTGGTTATTAGCAAAGACAGGCCTGCATGTTTAACCTATTGTTTCAAGGAAATGCATTTCCCTCCAAGTGACACCAAGTTAACAGACCGCCACGTGCCCCTGTTCAGTAAAGTCCAGGAAAAAGCAAATAGGTCCAACTTTGAAGCAAGAAATATAAAGCAGAATAAATGAACCCTGTCAAGAAAAAAAGCAAAAATCAACCTATTGTGTGTATGTTTGGGTTTTACTGAATTTAAATTGATACACTCAACCCTGAGCCAGATGGTTGTGGGATCAAAGGACACTCTAGACTAGAGATTTAAGCACACATTCCAGATTGAGTAAGCAATGCAATACTGAGGGAATTATGCATGTTGCATATAACAAGGGAGGCTTATTCAGCACATTGAGTCCATCCCAACAGCCCGGAGCATGGCCATGTCCTAACGTTAGGGGGAGTGAGCACAAAAAATGGCACCACTGCTCCCTCTAAGTTGAGTTTGCACACACACGTTTTACAACCAGCGCGCAAAGGAAATTAATGTGCGCATAAAAGGTTATTTTCCTAAAATAATACAGTAATTAATAATTATTACTTCATTCTTTGGCTTGGCTTCGCGGATGAAGATTTATGGAGGGGTATGTCCATGTCTGCTGCAGGCTCGTTGGTGACTGCCAAGTCCGATGCGGGACAGGCAGGCACAGTTGCAGCGGTTGCAAGGGAAAATTGGTTGGTTGGGGTTGGGTGTTGGGTTTTTCCTCCTTTATCTTTTGTCAGTGAGGTGGGTTCTGCGGTCTTCTTCAAAGGAGGTTGCTGTCCGCCGAACTGTGAGGCGCCAAGATGCATGGTGGTCAACGTGGCAGGCATCAAGAGATTTACTTAAGCAGTCCTTGTACCTCTTCTTTGGTGGACCTCTGTCTTGGTGGCCAGTGGAGAGCTCGCCATAGAACACGATCTTGGGAAGGTAATGGTCCTCCATTCTGGAGACGTGACCCACCCCTCGCAGTTGGGTCTTCAGCAGCATGGATTCAATGCTTGCGGACTCTGCCAGCTCGAGTACTTCGATGTTGGTGATGAAGTCATTCCAATGAATGTTGAGGATGGAGTGGAGACTGCGCTGATGGAAGCGTTCTAGGAGCCGTAGGTGATGCCAGTAGAGGACCCATGATTCAGAGCCAAACAGGAGTGTGGGTATGACAACGGCTTTGTACACGCTGATCTTTGTGTGTTTCTTCAGGTGGTTGTTTTTCCAGACTCTTTTGTGTAGTCTTCCAAAAGCGCTATTTGCCTTGGCGAGTCTGTTGTCTATCTCTTTGTCGATCCTTGCATCAGATGAAATGATGCAGCCAAGGTAGGTAAACTGGTTGATCATTTTGAGTTCTGTGTGCCCAATGGAGATGTGGGGGGTGGCTGGTGGTCATGGTGGGGAGCTGGCTGATGGAGGACCTCAGTTTTCTTCAGGCTGACTTCAAGGTCAAATATTTTGGCAGTTTCCGCAACACAGGACGTCATATTCATAGAATACAATCATACTTGTATTATATTAAAAGATACGAATACAATTTTATTAGCCATGAGAGATAGGCTGCTCTGAGGGAAGGGGGATGCAACTCCAACAGAGAGGAGACAGCAGAGGTCTGTAGCAGACAGCTAACTGCTGTGAGTGAGGTGAAGAGGGCTTTGATGGGCATCTGTGGAGGGAGAGCTTTGGATCAAGACCCATAGATGATTTTGGGCTCAATCCCTTCTCAAATTCCCCTCCTCTCAGAGCCAGAATGGATGCATGTTATATGTTAACCTCCTCACCCTGGTGTGGGCTGAGTTTCCCTCTCACATCCATATTATCCGTCCCCCAACATCCCCCACCCTCCCAACCAACACATGTACACATCTCACAGGGTTTTAGTCAGTAGATGTGGGATTGATTGTGTAGATACCCACCCTGCCATTGTCCGTGAGCTTGGGCCATGGATACGGGCAGACAGTGAATGCCGTGAGGACCTCGGGCAGCTTCATCGCCATTGTAGCTCTGCTCTCTAGCAATGGAGTGTGGCACATTGGTGGCATCCATCCCCCCAAATTGTTCAGCAGCTGCTGAACCATCACCTCACGACGTCTGCTCAGCTCTACTGAGTCCAGCCACAGGACAGGTGCATGATGAGGGGCAATGTTCCCAGTTTTGTATAGAGGTTCTCAAACAAAGGTCTGGGAGATCACAACTTCAGCTGCTTCCTCAGGAATCGCCAAGGAAGGATCGACCGGGCTTATTGCTGGCTGGACCACAGCGGTCTGTGCTTCCTCTCGTGGAACAGCTCCTCATCTCCAATTCCACAAGTCTCCAAGTCAGATGAAGTCTGTGCCGCAAGAGAAAAAAAAGATGCCAATGACTGGAACCAAAGGGAGAGAAATAATGATGGCACCAAGAAGACCCAGCACAAATGGCGCTTATGGCACCTGGAGTTGGAGAGGGTGGCTGTTGTTTTAATGGAAGAGAATGAACACTTAAAAAAGGAACTTCTGACTCTCCAGTTACCAGTTGGGATTCACTGTGTTCCCTCCACACTCCCAAATGTGATTCAGAAGTGTACATAGAGTTTTTCCATATACGAAGTGTGCATGAATATAAACCTGCTAAAACTGTTAAACTACACACGGAAATACAGAGTGAGCATGCTACGCATTTGAATAAGGATTTCACACATCAGAGCAGATGGCTACCTGAAACGGTCACTGAGGGAAACAGTTACTGATGGTATCTTCCAAATCTGAACAAGAAGTAAGGGTTGCAGGGTTAAAATAGCAGTTAGCGCAGTGACCCGGGTTAAAATCCGGCGCTGTCTGCAATGAGTTTGGACATTCTCTCTGTGTCCGCGTAGGTTTGAGCAGATTCTCTGGTTTCACCCGACCCTTAAAAAAAATGTATGGGTTTGTAGACTAATTGGTGTACAGTATTTGGATGGCATGAGCTCATGGGGAGAAAGGGCATGTTACCGTGCTGTATCTTGCAATTAATTTAAATTACGTTTTTTTTTAAAGATTGGGAAAAATCTGGTTTAGATTGGTATCAAAGGTTACAAGGATCAGCACAGATTACAGTAATTGAATCTCATATTAAATATGAAGGACCCAGAGTTAACATATTATACACAAGAAATCTGTATATGCTTTATTATGTAAAACCATAAGATTACACTGGTATTCCGGTGTTGACTTGTCTTATCTTTAAAGAACAGTCAGCGAGATTACTGAAAGAATCTCGTTCCATGTGCTAAATTAGGTCATGCCGATTGTAAGCAAGGCCTGTGGAAGTGATGGGTTTAAAAAGTGTGAATTCTCTTCTTTACAATCAAAGTGACATTTTCAATTATCTCTCTATTATTTTTCAATTATATTTTTCTCCCTTTGTTTCAACATGGACATTCAATTTGCATTTTTGAAGTATAATTGTAATTTGACTTATTTTTTTCTCACTTTCTTTAATATCAACATGCAGATTGATATCTGTATTATATTATTATATTATTATATTGATGTTTTCTTTTTGATTATTCTTTGTTTTGACTGAATACTGTTAGAAAATTCTCAAAATAAAATACTCCAAAAAAAAAGTGGTACTTTCAAGTGATCTTCATGTTGGAATTCCACTCAGGGTTCTCTGGACACCTGCACCACCCCCTCCACTCTCACCTCATCCTGCACACAAACCATGATATCTTTCCTTATTATTTTGATGAAGCTTCTTGGGGAAATCAGAAGGAGATTGTAGTAACCGGCCTTAATGTCTACAAACCAGTGGCACTCACATCCACAGTAATGAAGTTTTTTTGAGAGGCTGGTGTTGAAGCATATCAGACTGAACGGCGACAGCCTACTGCAGCAACAGGTATGTAGCAGATGCCATCTCACTGGCTCTATACAAAACCCTGAACACCTGAACCTCAAAGATGCATACATCAGGATGCTCTTTGTTGACTTCAGTTCAGCATTCAACACTAGCATCCCCTGAAAACTAATCATCAAACTTCAAGACCTGGGCCTCAACGACTGTGTAATTGGATTCTGGATTTCCTCATCTCCAAACCCCAATCTGTGCAGATTGACAAGAATAAATAGAGTGGACAGCCAGCACCTTTTCCTGGAGTAAGAACACCAAACACTAGACACCAGAGGACATCTGTACAAAGTGATTTGAGGAAAGGTTAGGAGAGATGTCAGGGGTAAGTTTTTATTTTACACAGAGAGTAGAGGGTGCCTGGAATACATTTCCAAGGATAGTGACGGAAGCTGGAAAAATAGGGACATCTAAAAGACACTTAGACAGGCACGTGGCTGCATGAAAAATAAAGGGTGTGAAGTTTTACTTCAGTGGCTCTCAACCTTTTTCTTCCCACTCACATACCACTTTAAGGAATCCCTATGCCATTGGTGCTCTGTAATTTGTAAGGGATTCCTTAAGGTGGTGTGTGAGTGGGAAGGAAAGGTTAAGGAGAATCATTGCTCTGCACCCAATTGTTACTGAAATATTTTGCTTGAGAAAAATTGTCATTGGCCCATTTTCTTTGGAGTTATGAAACCGTGCACATAACAAGTCAATTAGGTATGATTAAAGCAGTGGTTTTCAAGCCTTCTTCCTTCCACCCACATACCACCTTAAACAATCCATTACTAATCACAGAGCACCTATAGCTTAAGGAATACTTAAAGTGGTATGTGAGTGGAAATAAAAAGATTGAGAGCCACTGGTTTAGTTAGTTAGGTAGGTTTAAATAGGTTGGCGCGACAAAGGGCCTGTCCTATGCTGTAATGTTAACATCTCTTCCACAATCTCCATCACCACCAGAGCAGCACAGGACTACAGATTTAGTCCCCTGCTCCACTGGCTTCATTGATGGCTCAGTACTTCAACAACACCATTTACAAAGTTGCTGATAATACTCCTATAGCAGGGGCTGTATTAA
Source organism: Narcine bancroftii (assembly GCF_036971445.1). Classification (NCBI taxonomy): domain Eukaryota; kingdom Metazoa; phylum Chordata; class Chondrichthyes; order Torpediniformes; family Narcinidae; genus Narcine; species Narcine bancroftii. The sequence goes on from NC_091472.1 coordinate 31,761,580, forward strand.
CAAGTTTGGATCAACAAGTCTTTGGTTCTTTCGACGTGCACTACAATTTTATTAACTAAAAGACTGGAGCATATCACAAGCAGGTCGACTAGTACAGATTCTAGCACCAATGTGTCTATGTACATATGTACAGATGGTAGTGTAGGATGACTGTGATTGGCTGAGAGTGTAGCCACACCTACTGGCAGGTCTTAAAGGATTGCTCCTAGCTAGACCAGGTCATTCTGGACTGGTCCACCTACTTGTGATATGCTCCAGTCTTTTAGTTAATAAAATTGTAGTGCACGTCGAAAGAACCAAAGATCAACAAGTTTGGATGGTTTGGATCAACAAGTCTTTGGTTCTTTCGACACGCTCCACACTATCTCAGAGGACTTATCCTGGACCCGACACACTAATAGCATTTTGAAGCAAGCAAATCAGTGCCTCTACTTCCTCAAGAGTTTGCAGAGGTTCAGTAAATCAGAAACCTTTGCACACTTCCACAGATGAGCAATGCAAAGTGTGCAGCGCAGCTCCATCACTGTATGGGGGCACTAACATCTCTGAGCGGAAAGTCCTGCAACAGGTCCTGGAAACAAGCCAGTATATCACAGGCAAAACACTCCACACCATCAGGAAAATCGACATGCAACACTGCCTTTGGAGAACAGCCTTTGGAGATCATCAAGGATCCACATCATCCAGAATATGCTCTGTTCTCAGGAAAGAGTTCCATCCCACCAGATTCGGGAAGAATTGCTGCCCCTCCACCATCAGACCCCGAAACAAAACCTAATCAGAGATAATTTAAAGATTCTTACTTTGCACATTATTTATCGCTACTTTTTAAAAAATATTGCAGTTTATTTACATTTTCCTTTATTTACATTTCTCCTTTTTGTACACATTTCTTTCTTGAGTACATTTTGTAGTAACTAATAAGTAGGTTAGCACGGTTTGCATAGCAGTTACAGCACCAGCGATCAGGACCAGGGTTTGAATCCCGTGCCATCTGTGAGGAGTTTATATGTTCTTCCCTCTGTCTGCATGGATTTTCCCCAGGGGCTCTGGTTCCCTCCCACTGTTCAAATCATTCCAGGGGTTGTAGGTTAATTGGGCGTAATTGAGCAGCATGGGCTCGTGGGCCGAAAGATTCTGTTATCGTGCTGTAGGTATAATTTTTTTTTAAAAGTAGAAATTCTGCCTAGGAAAAAGAATCTCAGGTTGTATGTGATGTAGTCTGACAATAAGTTTGAGCTTTGAAATCTTCCGAGAAGCAGATATAAGACTGAAAATCTGGCATTTCCAAACTGTCTCTGAACATGCACAGAAAGGTTTGAAACAATGGAACCACGTGCAACAGAATGCAGATGGAATTCAACCTTTAACGAAAATCGGTAATTTGTGAATATAACAGTCACAGTAACTCTTCATCCGACTGAAAACTACAGAATATACAGCAGAAATAAAATATACAAGCGTGCAGCCCCTTAGTTTGCAAAAGGTACCCCACCACATTATGTAATGAATAATCAGCCCAGATTCAGATTCAGCTAAGAATCCCCCTGATTCTGAAAAGAGGCTTGAAACATTACGGCTCGAAGTTTTTGTGAAGAGTCTGAGTGAGCATCAAGTCAGGATGTAGTGCTTTGGCAAGAAAATACATTTACTTTTTGTTCATGTAATCATGAAATCTTACTGCAAAATTGGATCATTGCTCCTGTACCCACACTTTGAAGAGGTCTTCAGTTTGTTGCATTCTACCACTCTTTCCCCACTAGTTCTGCAATCTTCTCATCTTCAAGTATTTATCCAGTTTCCTTTGGAGAATTTCTTTTGAATTTACTCCCACTATTTTGCCAGGCAAAGGACACGAGATGATGATTGGGCAAATCTACTGCAATGAAGTCAATGCTCATGCCAAACGGTTCTCTGTTGCCTCATGAAAATCCTGTTTTTCCGCAGTGATGACTGCAAGAGGATGTCGATGCCCCTGGCATGCTGACACCACCATCAACAGTTGCTCCTGTTCTGGTGCAGGGCAATCTTTGCAGCTTTCCCAGGACTCAGGCTGGGGAAAGACTGCCTGCTGCAAAATGCTGGAGGAACTCAGTCAGTCTTGAGGCATCCAATAAGAGGTAAAGATATATTAGCGATGTTTCAGGCCTGAGCCCTTCTTCAAGGCATAAGCAAAAAGCAGGGAGGCATCTGAATTAAAGACTGGGAAGGGGAGGAGTCCAGACCAACATACAAAAGGTATTGATTGGATATGATTAGAGGAAAAGTGAGCAATGATTTAGGCTGACCCCACCAAGAACTGTTGATCCCACGCCTTGAGCAGGCATTGTGGTTCTATTCAAATAAATGGGAGAAATTTGCTGCTAGAAGAGGACTAATTTGTTTTTATTATCTACTTGAGGTAACTTTTATGATTTTATTTTTTTTTAAATGTAAGTGTGCATTTTAGTGTTTAAATATATGTTATTATTTGTAATTCTTTAACTAGTGCTTTTCTCCCGACAGCTCCTAAAAGTTAACAGTCAGTAACTTTGAGTTCTTTGACAGGTGATGAGCCTGAGGTTGGGACCCCTGGGACTTTTGAGTGCACTGAGAGAGTCCTCATGCTGCAATCAGCCACTAAAAACAGTGGAATGAACAGGGAGGCCAGGGGAAGGCAGGCTGAAATTGAAGCAGAATAGACAATCTGTCCCAATGGTAATTTCGATTAATAAAGTACCGTACAAAAATAAATCGACAGAAGTTTTTGATCATTTGTAGCCTGATGTTGCACCATTCCTAATCTCAATACTTCTTTCAAATACGCCATGTTCATTTCAATCAAATGTTGTTGCAGTCCATATTACAAAACTTCACACCTTTCAAGCCTCATCTTTGGTAGTAAGTATTATGAATATATTACTTGCTTGTCTGCATGTGATCCAAATGTCTGATTACAAAATAGCATAACAAGGCCTTTGTTCTAGTTGCACATAGAATTTAAGCAGAACGGTCATTTTTATTTATTTCACTGGCACTTGAAAGTTAGGAGTTCCATTTGAGTCTTGCAGAGCATGTCTCTTAATTAGTGCTGGGCCACTGGCTCTGAGCAGGCTCCATGGTGGATTTGTTGACAGTGCTGGCAGATTCTTGGTATAGTGTATTCGCGCATCAATATATTGTGCAGTATGTTTTATTAACTGAGGAGTCCATCATTTATGCAACTTATTGCTCTCCCTCCCAGACCCTTGAAATTTCAGTGGAGGAAGAACTTATTTTTATGATTTGTTGTCTCAGAATTTATGTGGAGAAATCCCAAGAAAATTGCCACTGCTTCAATTGATTTTAATTGGACAACATTGGACAACCATGAAACATTCGAACCAGTTTCCAACGAAGCAATGGCTATGGACTAAATCTCAAGAATGTCTGATTTAGAGTGGTGTGGGAGATTAAAGTACACTAAATCTGGATTAACCAGATTCGAGTTTATCCATTTCCCCTGCACAAAAGGAGCCAAGGCACAAATAAACAGGTGGCATTGAGAAAGTAAATTGGATATTTAAATATTTTAATAAGGAAGTGTGCCTTCATTTAAATTTCACTCCACAGGCAGTTGGGGTCTTGAGGAACCTAACAACTTATTAGATAGATACTTTTGTTCGTACCAGCCCACTAAGAACAGAATTGTTTCCTCTATGCCCAATGATCACTATCCCAATCAATGATATGTCTGTACTCTTCCCCTCATCATAATCCATAATCAAAAATATTCCTACCAACTGCCATTTGGACTAGCTGCACTGCCTTTATTCCTCAAGACCTGCACCTGGTCCTCCCAATCATCATCTTTCCTCTCTACCAATCTGTCATCCTACTGACTAATAATCAACTGGTCTTTGCCTGCCTAAAATTATTTCCTCCATCATCATTCTTCCTCCTGACCAATTTTTAAGATATTAAGACATAGAAGCAGAAGTAGGCTATTCAGCCATACAGGTCTCCCCTACCATTTAATCATGAGCTGATCCAATTTATTCCACTCTCCAGCTTTCTCTCCATAATCTTTGATGCTCTGGCTAGTCAAGAAACTATCAGTCTCTGCCTTCAATTTAACCAATGACCTGGTCTCCACAACTGCTTGTGGCAATAAATTCTACAGATTTACCACCCTCTGGCTGAGTTTATTCCTATGCATTTTGTACTAAGCAGACGCTCTGAAATCCTGAAGTTGTGCCCTCTTGTCATAGACTCTCTCCCCCCACTCGGAAAACAATTTTTCTACATCTACTGTAACGAGTCCAGAGGACCCCAAAACTCAGCAGCAATAGAAATTCACCAACACAAATGGTTACTTAAACAAAAGTTGCTTTTAATTTTCTTTAAACATAAAAACAGGATCAGATTTTAACTTATTACTATTAACTTAACTTAACTCCCTTCTAATTCTAAGTGCATGTGCATGTAATTCTAAGTGCATGTGTTCAGGAAAGTCCTTTGATTCACTTCTCACTCCTCCAAGTTCACCACATCAGGCAATTCTTATATTGTGCACAGAATTTAACATTTATGAATTTTCGCCAGGCGCTGGTGCTTAAAGTTAATGGTTACTACTCAGGAAGATTCTAGTTGGTTTTGAGAGAGATTTGTTGCTTGTTGGACACATAAGCTGATTCCCTCCAATCAGTCACTTCAGTGTCTTGCCAAAGAAACTTGCCCCATCATGGGTTTTCCAGGTCACCACAGAGTTCCTCTTATTTCCCTTATTTCAGAAGAAACAGTCTAGCCATCCATTTCCTCTTATAAGGACTACAAGGGTTTTTCAACAGGCTGAACTAAGAACTCACAACCCGTCTTCAAAATGGGGTTTTCAACAAGCTGCTGGCTTGCCATGTTGCAGCCTCTAAAAAACTACTGCAGAACTGTCGAACTGAACTCTCTCTCTCTCTCACTCTCTCTCTCTCTCTCTCTCTCTCTCTCTCTCTCTCTCTATTGGTTTTCAAAACCAAATGATCCCTCTTAGAACAGCAAACTGCAACCAGACAAATTACTGGCACAAGAATCAGTTTCTGTCTGGGCATCTGTCGCTTTAAAGACAATGGTCCATTTACTCCATGACATCAGTCCAATTAACACCTACTTGTGAAGTCTCCATAGGCATCCTTCAAAGATTCTGTAAATTCACTGTGGAGATGAAGTCTCTACTTAAGCACAGATCCTGCATTTTAAATGAGATGTCGTTTGTGAAGTGACCTACACTAAACCCCTACAATCTATCTCTTTTAAAGACATATTAATATATAATATACACTGTAACACTACCCTATCCACACCTTTCAACATTTTAAAAAGCTTAATGAGATCCCCCCTAATTCTCCCAAATTCCAACGAATACAGGCCAAGAGTTGCCAAATGCTCCAGATATGATAATCATTTCATTCCTGGAATCATCCTCATGAACCTCCACTGAACCCTTTCCAACTTCAGCACATCCTTTCTGAAATGAGGAGCCCAAAACTATTCTCAATACTCCAAGTGAGGTCTCACAGTGCCTTATAAAGCCTCAACATCACATGCCTGCTCTTCTATTCCTCTTGAAATGAATATCAGCATTGCATTTGACTTTTTCACCACTGACTTAACATGCATGTTTACCTTCAGGCTCTGCTGCACAACGACTCCCAAGTCCCTTTGCATCAGGGTATTTTCAATTTTCTCCCCATTTAAAAAATAGTCTGCCTGTTTATTTTTTTCAACCAAAGGACATGACGGTACAATTTCCAACATTATACTTCATTTGCCACTTCTCTGCCTGTTCTCCTAATCTGCATCAGTCCTTCTGCAGCATCCCTGTTTCCTCAAGACTACCTGTTTCTCCACCTACTTTTGTATCACCTGCAAACTTGGCCTCAAAGCCATGATTTTCCCTCCTGATCACCATCAAATCAAGCCTCGTCACCGTCCTCCCTTCTGATTAATGTCTTGTTGAGCCCTGCTGCCATATTTCATCCTGTTCTCTTGACTTCATAACAACCCTCATCCCTGCTTATGAATTTGTCCCTCCGCTGCTTTAACAATCCAAATTCCTTTCACGTGGAGCCACATGTGTAATTACAGTTTTACTGCCTGAATTATCAATTGGAACCCATTGATTATATTAAGTGAAAAGGAAGGAGGAAAACACAAAAGACTGCAAAAATGGTGATTGAGTAAAAACACAATGCTGGAGAAACTCAGGTCAAACAACAGTGCAAATTTAAGTTGATATGTAAGATTTCACAAACAAAAAAAAGCAGTAAAATAAGATTTATTTTCTTTAAAAAATATATCTTTTGTGTTTTCACCTATCTCAACACTTTTTATCTCCCTTCCACCTGACCCATTGCCTACCAGCTCCTATCTCACCCTCCTGTCCTGGGTAAACTTGTACCTCTCACTTTGTTCGTTTTAGATTGGTTACAGTGTTTGAGCCACCGAAAGAAAATAGACACCCTCAGTTTATACAAATGTTTATTACAAATTCAAAAGCTGATTTCAAACTACAATATGCAAGCCCTTCCCAATTATACTTATCAACGCCTGGACTGGTCCCAACTGCCGAAGCGAGGCAATGACGCACATTTGTAGTAGGTTGTCGGGGCGCCGGTAGCAGCTTCTCCACCTCCCCCGACCGGGACGTTAGCTGGACTCTAGAAGTTCTTCTCTGTCCTTTCAGTCCTGATGCAAGATCCTGACCTGAAACACTGACCGTTCCTTTGTCTCCTCAGATGCCTGCTGAATTCTTTCAGCAGTTTATTTAATCCTCCAGAAACCACTCAGCAAGTTGGACAGCATCATAGACAGAGAAACAGTTAAACCTTTAGGTCCATGGGCGTGCATCTTGGACAGAATTAAATCGGCTTTAAGGTGCAAAAGGATTAACAGAGGACAAAAGTGAAGGTTTGTGATAAATTGGAAAGGAAGAGAGATTAAGTAACAAATGTCTGATGGTACAAGGCAACATAAACTTACTGGAAGTAAAAAAAATGTCAAACATTGATGCCAACAAAACTTCTCTAATAGAGTAAAGTTTGAGATTATCATAGAGTGAATAGATTTTATTTAGGGGATAATATTAGGGGACACTTCCAAAGGTTATTTGCACAATCCAGACTTGGTGGAAACTTGGATCTTTCTTGAGTGTTGGGTTGTCAACATCTTCCTCCTGCATTTCCTGCATTTCACAGCCATTTTAAGATTTCATTGAAAAACCAGAGACATAAGAGAATGAAGATGTTGACATCTGGAGCAAAGAGCAAATTGCTGAAGGAATTCAGCATCACTGGAGGGAAAGAGGTAGCTGATATTTCAGGTCAAAACCCTGCATCAGGACAGAGGGGGATCTTGATTTTATAGCCCTTTTGTTCCTCACAACATGCTGAAGTATGAAGCTTCATCTGTTCACTTAAGATGACCATAGTATGGGCTTCCAGTATCACCCCTTGATTCTTCATGGGATCTCTGGCAGGCCCCAGCACTCATTCATGAAGCACTTCACGAACTTGAAAATTGCGCTTTATCCCTACCTTTAAACCCAAATTCTCTTTCTGTTTTTAGAATGTTATCCTCATCTTCAGCTGTTTCTGGTTATCACATGGAGTGAGTTGGATTGACTTGAAGACTGGGTTTTGAGGTGTTGTGGATCTCAGGAGGAAGCCAAAATCCATCAACTGCTCGGCACTTCTGGCTGGGAGTAGCTGAGATTTCTTCTGCCATATCTTTCACTGAGATCTGCTACATTTGAGGATGGAGATGTTTTTGGAGATGACTTCAAACACTTCCTCTCCATCATTCATAACTAGATGTGTAAGGACTGCTGGCCTTCAATCTAATCCATTAGTCTTGAGATCAATTAGCTACGTCTGCTGCATGCTGTTTGGCAGCTTACCAAACATTGTTCTGTGCTGTAGATTTCAGATTTATTATCAGAGTACATACATGACAACACAACTCTGAGATTCTTTTTTCAATAGTGTAGGCAGGAAATAGTTTATGTTTAGAGTAGTACAGGGCGGTTCAAGCGGTTGATAGTGGTTTGAAAAAAATCATGATTGAGAGTGTAAAGGGAAAATAACCAGTATAAAGAACCAATAGGGCATAGTGAGGCAGGGCCTGGCAGATGATATGTGAAACCCGAGCAGAAAGCCCTGCAAAAGGTAGTGGACGCAACCCAGCTTATCACAGGCAAAACTCTCCACACCGAGATAATATACATGGAACACCAGCAATCAACAAGGATCCACGCCACCCAGGACATGCTCTCTTCTTACTGCTGCTATCAGGAAAGATGTATAGGTTCAGGAACACCTGCTGCCCCTCCACCATCAGACCCCTCAACAACAGACTCAATCAGAGACTCAAATTTCACATTTATTGTCAGAGTACTCCACTAGTCACTGACCTCCAGGCAGAATACTTTCCTTCCACTATTACTCTCTGTTTTCTATCTGCTAGCCATTTTTTTATCCACACACCCAAGGTTCCATGGATCACATACCTCATGACTTTCTGTATTTGATATGGGGGACCTTGTCAAATACCTTACTAAAATCCATGGAGACCACATCTACCACGTTACTTTCAACCATTTCATTTGTTACCTTCTCAAAAAACTCAATTAGGCTCGTGAGGCATGACCTTCCCATTACAAAGCTATGCTGACTATAATTGAGGAGACTGTACTTCTCCAAATGCTCATGTATCCTATCCTTAAGAATCCTCTCCAATAGTTTGCACATCACTGACGTATGATTCACTGGTCTATAATTCCCAAGATTACCCCTATTACTTTTTTAAAACCAGGGGACTACATTATCCATTCTCCAATCCTCTGGCACTTACCCTGCAGCCAAAGAGGATACAAAGATCATAGCTACTGCTCCAGCTATCACTTCCCTCACTTCCTGGGATGTATCGCATCCATTCCCGGGGACTTATCAATCTTAATGCTTTTGACAAGATCTAACACTTCCTCTTACTTAATCTCCATATTGTCCAGCACACAAGCCTGTTGTACTCTGACCTCACTCTTTTCAAAGTCCTTTTCTCTTGTGAATATAGAAGTAAAGTATTAATTTAGGTCCTCCCCAACATCCTCTGCCTCCAGGTATGTTTCCTCCTTTATCTTTTAGCGGCCCCACCTTCATTCCCATCATTCTTCTGTTCTTCACATATGCATAGAACACCTTGGGGTTCTCTCCTTAATCCTACAGGCCAAGGCCTTCTCATGCCCCCTTCGAGCTCTCCTATGTCCTTTCTTAAGCTCCTTCCTGAGTACCATACACGTCTCCTGAACCCTTTATGTTTTGTGCTTCCGATATCTAATACATGCTTCCTTCTTCCTCTTGGCCAGCTGCCTCACCCTTTTCGTCGACCATGCTTCCCTTTTCTTACCATATTTTCCTTGAGCCAATGGGACAAACCTATCCTGAACCCAGCAAAAGCAGTCTCTAAACTTCCTCCACATTACTTCTGTGCTTTCACCCTTGAACATCTGTTTCCAATTTACTCTCGCTAGTTCCTGCCTCATCCCATCAGAATGATCCCTTCCCCAATTAAACACTTTCCCATTTGGTCTCCTTTTCCATGCCTGTGCCAAAGTTCAGGTAATTGTGGTCACTCTCAGCAAAATGCTTCCCCTCCGAGAGGTCCGCCACCTGACCAGGTTTATTTCCCAGAATTAGATCCAGAATGGCCTCTCCTCTCATCAGCTGGTCCACATACTGTGTCTGGAATCCTTCTTGGTCACACCTAACAAATTCAGCCCCATCGATCCCTCTTGCAGTCAGGAGGTGCCAGTCAGTATCAGGGAAGTTGAAATCACCTGTAACTGCAACCCTGTATTTCTCGCACCATTCCAAACTCTGCCTGCTTATCTGCTCCTCATTGTCCTGAGGACTTTTTTGGGGCCTTTATACAACTACCAGTACAGTGATAGCTCTCTTCCTATTTCTGACCCACTCATACCAACTCAGTGGACACTCCCTCTACAGCCTCCTCCCTTTCTATAGCCGTGATACTATCCCTGACCAGCAATTCTACTTCTCACTCCATTTTACCTCCCATCCTATTCCTTTTAAAACACCTAAATCCCAGTACCTCCATCAGCCAATCCTGCCCCTCCTCTAGCCATCTCTATAATGGCCATAAAATTATAGTTCCTCCTACTGATCCATGCTCTAAGTTCATCCCCTTTATTCCTAATACTCCTAGCATTGAAATAGACACTTTTCAAACCTTCTAACTGGTTATATTTATGTTTTGTCCCCTGCCTGTCCTTCCTCACCAACTCAGAACACATATCATAATGCTTTTGACCTTCTGCCCTCTGTTCCCACCCCCCTGTCAAATTAGTTTAAACCCTCCCCAACAGCTCTAGCAAACCTGCCCTCCAGGATATTGGTCCTTTTCCAGTTGAGGTGCAGCCCATTCTTCTTGTACAGGTCAGTCCTTCCCCAGAAGAAATCCCGAAGATCTACTAATCTGAACCCCTGCCCCCTGCACCAACTCTTCAGACTCACATTCATCTGTCACAACTTCTTATTCCTACCCTCTCTGGCAAGTGGTGCAGGCAGCGATCCCGAGGTTACCACCCTTGAAATTCTGCTTTTTACCTTCTTACTTTAACTCCTTGTATTTTCTCTTCAGGACCTCATCACTAGTCGTATCTATGTCATGCACCCAGCTTTCTGCCTCCTGACTCTTAGGGGTGACTGTCTCCATGAAGCTCCTCTCTATCACTACCTCTGCCTCCTGAATGATCCGGTGTTCATCCAGCTCCAGCTCCAGTTCCCTAACTCTGTCTCCCAGGAGCTGCAGTTGGATGCACCTCTTGCAGGTACAGTCATCAGGGACGATTGTGCCATCCCAGATTTCCCACATCCTGTAATCAAAGCCATTCCTCTGCACTAGCTGTCTCCATTAATTGTTCCTAATTTAAATACAAACATCTTATCTGGCCTTGCCTCACTGGAATCAAGGTTGTCCTCAGCCTCTGCTTGTCGAAGGCCAGAGAAGAGGTTACTTGCTGGCAGCACAGGGTGTGGCACAGCTTGTGGGAGGGGTAATGCAGATGCAAGCACAATAGAGGACAAGATTTCTCAAGTTCTGCTCAGCAATTCAGATGAAAACCTTCATTAAGCAAGATCTGAAAACAAGGCAATGGTGATGCACAAGAAAGAATGTGAGCATTATTAAGGTAGAATTTGGCACCAACATATAATTAAGCCCATTCTCTATAAATTGCAAGAGGGAACAGCAACATTTTCCATACAGGATCTCAAGAGGGAGCTGAGGGCCAGAAAGGGCTCCCAAATGGCCTCGAGCACTGAAGGCTTCCTGATTGTTTCGGAGGCTTTGATCTGGAGCTCGGGTTGTCAATGATTTGAACAGGAGTCTGTGTAGCTGCAGAGGATGGAGGGGTTCTGGGAGGGGGAGGGGGAGGGGGAGGGGGAGGGGGGAAATCCACAGACTCTCAGTACCTTTGAAGGATCTCTCTTTTGCTTCTATTTTTTGTATTGTTAGGAGCACTGGGCAATGCTCACGGCAAGTTTTTGTTGGATTTATGGCAGACAAAACTTGAGATATATCATGTATATTACATTTTTCTGTATTATTACATGACAATAAAAGGAAACTTGAAGCATTACAGACCAGTAGAAGCTCACCTCCATGTTTACTTGGACGCTGTAGTGGCCCCAACTACTGTATAACAAGCTTGGGCTCAAATAACATGCCTGCTATGGCTGCCTCCATCTCCATTTGGTGGCTTTCTGCCAACCACATTGTATCCGCTGGGATCAGACTTTACAAAAGCACTAGGAGGAGGACAAGGCTGAGTATTTTTATTTCCAGTGAAAGATCCTGTCCTTCATACTCTAAAGCAGTGGTTTTCAACCTTTTTCTTTCCAATCACATACCACTTTAAGTATTCCCTATGCTATCGGTCCCCTGTGATTAGTAAGGAATTGCTTAAAGTGGTATGTGGGTGGAAAGAAAAAGGTTGAAAACTACTGTTTTAATCATACCTAATTGACTCATTATGTGCACGGCTTCGTAACTCTAATTTTTCCTCAAGCAAAGTATTTGAGTAACAATTGGGTCTAGAGCAGTGATTCTCAACCTTCCCTTCCCACTCACCCACATACCACCTTAAGCAATCCCTTACTGATCACAAAGCACCTAGGGCATAGGGATTACTTAAAGTGGGATGTGAGTGGAAAGAAAATGGTTGAGAACTAATGCTCTAAAGGTAAGTTATAAAAGAAAGCTGAAGATTAATCTACATTAGGTATGAACTAAATGCTTCAGTGTATCAGTCAACATTTTATCAATTGGAAATGAGGAACATCGTTGAGTTACTGTGCAATCATTTAAATAATCTGGACAGGAAGGGTCTGCTTAATTTGTTTTTACCCTTTCTTGTCTTTCTCCTTCTATTTCTTTTTCTTCCCCAACTCCTCCTCTGCTCTAGCACAGAGCAGGTAACAAAGGTTGTTCTCTCATGTGGGGAGTCCCTGAACCTTAATGCCCAGTCTGCTGAACAAGGCCCCTCAAACTGAATAATACTTTTCACCATGCAGGTCCTGAATTCTTTGATTTTATTATGGAAAGTCATAAGACGTCTCTGTATTGTCCTTAATGGAAATTACAGAAGGCAACATCGATTTTACTTGAGTGTTCTGCCTTGCAAATAAACCCAAATCTCTTTTTGATAAAGTATTTATTTATTAATTAGTTGTTACTCTTTGGTTTGAAGGAGACATGTTGTTGTGCAGTTCATCTGTGAACACCATATGAAGGTGACTTTGCAGTCCCAGTCTGGAAGTGTAAAGTCTAGCATTATGGGGCACTAGAAGTCCGTTATTGTAATAACTGTGGCTGCTGCTTTGCGACGCCGTTCACGCCTTCCACCAGCTTTTGACACCACCTGTCTTCGAAACTGGTGTAGGTTTCATTACACAGGGGTCACCACAGCTTCTAGTTCTCTTGGCAGGATGCCACAGTAGCATAGGGTTTCCTACATAGCGTCTTTATAGCGCTTCCGTGGATGACTTTGTGGTTTCCTTCCGGTGTTCAGTTCACTATCGAGCAGATAGACACCACACAAATGCCCCTCTAGAATTATAGTTAGCAAAGAACTGGCTCTTTGACGTAACATATCCATGCTGACCTCATTGGCATTCAGAGCAAGTTCCGTTTGCCTGCATTTTGTCCGTATACTTTTCAGTCCTTCTTATCCATATATCAGTCCAAATGTCTTTTGAACATTATAATTTTTATCTGCATTCTAGAATTTAGAAGAGTGGCTTGACCAGCTAGATGGATACAGGGAATGTGTTTCCCCTAGAATCTAAAAACAGAGGATACTAACTCAGATTTAATGGGGTGAGGGAGTTGTTTTGGAATGAGACAAGGGCAAATTCATTCACAAAGAGTGTGATCAATCTTTGGAGCTGAGAAGGCTCAATCATTGAATTTATTCAAAACTGGGATTGATGGATCTCAAGGGACATTACATAGAGGTACAAGATCAGCTATGATCTTCATGAATGATGAAGGAGATTCAAAAGGCTACAGGTGGCTTATTCTTGTTCTTAATTGTACAGGGTACTTTTAAAATATTCTTATCAATGAAGAATTTAATCGCTTATGGCAAGAATTCATTTGTTGCAGGTCTCCAGGTGTAGCACAGCAAGCCAAAATGGAAGGGTATTGTTTTATCACAGGTCTCAGCCCAGGTTCAGCATTGTTACTGTTGAATCTTACTAGGATGACATGAATGCAATAATTAGAGTGAAACACAGAAGTCTGCAGATGCTGTGATTATAGTAAAAACCCATAGTAAATGCTGGAGTAACTCAACCAGTCTCACAGCATCCATAGGAGGTAAAGATATATTACCAACTTTTTTTCTTTCATCCATTTGCTTGGATAAGAGTCTCTTAAATGCTCCTATTGTTCCAGCCTCCACCAACACCACCCCTAGCCAGGCATTCCAGGCACCCACAACTCTCTGTATAAAAAAAAATTGCCCCTAAAGTCACCCAAAACCATATCTTCCTTTATTTTATACAGCAGTCCAACCTGTATTTGCGACTCCTGCTCTGGGGAAAAAGGTGCTGGCTGTCTACCTTATCTATGCTGTTCATAAATGTAGATCTCTATTAAGTCACCTCTCATCCTTCTTCACTCCAAGGACAAAAGCCTGAATATTATTTAAAGAGTGAAAAACTGCAGCATGCTGTTGTGCAGAGGGACTTGGGAGTGCTTGTGCATGAATCGCAAAAAGTTAGGTTGCAGGTGCAGCAGGTTATTAAGAAGGCAAATGGAATGTTGGCCTTCATCGCTAGAGGAATTGAATTCAGGAGTAGGGAGATAATGTTGCAACTGAATAAGGTACTGGTGAGACCCCACCTGGAGTACTGTGTCCAGTTCTGGTCTCCATATTTGAGGAAGGATATACATGGCTTTGGAGACGGTCCAGAGGAGGTTTACTAGGTTGATCCCTGGGATGAAGGGGTTGACTTATGATGAAAGATTAAATCGTCTAGGATTGTATTCGCTCGAGTTCAGAAGAATGAGAGGAGATCTTATAGAAACATATAGGATTATGAAGGGTATGGATAGGATAGATATAGGAAGGTTTTTTGAGCTGGCCGGGGAAACTAAAACGAGAGGACACAGTCTCAAGATTCGGGGGAGTAGATTTAGGTTATAGATGAGGAAAAATAGTTTTTCCCCAGAGAGTAGTGAATGTTTGGAATTCTCTAACCAGGGAAGTGGTTGAGGCTTCCTCATTGAACATATTTAAAATTTGGTTAGATAAAATTTTACATGATAGAGGAATTAGGGGATATGGGGAGAAGGCAGGTAGGTGGAGTTAGGTCATAAATTAGATCAGCCATGATCGTATTGAATGGTGGAGCAGGCTCGATGGGCCATTTTTTACCTACTCCTGTTCCTACTTCCTATGTTCGTATGTTTGCTGACTTTGCCTTAGAAGACATATTTTCCAATCCAGGCAACATCCTGGTAAATCTCCTCTGCACCCTCTCCATCGCTTCCACATTCTTCCTGAAATAAGGTGACCAGAATGGAACACAATATTCCAAGTGTGGTCTCATCAGAGATTTATAGAGTTGCAACATCACCTTAACTCTTATACTTAATCACCTGACTAATGAAGCCCAGCAAACCATAGGCTTTCTTAATTATCCTATCAACCTGCACAGCAACATTGAGATTTATATGGATTTGGAACCCAAGGTCCCTCTGTTCATACACACTGTTAAGTATCCTACCATTAACCGTGTACCCTGCCTTCAAGTTTGACCTTCCAAAATGTATCACCACACTTATCCACATTGAAAGCTATCTACCACTTTTCCACCCAACTCTGCATCCTATCTCTATCTTGTTAGAACCTACAACAACCTTCAACTCTATCCACAACTCCTCCAACTTTAATATCATTCACAAACTTACTGATGCATCCCTCTGCATCTTCATCCAGTACATTTATAAAAATTACAAAGATCAGGTTCTGAGGACAGAACCCTGCAGAACTCCACAAGTCACTGACCTCCAGGCTGGATCATTTTCATCCACTACTACTCTCTGCTTTCTCCAGGCAAACCAATTCTGAATCTTCACAGCCAAGGTTCCATAGATCCTATGCCTCATGACTTTCTGAATGAATCTACCATAGGGGACCTTGTCAAATGCCTTATTAAAATCCATATAGATAACATCTACCACCCTACCTTCATCAATTCTTTTTGTAACCTCCTCAAAAAACTCCTGTAAGCTTGTGAAGTATGGCCTTCCCCACACAAAGTCATGCTGACTATCACTGATAAGACTGTCTTGCTCTAAATGCTCATAAATCCAATCCTTAAGAATCCTCTTTAATCATTTGCCCACCACTGACACAAGACTCACTGATCTTCAACTCCTAGAATTCTCTCTCTTACCTTTTTTAAGCAAGGAGACCATATTCCCCAATCCTCCGGCATCTCCCTTCCCATAGCAACCTGGGGTATATCTCGTCAAGTTCTGTGGACTTCTCAATCCTAATATTTTTAAGCAGATCTAGCATTTCCTCTTAATTTCAACATGGTCCAGCACACGAGTTTCATCTTTTCTGACCTCACCTTTTCTCTGTTGAATACTAATGCCACAGTTCGGCGGGCAGCAACCTCCTTTGAAGAAGACCGCAGAGCCCACCTCACTGACAAAAGACAAACCCAACACCCAACCCCAACCAACCAATTTTCCCCTGCAACCGCTGCAACCGTGTCTGCCTGTCCCGCATCGGACTGGTCAGCCACAAACGAGCCTGCAGCTGACGTGGACTTTTTACCCCCTCCATAAATCTTCGTCCGCGAAGCCAAGCCAAAGAAGACTAATGCCAAGTGTTCATTTAGTTCCTTCCCAATCTCCTGTGCCTCCAGGCATTTATTGCTTCTTTTATTCTTAAGCGGCCCAGCCTTAACTCCCAGCAATCTTTTGTTCTTCATGTATGTATAGAATGCCTTAGGCTTTTCCCTACTCCTGTTTTCCAAGGCCTCTCATGCCCCACTTCTAGCTCTCCCAAGTCCTTTCTCAAGTTCCTTCCTGGCTACCGTATAATTCTTATGAGCTCTTCCTGTTTTTGCTTTCTCAATCTCATATATCCCTCCCTCTTCCTCTTAATTAGCTGCCTCATCTCTTTTTGTCAACCACAGTTCCCTTTTCCCTCCATCATTTCCCTGTCACAATGGGACAAATCTATCTAGATTCCCCACGCAAGTGGTTCCCAAACATCCCTCACATTACTTCTGTGCTTTCTCTCAAGAACATCTGTTCCCAATTTACTCTCACTAGCTCTTGCCTCATCTCTTCATAATTAGTTAGCCCTTTCCCAATTAACCACTTTACTGTCTGTCCGTTTTTAGCCTTGCCCATAACTATGCTAAAACTCAGAGTGTTGTGGTCACTGTCACCGAAATGCTCCCCTACCGAGAGGTTTGTCACCTGAGCAAGTCCAAGAAATATGGAGAATTATGTTCTGCAAAAGTAACTGATAATGATCTAATCTGCACTAAGAGACCTCTGGCAAAGTTCAAGTTAATGAAACTTAATTAGAGGCATACTGGTGAAGCAAGTTTAGACAGTGACTATCGTTTCAATGCCTTTCATTCACTGCAATCTTGTCAACCAACTGCTGAAAGAAAGGTCATGTTTTGACAGCCTGTTGAGCCCTAGCTAAGACAAACAACAAATCAATTTCAGTGACAAGTCAGAACAGCTGTGGGAGGGAGGATTTATTTAGAAGTTCAATCAGATGGTGAGAAAATAGGATTGCACATTACAAATGCCACAAACATCAACAAACAGCAAAGGGAAAAACTTTCAAGTGAAGGTGTCAATGGATTGACATGCAAAATGAAACTGCCAAAGGCTATTCAATAATGATGCAGGAGACTTATTTAGTCAAATTCAAGCAGAAATGATTGCCAGAAAAAAACTGTTCTGACAAGGCTTTAGAGATTTTTAATTCTTTTTCAAATTTAAACATAGCATGGTAACAGGTCATTTCGGCCCACAAGTCCATGATTCAAAATTTACCTACACCCCTGGTGAATTTCAAAAAATGAGAGGAAATCGGAGCTCCTAGAGGAAACTCACGCAGACACAGGGAGATCCTTACAGGCTGTGTGGGATTCGAACCCCAGTCCCAACCACTGGTGCTGCAAAGGTGTTGCACTAACCACTATGCTAACCGATATTGGATCAAATTGAGTATTCCGCACTGCTCTATGGACAAAAATACTTCTATCCATCATTGTACCAAACTATAAAGCAGGTTAAATTTAATGGTGATAAAATTATTGACCCTGCTGGACATATGTTGGAAGAATTTTTTCAGTATTGACGCCTAAAAGTTGCATCTTGACGCATTTTTGGAAAGGTATGACAATATATTGGAAAACAGTTACACAAGGAACAATGTACAGATTTCCACGAGACCAAGTACAAAGCCAGTGTATTTCAAAACTCTTCTTTCTCCTTCTTTGGCTTGGCTTCGTGGACGAAGATTTATGGAGGAGTAATGTCCACATCAGCTGTAGGCTCATTTGTGGCTGACAAGTCCGATGCGGGACAGGCAGACACGGTTGCAGCGGTTGTAGGGGAAAATTGGTTGGTTGGGGTTGGGTGTTGGGTTTTTCCTCCTTTGTCTTTTGTCAGTGAGGTGGGCTCTGCAGTCTTCTTTAAAGGAGGTTGCTGCCCGCCGAACTGTGAGGCGCCAAGATGCACGGTTTGAGGTGATATCAGCCCACTGGTGGTGGTCAATGTGGCAGGCACCAAGAGATTTCTTTACGCAGTCCTTGTACCTCTTCTTTGGTGCACCTCTGTCACGGTGGCAAGTGCAGAGCTCGCCATATAACACGATCTTGGGAAGGCGATGGTCCTCCATTCTGGAGACGTGACCTACCCAGCGCAGTTGGATCTTCAGCAGCGTAGATTCGATGCTGTCGGCCTCTACCACCTCGAGTACTTCGATGTTAGGGAATGAAGTCGCTCCAATGAATGTTGAGGATGGAACGGAGACAACGCTGGTGGAAGCATTCTAGGAGCCGTAGGTGATGCCGGTAGAGGACCCATGATTCGGAGCCGAACAGGAGAGTGGGTATGACAACGACTCTGTATACGCTAATCTTTGTGAGGAAACTGGACCAGTCTCAAATGCTGCTAAAGTTTGTGAAAACTAGCAAGAATGAGTGAGTTGCATCAGGTAGTGGCAAAGTCAAGCAAAAAAATACTGCTGTGTAGAGACTAAAAGTCACACCAAATGAAGCCATTGACAGAGTAAATATAGGTAGGCCTTTTCCACTGTTAGGTGAGAGACAAACAAAAGGAGATAGGTTCAGGATGAAAGGAGAAAAGATTAGGGAAACTTCTTCACACAGAGAGTGGTGGAAGGGTGGAATGAGCTGAAGTAGTGAATGTGGGCTAAATTTCCACATTTAAGAAAAAATTGGACAGCGTCATAGATGGAAGGTGTTTGAAGGACTACGGTCTGGGTGCAGATCAGTGGCACTGGGCAGAATAATAGTTTGGCACAGACTAGAAGGGCTTGTTTTCTGTGCTATAATATTCTGTGTTTCTATGATGAACAGGATCTTTGCAACAATGCAACTATCAGGATCAAAGGTGACCTTTCCACTTCTAAACACCCTTGCATCCAGAAAAGTTAGCAGCACATGAAAATTAGCATGGGAAACATCCATACAAGGTAAATTTATGGAGTTAAGTACTTACTCAAGATCTTTCAGACCATAATGAGTAAAGCCTTGCAAGGATTAGATTAGTGCTTGTGCAACCGAGGTGATCTGTTGACTGACAAGGGCACAGAAGTTTTGATGTTTTGAGTATCTTCAGGAAATTGCAGGATCGGAATCATGGGCTGAAGGGCCTGTATTGTGCTGTTATGTTCTGTGCTCTATGTAGAATAGAAGCTAGAATGAAGCAATGAAAGCAATCACTAACACCCATTCCGTCGTTTATTTCCCAATACCCTGCTCTCACACAGATGCCCATCTTTACCTTGATTCTTCTGCCATCCACCTGAACAGGAATAATTTAAAGTAGACAGTTAACTCACCAAGTATCATGTTTATTGGATTTGGGGAAAACCAGACCATCCAGGGGTAACCATGCAGTCACAGGATTGACAGAATATGTTGTGTTTTATATTGTATATAGATATGATTTTGGGTGTATATAAACACTTCAAAACAGATTTCATTTAAAATACTGGAGTTCTCCTCAAGTGAGACAGGCTGGCCCCAACAACTTTAGCAAAAACTTTGAAGAGCGCCCAAGGGACTTCACTAATGGATTGTTGTTTTGAAAAGCAACAGATGAAAGAACTCAGAGGATTAGGTTCGGAGCCACAGTCTGTTTAAGTGGAGGTTGCTGTTCTATGAGGGTCATGTGGTTTTGCAAGCAGAGAGAGAGAAAAAGTAGGCTCTCTGAGAGAGAGAGAGAGAGAGAGAGAGAGAGAGAGAGAGAGAGAGAGAGAGAATTCAGTTCTGTAGTTTTTACAGTTCAGCAGCAGCAACTGGAACAGGACAAGCTGGCAAGCTTGTGGAAAATTCCTATTTTGAAGATGGGTTGTGAGTGCTTAGTTCAGCCTGGTCAAAGCCCTGGTGGTCCATACAAGAGGAGAAGACGGGTTGCCTAATGTTTCACTTGAAATAAGGGAAACAAAAAGGAACTCTGTGGTGACCTGAAAGAAAGAGGTTATCATCTGGTAAACCCTGATGGGGCAAGTTTGGTCGACAAGACACTGACGTGGCTGATTAGAAGGGATCAGTTTGTGTCCAGCGAACAACAAATCTTTCTCTGAAAACTGACAAGAACCTTCCTGAGCAGTAACCATTTACCTTTCGAGCACCAAAGCCTGGTGAACTTCATAAATGTTACATTCTGTGCACAATATAAGAATTGACAGTAACCAGTGAACTTGGAGGAGTGAGAAGTGAGACTGGACTGTGAATTAAATAACTTTTCTAAACTTATCCACACATTACATACACGTGCACTTAGAATTAGAAGGGGGTTAAGTAAGTTAATAGTGAGAAGTTAAAGTTTGATCTTATTTTCATGTTGAACGAAAATTAAAAGCAACTATTGTTTAAGTAACCATTGTCTTGGTGAAAATCTATTGCTGCTGGGTTTTGGAGTCCTCTGGGCTCGTAACACAGGGAACACATGCAAACTCCATACAGACAGCATTTGAGGTCCGGACTGAAGCTTGGTTACTCATGCTATGAGATAGCTGGATTACCTGCAACACTACTGCAGAACATCACCACCCTAAACTAAGCTGTTGTTTCTGAGACTGGTACAGTATTCTGCATATTTCCGTTCAGATCTTGTGACCATGCATTATACATTGAACAGAGATGTGAAGTGAATGTGAGGAGCAACAAAGCGCATATGATGAAGGCGAGAGAAACATAGCGAGTGACTGACTGTTCTGACTCCGTGCACATGTTGTAGATGACATGTGGTGCATTGTTCCGATATAGGTGCAGTAATAAAATCATGCGATGGACAATAGGTAAGAGAAACCTATCATATTCACTTCTCACATACTCACAAGGAGGAAGCACATTTACTATTGCTGAATTGCCTGCTAATCTAGTGGTCCTCTTTACACCTGTTTTCTGATTTACCCTGCACCTGATATAAAACCAGTCAAAACTCCTGGTGCAGCAGAACAGAGATTTATTTCAAAGTTTATTAAAGTCAATTAAATACTACTACTCAAATGATATAACATACAAATATTATGAGATATTATTGTTAATTATAAGGTAGATTCACACACAATCACAATATCATACACACTCATGATACATAATCACCTGCACAAAGTTACAGACGCAGAGCAGTTCTGTTCACATTTTCTCAGGTGATCAATTCTGTCCTCCCCAAGCCTTTCCTGTTCATAATATGAAACTCCATAATTCATTGAAAAAAAAACCTTTTTCTTAGATTGTTATATGCTCAGTCGATTCTTACAAGTCCTTATGTTACTCAATTTAAATAAGTTCTCGTCAACAGTTTTCACACACAAGCTCATTCAATGGGAAGGAGCTCTCGGTTTATCAGTCTCTTATTCCAGTGAACTTATACAAACAATCATTTGGAGAAGATCCGTGGAAAGAGTAAATAATGTTAGTTATCTTTGAGTTCGCCCTCTTTGTGTGTAGAAAATGGTCTGATTGATTTGAATACATCCACTTTGAACAGGTATTCCCTCTACTACCTATTCACAATGGGTGAAGTATGTGCTATCTACAAACTGCAATGCTTGCTAATGCTTTTCCAATAACATTCTCCTATACCTTTGCTCTTGAACCATGGACTAGGGTTTATATATGAAAACACAATCCCTACATGTTCCTCATTACGTCACTCTCCATTCTGACTGGGAAATATTTTGCTGTTCTTTATTGTTGCTGTGTCTTACCACCGAACTCACTCAGACAGTGAGTAGCTTGCATGCAAACATCCAATTTAGGAGCAAGAATAGACAACAGGCTCTTAAGCTTCCGCTGCCAATTAATTAGCTCATGACTATCGTGTCCATAGTGGTCTTGCTCCCCCATGTTTATCAAATATTGATCATCCACTGTCGTAAAAATGTTCAAAGACTCTGGTTCAATTGCATTTGAGGAAGAGAATTCCAAAGATCCAAATTTCTCTCTTAACTAGGTGAACCCTTACTTTTAAGTAGTGACAACCAGGTCTAGATTTTTCCATTGAAATGGAGATGATGATAGTGTAGTGGTTAGTACGACACTGTGCCAGTGACCCTGGTTCCATTCTGGCACTGTCCATAAGGAGTTTGTAATTCTCCACTTGTCTGCATGGGTTTCCTCCAGTTGCTCCAGTTTCCTCCCATGTTCCAAAGATGCACAGGGTTAGTAGATTAATTGGCCAAATAAGTGCATTGGGGAAGCATGGGCTCATAGGCCAGAAGGGCCGGTTACTGTGCTGTTTCTCTAAATTAAAATTCATTTCTTACTTGCTGCAGCTGAATGGGTACTTCGTGAAAACAATGACTGCAATAGTAGACATTGAATTAAAAAGAGAAAATAAATACAAAAGATGAATAAATATTGTTACTCTTGTGCAAGAGAAAAAAAAGTGGGGTTACAATTGTCAGACCATCCATCTTGTGAAGTTGGAGCAGTCCATGATTGGTGCTACTAGATGAGGTGAAAGAGCCCGTCAGCAGTTAGAAATTAACTGTTCTGGAACCGAAAGGTGCAGGTCTTCAGGGTTCTTTACCTATTAGCCAAAGGCAACAGGCAGTGACCAGGGCAATGGATAGTTGTTGAGGAAGCCCATCTTGCTTTTCTTGGGCAGAGGAATAATATTCTTTTGAAGCAGGTGGTGACCTCTGAATATTGTACTGAGATTGAAAATGCCAGCAAAATACTCCAGCCAATTAGTTTGCATTGGCTTTAAGGACAAGGACAGGTACACTATCAATATCCAGCAAAATAAAATGGGTAGTTTCACATTTTCCCACATTATACTGCAACTGCCAGATCATTATCCATCAATTTAATTTATCCCTCTGTAACCCCGTCATGTCCTCTTCACAATTTACTTTCCTAATTTTCATCGTCATTAAATAAGTTAGTAATCATATCTTCATGCAAATCATTTGTACAATTCAAATAAAAATTGTTGAAAGACTGTGGCATGTAAAGAAGGCAGTTCACCTTATCAAGGTCAATAAGAGATCATCAATATATCGTGACTTTGCCCAGTGATCCCTAGATCCAGAAAAATAAAGACAACGCTGTTTGGGTTAGCCTCCAAAAATTCACTTTTCATGGCCCACTGGACCTTTTTCGAGAGAGTCGACAGTGAATATAAATTTGTGGTATTGATTAAAAGTCACCCAGAATGATTGAAGTGAAAAGCATAGGTCAAGTACTGAATATACTACAGGTGGAGTTTATTTGTGCAACCAAGTTTGTATTCCAGAATTGAACTAAAGCAGTTGTTCAGTTGGTGTCAAAGATGACAAATGTTTAATAAAAAGGAATGTTCTTTCTTTGGCTTGGCTTCGCGGACGAAGATTTATGGAGGGGGTAAAAAGTCCACGTCAGCTGCAGGCTCGTTTGTGGCTGACAAGTCCGATGCGGGACAGGCAGACACGATTGCAGCGGTTGCAGGGGAAAATTGGTTGGTTGGGGTTGGGTGTTGGGTTTTTCCTCCTTTGCCTTTTGTCAGTGAGGTGGGCTCTGCGGTCTTCTTCAAAGGAGGTTGCTGCCCGCCAAACTGTGAGGTGCCAAGATGCACGGTTTGAGGCGTTATCAGCCCACTGGCGGTGGTCAATGTGGCAGGCACCAAGAGATTTCTTTAGGCAGTCCTTGTACCTTTTCTTTGGTGCACCTCTGTCACGGTGGCCAGTGGAGAGCTCGCCATATAACACGATCTTGGGAAGGCGATGGTCCTCCATTCTGGAGACGTGACCCATCCAGCGCAGCTGGATCTTCAGCAGCGTGGACTCGATGCTGTCGACCTCTGCCATCTCGAGGAATGTAGTTGCAAACAAAATGAACATTTAGGTTCTTACCCAGGTGTTAGTGTAAAGAAAATGTGAGCATTATTAAGCAAGTGTTAACAGAGCATTTGAAAAATAATAGGATGAGGTAGAGGCAACAAGGATTAATGAAAGGAAAGTAATTTTTGACAAGTCTGTATGAAACATTTAATATTATCTTTTCTCTTTCTTTGGCTTGGCTTCGCGGACGAAGATTTATGGAGGGGGTAATTAACCAGATAACCATTTACGGAGCGGAAACAGGCCATGTTGGCAGATGAGAAGAAACAAATTTTTTGGGAAAATCAGATGTATGGCTACTGTTTATGTAACTGAGAAAAAATGATGAAATATTACATATCCATTTAGACAATTTCATATTTGTAGATGTACCAGGATCCTGCTGGATAGGTGGTCATGTGATGTGCTTCTTTATAATAATATGGCTTATGACTGGAGCGCCTTGTCAGAAGCAGAAACTTGTGTACAGGGTATATGGGTCTTGTAAACAACTGATGATTCCCCCCCCCACCCCCCCCCGCATATGAGCTTTTGCAGACATTACATAGTATTATGTAGAATTCACATGTATTGTCTACCATGCAATTAGCAGAAACTTTCAGCACACAGAAGCCTGCAATCGTCATGAAACAGGTGCTTGGTTCACCACTGGTGGTTGACAAGAGGGAATGACATTGAGCTGGATCATTACAAGTGGACCACTTTACCACTTAGCTGGCAACTTGTTATTTATTGTAAATATTTCCACTCCCAGCCTGAAAAAAAAATCATTATTATAGTCATCTTGATAGAAATTAATGTGGTCCTTGCAGTGTTCAGAGGTTATTGTTGGCATAGAGGTGATGGGTCAATTGGTTGATGAGGCAGTCAATGAGTAAGTTTGCATGAAAAATTAAATAGAGAGCACTGAAATATCCCATTGTTCTTTGCTGGACAGATGCAACCTCCTGCCAGGAGCCTATCAATCCTGCTTTTTCCTCCCTCTTTAACTAAGCCCTCTTGCTTTCCATGCCCTCTGTTCCTTCTCCCAGTCAGACTGTCCTCCAAGGGCAGTGGCAATGCCCACTATGCAGCAGTTTGTTGAAGTTGAGACAAAACTTCTGCACCTGGCACACAGTTCCCTGTCGAGGCTACAGCCAAAGACCTGTAGAATGTTGCAACAGCGAGTCACCTTGAGCTGCCAGTACAGTAAAGATTGATATTAAACATTGGGGCAGTATAAATGTGTGATAGTACAGATCTATCATCAATGTATATAGTGTATATAGTTACAGTATCTAAACTGTGCTTACAGCGATTGGCTGAGAGCTTAGCCACGCCTACTGTCTGGGCCTGAAAGGGTTGTGTCCCTAGCCAGGTCGGATCATTCCGGACTGGTTGGCCACCTGTGAAGAGCTCCTGTCTTTTGCTAATAAAAGCCTTGGTTTGGATCAACAAGTCTTTGATTCTTTCGATGAGCTCTACAAAATGCAGATGACTTCTCAAGAATGGCAAGTAAAATTTAACATAATCCAGGAAAATTACTGGTGTATACTCAACAGAAAACCTGAGAAGGGAAATTAATTTAGTTCAACTGTAAATTAAATAACACTATCCAGTCAAATTTCCTTAATGCTTATAAACAAAGTTGCTATTTGAGATATATGAATTGGAAAGGACTGATCCATCTCCCATCATCATTCTTGAGCTTTTCAGTTGGCTGCAGATGGTTCGGGGTAGTTAAACCAACTGAAGTTCTTGCTCCAAATATCTTGTTGAGGTGTATTATTGATATTAGCATTGAACATGGACATCCTTTCAGCTGTGATGTTTTGCCACAGTCAGTAAACATGCTGACACATTAAGATTTCTGTAGCAGAATTTAGGATTTAAAAAAAAGATTTTGCTGTGGCAGCTCTTCGCAGCTCCTCTTCGCCTCACAAAATGAAGGACGAACACAACAATCCAGCAGGCTGCACGAGGGCCGCAGCGTTGCCCTCCAATCGGCCGCAACCAAAAGAGCTTAACTGGCCTATCAGGGAAAGCGGATCACAAACACACCAATCAGTGCTGAGAGGGTTTTGACCACACCCCTCATCTTGAGAATCAAAAGCAGAGCTGTGAGCCCAATAAAGCTGAGTGTGTTAACTACATCCAACTAGGGTTTGTGTCGTTCTTTCTGGGAACAGCTATTCTTTCTAAGCTAACCTGCATACAGCTAATATCTTCTCCTGCACTATAGGCTCTGTAGAGCCATAGCTTATAACAGCTAGCTACAATTGCCATCTATTTAGTCGAGTCTTGATAAAGAATTAAATGTCTTCTGTTCCTCAGTAACTTCCCTCTGAAAGTGATTCAGTGGCTGCAAAACCCATTGGTTGCCCTGAGGTCACAAAATATGTCAAGTACGAGTTAGTGTATTCTTTCTTCTGATTTATGGAGTAGAAATAAATTACAGAGAAATTCAAGTTTCCAGCTAATTGTACCTATCATGTTGAAGTTAATCAGGACCTGCAAAGCATCTCATGTGTTTTTAATTAGCAGTTAAAGCATGTTATTTCAACCCATTACAACCTGATGATGAGACCACATTGGATGCAGATTTAATCCCAAATGGCTGCTGGGTGAATATGAGCAACATTTTGACAAGACACATGTTATAGTTTCCTTCACTCAAGTGCTAACTGACGGGAACACAGATTTATACACTCTGGAGACTCAAAAGACCAAGGGGAGATATAGCTAGGCTTTAAACTGTCAACAAGTTCATGTGAATTTAACTAGTTTAAACTATAGTCACGCAGCAGGTTAGAAACAAAACATTGGCATGACACAAAATGACAGTAGTTAGAAGTTAAATTTTAAAGATGCAGTTCAGTTCCATTCATTGCGACCTGTGGCAAATGTGTGGTCATATTAGATGATATTGACGCATGCAATTTTTGTTGATCAGAAATCAGGGAACGAAGGTCACACATTGGGAAGAAGGGAATCCCATCATTTTAACTTATTGGAAAGTTTCCTGCAGCCCTTTGCTGTTCTTGCACAGATCATGGAGTAGTTTTTCTGTTTAAGTTTCACATTTCATTTGAAAGGAATGGGACTTGTGGCCCTGCAGTTTTCAAGTTATTGTTTGGAAGATAGTAATAGTGGGCACTGGTTTTAAACTGAGTGGGTAGGGATCTCCATTTTACACTGAACTAACTTTCCTGGCTACTCAAAGTGAAGTGTGGAACTGCTCAGAATACCAAAGAGAATGAATATGAGAGTTTATTGCCACATCCATAAATACAATGTCCAGATGAACTGAAATTTTTACTTGCTGTAGCCACACAGGTAAATAATATACACAAATAGTATCAATTAATTTATCACAATATGCCATGTATGCCATCTCTCTTCTACATTATGCCCTTCCGGTTCTTGCTGAGCCAGTTTGCACACTGTAATTACACCAAGCCTTCTGTTATGTGGGATCTTGCTCAGCACCAACATCTGATCTGCACCATTTGTGCCTTGTTATCTACTTTGGCTCCAAATCCAGCAAGGCATTCATTTTAAATTTCTCATTCCTGTTTGAAAATCTCTCAATACCCTTGACATTTCTTATCTTTGTAACCTCCTGTTGCCTTGCAGTCCTTTGAGATTTTGGCATGGGAAATTGCTTTGTCGAGTACTTTGGCTCCATCTCAACATCCAGGATCTCCCTGCATCCAACCACTTTAACACTACTTACCATATGGACATGTTGGTCTGTGGTCTACTGATTTACCAGGCTGGACCACTCACAAATTGGAGGATCAACACCTTATACACTGTCTTGGCTGTCTCCAACCAGATGGAACCAGCATCAACTTTTGGTCACACCACCCCGCTTGCTTTCCCTTACCTCTCTAGCCTATTCTTCATCCTCTCCACCTATCTGCCACCCACTCTTCCTTCCTCCAGCTTCCCAAACTCTTCCCTTTTTCCTCCTATTAGAGTGCAACTTCCTCAGCCCTCTGCCCCTTCCTCATAACACCTAGTTTCTAACTTTTTTCCCCCATTTCTCCCCCCCCACCTGAGTTTACCCATCGCCTGCCAACCTATACTCCTCCCCTCCCACGCACCTTTTTATTCAAGTGTCTGCCCATTTCTTGGTTTTCCTGATTAAGGGCTTCAGCCCAAAGCCCGGATTATCGATTCCCTTCCATGGATTCTGTCTGACCCATGAGTTCCTCTAGCATTTGGTGTTTGCTCCAGTTTTCCACCATCTGCAGTATCTCTTGTTTATCTTATATTCCTCCAAACCCACTTGTTTTGATTTTTGTTGTTCCACCTTTGACAGCTGAGTCTTTCAATTGCTTAGGTTGTACAGCAGAAATGTCCAGACTTTTGGTTTTGAATTTTCATTTTGAAATCAGAACAGCAAAGAATGGGCCGATATTATCGCCTATGGAGACTGCTGCGTGCACACTACCACTTGTTCAAAATTCAACTTCATATAATTGGCCAGAGGGAGCACTGCAAGCTGCTGTGTTGAGAGCTCTGAGGTGTTGTTTAGTTTAAGGCAGTGGCTCTCAACCTTTTTTCTTTCCACTCACATACCATTTTAAGTAATCCATATGCCATCAGTGCTCTGTGATTAGTAAGGGATTGCTTAAGGTGTTATGTGAGTAGGACGGGAAGGTTGAGAATCACTGCTCTAGACCCAATTATTACTGAAATATTTTGCTTGAGAAAAATTGTCATTGGCCCATTTCCTTTGGAGTTATGAAACCGTGCACATAACGAGTCAATTAGGTACAATCAAAACAATCTTTCCACCCACATAAAACCTTAAGCAATTCCTTACTAATCACAGAGCACCTATGGCATAGGGAATACTTAAAGTGGTATGCAAGAGGAAAAAAAAGGTTGAGAACCACTGGTTTAAGGGTTCCATACTAACCACGTCTCTGACAGAATGTACAAGCTACCTCCAGGTTGATGGCTTCCCAATATTTCATTGCTATTATCACTCAAAGTTCCTCTCCCAGCTGATGTTCTCATCTCAAACCTTAATTATCTTCCCAACTTCCAAGGTAACCAACCTTATAATTTCTTTGATCATGGTCCTGTCCACACACCTCAATGATCCTCTCCCCATTTCAATTCTGCTGTAACATCCATGCATAATGGAAACGCAAAGCATCCCGAATGTACCTTTGAGGGTTCTCTCCATCTGAAATATGGAAGAACTCTCTCTTGTGTAAAAATCCAAATTCAAGTTCATTATCGTCTGATTGTACATATCTTTTTTTTTTCTTTGGCTTGGCTTCGCGGACGAAGATTTATGGAGGGGGTAAAAAGTCCACGTCAGCTGCAGGCTCGTTTGTGGCTGACCAGTCCGATGCGGGACAGGCAGACACGATTGCAGCGGTTGCAAGGGAAAATTGGTTGGTTGGGGTTGGGTGTTGGGTTTTTCCTCCTTTGCCTTTTGTCAGTGAGGTGGGCTCTGCGGTCTTCTTCAAAGGAGGCTGCTGCCCGCCAAACTGTGAGGCGCCAAGATGCACGGTTTGAGGCGTTATCAGCCCACTGGCGGTGGTCAATGTGGCAGGCACCAAGAGATTTCTTTAGGCAGTCCTTGTACCTTTTCTTTGGTGCACCTCTGTCACGGTGGCCAGTGGAGAGCTCGCCATATAATACGATCTTGGGAAGGCGATGGTCCTCCATTCTGGAGACGTGACCCATCCAGCGCAGCTGGATCTTCAGCAGCGTGGACTCGATGCTGTCGACCTCTGCCATCTCGAGTACCTCGACGTTAGGGGTGTGAGCGCTCCAATGGATGTTGAGGATGGAGCGGAGACAACGCTGGTGGAAGCGTTCTAGGAGCCGTAGGTGGTGCCGGTAGAGGACCCATGATTCGGAGCCGAACAGGAGTGTGGGTATGACAACGGCTCTGTATACGCTTATCTTTGTGAGGTTTTTCAGTTGGTTGTTTTTCCAGACTCTTTTGTGTAGTCTTCCAAAGGCGCTATTTGCCTTGGCGAGTCTGTTGTCTATCTCATTGTCGATCCTTGCATCTGATGAAATGGTGCAGCCGAGATAGGTAAACTGGTTGACCGTTTTGAGTTTTGTGTGCCCGATGGAGATGTGGGGGGGCTGGTAGTCATGGTGGGGAGCTGGCTGATGGAGGACCTCAGTTTTCTTCAGGCTGACTTCCAGGCCAAACATTTTGGCAGTTTCCGCAAAGCAGGACGTCAAGCGCTGAAGAGCTGGCTCTGAATGGGCAACTAAAGCGGCATCATCTGCAAAGAGTAGTTCACGGACAAGTTTTTCTTGTGTCTTGGTGTGAGCTTGCAGGCGCCTCAGATTGAAGAGACTGCCATCCGTGCGGTACCGGATGTAAACAGCGTCTTCATTGTTGGGGTCTTTCATGGCTTGGTTCAGCATCATGCTGAAGAAGATTGAAAAGAGGGTTGGTGCGAGAACACAGCCTTGCTTCACGCCATTGTTAATGGAGAAGGGTTCAGAGAGCTCATTGCTGTATCTGACCCGACCTTGTTGGTTTTCGTGCAGTTGGATAATAATGTTGAGGAACTTTGGGGGACATCCGATGCGCTCTAGTATTTGCCAAAGCCCTTTCCTGCTCACGGTGTCGAAGGCTTTGGTGAGGTCAACAAAGGTGATGTAGAGTCCTTTGTTTTGTTCTCTACACTTTTCTTGGAGCTGTCTGAGGGCAAAGACCATGTCAGTGGTTCCTCTGTTAGCGCGAAAGCCGCACTGTGATTCTGGGAGAATATTCTCAGCGACACTAGGTATTATTCTATCCATGAAACACCTTCTCTCCAGACCATGGTGCACTCACAAAAAACACACAATACATAAAAATCACCAAAATATTCAAAATAATTAAATATAAATATTTGGGATGACTGTCACAGTTAAGATACTGTTCATCAGTCTCAAAGCCTGCAGGAAGATGCTAATTCCCAGCCTGACAGTCCTGATTTTGATGTTTCTGTACCTAATATAAAGCATTATATGTAATGATGCAGGAAACTTAAAAATGGAGGATGTGATATAGAGAATTTAGGTTAAAAAGACTTAAGTTAAAATGTGATGATTAATCAGAAACAGGGAAGCCAGAACGGACAGAGAGTTTACTAGCAGTCAAGGAGAGAAGGAGCTGCTGAATATGTTTTTTTTAAACCTATCTTTTCATGGTCATAGTGAGAGACATGCAGGAGACAAAGGATTGATAAGAAGTGTGAGAAACAGAATTCAGTGAATGTAGAGTTCACAGCGTACGTAACGAACGTGATAATTAATAATGCAGTTATACTTAGAATGTTTTTGTAATACTAACCAATTAAAACAGTATTAATAAGAAGGGGAAGGGCAAATAATAAAGGTATAAAAATCAATGCACTGTATGTATCGGGGCTTAACTGGTGAGAAACCAGTTGAGTCCAACTCTGCAGACTTGTAAATAAAGCTTGTCGTGTCATCAGTTTTAAAGAGACTCATGTGTGAGAAGTTTTATTTCTGACAAATGGGGGCTCGTCCGGGATCTACACTCCGGCCGTGAGGGGAGGCGAGAAGAGGGACATCGGAGGCGGTGCATCCCGCTGAGTTCAGCGGCTCCTAGTCCCTTGCTCGTCGCTTCGGGCGGCTTGAGCGAGTGGTATCCGGACAGGGTGACACGACAAGACGGAGAGGAGAAGGGTGACGGTTCAATCCCCGGGAAGACACCGGTAAGTGACGACTTACGATTGTGGTGTGGGGATTGGGTAACAGGTGTAACGGGATACACCTGTTTGGATAAAAACCTAACGGAATAGATTAAGTATAGATCTTTTGTCGTTGTGTGAGAACCCTGTCGCGGGACTCTAGGATAGACCCCAGGGAAACCTCGGCGGTAACCGAAGGAGGGACAGCACCTCCGACGAGGCGTCTGAGAGGAAGGGAGTAGGGTCCAGAGCGAGAGGGTACTCAGCAACGATAAACAGATCTAGGTGGGAAAATGGGAGGATCAAAATCTAAGGGCTCGTCTGAAAATTCAGGACAATTCCTGGGAGTACCCCTTGACAGCCCTTTGGGGAGAATGTTTGAAAATTGGGATAGTAAAAGATATCGGGACAAAAACAAGAAAAAGATGGTCCAATATTGTCTCCTTTGGTCAAAACAACCTATTAAAGGTTCCTCGGTCTGGTGGCCGAAATTTGGATCTGATGAGGATTGGGTTAGACAAGCATTAAACATATATGTAAATTCGAGACCAAAGGTGAATCAAGAAGAGTCAGCATATGCATTTTGTTGGGTTCCCTGGCCAGGATCCTTAACAGAATGTTTTAAATTGAGAGTGGCAGGAGAAAAGAAATGGGAACCTCTGGACAACCTTCCCCCTCCTTATATTCCCCCGGTGCCTACTGCGCCCGAGGAAAGCTTATTACCGGAGGGGAAAGGTGATGAATCTGATTGCCCCGAAGGGGGCCGGGATAAAAAGGATGAATTAAGGGAGTCGGACCCTAAACTTCCACCGGTAAACCGACCCTGGACAAGATCCCAGACTGGTCCAGGACCATCAAAGTTTTCAATAAACCTAAATCCCCTGAGAGAAGTTCCTATGGGAGGACCGGGAGGGGGAACGGGATATGTGAATGTTCCCCTAACTAGTACAGAGGTGCGGGGATTTAAGAAAGAAATGAAAAAGTTATTGGAAGATCCTATAGGACTGGCTGAACAGCTTGACCAATTCTTGGGACCAAACACATATACGTGGGAAGAGATGCAGGCAATAATGGGAACATTATTTTCACCCCAGGAGAGGCAGATGATTCGACGGGCTGCCCTCCTCATGTGGGAATATGAACAACCTGGGGACCCTAGACCCCATGAACAAAAATATCCCTTAAATGAACCCAGGTGGGACAAACGAACACCCGAGGGATTGGCAAGTATGAGACAATATAGAGAGTGGACAATTAAAGGGATACGGGAGGCTGTGCCAAAGGGTCACAATTTTACCAAGGCATTTGGGAACCACCAGGGGAAAGACGAGTCCCCTACTGATTTTTTGGAGAGGGTGAGAAAGAATGTCCAACAGTATGCTGGTGTGGACCCTAGTACACCAATGGGTGAACAGCTTATTCGAATTGAATTTGTTTCCAAATCATGGCAAGACATTAGAAAGAAACTAGAAAAGGAGGAGGACTGGAGTGAAAAACCCCTAAGTGAACTGTTAAAAAAGGCACAAAAAGTATATGTGCAGAGAGAAGAAGAAGATCAAAAGAAGGCGACAAAGGTTATGGTACAGACTATCCGACAGATGAATGCTGAATCCAGAGGGGAAAGAAAACAAAACCTTCCTCTAAACAATCCAAAATATCCAAGAGAGGGAAGACCCCGGAGATTTGTTAAATGCTATTACTGCAATGAGGAAGGACACTTTAAGAGGGAATGCCCCCGATACAAGAGGGAATTGCGTGCCCTCGAACTTATGGAAGAAGATTAGGGGTGTCAGGGGTTCCAAATGTTAGGGACCAAATATAAGAGGGAACCCCTGGTAAAACTAAAAATTGGTCCCAAGGGAGAAGAGGTGGTGTTTATGGTGGACACAGGAGCGGAACGAAGTAGTGTAATAACTGTGCCAATCGGAACTGAGCCTATAAAAAGTAATTTGACAATTTCTGGGATAGAAGGAGCTCCCAGAATGGTATCAATAATTCCCCAAGTAACAGTGAAACTGGAAGAAAGAGAAGGGGTACAAGACCTCTTGTTATTACCTTCGGCTGGATTTAACCTCCTAGGAAGGGACTTACAGGCTCTCCTAGGTTTGGGTGCTCTCCCTGTGGACGGAGAAGTGCGAGTCCACCTCTGCGCTTTAAAAGAAGAGGATGAACGGCAGATTGACGAGAGAGTCTGGTATAAGGAGGGAAATCGAGGAGGTCTGGACATCCCACCTTTACATGTCACATTAATACCAGGTCATCAGCCGGTAAGGAAACGTCAGTATCCTATTTCTTTGGAAGGGAGAAAAGGGCTACAGCCGGTAATTGAGACTTTAATATGAGACGGACTATTAGAAGAATGCATGTCACCTTATAACACCCCTATACTCCCAGTAAAAAAGTCAGATGGATCCTATCGCCTAGTTCAGGATCTAAGAAGTTTGAATGCTATTGTTCAGACCCGCCACCCAGTGGTGCCTAATCCCTATACTATTATGAGTCGGATTCCCCCAGACCATGAGTGGTTTAGTGTTATCGACTTGAAGGATGCCTCTGGACTTGTCCGTTAGAAGAGGAAAGTAGAGATATGTTTGCGTTTGAATGGGAAAATCCATGGACAGGTAGACGGAGACAGTTTCGGTGGACTGTATTGCCCCAAGGGTTCACTGAATCTCCAAACCTGTTTGGACAAATGCTAGAACAAATCCTGATGGACTATCCACAATCTGATGATTCCCAACTAATGCAGTATGTGGATGATTTACTATTATCAGGACCCAAGGAACAAGAAATGAGGAGAGAGACCATTAGACTCTTGAATTATCTGGGGAAAAAGGGTCTACGAGTGTCCAGAAACAAGTTACAGTTTGTTGAGAAAACTGTGATATATCTGGGACACCAGATAAGTAAAGGACAGAAACGAATTACCCCTGAACGAATTGCGGGAATCGCTAGAATGCCTTTACCCCGTAATAAGAAGGAAATAAGACAATTCCTGGGACTCTTAGGATACTGTAGGTTATGGATAGAGGACTACTCAGCTTTGGTGAAGTTTATGTATGATAAACTGACAAATGAAAATGACTATCCATTGAAATGGACCCAGGAGGAGGAGGGATGGTTCGAGGACTTGAAACATCGCCTAACACGAGCCCCAGTGCTCACTCTGCCCTCTTTAAAACAGCCCTTCCAGCTATTTGTCACTCATAACCAAGGAACAGCTGTGGGAGTTTTAACACAGGAAAAAGGTGGTCAGCGACACCCAGTGGCTTTCCTTTCCAAAATGATGGACCCAGTGTCTCGCGGATGGCCGACGTGTATCCAGGGAGTAGCGGCTGCTGCTCTGTTGGTAGAGGAAGCACGTAAACTTACTTTTGGAGGAAAGATGACTGTGTACACCTCCCATTCTGTGAGTGTTTTATTAACACAAACTGCCCATCGATGGCTGACTGATTCTCGTATATTAAAGTATGAAACCATTTTAATGGTTGGAGAAGATTTACAGTTTGCAAAAATTAATAGCTGCAACCCAGCTCAGTTTTTATACGGCAGTGAAACAGAGAAAGAGGTGGAGCATGACTGTGTCGAGTTGACAGATCTTCAGACCAAGACCCGAGAAGACCTTTGCGATACTCCGCTGGGAGAAGGATATGAATTCTACATTGACGGCTCCGCCAGATGTGTTGACGGAATGAGAAGAAATGGGTATGCTATAATAGAAGGAAATACTTGGAAAGTAGTAGAATCCACGAGACTACCCGGAAGCTGGTCAGCACAATCCTGTGAACTATATGCCTTGCAGAGAGCCCTCAGAATACTGGCAAAGAAAATTGGAACGATTTACACAGATTCCAAATACGCATACGGGGTAGTGCATACCTTTGGTAAGATCTGGAAGGAGCGTGGTCTAATTACATCAAGAGGAAAGGAATTGGCACACGAACAGATGATTACTCTGACTTTAGAAGCCTTAACATTACCCCAAGAAATAGCAGTGGTCTACATACCAAGCCATCAAAGGGGAGATAACCCGACAGCAATTGGAAACAGACTGGCTGATGAAGAAGCCAAAAGAGCAGCCATGCAACAAGAAGTCCGTTTGCTGACTTTAATCCCAATAAGGCAAGGCATAAAGACAGCTCCCATTTTCACTGCTAAGGAAGAAAAGAACATGGATCAGCTGGGCGCAAGCCAATTACCTGATGGAACATGGAAAACACCAGATGGAAGAACTGTTCTAAATAAAGAAATAACTCGCAACATTTTAAAACACCTGCATCAACAGAGCCACTGGGGCACTCAAGCCTTATGTGACACAGTGCTTCGAGAATATGTGTGTAAGGGAATCTACACCTTGGCCCAACAAGAGGTGCAAAATTGTTACCTATGCACAAAAATTAATAAGAAGATAATGAGGACAGGGACCATGGGAGGTCAACCATTAGCCATACGCCCTTTTCAACGTATCCAGATCGACTTCACAGAGTTACCTCAAGTTCAAAGATGGAAATATCTGTTGGTGATAATAGATCACTTTACCCGATGGGTAGAAGCCTTCCCAACAATAAATACTACAGCCTCTACAGTAGCTCGCCTCCTCCTAGAGCAGATAATCCCCAGATATGGTATAATGGATTCTATAGACTCAGACAGGGGTCCACATTTTTCTTCAAAAATCCAGCAATTGATTTGTGATGCATTACAGGTCTCTTGGAAATTACATACCCCTTGGCATCCACAAAGCTCAGGGAAGGTCGAACGTATGAATGGAACCCTAAAAATCCAATTGACAAAGTTAATGGTGGAAACTAAAATGCCTTGGATAAAGTGTCTGCCCCTAGCCTTATTAAGAATTCGTACTGCCCCACGAAAAGATGTAGGGCTGTCCCCTTATGAAATGATGTTTGGGCTTCCCTTCTGGAGTACAGTTGAGGGGTGTCCCACCTTGGGGGAAGGGGATATATTTGTTAGGAACTATTTACAGGCACTGTCACGCTCTCTTACAGATTTACGAAAGAGAGGACTATTGGCACAAACACCGCCTCTAGACTTTTCTTTACACAAAGTGGAACCAGGAGACTGGATTCTTATCAAGACCTGGAAGACTGAAAAGCTCCAGCCCCAGTGGGAAGGTCCATACCAAGTTCTCTTAACTACAGAAGCTGCAGCACGAACAAGAGAGAAGGGGTGGACACACGCATCCAGATTTAAGGGACCTGTAGAGGCGCCACAGGACCCTGATACGAACTCAGATTGGACTTGTATTCCTGGAGAAAAACCTCTTACCTTACGATTTCGCAAAAAGACTTAATTCACAATGTTATTGTTATGTTCTTTGATTTTTCTTAGTTTGCCTATGTCTTTATCAGGTGTGAAATGTAAGAAATGCAGAGATACAGTGGTCCTGTTTCAGGACCACATTTGGGGAAGAAAGGAAGGTAATTTTATTTCCCATACCTCAGTTCCTGAGAAATGTTGGGCAGAAAATACCACCCAACATCCATATACCCCTTGTGTGGAAAAAGAAGGAAATAATATGGGTCATTATATACAGATTCCTAATACCACTCCTTTCCCTCTTAATGGTTGGAAAGGTGACTCAAGCCCACCATGCCCTGATGGACTCTGGTTTTGCATACACCAACGTACTGTTCCAATGAAAAGTTACACTCCACACTTGAAATTGCCTGTCCCTTTAAGACAGCCGGACTTAGTTCGAGTCCATCCAAATAACCATGTAAGTTTCGGTAATGCAATTGGGGGAGATAACCTTTTTGTAGATCTGGCAACTAAAATTGCAGGAACTTTTAATGTAACTAATTGTTGGGTCTGCGGGGGTCCACGGATGTCAGAACAATGGCCTTGGTGGGGAGAACCTCTCAATTCATTGACCATGATTTCCCGCATTTGGACAACTAACCGAACGAGATCAAGAGAAACCTGGTCTCTCTCTAACGTCCCCTCTGGTTTTTATTGTCTCTCACGAGCCGGCAAATACCCAGTAGGAGAAAGTCCCTGCAAGGCTGTATGGATTCGCATTTCACCTGGTGTTTTCACTTGGTTTCCTAAACCTCAGACTTGGTTCTTATCCACTGTTTTTAAAACTAATTGCCTACCCCTATCTAATAGCAGTATTCAGTTTTGGAATTGTACCACTTCCACCATCACAGGACCATACCAATCAAATCCTGTTCTTAAAAGAGTTTGGGAAAGGGGGTATGGAGTATCCCCAAATGGATTATTCTGGGTATGTGGTAATAAAGCTTATACTCGTCTTCCCTCACAGTGGAGTGGAACTTGTTTCCTAGGAATAATCCGCCCAGAATTTTTCCTTCTACCCCACGATCACGGTCATAAATTAGGCGTGAAGGTCTTTGATACATTACATCGTGAACCCCGCTCTACCACGGTACATTTGGGAGAATGGAGAGATGATTGGCCTCCAGAGCGCATAATTCAATATTATGGTCCCGCTACATGGGCTCAAGATGGATCTTGGGGTTATCGTACTCCTATATATATGTTAAATCGCATAATTCGCTTACAAGCAGTGCTTGAAATTGTTACAAATCAAACAGTATAGCCCTGCAATTACTTGCATCCCAGCAAGGTCAAATGCGCTCTGCTATATATCAGAACCGTCTAGCCCTAGACTATCTCCTAGCCACGGAAGGAGGTGTATGTGGCAAACTTAATTTGACTAACTGCTGCTTACAGATTGATGATAATGGAAAAGCCATTCGTAAAATCGCTGATAATATTCGTACATTGTCCCATGTACCGGTTCAAACCTGGCATCCTTTCCCACAATTTAATTGGATGGACAAATGGTTTGGAGGAACCTGGTGGCGTACCTTCTTGTGGGTCATCGGAGGTATTTTATTCCTCCTACTTATTTTGCCCTGTATTATTCCCTGTCTACGCAGCCTGGTGATTTCCATGGTCGAACAAGCTATGCAACCAGGGGGGATGGGAGACCCTGTAAGACTTTTATTTCAGCGTGAGATTAATGTATCATAAAACATTTCTCTTCCCTAGCTTAGAATCCCCATTCATATCTATACATATATTCAACACATTTTAAAGAGAGAAAGGGGTTGTTTTTCCAGACTCTTTTGTGTAGTCTTCCAAAGGCGCTATTTGCCTTGGCGAGTCTGTTGTCTATCTCATTGTCGATCCTTGCATCTGATGAAATGGTGCAGCCGAGATAGGTAAACTGGTTGACCGTTTTGAGTTTTGTGTGCCCGATGGAGATGTGGGGGGGCTGGTAGTCATGGTGGGGAGCTGGCTGATGGAGGACCTCAGTTTTCTTCAGGCTGACTTCCAGGCCAAACATTTTGGCAGTTTCCGCAAAGCAGGACGTCAAGCGCTGAAGAGCTGGCTCTGAATGGGCAACTAAAGCGGCATCATCTGCAAAGAGTAGTTCACGGACAAGTTTTTCTTGTGTCTTGGTGTGAGCTTGCAGGCGCCTCAGATTGAAGAGACTGCCATCCGTGCGGTACCGGATGTAAACAGCGTCTTCATTGTTGGGGTCTTTCATGGCTTGGTTCAGCATCATGCTGAAGAAGATTGAAAAGAGGGTTGGTGCGAGAACACAGCCTTGCTTCACGCCATTGTTAATGGAGAAGGGTTCAGAGAGCTCATTGCTGTATCTGACCCGACCTTGTTGGTTTTCGTGCAGTTGGATAATCATGTTGAGGAACTTTGGGGGACATCCGATGCGCTCTAGTATTTGCCAAAGCCCTTTCCTGCTCACGGTGTCGAAGGCTTTGGTGAGGTCAACAAAGGTGATGTAGAGTCCTTTGTTTTGTTCTCTACACTTTTCTTGGAGCTGTCTGAGGGCAAAGACCATGTCAGTGGTTCCTCTGTTAGCGCGAAAGCCGCACTGTGATTCTGGGAGAATATTCTCAGCGACACTAGGTATTATTCTATCCATGAAACACCTTCTCTCCAGACCATGGTGCACTCACAAAAAACACACAATACATAAAAATCACCAAAATATTCAAAATAATTAAATATAAATATTTGGGATGACTGTCACAGTTAAGATACTGTTCATCAGTCTCAAAGCCTGCAGGAAGATGCTAATTCCCAGCCTGACAGTCCTGATTTTGATGTTTCTGTACCTAATATAAAGCATTATATGTAATGATGCAGGAAACTTAAAAATGGAGGATGTGATATAGAGAATTTAGGTTAAAAAGACTTAAGTTAAAATGTGATGATTAATCAGAAACAGGGAAGCCAGAACGGACAGAGAGTTTACTAGCAGTCAAGGAGAGAAGGAGCTGCTGAATATGTTTTTTTTAAACCTATCTTTTCATGGTCATAGTGAGAGACATGCAGGAGACAAAGGATTGATAAGAAGTGTGAGAAACAGAATTCAGTGAATGTAGAGTTCACAGCGTACGTAACGAACGTGATAATTAATAATGCAGTTATACTTAGAATGTTTTTGTAATACTAACCAATTAAAACAGTATTAATAAGAAGGGGAAGGGCAAATAATAAAGGTATAAAAATCAATGCACTGTATGTATCGGGGCTTAACTGGTGAGAAACCAGTTGAGTCCAACTCTGCAGACTTGTAAATAAAGCTTGTCGTGTCATCAGTTTTAAAGAGACTCATGTGTGAGAAGTTTTATTTCTGACAGAGGATGTAATCTTAAGAATCAATTGCAAGTGGTTGTTTTAAATGATAAATAGAATATTTGTAAATTAAGAAATATTTATCTCTGTCAGACCTCCTGGCAACCTCCTCTGTCTCAAGAACACCTTCTCTAATCTATCTAAACACTGTATATCCATATATCGGAAGTCTGTCATCCTAGGAATCACAATGGTAAATCTCTTCCTCACCCAACCCAAAGCCATTACATCTTCACAATGGTGTGACCCAACCAGTGTTTCATGAAGAAACATCAGAACTTGCTTGCTTTAATTATAAAGGATATCAACTGCGCTTTATAAGCTCCTTCTCAAATTTGCTCTGCCACTTTTAATAAACTGTACACCTTCCCCCCCCCCAACAAATATCACTGCTCCTTGACTTTCAGAATTGCTGCCTCTAACTTATATTGTGTCTTTTTAATCTCTCTCCCAAGCTGCAGAAACTTGTATTTATCAATTAGTTTTCATCTGCCACTTATATACCATTCCATCAGCCTGTCTCGATCACCTTGAAGTCAATGACGTTCACACCTTGCTAATGCTCAGGATGTATTCCCAGGAATGAGAGCATTGTGAGGGATTATTATAAAAATACAGTCAAAGGCCTAAAATCCAGTCTGCTTGGGAATTTTACGGATTCTCGGGCAGTACTTTTAAAATTCAAATTTGAGGAATAAAGAAGAGATGAACAGGTAGTTTTCATTGGCCAAATGAAGCATGATTCATTTATCAAAACAAGTAATTTTAAAGGAAAATAAAGTCAACACTTGACAAAAAATGTATGCATTACATTTTTCGCTACAAAAAAATCATGTAATGTTTGAAATTATGTTTATAAATGAACATTGAAAAAGAAAAACAGTACACAAATGAATTTCTTAGTGATAAGGTTACCTGTATTAAGCATCCTCACTTGTTGCCATTGGGCATCTGTGATGCTTATACAAAGTTTAATAGTCCAGATACTCAGGCCATTTAGATTTATGGCATCCAGATCTTTGAACTTTTATTGCTGAGGTTGTGAGACACAATATTAATAATGCTAGAAAGCTGGAGCCAACCCTCTCTTGCTATCTGTAGTGCCAGGAACTTGATATGATTCCCATGCTCTCCGCTGGCTTCTTCTTTCTTTGGCTTGGCTTCGCGGACGAAGATTTATGGAGGGGGTAAAAGTCCACGTCAGCTGCAGGCTCGTTTGTGGCTGACAAGTCCGATGCGGGACAGGCAGACACGGTTGCAGCGGCTGCAGGGGAAAATTGGTTGGTTGGGGTTGGGTGTTGGGTTTTTCCTCCTTTGACTTTTGTCAGTGAGGTGGGCTCTGCGGTCTTCTTCAAAGGAGGTTGCTGCCCGCCAAACTGTGAGGTGCCAAATGCACGGTTTGAGGCGATATCAGTCCACTGGCGGTGGTCAATGTGGCAGGCACCAAGAGATTTATTTAGGCAGTCCTTGTACCTTTTCTTTGGTGCACCTCTGTCACGGTGGCCAGTGGAGAGCTCGCCATAAAACACGATCTTGGGAAGGCGATGGTCCTCCATTCTGGAGACGTGACCCACCCAGCGCAGCTGGATCTTCAGCAGCGTGGACTCGATGCTGTCGACCTCTGCCATCTCGAGTACTTCGACGTTAGGGATGAAAGCGCTCCAATGGATGTTGAGGATGGAGCGGAGACAACGCTGGTGGAAGCGTTCTAGGAGCCGTAGGTGATGCCGGTAGAGGACCCATGATTCAGAGCCGAACAGGAGTGTGGGTATGACAACGGCTCTGTATACGCTTATCTTTGTGAGGTTTTTCAGTTGGTTGTTTTTCCAGACTCTTTTGTGTAGTCTTCCAAAGGCGCTATTTGCCTTGGCGAGTCTGTTGTCTATCTCATTGTCGATCCTTGCATCTGATGAAATGGTGCAGCCGAGATAGGTAAACTGGTTGACCGTTTTGAGTTTTGTGTGCCCGATGGAGATGTGGGGGGGCTGGTAGTCATGGTGGGGAGCTGGCTGATGGAGGACCTCAGTTTTCTTCAGGCTGACTTCCAGGCCAAACACTTTGGCAGTTTCCGCAAAGCAGGACGTCAAGCACTGAAGAGCTGGCTCTGAATGGGCAACTAAAGCGGCATCGTCTGCAAAGAGTAGTTCACGGACAAGTCTTGATGTGAGCTTGCAGGCGCCTCAGATTGAAGAGACTGCCATCCGTGCGGTACCGGATGTAAACAGCGTCTTCATTGTTGGGGTCTTTCATGGCTTGGTTCAGCATCATGCTGAAGAAGATTGAAAAGAGGGTTGGTGCGAGAACACAGCCTTGCTTCACGCCATTGTTAATGGAGAAGGGTTCAGAGAGCTCATTGCTGTATCTGACCCGACCTTGTTGGTTTTCGTGCAGTTGGATAATCATGCTGAGGAACTTTGGGGGACATCCGATGCGCTCTAGTATTTGCGAAAGCCCTTTCCTGCTCATGGTGTCGAAGGCTTTGGTGAGGTCAACAAAGGTGATGTCCTTTGTTTTGTTCTCTGCACTTTTCTTGGAGCTGTCTGAGGGCAAAGACCATGTCAGTAGTTCCTCTGTTTGCGCGAAAGCCGCACTGTGATTCTGGGAGAATATTCTCGGCGACACTAGGTATTATTCTATTT
The DNA here is from genome assembly GCF_036971445.1 of Narcine bancroftii. Lineage (NCBI taxonomy): Eukaryota > Metazoa > Chordata > Chondrichthyes > Torpediniformes > Narcinidae > Narcine > Narcine bancroftii. The sequence goes on from NC_091472.1 coordinate 31,804,704, forward strand.
AGTAGAATTCTAGCCAAGATTTTGCCTGCAATGGAGAGCAGCGTGATTCCCCTGTAGTTTGAGCAGTCTGATTTCTCGCCTTTGTTTTTGTACAGGGTGATGATGGTGGCATCATGAAGGCTACTTAGCAGCAAAAAGCCTGTTTAAAGTAGCTGCCTTTGGGGGCTAGTTTTGGACAGCCTTCCGAAGAGGTGCAGCCACCCAGTGTAATAACAAAAGGACTTACAGGTGCATCACGATTGGTATAATTAGTATGGCCATTGCAGGGCTGCTCCAACCATTGACAGGTTCCTGCAGTCTCGCGACACACCTCCTCTTATTGATGGAAGCTTCTCTCCCCAGTGATTACTGTTTTCAGTGTAGTTCCTGACCATATTCACAGTGTTTCCAACATTGCAGAAGACACCAAGGGGAAGACAATATTTATATTTAAAAAATCAGTATTCTGAGGGTTATCATGGCATAGGTGACCAATGTAATAACTTTCCTATAATTCACTTTGTGAATTTGTGTCATCTGTGACTTGGGAAATTGTGCTCTGGGCACTCAAACCCAAATCAATAATACTTTTTATAAAAACTGTGATCTTCATATTGATTCCTGGAAAATTCACTTCAGCTTAAAAAAAAACAATCTTTCATTGTTCTCAGCCAATCTTTCATCAACAAAAAAAGAACAATCTTCTTGAGGATGGTCAACATTTCAGGTCAGAATCCTTCATCACTACTTTTACAGCCTCTGTAAAAGAGGCCTTCAGTCACAATGACAAACAAATTATGTGCCACCTTAATTTTTCCTTTCAAAGCCCATATATAACAGTTCCCTTATTGAGCTTCTCTGTTACTCAATTAAAAATTAATTTACAAGTTAGCTCCTCACCACTTGTCCTGATCAAATCCATGCCAGAATGATTGCTCAAACTGCACTTGATTATTTTTCTGAAAAAGAGTGCCCTTTTTTTTACTAGAACCTATTATTCCTGAAGGAATGATTAAAAATTGAACAAGGATAATACCACTAAAAAAAACATTTAATGATGTACTTTCACAAGATTATTTGGGAAGAATCTGTTTGTTACAAGACTCAAACTTTGTTAATTTTAACTTTCTTGTTCTTTTGCCCACAGTTCTATTTTTTATTCTTCTTTTTAGGTTATTATTTCATTTTATGAATTTCCAATTAGATCCTCCTGCTTATTGGATTCTATTTACAACAGTTTTACTTCTTCTTCATTCTTGTAGTTGGTCTCTTTCAAGTTTGATTTGCTCATTGTTTCCCCCCATCAAAAATATGACTGCTATTAATAATATTCAAAGACAAAGCTGAGAACACTTTTCATTCTGCAAGGAGTGCCTGTTAGCAGATTAGTTTCGAGGCTGAGGCATGCTTGCACATGTAAGAGCTGTTCTTATTTTAAAGCAAAAAAAACAGCTTTGATAGCAAAAATAATCCACCCTGACGATGCCAATTGCTGTCCATTTATTAAGTAACATGCCAGATTTTAATTTGTTCATAAAACTATCAGATTTTTAAAAATTCTTAGTGAAAATGATTGTTATTTTCCTGCATATCATTATGTGGAAACTTAGTGATTTAATGGTACAGCTTTTCATAACACACAAGTGGTTGTAACATCAATCAGAACTGCACAGTTCAAACAGCAGCTTTATTGCTTCCAAACTTCACTCTTGTCACAAGTGTTTCAATTATTAATTGTCCAGTGATTTTAAGGGAGTCCCAGGCATGCTACGGTCTTGCATCTGGGAGTGGGACAGAAAGGATTCTCTGTGATTCCTGATTATGTGACACAACTTGACTGACAGAGGACAATTCCTGATTTAAGAAAAAAATGAATAGCAACTTCAAGCTGAGCACAAAGATAATTTCAGATTTGCTGTATTACTTAGGAACTTGGAGAAACATTCAATTACTTTTATCGAATTTAACATGTTCAATCACAAAATGATGCTGACACATTGTTCAATTGACCTAAAAATGTTTGGCCTCCGAAGTTTGTTTCTACTTGCCTCCGATGCCTCTTGTGTCAGTGTCCAACAATAGTCGGGCAGCATTTTTGGATTCCATTTGCCCTGATACTGCTTTTCAATGGTCGCAATGTCCTGGTGAAACCTTTCACCAGGTTTATCACTGACTGCACCAAGATCAGCCGGGAAGAAGTCCCTCTGTGAATGCACAAAGTGAATTTGGTCTTGAAATACCTTAAAATATGACAGGAAACTATTTTTAAAAAATTATATTTAAAAAATGGTATATGGTAGGAAATTTTTAAAGGTGATTTTCCTGATCAGCAGCTACTTATTTCTTATAATACTTATGTATTCATAAAATACACCCAAAAGTGTTCAGGGAGCAAAATCTTCATTGTCCAGTGATATCTGTTCTTTTGCCCACAGTTCTATTTTTAATTCTTCTTTTTAGGTTATTATTTCATTTTATGAATTTTCAATTAGTTCCTCCTGCTTATTGGATTCTATTTACAACAGTTTTACTCTTTCTTCATTCTTGTAGTTGGTCTCTTTCAAGTTTGATTTGCTCATTTCTTCCCCCCATCAGAAATATGACTGCGATTACTAATATTCAAAGACCAAGACTGAACAATTCATTTCACTGACAAAATAAAATACCATTTGTAAAAATTTCATGGAATATTAAGCAATTTTATTTTTATTTTCAAAATGCAAAGTAAGCATGAAAGATTTCTTAGTTTATTTACTTTTATGCCCAAGGGCAGTGCAGTTGTAGGCTGATTAGCAGTAACAGCCTCTGACGATTTGGCACTTCTTGTCTTGATGAGTAGTCATTCATTTGCAGCACACACAAGTGCTGTGGAAACTCAACAGGTCATGCATAGGAAGTAAAAGGCATTCAACAATTCAAGCCTAAGCCCTTCATAGGGAGTGTTGAAAATCAGGCAGAAAGTGTAGGAGGAACATTAAGGGGAACTTCTTCACACAGAGTGGTGGGAGTGTAGGACAAGCTGCCAAATGAAGTGGTGAATGCAGTTCAGCTTTAACATTAAGAAGAATTTGGACAGATACATGGATAGGAAAGATATGGAGGGCTATGGACTAGGAGAGGTCAGTGGGACTAGACAGAATAATAGTTCAGCATGGACTAAAAGGGTCAGTCTCTGCGCTGTAATTCCCTATAGCCCCTTTCACACTTGCAAGTGATCCCAGGATGGCAAGTGTGAAAGCAAAATCAGCTGAACGCTGGCATCAGCTGATGTCATCTCACACCGGGGATTGATAGCCACATCTGCAGATGCTGGCATTGCAATCAGGCAAGTGTGAAAGGGGTAATTGCATTGTGGGTTTCAAATGATCCAAGCTTTTGCGTGAGTCCAGGAAGAAAATATTAAAATGAAGGTATAAACCTTACCATGGGAATGTTGCAGTGGGGGGGGGGGGGGGGGGGGAGAGAGAGAGAGAGAGAAGAAATAAGTAGCAATAAAAAGCAATAAATAACAATAGTGGACAATTTTTAAACAGTGTGAGAAAATTAGTAGCACTGTAGTGCACAACTTATAAAGTCCATGGGGGACAAACAATGGCAGACCTGACTTGCCAGAATGCCATGTGGGAGTGAAACCCCTCTATGAATTCTCCATGTATGCAGCTGGGCATACAGCCCTTTTTCTGCTGCATAGAATTCTGCGAGGGCACAGTATTTATAAATTGTATGCGATAGCGCTACCAACTTTCCCACCCTGTTTAAAAACTGTCCGCTATTACTATTTATTGCTCACACTTTCCCATAGTCCCTTATAAAGGTTTACATAGGTCGACCCAACAACAAGGGCTGAAGGGCTCATACTGTGTTGTACATAAAGATTAATTGTGTTATAATTATGTATGATTAATTTTGTTCAAATACAAGATCATAATACATTGATCAGGATTTAGGACAGGTCCACCATCTCTCAATGCGTCAAGACATCACCAGTAGAAGGTAGAACAGTCATAACCATAGGGATGGCTCCTTTCAAGTGTGAAAGCATTCAGTGTCCCAGTTACCAGTGGTCAAGTGTGAAAAGCCAAACCCCCATTCCTATCCCAGGGCACTGAATGGCCAATTTAATGGGATATGTGTGAAAGGAGCTTATGGTTTGATGGTGAGGACCACAGGTAAGAATTAATACCTGGATAAAAGTAGAAGGGAGAGGAGGAAGAAGCTGAGAATAGGAAGAAACTTCAGATTTATTGTCAGAGTACATAGATGACATTCACATACAACCCTAAGATTCCTTTTTCCTGCAAACATGGCAGACTTACCACAAATTGGTAGAGCAAAATATAAACTGCACACACCATGAACATGTATACAATCAAAAGAACTGTAATCAAATAACAAATGTAAACAAACTAACTGTGCAATACAGGGAGAGCAAAGAAAAATCAATAAAGTGCACAAGTAAGAGCCCTGAAATGAGTCCCTGATTGAGTTTGATGTTGAGGAGTCTGATAGTGGAGGGGTAGCAGCTGTTCCAGAACCTGGTGGTGTGAGTCTTGTGGCACCAAGACCTCTTTCCTGATGGCAGTGTTGTGCTGGGTGATGATTGCTTCTGGTCTCTGATGCCAGCATTCCCTGTAGATGCACTTAATAGTGGGGAGGGTTTTGCCTGTAATGTCCTGGTCTGTATCTACTATCTTTTGGAGGGTTTTACATTCAGGGGTATTGGTGTTTCCATACCAGACCATGCTGCAGTCAGTCAGCACACTTTCCACCACACATCTGCAGAAATTTACCAGGGTTTCTGATGTCCTACCAAACCTCCACAAACTCCAGAGGATATAGAGGCACTGACATGTTTTCTTCTCAATGCCATTGGTGTGTTGGATCCAGGAAAGATCCTCCAAGGTAGTGACTCCCAAGAACTTAAATATGCTCACCCTTTCCTCCTCTGATCCCCCAATGATCACTGGATTGTGTACTTCTAGATTTCCTTTCCTGAAGTCAACAATCAGCTCCTAAGTTTTGGTGACATTGAGTGCACCATTCAGCCTAGTTTTCAGTCTCCATCCTGTATGTTGATTCTTCCCCTTCCTTTATACAACCCACTACCGTGGTATCATCGGCAAATTTGTAGATGGTGTTATTGTCATACCAAGCTACAGACAGGTATAAAGTGAGTAGAGCAGGATGCTAAGAGCACAGCCCTATGGTGCTCCAGTACTGATGGAGATTGTGGAGGAGATGTTCTTGTCAATTCCCACTGATTGTGATCTGGAGGTGAGGAAATCCATGATCCAATTACACAGTGGGGTGTCAACTCCCAGGTCTTGGAGTTTGCTGATCAGTTTCGATGGTGTTAAATGCTGAACTGTCGTTCATAAAGATCATCTGGATGTATGTATATTTTCTGTCCAGATGTTCTAGGGCTTTGTGAGATGGTATCTACCATCCTGTTGCCACAATAGGTGAACTAGAATAGATTCATGTCACTGCTCAGACAGAAGCTGATATGCTTCATCATCACGCAGGCAGAGGGATAAGAAAGACAGCTTTCTGATAGAGAAAGGAAAGTTATGGTGTGGGGAGCTGGACGAAGGGTGAAAGAGGGATAGGGAAAGAAAGAACAGGGATAGGGTTCACGGAAATTGAGATCGATATCAATGCTGCCTGGTCGGGTTTTTTAGTGTTGTTCGCATTAGTACTATTTAGTCTTAAAATATAGAAATGCAGTATAAAACATTGTTATTTAAGAGGGTAAGAGATTACATGTTCTTTGGGAATTTATCCAAGGTTTATACCTAGAATGAAAGGGTGTGATGTGCAGTCACGGTTTTTCGAGCATTTCTCATGCAATCAGCAGCTCGCCACCCACCCTGCCAACCACCACTCTATGGATGCCAAATAGCTGAAAGTATACTTGTCCGTGAACTACTCTTTGCAGATGATGCCGCTTTAGTTGCCCATTCAGAGCCAGCTCTTCAGCGCTTGACGTCCTGCTTTGCGGAAACTGCCAAAATGTTTGGCCTGGAAGTCAGCCTGAAGAAAACTGAGGTCCTCCATCAGCCAGCTCCCCACCATGACTACCAGCCCCCCCACATCTCCATCGGGCACACAAAACTCAAAACGGTCAACCAGTTTACCTATCTCGGCTGCACCATTTCATCAGATGCAAGGATCGACAATGAGATAGACAACAGACTCGCCAAGGCAAATAGCGCCTTTGGAAGACTACACAAAAGAGTCTGGAAAAACAACCAACTGAAAAACCTCACAAAGATAAGCGTATACAGAGCCGTTGTCATACCCACACTCCTGTTCGGCTCCGAATCATGGGTCCTCTACCGGCACCACCTACGGCTCCTAGAACGCTTCCACCAGCGTTGTCTCCGCTCCATCCTCAACATCCATTGGAGCGCTCACACCCCTAACGTCGAGGTACTCGAGATGGCAGAGGTCGACAGCATCGAGTCCACGCTGCTGAAGATCCAGCTGCGCTAGATGGGTCACGTCTCCAGAATGGAGGACCATCGCCTTCCCAAGATCGTATTATATGGCGAGCTCTCCACTGGCCACCGTGACAGAGGTGCACCAAAGAAAAGGTACAAGGACTGCCTAAAGAAATCTCTTGGTGCCTGCCACATTGACCACCGCCAGTGGGCTGATAACGCCTCAAACCGTGCATCTTGGCGCCTCACAGTTTGGCGGGCAGCAGCCTCCTTTGAAGAAGACCGCAGAGCCCACCTCACTGACAAAAGGCAAAGGAGGAAAAACCCAACACCCAACCCCAACCAACCAATTTTCCCTTGCAACCGCTGCAATCGTGTCTGCCTGTCCCGCATCGGACTGGTCAGCCACAAACGAGCCTGCAGCTGACGTGGACTTTTTACCCCCTCCATAAATCTTCGTCCGCGAAGCCAAGCCAAAGAAGAAGAAGAAAGACTATGCAATGATTATTTTGAGGTGTGAATGCAGTTAGAAACAACATTGACCACATTTCCTTTGAGTGTTAAGGTTGCTGTGGATGGATTTCTGTCTATTACTTCAACTGTATGGTCGCTCAACCCCACTTTTCCGAGTTCAGGATCATCAGATGTACTTATCAGGATTCTAACCATGTTTTCACCATACAAAAGCAGACCACGTGGCTGTAAAGCAAATGTAGCAAGGAGGAAAAACTGCTATTACACAGGGCAGAAGCATCTCAAATACCTCATCATTTTTCTAAAATGAGCTCCTCCCTGCAATAGTTTATAAATATCCAGAAAACAGGTGTATTTTTTCACTGGCAGCTTTTTCCCCTCTTTTAGCTGTTCTAAATGTTCACATGGAGGAAATATTGCCCTTCTCTAATTCTATTTTGGGTCAACAACAACGATATGAAAATGAAGAAATAATCAAGAAATGATTTGGATGGCTGAGATTTCAATGGAAAATTCTGGTCTAATTTTTCCTCTTCCTTCAACATTATGGTAGATGACTCTGGGCAGAATAGCAGAGCAAAATTCTAACTGATGGCTTGCACCTCTGATTTGTTACACCATTGAATGTAAAAGGTAGATTTAAAGTCCTGTGCTTGCAATAATACAGGAATGCTACTGCCCCTTTGTGAATTCAGGCCCGTTCATCAGTAACTCTGGAGAGTCATTACTGGCCTGAGTTGAAAAGCACTTTGATATAAAGCAATGGCTTGAATTAAAGGTATGTTGTGTCTCTGTTGGTTTGATTCACAATGTTATTTTTCTCTCCTTTTCCTTCTCTGTTATTTCAAATATCCTTCTAACTGGAACAGATGGACTCTGCTTCAGGGGAGAGTCGGACACTTGGAAGATGGTTTCCGAATCTCTTTTGAATACAAAGGAAACAACAGAAGAAATTGGGAGTTAATGGCTTTGGACTCGTTTACCCTGAAAAACTGCCATGAAGGTAAATTTTGTCGTTTTCTTAAAAAAAAGAGATTCAATTAATTGATCCAGATGCAACCTGAACATTTACAATTTTAACTTATAAAACTACATATGGTTCTTTTTATTTTCTAATGTCAACCATTTTCTTTTATCATCAATTATTTTGGTAATTGGGTCTTCACACTTTCTTGTTTCAACCAATAATGGATAGTGATCTAAATTGCCAGTTTTCTGAACATATATTTCACACATAATATGCATCAATCTATTGACAGTGTTTTTTAGAATCATAGGATTATATGATCATTACAGCACAGAAGGATATCTGTGTCGACTCTCTACCATGGCAATTCTCTACTCCAATGCCCCACCTTTTTCTCTGTGGCTTGCAAATTTACTGAGCAGTGCATTCCACATTCCAAGCATCCTCGGCTTAAAATATATTCCCCATGATATTTTTAATGATCTCTCCTTTATATTTTACTTGTGACCACTCATCATCAAGTCTCCAGCTCAAGGGAAGGACCTCCCAGTATCAATTTTGTTATGGACTTCATAATTTTACATCCTGCTCTCAACTCTTACTTCAGCTTTCCATTCCCATAAGAAAGCAATCCCACCCTTTATCATCTATCCTTGCAACTGACTCCATCTTATCACAAGACATTCTCAAAATTCTTTTCTTGACAAGTTCCTTTCACGTCCTTCTACATGGTGATCGGAATTAAACACAATATTTCAAATGAGACCAAACTAATGATTTTATAAAAGTTCTGCATCTCATTTGTGCTTTAATACATGTAGGGCACTACCAGTAACCACAGAGAAAAGGTGAGGAAATTATAGACTTTAATACACAGAAGAACCTTGCTGGCCCGAATCCCAGGTTAGGAATGGCGGCAAGGGAAAGGTGGCTCGACCTTTATGGCCCAGGACCAAGGGGGAGGAGTCATAGGGTATGAGTCGTCCATGGGTGGGCCAGCTCTATATATACAACCGATAATGATAACTATATACAATAGAGGAAACATATCACCACATTACAGTATGTCTATTAATAAACCCAAGAATTGTATATACCTTATGAGCCCTACTACTTCTGAAGGAAAACACAAAGTTTGCAGATGCTGTGGTTGAAGTTAAAACACAATGCTGGAGAAACTCAACAGGTCAACCAGTGTACTTTACAGAGCAATGATTAAGATACATAACCAACATTTAAGGCTTGAGCCTTTCATGATTTTTTTTAGTTAAAGGGTTATGGAGGTCAGAGGGTGGAGGTAGTAGGAGGGGGAAGTCAGAGGAAGGAGGTGAAAGGTTGGGGAGATCAGAGGGGGAGGTGGAGGGTAGCGGCCCACTGAAGAGTAAGGGGAGATAAGAGGGTCTGAGGGATAGGGAAGTTCAGAGGAGGAGGGGGGTAGAGTAGGGAGAGGCGTACAGGGATAGGGAAGGGTAAGGTGTGGCGGTGAGAGTATGATGTGTCTGTGGGATCCAGCAGCGAGGTCAGGACCACGGCAAGTGTCGGCGTCATCGGAAGCCTCGTGGTGAGAGCTGGCATTGTAAGCTCCAGCCCAAGAGCAGCCAGAGCCCAGTTGAGAGTCAGCATAAGAGTAGTTTTACGCTCCAGAGACTGGGTGGCCAGGCCCCAGGTTAGAGTTGCCCAAAATGGTGGTTATGTATCCTTATCTTTGCCCTATAAAGTATACTGGTTGACCTGTTGAGTTTCTCCAGTATTGTGTTTTTACTACTACTTCAGATGTTACTAGGACCTTCAACACTTGCATGTGTCTTAAAATTCTAAAAAGCCACTCCTCCTAAGAAGATGAATCACCTCATGGTTTTCCAAGATGAACTCCATGGCCATTGGATTTATCTGTTTAGCCCGTTTTTCACTGTTCTCTTTGCAGTTAGCGATGCCACCAAGTATGCTGATTCATACTTGAACACCTGTTCCCAATTTACTCTCACTTGTTCCTGCCTCATCCCATCAAAATGAGCCCTTCCCCAATTCATGAATTGTTGCTGGCCCACCTCCAAGTCTGGGTCAGTAATATAGATCGATGTATTTAATCCATTGAAATGTTTTTTTTCCCCAACACTGTTCCTCAGAGTAATGGCAATATTCAGTTTTATTCAGTCCAAAAAACAGCCATTTACCTCACCCCTCTCTTTTCTGCCATTTAACCAGTTGCATGGCCAAGATATCAATTTCCCTTTATTTGTTTAATGACGTTCACTGGCCCATGGTTAACTTCGCCAGGTTTTTGTGATTCCTCTCCTCCAGTTTCTTGATCCACTTTATCAGTCCATCTCGAACATGGAAACACTGAGCTCCTCTAGTTCTGTCACTCTGCTCTTCCTGAAAATGAACTGCTCCACTATTGGATTTCACTCGGATATTCCCTGTAACACCCTGTATCTTTCCTACTTTAAGAAGCTTATAATTCCTTCTTATGCATCGCAGCATGAATTTTAACAACCTTCTTTAAAATATCATGGAGTATTTTGCTACATCAATTGTAATAACCCTCCAACTATACTGATAATCAGTGCATTTGATTGGTACCACAGCATTTTTCAGCTTTTCGCCATTATAACCAACATCACTGATATAGGTAGTCATAAATTGATAAATCTCTGATGTATTTTTATCCTTGTTTTCAGCATACTTAGTAGTTCAAATTATGATGTATGTTACAATTAATGAAATAAAAAGACATGGAACAGTACAGGCCCTTCGGCCCTCAATGTGGTGCTGACTCATACATTCCTAAATAAACTACTAAACCCTCCCTTCCCAGAACCCTCCACTATTCCTCTATCCATGTGCCTATCTAAGAATCTCTTAAAAGCCCCAAATGTTTCAGCCTGCATCACCATCCCTGGCAAAGCATTTCAGGAACCCATAATTCTGTTTAAAAAAAAACATACCCCTGATGTACATAGGTCCTCTGGTGTTTGCTAATCCTACCCTGGAAAACTGGTGCTGGCTGTTGTTAGGTCTGCTTTGTTCATGAATGAGTGAGTCAAACACCAGACTGAGTCGAAATCAAGGTTCTTTGTTCTTTATTGCCGGATTGTAACACTTGCAACTAACAGTGTTAGTTGGAGAAGGCGCATTCTGCCATTATCAGCAAGTGGTGTTTTTTTTATACCTCAGGATATGCACTTAGTAAATTATCATACCATGACATTGTCCAATGAATAAACTGTTGCTATCCTTCTCTGTTAGTCTGCTGCTCATCATTCTTGTTAGTGCAAAGCTTATCTTGAGTGTACAAGGTCACATCTGCATTCTGTTACTCCTTAGTACTGGGTGACTCCTTCTCCGGTCCCATCTCATGATGTTTTTACCTTACAATCACTCCTTTGTCCTCTTTAGAGGACAATCTTGCCCTGACTACGCTACCACCACGTTACATTAGTTCGCCTACTATTGCCAAGCTCTATACGGGTTCTGTTCACGGGTTGTTCGGCTGGTGGGCGAGGGCTCCCCCCAACCCTCCTTTGCATATACCCCCCATCCGTTTCCCCGATCCCATTGCCCGTTTACAAGTTTCATTCCCATTTGCCCCCAAGCAAATAACTAGCTAACCCCCCAAATATTAGTAATTACCCAAGTTAACATATAGTCTACAATCTATTTCATAATGTTTGTTCTACAATCTATTTCCTAAACCCTCCTCCCCGTCACATTCTCCATCAGACTCCAGATCGATCTCTGCAACTTTTGACGCCTCCTGTGATGTGAGATAGTCCCGCTCCACAGCCTGCATAGCTTGATATTTCGGAGGCAGCTCATCGTGGTTGGCAAAGGCTCTCTCAATGGTCCTCGTGACTAGCGTTCGAATGCATGGAATACAACAACAGCCACAAGTGATAAAAATGGATACAGAAATGAACAATCCTAGGAAAAGTTGTCCCAACATTGTGCCCCATTTCCCAAACACTCCATGTAACCAGGACAAAACAGGGTTAGAGACTCCAGATTGGGCTTTTAATTCCTTCGCCAATGCCTTAAGTTTTGTCAGCCCCTTAGTGAGTGACCCATCTGGCCCTGTGTTATTAGAGATAGAAGTGCAGCATAGATCGAACTGGAAGGTGCTATCCTTGTCTTTATCTATCTTCAGAATAACTTTGGCCCCGCATGGATCCGAGCTACTCTGTTGGCTTGTTTGGCAACCCATCAACAGGAATGCCCATAGGGCCCTCGGCATTGTCCACATTTGTGGACTCAGATCAGAAAGATATTTGTCTGAGTCCCCGTGATCAATATTTTCTCCTTTTATGGGTCGGTCTCTTTCTACTTTCTCATTCACTACCCGGTCCCATGCTTCAATATTCATCTGATAAATTTCCCTCCCTCCGAGGTGGAATATCCCAGGATTTCTGTCTGCCTGTATTCACACCCCATCGCTTCCTTCACCATCGGACCCAACTGTCGGGCGTGGTGATCTTTGGCAATTCCCAAGGTTACATGTGGCACACTTTCTACTCCTAAGCAGAACCACTCCATTTGTTCTTCTGTCATGACAACCATAGCAGCTATTCCCTCCTTACCCACAAAGATAAATGGACAATGTATCATTTCTTTCTTCCCTTCTTTTAGAGAGTCCCACCTCCCCTCATACTCCTGGTCCGGGTGGATGGTATAGTTTAATGTTACATGCATAGGATCCAGTGGATATTGGTAATCCCCATACTGAGGAATACTGGCCCTCCACTCAAAAAACTGTTTAATCAACCCCGGGCCTGGTTCATCATACAGTAGTCGACTCCAGATAATAATAACCTCCACAGAGTCTTCTGAAGCATTGGTTGGAGTCATTACTATAAACTGTCCTTCCCTTTCTATTGTGTCCCCCGGGTATGTTAACCGAAGGCCCTTCTCAGAACATTGTATAGTTATTCCCAGTTTAGTAAGAATGTCCCTTGCCAATAAATTAATGGGGCAACTTGGCACAACCAGGACAGGTGCTCTAACCCTTTGTCGTCCAAATGTCATGTCCCAGTGTTTCAATATCTGGATATAAGGGACGTGACTCCTGGGTCCCGTCTGGGGTGTCAGGGATACCTTGTGACTCCACATATGCATAGGGCGGGGGTCTACAAGCTATTTCTACAGGGGCCATAATAGGTGGGTTATCAGGGAGACCAAATTCTTCGAATATAGCTAGGACATCGCGGTACTGCATCTCCTTGTCTCTCATCTTTTTTTTTTGTGCAGACTCTCGATTAAAGATTTTCCTTTCTATGTCCCGTTTGTATAATTGTATAAGACTCACTTATAAATGATTTATTGTCAGAGTACATACATGACATCACATACATCCAGAGACTATGAGAGAGAGAGAGAGAGAGAGAGAGCATAGCGAGAGAAAGAGATAGAGAGGCAGATACACAGAGCATGAGAGATAGAGAGAGAAAATGCCTTGCACTGGCCCCACTGGGAGAAAAGTCTTCAGATTAACACTTTCGTTTCATGGTTACACCTTTAAAAGGTTCTCATCCTGTGATCACTGGTCTGGATCAGATTGGGTCTCCCACCACTGGGAACCATCACTCCTTCCTTCCCTCCCACCTCGAGTGAGCTACACGTCAGCCCACAATGTCTGCCCTGATCCCACAATGGTGGGGATGCGGGAAAGAGGGAGGGAGAGAGGATAAAACAGGATCCCATTTGATGCGGAGCTGGAATTGTGGGCACAAAATTAAAACCAAATTGTATTTCTCTGCCCTGCCCCACCTGGGGATTTCAGGGCAGCACCGCCACAGATTGGGATTGGGAGGGGGAGTGGGTGAGAGAGGAGGGGGGGGAGAAGAGAGAGAGGGGGAGAGAAGAGAGAGGGGGGAGGGTGAAAGGAGGGAGGGAGAGAGCAAACCCGGACACTTCGTGGCTGGAAACTGGAAACAGGCACTTTTCCTTTCCCTTCTGTGTTTTGTTTCTTCCAGCTTATCTAAGACCCTACGCTTTAGAATTTTGTTTCCCTCACCTGTCAGGAACATCTCAGCGCTCCCGGGTAACCACCCCATCTTCCTCCAGCGATCTACACATTTTCGGAGAATTTTTTGTTTCTCCAATGCCACATTACTGGTATTTCGCTTTCCTAACTCCTGATTTATTTCCTTAATAACTTGGTCAAAGGTCTTAGCAGACAATTGTGCAGCCATTGCTGCAGGGTCGCTTCCTAATGCCTCTTTTAATTTAGGTTCTTGTCCGTTTAGGGGATCTATGTTAACGAAAATCGCTTTTAAAAATGTCTCCTTGCAGGCCGGATGACAAAAGTTTTTTAGTGCAACAGTCTCTAAGTCTGGTCCTCCGGTGGACCTCAGACTGTCCTGTATACTCTGATTGCTCGTCTTCCACTCTCTGTTTTCCCAAAGAGGTCTGAAAGTTAGGTTACAACTAGGAAACCAAGTTTTTGGGCTATATTTTTGTCCTGTTTCCCTGTACCAATCTATGAATTTACGTAACTTTATCTCCTTGGTGATGCTGGGAATACCCTCATTTAACTTATCAAAAATACTTCGAATAAACCGGGTGTCTCTTAAGATTCTGTCAACTTTTTCATTGATATCTCCTACCTGATCCGGACACAGCTTTTGCAGACTTTCGTCGTCGTCCTTGTTCACCAGGCAGGCATCCCTGAGTACTCTTTTTGTCGTCTCAAGGTCTCTAATGTCCGCTGTGGTATTCCACCACGGCGAATTGGGGAAATAAATTCTTAAGTTTTCAAGTGTACAAACATTATCATACCTACCGGACATTTATAAGTCAGTCTTTTTATACAATTGAGACCAATAAGCCTGAACCTTCGTTTTCTTTCAAAGCCCAACCTTCACGTGGGAGATTTCTCCTCTTAATAACCAGTTTAGGGCAGAAAACTCAGGTCCCCAATTGTTCATAGACCACCTTCTCACTCTATTGGACTTTGCAACGACACAATAAAGACTTTTTAAACTCTAGTAGTTTGTCGGCGAAGCACTTATCAAATGTCACTCAACCACCTTAAGGACTTTTCTTCTCTCTGTAACCACTTACGTGTTACAATCCTGCCAGTTGACGACCTTCAATTAGGGTCGTCTAATTTGTCCGATCTCCAGTTCTTACTGACAATCATAAAGATTTTAAAAGAGAGAATTTTGTTAAAACAGGCTTCTCTGGACCTTTTTATCAGCCGGCTGAGATGATTGTCAAGAAAAACAGAAACCGTCGTCCAGTGTCCATTCACCCATCACGTCGGGGTCACCAAATTGTTAGGTCTGCTTTGTTCATGAATGAGTGAGTCAAACACCAGACTGAGTTGAAATCAAGGTTCTTTGTTCTTTATTGCCGGATTGTAACACTTGCAACTAACAGTGTTAGTTGGAGAAGGCGCATTCTGCCGTTATCAGCAAGTGGTGTTTTTTTTATACCTCAGGATACGTACTTAGTAAATTATCATACCATGACATTGTCCAATGAATAAACTGTTGCTACCCTTCTCTGTTAGTCTGCTGCACATCATCTTGTAAGTGCAAAGCTGATCTTGAGTGTACAAGGTCACATCTGCATTCTGTTACTCCTTAGTACTGGGTGACTCCTTCTCCGGTCCCATCTCATGATGTTTTTACCTTACACTGTCCACCCTATCTATGCCTCTCATAATCTTGTAAACCTCCAACATCCTTCTATTCTCAAAGAGAAAAGTCCCAGCACTGCTAACCTTACTTTTTAAGACTTGTTTCCCAATCCAGGTAACATCCTGCTAAATCTCCTCTGCACCCTCTCCAGAGCTTCCACATCCTTCCTATAATGAGGTGACCAGAACTGAATGCAATTCTCTAAGTGTGGTCTGACCAGAGATTTGAGGAGTTGCAACATGGCCTTTCTACTCCCAAACTCAAACCCCACTTTAATGAAGCCAACATCCCATAGGCCTTCTTAACTATCCTATCAACCTGCACAGTAACTTTGAGGGATGTATGGATTTGAACCTCAAGGTCCCTCTATTCATCCACACTCTTAAGTAACCAACCATTAACCCTCTACTCAGCCTTCTGGCTTGTCCTTGCAAAATGCATCACACTAGACTTATCCAGATTGAACTTAATCTGCCACTTTTCCACCCATTTCTGCATCCTGTCTATATCCTCTTGTAACCTTCAACAACCTTCAGCTCCATCCACAACTCCGACTTTCATGTCATCAGCAAACTTACTGACCCATCCTTCTGCTCTTCATCCAGGTTATTTATAAAAAATCACAAAGAACAGGGGTCCCAGAACAGATCCTTGCAGTTCTCCACTAGTCACTGACCTCCAGGCAGAATACTTTCCTTCCATGACTACATTCTGCTTTCTTCCTGCAATTCAATTTTTTTTAATCCACACACACAAGGTTCTACCGATCCTGGCCCTCAACTTTCTGGATGAGTCTCTCATGGGGAACCTTGTCATATGCCTCACTAAAATCCATGTAGATCACATCAACTGCCGTACCATCATCAATTTCTTTTGTAACCTCCTCAAATAACTCAATTAGGCTTTTGAGGCACAACCTTCCCTTCACAAAATCATGGTGATTATCCTTGTGTAGACTGTACTTCTCCAAATACTCATAGATCCGATCCATCAGAATTCTCTCCAATAGTTTGCACATCACTGACGTAAGACTCACTAGTCTATAATCCCCAGGATTCTCCCTATGACCTTGTGGCCAAAGAGGGCTCAAAGATCATAGCTACTGCCCCAGCTTTTTCTTCTACCACATCCCACAGCAACCTGGAGAATGTCGTGTGCAGTCCCGGGGATTTAGCAATATTAATATTTTTAATAAGGTCCAACACTTCCTCTTCCTTAATATCCACATTGTCCAGTACACAAATCTGTTCTATTCCAAACTCAGCCTTTTCTCTTGTGAATACTGAAGCATTTAGGACCTCCTCAATATTATCTGCTTCTAGGCACATATTGCCTCCTTTATCATTTTGCAGTCCCACCTTCATTTACATCATCCTTCTGTTCTTCACATACACACAGAACAGCCTGGGGTTCTCCTTAATCCTACTTTCAAATGAGTTCTCTCAAGTCCTTTCTTAAGCTCCTTCCTGGCTACCATATATGTCTCATGAGTTCCTTTGGTTTCCTGCTTCCTTATTCCTTTTGACTAGTTTCCTCACCTGTTTCGTCAGGCACTGTTCCCTTTTCCTACAATTTTTTCCTTGTCTCAAGGGTCAAACCTATCCCGAATCCTGCACATGGTTCCTAAACTTCATCCACATTACTTCTGTGTCTTCACCCTTGAACACCTGTTCCCAATTTACTCTCACTAGTTCCTGCCTCATCCCATCAAAATGAGCCCTTCCCCAATTAAGCACTTTCCCCATTTTTTCTGTTTTTTTCCTTTTTCATGGCCATGCACATGCTAAGGGATCTATGATCACTCTCACCAAAATGCTCCCCCACTGAAAGGTCAGCCACCTGACCAGACTCATTATTCAGAACTAGAACCAGTATGGCCTCTCATCAGGTGGTCCACATTCATGAACATATCTGACAAATTCATCCCCATCCATCCCTCTTTCAGTTAGGAATTGCCAGTCAATATTAGAGAAGTTGAAATCACCCATAACTACAGCCCTGTATTTCCTTCACTATTCTAAAATCTGCCTGCTTATCTGCTCCTCAATGTCCTGAGGGCTACTTGGGGGCCTATAGACTACTCCTAGTACATTGATTGCTCCCTTCCTATTACTGACTTCCACCCATACTGACTCAGTGGACAATCCCTCTGTAGTGTCCTCCCTTTCTATAGTCATATTACTATCACTCCCTGTCCTACCTCCCATCCTATTCCTTTTAAAACACCTAAGCCTCAGCACCTCCATCAGCCAATCCTGCCCCTCCTCTAGCCAAGTATCTGTAATGGCCATTCTGTAGTTCTACATACTGATCCAAGCTCTAAATTCATCCCCTTTATTCCTAATACTCCTAGCATTGAAATGGACACTTTTAAAACCCTCCAACTGGCTACATTTATGTTTTATCCCCTGCCAGTCCTTTATTTCAAACTCAGAACACATGGCATCATGCTTTTAACATTCTGCCCTCTTCTCTGCACTCACATTCAGATTCCCACCCCCCTGCCAAACTAGGTTAAACCCTCCCCAATAGATCGAGCAAACATGCCCACCAGGATATTGGTCCCTTTCCAGTTCAGGTGCAGCACATCCTTTTTGTGCAGGTCAGATCTTTCCCAGAAGAGATCCCAATGATCCACGAATCTGAACCCCTGCACCAAATCCCCAACAAATGCCTGGTGGCCTTCACAGTGTGGCTTCTGATGTAGTTGAAAGCATTTTATGCTTCAGCTGTCAGTGGGAAGGAGGTGGTTTTTAAGAGGGGATGAACCTTGTCTGCATATTGAGGCACCCACTTGGCGTAATATGAGAAAAAGTCCAGGCACCTCCTCAGAACTTTTGTGGTCCTCGGGATTGGTAGTTCCAAACAGGGTTGCGTCCTGTCAGGATTCGGGCCAATGATGTCATTCTCCACCACGTAGCCCAAGATGGCTAGGCATTTAGCCCTGAACACGCTCTTACTGGGGTTGTAAATGAGGTTCTGGGCCTCAGCTGAAAGTGGCCTTCAACTTAAATTCATCCACCATTCCGTCCATTTGTCTCTGGAAGATTGAGACCCCATTTGTGATACCAAATGGAACCCTCTGTAACTGATAGGAGTTTCCCATTAGCCTCAAAAGTGGTGTAGGGATGGTCCTCGAAATGGACTGGCAACTGGTGGTAAGCAACTTTAAGGTCTATGTTCGAATAAACCTATCCTGCTCAATTTCGTTCACCATGTCCAAAATACGAGGGAAGGGGTATGCGTCCAGGAGTGTAAAATGATTAATGGTTTGGCTATAGTCAATTACTAGTCTGGACTTTTCTTCCCTCTTTACCACAACCACCTCAGCTCTCCTTGGGCTGGTACTGTGCTGGATAATGTTCTCATCAAGCAGTCAGTGTGTCTCAGCCTTGATAAATGCCTGGTCCTCTGTACTGCAGCATCTGCTTTTCATAGCAATTGGTCTGCAATCAGTGTTCAGTTTGGGGAACAGAGGAGGGGGATCAATATTCAGTATGGAGAGACAGCAAATGGCATCAGAATTTAGGGGCCTTCTGATCCGAACTGTAATGGGAGGAAAAGGACCAGAATACTCCAGGATCACATTTTTAAAATGACACAAGAAGTCAAGACCCAACAAAACTGGTGCACATAAATTCTTAGGTACATATAGTTTGAACATACAGAATTCCCCCTCCAGCAAACATACAATGTTCTTGAATATTTACAGATTGCGTATGGGATGCTTAAAAAAATACATTAATTAGAAGGATACACTTTAAGATTAAGTTTATGGACTGTCTCTGCGTCTATGAAGCTCTCAGTCGAGCCAGAGTCAAGTAAACTTTTCAATTTATGTCTGATAACCCCCTCCTTGATCGTGGAATTGTTTAGTTGGTCTGGTATCTCTTGGTCCAACACCATCACTGCCAGGACTCCAGAAATGCAGTCATTCCCCTCACTGGCATCGCTCCCCCCCTTGCACATTATCAGGCAGGCTAGATGGTGGGGGCCACGAGGCGCCATAAGATGGCCGCCCTCCTCCTTCTGTTGGTGCCAATTTTGAAAACCGGCAAGATAGCAGAGACCATATGGTGCAACAATATGCTCACTCCCCCTCCTCTTCTGATGAGGATGGTGCCAGTTTTGAAACGTGGCCAGATGGACGCTGGGGTTTCCTGTACTGCTGCCCTCGCCCCACGGCCCCACAGGAAGGCCATGGTGCACAACACTGGCATGGGGAGATCGTGGAATTGGGCTTTGGAATCTCCTCAGTCAGCCTGGCGGGTGTTGCACATGAGTTGGACCTATCAGCGCTCCCCCTCACCCTGCAGACTTCACCCAGTGTCCCTTTTTATCACAACCAGAGCAGATTGAGTCTTTAGCAGGTCACCGAGTTCTTGGGTGCTGCTGCCGACCACAGAAGAAACATCCCTTGGGTTCCAGAGGCTGCTGCTGTCGGGGCCGATGCCGCTTGTGGAGCTGCTCCAGGAAACAGATCATCCTGGTTGATGCCTTTCAGGTTATCAGCTCCCAGTTGGGCCATCTCCAGCAACTTGATCACTCGCACATTGTCAGACAGCTCCGCGCTGCCTTGCTCCAGCAACTGTTACCTGATGTACTTGGACCTCACACCATCGACAAGAGCATCTGGGTCTACTCATCTTCCCGTTCTTGGGCCATGCGATCTTTGCACCAGCAGTTCCTCGTGAGTGCTCATAGGATAGGACAAAATCTTCAATGGACTCACCAGGCCGCTGCTTCCATTGTGAGAGCTGATGTAGCGAGCCTTCAGCCTTTTGACAGCTGACTCGTAAGTTGTACAGTCCCTGACCATTGGGAATCCTTTAGGTTTCAACAGAGCTTCCATCCTCTTCTTTACTGAACAAAATTGTAGGACAACTGAGAGCACTCAAGACCAGAGAGAGTACAACACACTTTTATTCAGTGAGTATAACACCTCTTTGGAATAAACTGGGGTTTTGGCAGGGATCCAGGGTTTATAATTGGGATATGCAGGGTCGGAGTCGGGGGAGGAGCCAGTCCTTAAGACATCACATCACTAGTGAATTCCGAGTTCACTACACTGTGGTATGAGGATTCCCACAAATCAATAGGAATGTTCTTTTTTTCCCTAAACACTGTATTCCACTGTTGCCTTAGTCAGTTTTATCAGTTTTCCAACTGATTTCACCAACACTATAACATGTCTCACTAATATATCATGAATGCCAACTGTAAATATATCTCTGTGCTTTCCCAGTCCTGTCAACGTGTCTTGTTTGCTAATTGAAATCACCATTTATAACAGTTGGAGGCACTTGCTGTTGAAGTCCTCCAGGCTGCCCTCGATTTTCTTTGCATGAGTACATAGCTGTTCTGCACACCAAGTAATTTGTCTATTGTTGTTGCTTTGTAGAAGTGGTGGCATATGTGAATCTATATAAAAGCTTGGTACAATATTTGTGATCCTCTAATAGAGAATAAAATTAAAAATCTTACTTTTTCTGATTAGTAAACTATCTCGAGAATAGCTTTAGAATTGTGTCAAGTGCTATTGACTATTGCAGTTACTGAAATCAAAAATATTCTTAAATTCCTTAATTATAAATCACAATTATGGTCACAAAGGGTTCTAGCGAATATTTCTGCTCAGCTGAAAATAAGTCTAAAAGTGCAATACTTCTGATCTATAAATATGAAATAAAATAGCCCTCACAAACCCTAAGTAAATCATTTCGAAAAGTTGTTAATGTTGACCTGCATTGCTTCAAGCAAGGTCTGATTTCAAGGGACACTGCAAAAGTATCTTCTTGATGGTGTTGGCTGGTTTTATCTGAAGTTCAAATTGAAACTACCAGTACCTCAGAATACACAATAACTTCAATGGAATTTTCAAGTCATGAGGAAGGTTGTCAGGTTAATTATTTTTTTCCAAAGAATATCAATTAAATTATTCAATTGAATCCTAGACAAACTGGTGAAAATCCTGGATTATCATTCCAAGAAATGGCATAGAGCTAGTCACCCTGATCAGACTTTGTTCAAAGTTCTGGCTAAATATTGACGATGATTTGAATTTTTAACTTTTGAAACTACTTGGAATTGTTCAACAACTTTCATGAATTTCTAGTTTAACCAATGTGGAAATAGTGCAAAATGTTGGATGAATGCTTTAGAATTGCATCGTGACATCTGTTTCCTAATATTGCAACATGGATCTCTGATAGATCAAACAAAATTTGAATTTTTAACTTTTTGTTCCATTTGGAAATTTCATTTGTTTCTCTTTAATGGTTTTTTTTGCAAATTGTGTTTTTCAGTTTTTTATGCAGCCAATTATTTGGCGTCCACAACTGCAGGTGGCAATAAATTCCATAGATGCAACACCCTCTGTCTAAACAAATTTCTCCTCATCTCTGTTCTAAGTGGACAACCCTTCAATCCTGCAGCTGTACCCTCTTATCCTAGGGTCTCCCACCATGGGAAACAGCCTTTCAACATCTAAAATGTTTCACTGAGATCCTGCTCATTTTCCTAAATTCTCACGAGGACCGGCCAAGAGCCATCAAACGTTCCTCATAAGATAACCCTTTCATTCCTGCAATCATGCTTGTGGCCCTGTTCTTAACCCTCTCTAAGATCAGCACATTCTTTCTTAAATGAGGAGTCCTAAACTAATCAAAATACTCCAGGTGAAATCTCACCAGTGCCTTTTAAATCCTCAACATCACATAGCTGCTATCATAATTTACTCCTCTTGAAGTGAATGGCAGCATTGCGTTTGCTTTCTTCACTGCCAACTCAACCTGCAAGTTTACCTGCAGGGCATTCTGCACAAGTACTCCCAGGTCCCTTTGTGTCTGGGAATTTTCAATTTTATCCCCATTTAGAAAATAGCTGCCTGATCTTCTACCAAAGTGCATGTCTATACACTTTCCTACACTTTCACTTGCTGCTTCTTTGCCCATTCTCCTAATATGTCTTTCTGCAGCCTCCCTGTTTCTTCAACACTATCTGCTCCTTCACCTGCCTTCATATTATCCGTGAACTTGACCACAAATTCCATAATCTAAATCATTGATTTACAACATAAAAAGAAATGGCCTAACACCAACCCCTGTTGAATACCACTGGCAACTAGTAGCTAACCTGAGTAGGATTCCTGTATTCCAATTCTCTGCTTCCTGCCAGTCACCAAATTCTCTACCCACACTAACATGTTTCCTGTAGCACCATGGGCTGTTATATTATTAAGTAGCCTCATGAATAGCATCTTGTGAAAAGCCTTCTGAAAATTCCAATACACAACATCCACTTCATCTCTTATCTAGCCTGCTTGTCACTTTTTCAAAGAATTTCAATAGGTTTGTCAAGCTTAAATGAACCATTCTGGTTTTGTCCTATCTTGTCATGTGCCTCCAAGTACTCCCTAACCTTATCAATCGACTCCAATACCTTCCCAAAAAATAACCAGTCTATAATTTCCTTCCTTCTTCCTCCCTTCTTGAATAGTGGGGCAATATTGGTGATTTTCCAGTCTTCTGAGACCATACCAGAATCTATTGATTCTTTTTTAAATTTCTTGCACTATGGGTCATAACACAATAACAATATCTACAAAGGATCATCATCAATATATACAGTGACATTTCTTCTTTTTCATGTCTTTCATCCCTCTCCCCTTCCCCAGCCCCTCTTCAAAAATCAATAAATAATAAAACACATAAAACAAAGAACTAAAAAAAAGCAAAAAAGATAAAAGTCTTATCGTCCACTTTCACATATTAAAATCTTATTGTGCTCATAATTATGTTGTTTTAAGAGATAGAGGTTTGTGGTCGGCATTCTCTATTGATTCTTGATGGATCATTACCAATGCCTCCACAATCCCCACCACTACTTCTTTCAGAACTGAAGGGTATAATCCATCTTGTCCAGGAGACTTAGCCACCCTTGGACCATTCAGCTTTTTCCCTTGAAATAGTAACTACATTCACTTCCCTTCTCTGATACCCTTGGATATCCGACACACTGCTAATGTCTTCCACAGTGAAGACTGATGCTCAGTACTCATTTTACTCTTCTGATGTCTTTGTCTCCCATTAATATTTTTCCAGCATCATATTCCAGTGGGCCTTTATCCACACTCACCTCTCTTTTACTCTTTATATACTTTAAGAAACATTTTGCATCCTCTTTGATATTATTTCCTGGCATATTTCATCTCTTATCTCCTTATTTTAGTTAACTTCTGCAAGTTTTTAAAAGCTTCCCAATCCTCCATCTTCCTACTGATTTTTACTTCCTTGTCTACCCTCTCTTTTGCTTTTATGCTGCCTTTGACTTCTGTTGTCAGCCACAGTGGTGATAGTTTTCCAATCATATATTTCCACTTTTTTGGTATGTACCTAACTTGTACCATTCTCATTTCCTGCAAGAGCTCCATCTATTGGTGCTCTGCCATCCTCCCTACTAGTACCCCCACTTTGGCCAGTTTTCTCTCATGCCACTGACATTCCCTTTACTCCACTGAAATACCAACATATCTGACTTTAGTTTCGCCTTGTTAAATCTCAAGATGAACTCAATCATATTGTAATCACTGCCCCCTAATGGTTCATTTACCCCAAGCTCTTTAATCACCTCAGGTGCATGACACAACACCCAATCCAATACAGTCAATCCCCTAGTTGACTCAACAAGTTGGTCGAAAATCCCAACGTGAAAGCATTCTACAAATTATCTCGATATCCAGTCCTAAAATGGTTCTCCCAACCGACTTGTATCCCATATGACTACCATAACATTACCCTTCTGACACACCTTTTCTATTGGCAGTTGTAATTTATTGTTTGCATCCCAGCTACTCTTTGGAAGTCTATATATAACAGTCAACTGTGTCCTTTTATATCTTGACTATTTTCTAAACTCAACCCACAATAATTCTCTATCTTCTGATCCTAAGTCTCCTATTTCTTATGATTTCATGCTAATATTTAAGACTCTGATAGCTCAGTGGTTAGAACACTGGTCTTGTAAGTCAGGGGTCGTGAGTTTGTTCCTCACTGGGGCCGTATTTCTGTGAGTGGCACTGGACAATGCGTAGACAAGGTTAAAGCATTTCATGTATGTTATGTTCTAAATATAGTAGCACATGACATTAATAGAACCTTTACAACAGAGTCATCTGAGCCGCTCACCCCCTCTGCTTAGCTTCATATCTTTTCGATGCACTGTGTATCTTTGGACATTCAGCTCACAATTGCACCCATCCTTTAGCCATGACTCCACGATAGCCACAACATCATACCTGCCAATCTGAACCTGTACTACAAGTCATCCACTTTATTTCTTATGCTGCTTGCATTTAATTACAAAACCTTTAGCTCAGAATTGGTTACATATTTTGGACTCTGTGACACTGTTGCATTGCATCTCCATGGCTGCAATTCTGTCCTTCACCAGAAACATCCTACTTGTGCTCCAACCACCTCTTCCTTTGCCTCCACTTTGGTTCCCACACCCCTGTCAATCTCATTTAACCCCCATTCACCAACAGTATTAGCAAACCTCCCTGTCAGGATGCTGGTTCCCCTCCAGTTCAAGTGCAACCTATCTCCCTTGTGCAGGTCACCCCTTCCCTAGTAAAGATCCCAATGGGCCAAGAATTTGAAGCCCAGCCCCCTTCACCATTCCCTTAACTCTCCACTTGTCAATCTCTCTTCCTGCTCTGATTTCCCCTATCTTGTGAAATTAATCCAGAGTTTACCACCTTGGAGGTCCTGCTTACCAGCCTCTTTCCAAACTCCCTGAACTTGTTTTGCATAACTTCTACCCCACTCCTGCCTAAGTTATTGGTATCAATATGCACCACAACATTTGGCTGCACTCTACACCTCTCCCACCTTCCACCTTAAGAAAATTCTGAAACTGGTCAGAGATATCTTGGACTCAGGCACCCAGGAGGCAACACATTATCCTTTTGTGGCCACAGAATCTCCAATCTTTTCCCCTCAATATCAGGTCCCCTATGACTATCTCTCTCTACCTGACTTTGCACTTCCCTTCGGAGGTTCCAAACCTATCACAGTGGTCTGGCTGCTGCCTTGCTCAGAGAGTCGTCTCCCTCAGCAGTATTCATAAAAGGGTATAATTGTTGTGAAGAGAATGTCCACAGGGTGACCTTTCACTGACTTCTAGGTCCCCTTACCTCTCCTCTCTTCACCCACCTACTAGCTGAATCCCACACTCTGTAACCACCTGCCCTAAAATCTTATTGATGACTTGATCAGCCTCCCAGATCATCCTGTTTATCCAACTCCACCTCTTTAATATGGTCTTTCAAAAGTTGGAGATGGCTGCACTTATCACAGGACTAGTCATTAGGGAAACCATCTGATTCCATGAACTTCCACACCCTACAAGAGGAGCATATCACTGCCATATTGGCCATCACTCCTGTCCTGTACTAGGGCTACCAATACCAAATCAGCAACAATAGAAGAGAAAAAAAAAACACCCATCTTACCATCTGCATCTTTGGCCTCAGCCTCTTCTCACCAAAGCTCAACTCCCCACTCCAACTCTGGCCAATAGCTGCTTGCAGTGAACTGAGATTCACTGGTGGTGTGTTGTAAAGATGGCTGGCTCTGCCCCTACCTACCTATCTATAACCCTAGATTTCCACCTAAACCCTGAGCTCTTCTGAAGACCATTGTTAGACCCTACCCTCAATTATAAGCTAATAAAAGCGTATGTTCTCCCTCCAGTCAGGAGAGCTTTTATTCACGCTATGATTTTATTAGCTTATTCCCTAGAAGATAGAAATTCTCCAAAAGCCAGGTAAGCTTGTGGTAGACCCTCTGTATCCCAACATGGCTGAGGAGTTCACGTACTGGCTAGACTGCTTCCAAGCCTAACTGAACGCAAGCAGAGACATCTTCCACACCAATGAAAGGAGGTCCGCTCTGGTTTCCCAGGTAGGAATGAAAGGGAATGTAGTCATTAGAGACTGCACCACACATGACATTGCCATCGAGATTTTGAAAGCTCTGTCCCTGAAGTTGAAAAATGAGTTTCTAGTGAGGCACCAACTCGTTCTATGATGCCAACGGCCAGAAGAAACCATCGACGAATATCTGCTGGATTTGTGGATACTTGCCAAGAACTGAAGGTACGAAGCAGCAACAGGCCATGTTCGTGAGGAAGAACAGATCCAGGACCCTCTAGTTGCGGGGGTCCGCTCAAAGTACACGAGGCAGTGACTGCTCAAGTCGGGAAAGAAGGACCTGGCTAGCCATGTTGAACTGGCCAAGTCGCTGGAACAAGCCAAGCTCGAGAATGATGACCTCAAAGCTAGTGAGTGTGCTCACCCAGATGTCCCCCTCCAAGGACTGGCTACTGCCGCTACCCTAGCCCTAATGGCTGCTGCTTCCTGAGCTAAGAAGCACTCCCACGCTAGGGAGTGCTTTTTCTGTGGCAAGAGTCAGCACATCCCGATCTCGTTGCCCAGCTAAAGACTCAGTTTTCTCCAGCTAGAAAGGACATTGGGTGAGTGTTTGCCACGCAAGGGGAAGCCTGGGGAAATCCACGGCCTGCACCACTCCCGGATCTGATTCCAGCCCCAAGGCGTCTGCCCCGAATTCGCCTGAACCCACTTGCTGCACTACAAACCGAAGGAGGGTGGCAGCAAGAAAACGGCATGAAAAGGCTCAGCGGCCATCTTGCCACAAAACAAATTCAAACTCGGCACCTTCATCGCCACGAGATCGACACCATCTTAACTGCAGGCAACCCAGGATGGTGGAGGCCACTTGAGAGAGGAATACAGAGTCTCTGGAGTCCTAGCCTTGATGGTTGTAGATCAGGAGAGACCTCACCATCGTGACTGTTAAGGTAAACAGACACTCCACTAAATGCCTTATCGACACATGCTCTACTGAAAGCTTCACAGACTCACAGACTGTACAAGAATACAACCTAAAGGTGTACCATTCCAATTATTGTATATTCCTTGCATCTCATTCGCACTCTACTCATATTCAACAACTTTGTATAATAAATTTGTCAAGGGGGTGGCTGGGAATTTTATAAAATACACCTATATATACTTAATGAATTGTGTGCTCCAGCACTGTTGGGTCTGCTTCTCCTGCATCACCTTAAAAGCATGACCTTGTAGTATTCTGATCCCCAATAACAGTTCAGAACAGTTCAGAACTCACATGCAGCCTCTCCATATTGAATATTGGCCCATCACCTGTCTTCTCGAATCTGTCCCCAGACTGCAAACCTATTGCTACCAAGAGCAGGAGGTACAGAACAGCGGACCGAGATTTTATAAAGTCTGAGACATAACGTCTATGCAAACCTAACACCAGCCCATGGAGAGCGTAAGTGGTAGTGGTAAAAGGGGAAAACAAGTCTAGGCTAGTAATTGACTATAGACAAACTGTTAATCGGCTAATAATTGACTATAGACAAACTGTTAATCGATATACACTTCTGGACGCATACCCCCTCCCTCGAATTGCGGTCATGGTGAATGATATCGCGCAGTATCGGATCCATTTGACCATCGACCTGAAAGCTGCTTATCACCAGTTGCCAATCTGTTCCAAGGACCATCCATATACAGCATTTGAGGCTAATGGTCATCTCTATCAATTCCATAGGGCCCCTTTCAGTATCACTAACGGGGTTTCTATCTTCCAGAAGCAGATGGACAGAATGGTGGATGAGTATGGATTGAAGGCTACCTTCCCCTATCTCAATAATGTCACCATCTGTAGCCGTACTTTGGAAGACCATGATGCAAACCTTTAGAGTTCTATCCATGCAACGAAAGCCTTGAATCGCACATAACTCTAGCAAGTGTGCATTCAGGACTAAACGTCTGGCTATCCTTGGCGACGTGGTGGAGAATGACATCATTGGCCCCGACCTCGATAGGATGTACCCCCCTGTTAGAGCTCCCCATTCCCAGGACCATGGAGACTTTGAGGAGATGCATGGTGCTTTTCTCATATTACCCCCAGTGGATCCCTCAATATGCTGATAAGATTTGCCCCCTCTTAAAAGCCACTTCTTTTCCCCTCTTGGCAAAAGCCTAAATGGCTTTTAATAACCTCTGAAACCACATTGAAAAAGCCTCCATGCATGTGGTGGACGAGAGTGTACCTTTCCAGGTGGAAAGCGATGCTTTGGACATGGCCCTGGCAGCTACCCTCAACCAGGCGGGCAGGCCAGTTACATTTTTCCTTGGACATTGCAAGGCCACGATCACCAAAACCCCTCTGTGGAAAAGGAGGCTCAAGCCATTGTAGGAGCCTTGAGGCACTGGAGGCACTACCTGGTTGGTAGGAAATTTATGCTCCAGCGCTTGGTCGCATTTATGTTTAATAATGTCAAAAGGGGCAAAATCAAAAATAACAAAATTGCTTGGTGGAGGGTCAAGCTCTCCACCTATAATTATGACATCGCCTATCGGCCAAGATCCCTTAATGACCCTCCAGATGCCTTATTCAGATGAAGCTGTGTCTCTGCACACACCAGCCACCGACAGTCTCTACATAATTACCTCTGCCATCCAGTGGTTACCCGCATGGCTTATTTTGTCAAGGTGCACAGTGTGCCCTACTCCGTGGAAGACATCAGAGAAATGACCAAGTCTTGCCAGGTCTGCATGGAGTGCAAGCCGCATTTCTACCACCCCGCAAAGGTGCACCTGATTAAGTCATCCAGACCCTTCGAATGGCTCAGTGTCGATTTTAAGGGGTCTCTCCCCTCCAGGAACAGAAATACTTTTTTCCTCTCTGTCTTTGATGAGTACTCCCACTTCCTGTTCACCATTCCATGTCCAGACACATCCATCTCAACAGTCATAAAGGCTCTAGATTCTGTTTTCACTCTAGTTGGGTATCCCGGCTATATACATAACAACCGGGGTTCACCTTTTATGAGTGATGAGCTATGTCACTGGCAAAGGGCATCTCATCCAGCAGGACTACTAGCTCCAACCCCCGGGTTGAACAGGTAGGTTGAAAAGGAAAATGCCACAGTCTGGAAGGCTTTCAAACTGGCCTTCCAGACTCACGCTGGCAGGAAGTCTTTCCTATGGTGCTCCATTCCATCTGGTCGCTACTATGTACCACGACCAATGCTACTCCTCACAAGCTCCTATTCAATTTCAAGAGAAGGTTGGCATTAGGAATTACACTACCAACTTGGCTCACCTCTCCTGGTCCAGTCCTTCTCAGGAAGCAAACGAGGAGAAGCAAGACCAACACCCTGGTGTAATGGGTGAAACTGCTCCATGCCAATCCCACATACACCTATGTGGAGTACCTGGATGGCAGGGAGGACACTGTCTCCATCAGGACCTGGCACCCATCGGAACAGAGGGTCCGCTGCCTCAAGTGCCCTATGAGCTGCAGAAATCATTCTCGTCACTCCCAGTCAAGGCTTCAGGGAATGTAGTTCAGGAGGAAAGTACATCCCCCTTCACCTTAGAGCCAGACCCCACCTGGCTCTCCTCCCTCACAAGTGGACCAGGAGACCCAAGGAGCACAAGGCCCCCCCCTCCCCCTGTGCTTAAATGCTCTGCCAGGATCTCCAAACCCCCAGATCACTTAAATTTGTAAATAAATATATATTTTTCAATTTTTTTTTTTCTGAATCAATGTTCTCTGTCTTCATCCACAGTCCCTAAATTCTGCAGGAAGGGGTGAATGCAGTGAACTGAGATTCACTGGTAGTGTGTTGTATGATGGCTGGCTCTGCTTTCTGGCACCACCCCCATCCACCCATATATAACCCTGGTTTCCCACCTAAACCCTGAGCCCTTCTGAAGATCACTGTAAGACCCTACCCTCAGTTAAGCATATGTTCTCCTTCCAGTCGTGAGAGCTTTTATTCACTCCACTCACACCTCTCACTAATTTAAACAAGCCTGTTTCCCTATACTCTTTCACTCCACTTAAGATCTCCCTCCTTTTATTGGCTATAACTAATTAGCTAATGGAGAAACTTACTTGCATTTGTTTTGATTCCCTATGGAAAATCCCCAAATTAAGCCTGATAACATTAACAATGTGCAGATTTAAATTCACATTAACTTGATAAATGTTACCATTTGCACTGTCCAGTATATGACACAGTGAAATGGATTTGGTTCTCAATATATGTACTGTATTTTGGAAGCTAAGTGTACCATTGGTTGAACAAAATAAATGAAAAACTGATTTCTGTATGGTTGCCATTCATCACCATGTCAAGTATTTTAGGTGAAGGAAATTTAATAAAAAATTGTTTTCCCACATGGGTTTTCAAGTGTTTCTTTATTTTTCTTTATTAAACTGAAAGAAAATAGAATATTGAATTTAATTGACAAATTCTTTTGTATAATTCTGAGTAGCCTAAAAATATGAAATGTTTGAATGTACAAGTCAATTTACAAATTGCCTAATTGTAGTTCCAACTTATCATGACCATTTCCTAAGCCTCGGATTTTCCCGTACACTCCCAACTGTGAACAGATTGTTGTTGTTTCAGCAAGGTTCCCACCTGTCTTCTTAGGTGGCCAATAAGTACCACTATTTTATAGAGGAGCAGAGGATTTTTATTCATCTGACCCCAAATGTTAACCGAACATTTCTATCCATGGATGCTGCCTGAGCCCCTCTATCTTCTCATTGTTTTCACCTGCTGCGCAAGACTAGCATGGGTGTGCAATTTCACACAGATGCTTTATCAGATAATGATTAATTTCCAGTTCATTAATCTTTGCTGTGAGCTTTTGTACTGTTTTTTTCTCTCTGTATTGCAATAGTAACTGACCAGTCTCCTCAGGTTATGAGGGAAAGTGTGCAAATGTAGACTTTCTCCTGTAGATGTAATGGTAAAAGCTCCAGTATTGTCACATAATACAACTTGTAGAATGAAACAGATATCAAATTCTTTAACTTTGTCTGCCGTAAGGAAAACAGAAAGTCACCACTTTGTCTAGCACACCTCACAGAAATGATGTTCCAACAGGGAATGAACTCACAACCCCTGGTTTACAAGACCAGTGCTCTAACCACTGAGCTATCAGGACCTCTTCTAATAGGTTATTAATAATGCCAAGATGGACAGAATCCACTTTTAAGGTTCTTGTAGAAAGTGCCATGTGATCAAAAATAATCCAACTGTCGTCGAACAATTCTTGTTCTTATTTTCAGATCTCCTCATGCTCCTCCCCACATCATCTCCACTAACCAGAGTAAATTCTATCTTTGTCCTGCCGAATTTCCTACCCAATAGCACAATAAGAGTCTCTCCACCAGTACTGTAGAAGTTCAAGATAACGGCAGCAAAAGCTGGGCAATAAATGCTGGCTTCGTCTGCAGTCCTCAGATGACAAAAAAATTAAGTCATCCACACTTTTTACCCATTGGCCTGGGCTTCACTCTCGTATTTCCTTTAAATTCCATCTTTTACCAGTTCCAGTATTTTTTTTCTTTTTATCACTGTGCCTGATTCTCTGTGAGTTGCCTTAAAGAACTTCTTTGAGTTTGAGATGGTTTACAAATTTAATGTACCTTTTGTTTGTCAAAAGCCCTATTTCACTACATATAATTTCTACCTTTTTTTTTTATTTGTAGTGAAGAAGCTTTTTATCATTTTGAGGTCTTTTTAACAGTATTAATCACAGTAATTTATTCATATTGTCTCACTTCTTAAAATTTCTAATTTGAACTTAAGCAGGAATAGAAATATTCTAGGAGCCTATGATTCGAGTCTTTTCAAAGCCACCATTGCCATAATTATCTCACTCCACATTAAAAATCTGTCAATCATTCAAGTTATGATACTGAATAAAATATATTTTATGACCAATTCCATTTTGTGATTTTATTTCAGGTCCTTTGACAGGCTCCAGGACAACACTCAAGGGAACGTTCAGCTGTTGGAATGGGGTAGCTATTAAACTGAGGCAACTCTGTGATTTCAACGTTGACTGCAGTGAAGCTGAAGATGAAGGAGCCGTGTGCAGTAAGTTCTTTTGTGTTTATTTCACATACATGCTAATGTACTGCCATTTTGTTAGCGATTATCACACTTTGTTAGGGCAGATCAGCTTCATTAATGTTTAAACTTGGCTGATATAATTCCACCCACTTCTCTAAATATAAATTTGAGAGAAAGCCATCACATGTCAAGCTAACATTATTTGAAAAACATGGTTCCCTGAGGTTGAAAGGACTTGACTATATATTGTCATGTGTATATCATAAAACAAAATTAGTGTTCAGGTCAGGTTGGCTCATGTTTGCTCAAGCGGAGTGTGCCAGTTATTTAAGCAGGTCAGGGTAGTTTGCTGACCTTTACTGCAACTGTTCTCTGTTTGAAATCAATAATTGATGTTTCTTCCGTATACCAATAGCGTGTTCATTTTGTTATATTTGCAGAGAAGTTAGTTTAGGGGGGAAGGAATAAATGACAACTCCTCAAGTTCAAGTGGGTATGGCTATCCATCGCTGAGTCAGATTTTAATTGTGAAACACAAAAGCTACAGCTTTTCAACGCACATCTGTGCAGAATATAAACCAGTTATAAATAGCTTTAGATCTGAAATTTTGTCTGAACTGCAAACCTAAGGTTCTGTTTATTCCAGCAGTTATACTTTGAGACATTAATAGATCACATAAACATAATTACAACTTAGCAGCAGCTTATCCGATGCAATCAAATTTCTCTCCCACAAATATAGCACACCAGCCAATTCACCACAACCAGTGACCCAAGAAGTCTGTTTTCAGCCCCACTACACCAGGTCAGTCAGTCACATCCCAAACCATCCCACTTTTTCTCACTTTCCTTTGCTGGCCTGACATGCAGTTGCAGAAAAATATGCTTTCACCATGATTTGCCACATTGATAATTTTCCTTTTTATCAATAAAAAAATCTTAATTCACCCTCAGTATACCATTACTTAACCAATCTACAAAACATTTCAGATCTGTTCCATTTCAGTAGGTTTTTTTTTCCCTTTAAACTTACTTGACTCAATCTTCAGCTGAGAGGCAGGTAATCAGTGTTCCCCTGGCCTTTGCACAAATTGCCTTTGAACCAGGTGAATCTAATCTCTTGACTTCATATATTCTTATGGGAAATCTTCTACATTTCCTCCTATAATGGTATGACCAGCTGTAGTAAATAATGAGGTGTTCAAATGTATGTGTACAAAAACTCTTATCTCACTTGTCGCTTCGAGATCCTGAAAAAATTATTTCAGGAACATGCATTAGTTCTTTAGGAACTCTGGAACTAATTGTCTCAAAAAGGGATTAGTTTAAAAAAAAATAAGACACCTTACAGTATCCCTCTGAAGATGGTTGTGTACCTGCAGTAGCTAAATAAAATAAAACTCTTCATAATCTGCTATCCACATGTTTCAGAAATTCCAATGGCTGACTGACTGCTTCCTGGAGGTCAGGTTCCCAGTGTCCCTTCAGCATATACCAGCCTGTTTCCTGCACTCCCTGGAAACTAACCAGGACCACATTTACCACAATCCCTATTGTCACACTGAAGCCCCTGTTTCCATGCTCCTTTTAACACATATGACCTGGTTCCTGCACTCCCTGGAAAATAACCAGAACTGCATTTACCACAACCACTTTTAAAACACTGAAGCCATTCCAATGCTCCCTTTAATATGCCAAGGCTCCAATTCTCATGCTCTATTTATCATACAAGGGTCCCAATTCCCAAGATCTCATGTTCCAGTTCCTGCATTTTTTTAACACACTGGATTCCCAATTCTCAAGCTTTTTTAGTATACCAGGGCCCTGACTGCTTCCTGGTGCTTTCATTAAACTTACCAGGATTACTAAAGAACATTTAACATCTGAAGAAAGTGATTTAAAAGTTTGTTGGTTGTTATGATAGGTAGTCCTGTGATCCTGAGAGTGATCACGTCTGGAGCTATGCTCCTGGCAGTGTCACCCATGGTGGAAAGATTAAGGGTTAGGTCCCTGACAAAGAACAATCCAACCAAGTCCTTAATGGGTGGAACAGATGGACAAAGTTACTTTGAACTCAAGGGCTGTGAAGGAGGATGAAGGCTGCAACAAATCCATCAGCTCCAATCATGATGGTTTTCATGCCATTGGAATTAGTTGGTTGATTTCTGAAGTATCATGTGCTTCTTGGAGTGAAACATCAAGTACATGTTAAACAAATACACACACAGGTTCTTCACTCTGTGGGCAATAAAATGAAAGCCATCATCCTCGACTATAAAGGATAGCCACAAATATCCAATAATCTAGACCAGTGGGTTTCAACCTGCTCCCTAAACACATGTTCCACCTTAATCAATCCCTATGCCAGCGGTACTCTGTGATTAGTAAGGGATTACTTAAGGTGGTATGTGAGTGGGAAGGGAAGGCTGAGTACCCAATTGATATTGAAATATTCCGCTTGAGAAAAATTGTCATTGGCCCATTTCCTTTAGAGTTATGAAACTGTCCACATAACAAGTCACTAGGTACAATTAAAACAGTGGTTTTCAAACTTTTTCTTTCCACTCTCATGCCCCCTTAAGAAATCCCTCACTAATCACAGAGCACTTATGGGGTAGGGAATTCTTAAATTGGAATGTGAGTTTGGGGGGCAGTTTGAAAACAACTGGCCTAGACAATCTGGGTTAATGCCGGATTGCACTTCTACTATTAGAATCTACTTGGTAATGAACAGTGATAATTTAGATCAATGGTTCTCAACCTTTTTTTTTCTTTCCACACAAACTATCTTAAATAATTCCTTATTAACCACTGAGCACCTATGGCTGTGTTCCACTTCTAAAATAAAAGTTGAAAGAAAAGAAAATACTGGAGCCTTTTAATTCTTGATAAATCCATGGGCAGAGAATTATTTCATGTTTTTACATGACTTGTCTATGGTTATTTTCTTTTTGGCTAAAGGTTTAAGTAATGGAATCAATGATTTCACATACTTAGCAGACAAATTGCGCAGGTGGAATCTGAGAGTTGTCACATAATTGAATTTGGCAGTTTTCCCCTATTGCTACCTAATCCTCACTTGGGCTCATTAGCACATATCCAGAATAATTATTCTCTTCTAACTTTCTCATTTTTAATGTAGTTGTTCATTTGATAATACGTATAAGGTAAGCATGTCTAACACTTTCTTCACCCCATATAACCATATATCCACTTACAGCACAGAACAGGCCAGTTCGGCCCTACTAGTCCATGCCGTAGCAAATCCCCACCCTCCTAGTCCCACTGACCAGCACCCGGTCCATACCCCTCTAATCCCCTCCTATCCATGTAACGATCCAGTCTTTCCTTAAATGTAACCAATGATCCCGCCTCGACCACGTCTGCCGGAAGCTCATTCCACATCCCCACCACCCTCTGCGTAAAGAAATTTCCCCTCATGTTCCCCTTATAATTTTCCCCCTTCAATTTTAAACCATGTCCTCTAGTTTGAATCTCGCCCTTTCTTAATTGAAAAAGCCTATCCACATTTACTCTGTCTGTCCCTTTTAAAATCTTAAACACCTCTATCAAGTCCCCCCTCAATCTTCTACGCTCCAGAGAAAAAAGCCCCAGTCTGCACAACCTTTCCCTGGAACTCAGACCCTGAAATCCTGTCAACATTCTCGTGAACCTTCTCTGCACTCTCTCTATTTTGTTTATATCTTTCCTATAATTTGGTGACCAAAACTGTACACAGTACTCCAAATTTGGCCTCACCAATGTCTTGTACAATTTCATCATAACCTCCCTACTCTTGAATTCAATACTCCGATTTATGAAGGCCAACATTCCAAATGCCTTCTTCACCACACCATCTACCTGAGTATCAGCCTTGAGGGTACTATTTACCATAACTCCTAAATCTCTTTGTTGCTCTGCACTCCTCAATTGTCTACCATTCAATGTATATGACCTATTTAAATTTACCTTTCCAAAATGCAGCACCTCACATTTATCTGTATTAAATTCCATCAGCCATTTCTCAGCCCACACCTCCAGCCTTCCTAAATCACCTTTTAATCTACGGTAATCTACCTCACTGTCCACAACACCACCAATCTTTGTGTCATCCGCAAACTTGCTTATCCAATTCTCTACCCCTACATCCAGATCGTTAATATATATAACAAATAATAGTGGACCCAGGACCGAACCCTGAGGAACTCCACTAGTCACCGGCCTCCAATTGGACAAACAATTGTCTACCACTACTCTCTGACACCTTCCATCCAAACACTGCTGAATCCATTTCACTACCTCCTTATTTATACCTAATGCCTCCACCTTTTTTCCTAACCTCCTGTGGGGAACTTTGTCAAAAGCTTTACTAAAGTCCAAATAGACAACATCCACAGCTTTCCCTTCATCAACCTTTTTTGTAACCCCCTCGAAGAACTCAATCAGGTTTGTCATGTTAAAATGAAGCACTACTTTCTGGGAAAGATAGGACAACCCTGATTATCTGAAATTGTCAGGACTGGGCCTATTTTGGATTAAAAAAAAATTTCAGAGAACTGGTCATTTTTTAAAAAACAGCCCAGTAGCAACAGCAAATCACTTCTAACTTTCTTGAAACAACAACAAACAACAAGGGAAGGTTTTTATAGCATTAAAATAATGATTAATTATCCACAAAAAAAAATGCAGGCCACCGCCGCTCCTCAACACCTCCCCATCGAGGTCCCCGCTGCTGCTGGGAGCCTGAGAGCCCAATGGTCCGCACAGCTGCCAGCCACCTGAGGTTCACACTGCTGCTGGAAGCCCGACATCCCTGGTCAGTTCATCTCCAGAAACATTTCAGATAAGTAAGGACTTCTGATTTATTTCGGATGTCCTCATTTATCCAATTTTTTAAAAAATTCAGATAAATGAGTATTTTGGTGAAGCCAATTTTGAATAATCGGAGTTGTACTGTAATGAACAGTGATAAAGTACACCTATTCAACAACACTGTCCAGGGCATTGCCATTTACTGAGCAAGTCCTTCCCATGTTTAACTTAACAAGGTGCAACCCGAATTAAATACTATCTGCATTCCTTACACCATTGACTTAATTGATCAAGATCCTATTATATTCTTTGCTAATATTCCTTTGCTAAACTTCTTTATTGTCCACTATACTGTGTGATGGATTACATCATATTTTATATTGTATATAGATATGTTTTTGAAGGAGATAGATTGTGGGGGTAGAGTAGGTCACAAACAAACACAAACACTTCACAAAACAGATCTCATTTAAAATGCAAGAGCTTTGCTCAAACCTGACACTCCGGGCCTAGGGCCTTTGTAGGGACAATGAAAACTGCTTTTCGAGAGGTTTTCATAAGGAGGAGCAAATAGAAGAACCCGAGCTCAAGACACTTCACAAGTAGGTGTTAATTGGAGAAGCCGTGGAATAATGGATTATAGTTTTGAAAGCCACAGATGATTGGGTGCCACAATCTGTTTGGTTGCATTTTGCTGTTCTGAGACGGTCATGTACTTTTGCAAGCAGAGAGATAGAGGGGAGACCAAACAGGCTTTCTCTAAGAGAGAAGAGAGATAATCAGTTTTCTGCAATCATGGCAAGCTGGAAGCTTGTTTGAAGATGGGTTGTGAGGTCTGAGTTCAGTCTGTTGAAAACCCTTGTGGTCTATACAAGAGGAAATGGCTGGCTAGAGTGTTTAACCTGAAATAAGGGAAGCAAAAGGAACTCTGTGGTGACCTGCAGAAGAAGAGGTTATAATTTGGAAAACACTGATGGGTCAAGTTTCTTCGGCAAGACACTGAAGTA
Organism: Narcine bancroftii; assembly: GCF_036971445.1. NCBI lineage: Eukaryota > Metazoa > Chordata > Chondrichthyes > Torpediniformes > Narcinidae > Narcine > Narcine bancroftii. The sequence goes on from NC_091472.1 coordinate 31,843,021, forward strand.
GCTGATTGGAGGGAATCAGTTTGTGTGTGTCCAATGAGCAACATATCTCTGAAACCAAAAAGAATCTTCCTGAATGGTAACCAATTACCTTTAAGCACCAGAGCTTGGTGAAAGTTCATAAATGTTAAATTCTGTGCACCGTATAAGAATTGCCTGATACTGGTTAACTTGGGAGGTGAGATTGGACTATGAATCAAAGAACTTCTCTGAACTTACACACATTACATACACTTGCTCTTAGAATGAGAAGGGGATTGAGTTAGGTTAAGTTAAATTAATAGTAATAAGTTAAAGTTTGATCCTTTTTTATGTTTAAAGAAAATTAAAAATGACTTTTGTTTATGTAACCATTTGTCTTGGTGAATTTCTATTGCTGCTGAGTTTTGGGGTCCTCTGGGCCCATAACATTTGGAAGATAATGTGAAGGAAAATCCAAAGGCTTTCTACAAGTATATTAAAAATAAAAGGAAAATAAGGGACAAAATTGGAATCCTAGAAAATCAGCTTGGTCAACTACGTGTGGAGTATTGCAAAACGGGGGAGATCTTGAACAATTTTTTTGCATCAGTATTTACACGGGAAACAGGCGCAGTGAATAAGGATAGAAGGGAAACAAATAGAAGTGTCATGGAGAATATGGAGTTTAAGGAGAAGGAGGCGCTCGCTGCCTTGCAACAAATAAAGGTAGACAAATCCCTTGGACTGGATCTGATATTCCCGCACACCTTGAGGGAGACAAGTGCTCAAATTTCTGAGCCCCTTGCAGATGTCCTTTGTCACAGGGGAGGTGCTAGAGGATTGGAGAGTAGTTCATGTTGTCTCGCTGTTTAAGAAGGGCTTCAAAAGTAAACCAGGCAATTATAGGCCAGCGAGCCTGACTTCAGTAATATGTAAATTAGTTGAAGACTTTCGGAAAGATAGGATATATAGATACTTGAACTGTCATCAGCTAATTCAGGGTAGTCAGCATGAATTTATGTGTGGTAGGTCATGGTTAACAAATCTTAAAGAGTTTTTGGAGGAAGTTACCAAGAAGGTTGATGAGGGAAAGGCTGTGGATGTTGTTTATTTGGACTTAATAAGGCCTTTGACAAGGTTCCACATGAGGGGTTGCTCCAGAAGGTTAGGATACTAGATGTACATAGAGAGATTGCAAACTGAATTTGAAATCGGCTTGGTGGAAGAAAACAGAGAGTGGCGGTGAATGGTTGCTTCTCAGACTGGAAGTCCGTGTCAAATGGTGTGCCTCAGGGATCTGTGTTGTAACCTAGATGATAATGTGGTGAATTGGATCGGCAAGTTTGTTGATGATACAAATATAGGAAGCGTAGTGGACAGTGAAGAAGATTTTCAAAGCTTGCAGAGGGATCCAAACCAGCTGGGAAATTAGGCCAGTTAATGGCTAATGGAATTTAATGCAGATAAGTGTGAGGTGTTGCACTTTGGAAGAGCGTAGGATGTACACAGTAAATGGTAGGTCATTGAGGAGAGCGGAGGACAAAGAGATCTGGGAATACACACATACATATTGTTTGTTGAAAGTGGTGTCGCATGTGGACAGGGTTGTAAATAAAGCATTTGACATCTTAGCCTTTATAAATCAAAGTATTGAGTATTGATGTTGGGATGCTATGTTGAAGTCAGACTTAGAATATTGAATGCAGGAAAGATATCAATAAGGTTGAAAGGGTGCAGAGAAGATATATTAAGATGTTGCAGGGTTTTGAGGAATTGAGTTACCAGGAAAGATTAAACAGGTTAGGACGACAAGAAGAATGAGGGGAGAGTTGATAGAGGTTTATAAAATTATGAGAGGTACAGACAGAGTAGATGCAAGTAGGATGTTTCCACTTCAATTGAGGGAGATAAATGCAAGAGGTCATCACTTTAGGCTGAAAGGGGAGAGGTATAAGTGGAACATTAAGGGAAGTTTTTCACTCAGAGAGTGGTGAGAGTGTGGAATAAGCTGCCATCTGATGTTGTGAATGCAGATTCAATCTTGAATTTTAAAAATAAATTGAATAAATACATGGGTAGGAGGGGTCTGGAGGGTTATGGAATGAGAGTAGGTCGGCAGGACTAGCTGGTTTTATTGGTTGGCAGAGACAGAAAGGGTCGTATGGCCTGTTTTCCTGTTCTGTAAATGTTCTATGGTTCTATACCCCCAATAAACTTAATATCATTCATAACTTACAAAATTACATTTTCATCCAGGTGGAAGCCATTGGGTGTAAATTGGGCGGTGCGGGCACGTGGGCCAAAACAGCCTGTTATCATGCTGTATGTCTAAATTTAAATTTAACTTAATGGTATGATAATAATAAACTTGAACCTGAAACTCAGAATGGCCTCCATGGGAAAAGCACAAGATGTATTTAAGGCTGTATTTTGAGGTTTGAGAACTTGGTGAGATTTAAGTATTGACTCTTTAAATACAGTAAAATACAAAAGTTTGAAATTGATGTGCCTCATCGTTAGTTCACCAATCATGTCACCTCCAGCTACCGGAAAATTCACTAATCCAGCATCTACCAATCACCATAGATTTCAGATACTAGGGGTTTTTACTACATAGCATTTTGGAAAAAATGAGTAAGTAAAAGTGGGTTATTCTGTGAATAAATAAGGATTGCCAATTTTCAGACAAGTGAGTTTGAAAATATACCTGCAGATGAATTTTTTGCATAATATTCCATTGTTAACACATACACAAAGATCTGGACCCACTGCAACTCACCTATTATCACAACCATTCCACAGCAGATGCAATATCACTGACTCTCCAGTCAGCTCTAGATCACCTCGAAAACAACAATTGATATATACAGCTGCTCTTCATAGACTACAGCTCACCCTTTAAAACATTATTCCCTCAGTGCTGGTCAAGAAGCTATAAACTGGGCCTCTGTACCCTTCTCTGCAACTGGATCCTTGACTTTCTCATTGGAAAACCATAGTCAGTACAAATTGGAAACAATGTCTCCACCTCAATGATCATCAACACCGGCGCACCCCAAGGATGCAACCTTAGCCCACTGCTCTTCTCATTGTACACCTATGACTGTGTGGCCAGGCACAATTCCAATACCATCTATATGTTTACTGATGACACTGCAATTATCGGCAGAATCACAAACGGCAATGAGAAAGCGTACAGGAGGGAGATAGATCAGCTTGTTGAATGGTGTAATGACAACAACCTTGTGCTTAACGTTAGCAAAACTAAAGAAATGATTCTAGACTTAAGAAGAAAGTCAGGGGAACATAGCCCAATCCTTATCGAGGGCTCAGTAGTGGAGAGGGTCAAGAACTTCAAATTCCTGCATGTCAACATCTCTGAAGACCTGTCCTGGAGTCTCCATGTCGATGCAATCATGAAGAAGGCTCACCAGTAGCTATACTTTGTGAGGTATTTGACAAGATTTGGTTTGTCACTGAAGATCCTTGAAAACTTCTACAGGTGAACCGTGGAGAGCATTCTGGTTGGTTGCATCACTGCCTGGTATGGAGGTGCCAACTCTCAGGACAAGAATAAACTCCAGAAGGCTCCAGACTTCATTCCATCGAGGAGATCTACATGAGGCGGTGTATTAAAAAAGTAGCTTCTATCCTCAAAGACCCCCACCACCCAGGCCATGCCTTCTTCACTCTGCTACCATCGGGAAAAGGTACAGGATCCTAAAGAAGAGCACTTATTGGCACAAGGACAGCTTCTTCCCCACTGCCATCAGATTCCTGAATGATCAATGAACCAAAGACACGGCCTTACTTTTCGTTCACTAGTATTGTATTATTATTTTATTTTATTTTTTATGGTAATGTTCGTTATAATATGTTGTCTTGGGTAAACTTATACCTCTCATTTTGTTCATTTTAGATTGGTCACAGTGTTTGAGCTACCGAAAGAAAATAGACACACACACACCGAGAGCAGCTCAGTTTATACAAATGTTTATTACAAATTCAAAAGCTGATTTCAAACTACAATATGCAAGCCCTTCCCAACTATACTTATCAACGCTTGGACTGGTCCCAACTGCTGAAACAAGGCAACGTCTGCACATTTGTAGTAGGTTGTCATGGCGCTGGTAGCAGCTTCTCCACCTCCCCCGACCGGGACGTTGCTCGGACTCTGGCTGTTCTTCCTTCTTGACAAGGGGTGTTCCCACCCCTTGGAGAGTCTGAACTTCAGCAGCAGGACCATCGGCTTATATACCCCAAAAACAATTAATCATGCGCCTACTCCTTCTAATATTTGTCAGTCAAAATCAAAACTGAACATTATATTCTACAATTTAGAAGATTAATTATTATGGAACCAGGATGTTATGATTTCCTGGTTTATCTCGTAGATACAAAGACTTATTAAAACTTCTCGAGCAAGACAGGTTGTGACCAATTCGTCAATTTCAGAGTGTTGCATTTGACAACTGCTTTCCCTGGGCCTCACAGTGGAATTCCATTTCAAAGTGTATCTTCAGATAAGTCCCCATGGCTGAGTTTAATTACATCTGCTAGTTCTGAAAGTAAGGTGACCTGCGTGTGGACCCAGTGTCGTCAGTTCCACATAAGCAAAAAGCATCTGGGTACATGGTTTTAATCCTCCATTACATATGTATGTTTGCACTATGACGCTGCCACAATCATTGAATTTAATGACTTGATCATGACAATAAATCCTGATTTTGATTCTGGTTCTGCTGTCCATTGAGAGAATTTCACAGATAGAGAGAGAGAATAACCAAGGAGATGACAGACATGACCGAACAAGGACAAGTTTCCTGATGGGTTCCAAGACATTCAGGAATGTGCAGAAAATGCTGCCCTCCAGATTAATCTAATTTTCAAAAGCATACCAGCACTTTTTGAAGAGACGTGTGAATGCATTTCTTGGCCAAGCTCTTGAAATCAATCTTTGTAATTCTGGAGATTAAGAGATGTGAATAACTGATTAAAACTGCTTAAGACTTGACTTTGACTGATATCGGCAGATTTTTTAAATTGGCAATGGCAGGGTTAGTAATTGCGGTACCATGCAAAATACTTGCCTTAATGTGTTCAAAGTAGCCCCTTTGTAATAGCAAATGTATCTCCATGAAGCTGAAATACACAAATTTACAACTCAAAATTGAAGCCATGACCACTTACTGAAGAGTGTCAGTGATTGACCGTGAAGTGAGAGGTCAATCCACTTTTACTGAGTGTTAAAGCTCCAAAAAAGGTTATAAAGTGTTTGCGCTTTTCTTCATAGCATTTAGAATTACTTGACAATATGATAGAATGCACCTTACATTTTAAGTAATCACCTGCATTATATTGAGTAACCTAAAAATAAATTATTCCTGGAATGATTAAATGCAAAGATTATAATGCACATTGTTTAAACAGAGCCTGCAAGACATTCAGTGTTGAAGACAAATAAGTTATTGCACACAGTTATTTTTCGGGAGGTTACAAAAATATATTTAGTTTTGAAATGGATCTAGTTGTTTAAAATGGATTGCAACATACATCATCATTACTGATCTCTTAGAACGTGATCTGCTGCAAATGTCCTTATTGCTTAATCGCACGTTTATGCCACATTCAGGGAACTGGCATATTTTATGTAACATGAGAAGAATAAAGGGGCTGTGTAGATCTTTTTCAAATGCCCACAATTCACAATAATACACCAAACAGTTCAAAGTTGACTTTACATTCTCATGTTAATCCTGTCAATGGATTGAAATCTATGGAGAGCTTGTTTGTTGACTAGTGTTCATCGTTGAACACTGATTTTGTAATCTACCTGGTTCAGACAGTTGTACTCAATTAAAAAAATACTAAAAAAATCTCTGATCAGCAAAAAGAAAAGGAAAGGCAACATTTCTTGCCCATCCCTAATTGCCTTGAAGTGAGGTAAAGTCCTTCAGATGAAGTACTTCCATTGGGAGGGAGTTCCAAGATTTTTTTAAATTATTTTTTTATTCATCAACCCACATATTCCATAAGAAAAAAAAGACATGTATTTTCCCCTCCCACAGAAAATAGAAACCCCCCAAAGAAAAGAAAGAAAAAGAAAAGCTTAAAAAAGATTAAGAAAACATACATAGTACATTAACAACATTTTTAAAAAAAGCAATTATACTTATATAAAAAAACTCACAGGTCTATAAAATACTAAATGTTACTCATACTATTAAAGTTATGGAACAAATATTTCTTCTTCTTCTTTCTTCTTCTTTGGCTTGGCTTCGCGGACGAAGATTTATGGAGGGGGTAAAAGTCCACGTCAGCTGCAGGCTCGATTGTGGCTGACAAATCCGATGCGGGACAGGCAGACAAGGTTGCAGCGGTTGCAGGGGAAAATTGGTTGGTTGGGGTTGGGTGTTGGGTTTTTCCTCCTTTGCCTTTTGTCAGTGAGGTGGGCTCTGCGGTCTTCTTCAAAGGAGGTTGCTGCCCGCCGAACTGTGAGGCGCCAAGATGCACGGTTTGAGGCGATATCAGCCCACTGGCGGTGGTCAATGTGGCAGGCACCAAGAGATTTCTTTAGGCAGTCCTTGCACCTCTTCTTTGGTGCACCTCTGTCACAGTGGCCAGTGGAGAGCTCGGCATATAACACGATCTTGGGAAGGCGATGGTCCTCCATTCTGGAGACGTGACCCACCCAGCGCAGCTGGATCTTCAGCAGCGTGGACTCGATGTTGTCGGCCTCTGCCATCTCGAGTACTTCGACGTTAGGGAATTTTGAGGATGGAGCAGAGACAACGCTGGTGGAAGCGTTCTTGGAGCCGTAGGTGATGCCGGTAGAGGACCCATGATTCGGAGCCGAACAGGAGTGTGGGTATGACAACGGCTCTGTATACGCTAATCTTTGTGAGGTTTTTCAGTTGGTTGTTTTTCCAGACTCTTATAAACTACTGATTCTAGTAAAAAAAAACAAATATTTATGAAAAATGAATTATTCATTCTTAACATTACTAAAAATAATATATAATACTACAAGGTGAAGGTGAGGTCAGGAATTGACAAACTATCTCTAAAAAATAATTCATAAAGTAATTAATAAAGTAATTAATAAAGTAACCATGCCAATCTTTTGCATATAAGGAAACTAAATTTTCAAAAAGTGACTTTATTTATTTTGTAGATTGTCAGTAACTTTCTCCAAAGATATGCAGCTTCTCATTTCAGTATGTCATCGATTCATAGTGAAATTTGCTTCTAACTTCCATGTAGTTACAATACATTGTCCAGCTACTACTAGAGCAATTTTAAAAAAAATCCCTCTGAAACCACTCTAGGTGAACTCTCGGGTCAATCCTTGCAAAATCTCCAAGTAGAACTAACATATGACCTCATGGAAGTGGGGCCCCTATTATCTGTTGCAGAAAATCCATTAAATTAATCCAGAAGAAATTTAATTTGGGGCAGAGCCAGATTGAGTGTATAAAAGTACCCACAGCTTGCTTACACAGGAAACATCTGTCAGATTTTAATTTATTAAGTTTTTGAGGGGTTAATGCATTTCCAAGTCAAGAAATTAGGCAACTTGAAGGGTAACCTGAAGGATCCCATTTGCCTGAAGTCTTTGTTCTTCTTGATGGAAAAAGTGATGGATTTAGAAATTATCTTTAGAGTAGCCTAGGTAGGTATTTTTGTAGGTAGTGTACATCGTAGCCATTTTTCACCAGTGGTGGAAGGAATTAGAATGGTGGATGGGGGTGCCAGGTCAAAAGGCAGTTTGGTCTTGGATGGCACTGCACTTCATGGCTGTTATTGGAGCTGCATTCATCTAGACAGGTGGAATTCCAATGCTCCTCGTGTTCCATGTGAATATTAGGAAAGCTTTGGGGTGTCACTCACTGAACTGCTATTTTGTTGATGTGTTTGGTCCAGTGGTAATGTCAATAATAACCCTCAAGAGGTTAATGGTGAATACCTAGGCAATAAAACAGCATTTAGATTCCCAATAATGTCAGTACGTAGTAAGATCATTTTCATCTTTTAAAATTTTCTTGGAATGGCCTGAACTGATATTCTCTTTTTCATAAATTTAGGTTATTTAACAGTGAAACCCTTCACAGTTGTGTCTGATCCTTGTCCATAAATTATAAAGCATTTTTCCACTGCTCACTGGCCTATTAAGACTCCAGATGGTAAGAAGGAACCAATTTGACTTTTCCATCTGGAATAGCATTTTCTATTACATTAGGAATGAATAAATCTAGATTCATTACCTGCACTAGAAGCATTCCCTTGCAGATACAAATAAGGTGCCGAAAATCCTTTAAAGACCCCAACTTCAATTCATTTTTTTTCACCCATACAGTCACAAGGATGCCTCTTCAATATTGTACCTGAACATAAAGCTCGAGGGACAAGGATGGTCTCTGCACTTAATTCCTTCCCTGATCACCAGTAACAGTATACATAATCAGTAAGGGACTTCCCACTATCTATGGCAGAGGGTGAATCATGATAGAAAAGAGATGAGAAATATCAATTAATTGGGTCTAGTTTGTTTAAGATTTGTTCACCAAACTTTTTACATATGTTGTTGCCACCTCAAGACAACTAATAATACAACAAAAATCTGATAGAGATGATAGTCTCAAATCACCAATATTTCAAATGTGTTTCTCAACAGTCTCTCATCAGACCTCTCACTGTTTCATCACTGTCTGAATATTCCACCACTGACCAGTGATCTCTTGGATAGCATCAATCTGGAAACGCCTCAGATCCAATGTCCCCAGAAATGGGTGAGGAAATGATTCTGGGCCATGAAATGATGAAGAACAATCCACTGTTTGTTTTTTTCCCAATCCTCTCAAAGACAGGGTGACCCCTGTTACAGTCTCTCTTTGCTCTTCTGCCTGATACAGATACAGTTACTAATGGGCATCTTCAGATTCAAAATGATACCCCATTTTTCCAAGTTATAAAACCATGAGACCATAAAATATAGGAGCAGATATAGGCTATTCAGCCCATTGAGCCATCCCGCCATTCAGACATGAACTGATCCATTTTCCCACTTAGCCTTACTGCCTGGCCTTCTCCCCATAACCTTTGTTGCCCTGGCTAATCAGGAATCTATCAATCTCTGCCTTAAATATACCCAATGACCTGGACTGCACAACTGCCTGCGCCAACAAATTCCACAGATTTACCACCCTCTGGCTGAAGAGATTCCCAAACATTTCTGTTCTAAGCTGGTGCCCTTTAATCCTGAATTTCTATCTAGACATGCAATTATAGAGCCAGCGAGCTATACAGCACCAAAACAGGCCCTTCAATCCATTTCACCAACCAGGATGTTCATTCAAGTTAGTCCTATTTCCCTGCATTTAGCCCATAACCCTCCAAACCTTTCTTAGTCAACTACCTGTCTAAATGTCTCTTACACATCGCAATTGTACCCATCCCCACAGCTTCCTCTGACAGTTCATTACCTATAACCTTGATTATCTGTGTAGAAAAAGTTCTCCCTCAGAGCCCTAGTTTTTGATTCTCCTATCTATGGAAAATGACTGTGACAATTCACCTTATCTAAGCTCATGATTTTGTATGCCTCTATAAAGTCACTCTTCCATTTCATAAGTTTCAGGTTAAAAATCCCCAGCCTATACTAACTCAAGCCTTTTGTTTCCAGTAACATCTTCATTACTCTTTTCTACACCTTTTCCAGCTTACTGGCATCTGTCCTATAGCTGGGTGATCAGAACTGTCCACAATACATCAAATGTGGCCTCACCAATGTCGTGTACAAATAATTATCTATTGGCATTAGCTGTATGTGACAAAATCAGTGTTCCATATTTTTTGGTTCAGTCAGAAGTATGCATTTTTGTTTTTAATTTCAGCTGACATGAGATGTTGAACCATGACCTTCAATGTCCACTCAGATAGGAACACTCCAAGGAATGTATAAACATTTCTCAGTGTCCTAACCAACACTTATTTCAAACAAAATAATAAAAGGAAGTTGAGAGAAAACACAATTGATATTTGCTTTCTGGTTGACAAGTTATGATGAATGGTGTGCTGTCAGGATCAATGCTGGAGCCTCAGCTTTTTACGATTTATATAAATGACTTGGATGAACATATGGTTACAAAATGTGCTGGTGACATAAGCAGGAAAAGTAATAAAAAAACAGAAACATTTTGTATTTAGAGATGAGAGTCTGCAGAACTTTGAGATTCAGAGGATGCATTTTGTGCTTAATATAAAATATTGGTTGAGACAGCGAGCAATTAGGAAAGCTCACACAATGTTGCCATTTATAGGAAGAGGAGTTGAATATAAAAGGCAACGGGGCATGAGTTAGACCACATCTGAAGTATCACATACAGTATTTCTCTCCTTATTGAAGGAATGTTGTCAATACATTGAAAGCAGATCAGAAAATGCTTACTGGACTGATAGCCGAAAAAGGGCAGGTTGGTCAGGTTCGGCATATATTTGCTAGAATGTCAAGTGAGATAGATCTTGATATGATATAAGATCCCAAGTGGTTGTGGTCTTAACATGGTGGATCTGGAATGAACATTGCCCCTTGGAAGATACTCTAGAACAAGGACCCACTGTCATAAATGCCTCAACTCTGACACTAGCAGAGTTGAAGCATATTATTCCCTCTCAGAAAGTTATGAACCTTTGGCACGCTCTTCCTCAAAGAGCGATGGAAGCAGAGTCTATCGATATTTTTAAGATAGATGTAGATAGGTACTTAATAAGTAAAAGGATATAGGCTATTATGGATAGATGTGCCTCCAGTGCTGAGGTTCTGTTCAGATCAACAATAATGTCCATGAAATGATCTTGGTGACCAGGGTTAAAGAGAACCCCAAAGTGGTTTATACTTGTGTTAAAAGGAAGGAGATGACTTGGAAAATTTATGCTTTGAGCCAGAGGATGTAGGTGAAGTACAAAATTAATGCAAGAAGAATGAAATGGAGAACAGCAAGAGGAAGCATGGTGTAGAGATGTTAATTGTTGAGATAAAGAAAGAAGTGGTGCTAGGTCTTTTGAAGAACATTAAGATGGAAAATTCCCTGGGGCCTGATAAGATATATCTCAGGTTATTGAAAGAGAAAAGAGAGCAGATTACTGGAGCCTTGATGGAAGTGTTTGTATCTTCACCAGCGATGGGCGAGGTCCTGAGGGGTCCAAGAAGGGAAATAGGGATTATCCAGGGAATTTTAAGCTGGTGAGCTTTTAGATTTGACTTACACACATTTGGAAAGGCATGGTCAGATCAGCATGGTTTTGTGGGGCAGGTCATGTCTTACAAATTTGAGTTTTTTTAAGGAGGTGACAAATGTATGTGATGATGACATGATCATGAATGTCGTCTGCATCAACTTAAGTAAGGCACTGACAAGATCATTCAGGGTAAGCTGATCTGGAAGAGACAAGTGCATGGGATCCATGGTGAATTGTTATTTGGATTCAGAATTGACTTGCCCATAGCAGAGGGTCTTGATAGCAGGCCAGGGATCAGTGGTGTTCTGCAGGGATCAGCATTGGGACATCTTTTGTTTGTGATTTATATAAACAACGGATTAAAAAGTAGGTGGACGGGTGAACAAGTCTGTGGATAACATTGGTGCAGCTGTGGACTGTGCTGAGAATGATCAAATAATCAAAAGGTATTTTGATTAATTTAAGATTTAGGCAGAAAAGTCGCAGATGTAGTTTAATCCTAACAAGTGTTCGCTTTGGGAGATGAATTGTAAGGGGGTAGTATCCAGTAAATGATAGAACTCTTAAAAGCATTGATGTGCAGAGGGATCTGAAAGTTCTGGTCCATGGATCCTTGAAAGGGGCTATGCAAGTAGATAGGGTGGTAAAGATGGTGTGTGGTGTGCTTGGCATCATTGGGTGGGGCATCGAGTTTCAGAAGAAGGAGTAGTTATGTGGCAGTTATTTTGGTCTGTTATATCGGACGAAGTTATACTGGGAAGTTATTTTGGAAGCCATGTTGCACTTATATTGGGGAAGCATGATTTGCATAGCGATTAGTGCAATGCTGTAATAGTGCCAGCAATGTGAGTTCGAATCTGGCGCTGTCTCTAAGGAGTTCATATAGACAATAGGTTCTGGAGTAGGCCAATTGGCCCGTCGAGGCAGCACTGCCATTTATCAGATCATGGCTGATCTTTCTCTTTCAATAACCAATCCCAGCCTTATCCCCCCCCCCCAATAACCCTTAACTCCCCTGCCCACAAGATCCTTATCCAACTCTCTCTTAAATCTATCCAGCGAATCCGCCCCCACTACCCTCTCTGGCAATGCATTCCACAGACCCACAACTCTCTGGGTAAAAAAAAATTTCTCCTCATTTCTGTCTTAATTGGCCTTCCCTCTATGCCCTCTAGTCCTAGTCTCTGCCATCGTTAGGTCTGCATGGGTTTCCTCCAGGGACTCCGGTTTCCTCTTACCTTTCAAAATAAAAGTTCTGGGGTTGAAGGTCAATTGGGTGTAATTGGGCAACACAGGCTCATGGGCCAAAAGGGCCTGTAACCGTGCTAAATGTCTAAATTTAAAATTAAAAAATTTAATTGAAATAAATTTTAAATGTAATTTTTAAAAAATTATTTAAAACTTTGGTCATCCCACATTGGAATGTTGTGAGCAGTTATGGTCCCCTGTGTAAGAGAGTGTAAGCAATAAGGAGAAGTTGGGCACACTTTAATTGCTTTCTCTGGAGAGGCAGGGGCGGAGGAGAGACCTGATAGAAGTTTATGAACTTATGAGAGGGAGACAGTCAGAACCTTTTTCCCAGGGTAAAAATGTGACATATTGGAAGATGTGGATTTAAGGTGGAAATGTCGAGGGCTTAAAGGAGATGTGCAGGAAAAGATTTTTTGTGCATGCATTGAACAGGCTGCTAGGGAAATGGTGGAAGCAGATAGTAGCGTTTAAAAGATAAACACATGGATATGCAGCGAATAGATCCATTTCCAGTGCAAAGTGTAGTTTTCATTTAAATGGAGCAGCATGTTTGGCACAGACATGTAGGCTGTAGGGCTTGTTCCTATGCTCCTTTGTATTGTTCCATGTTCTACATGGAGAACCAGTTTGAAGCGCTGAGTGGACTATCTCATTTCTAATCCATATAATTATTTGACGAAAAATACAGTTGTCAAATGATCATTTGTTTACATCAGAACACTTAACTGCACTTGAACAGTATTTCACTGACTCTGAGCTGTTCTGACAAAGTGAAACATGCTACAGAAAGGCAAGTTCATCGTCAATTATCATTTCATTTGATCTGACATCCCATTACACCACTCATTACCAATGAAAGCAATGGTGGTGGGATACACTGTGAGGTTAAATTACCAATTGAAGGATTTCTTTATTTACCTGGTGGAAGGAAAAGATAAGGAGAAAAAGAAAATTAATTTTAATTTAGACTTAACAGGCCTTCCTGCCCCCATGAGCCCGTGCCACCCAATTAACCTACAACCCCGGTATATTTTGAAGGGTGGGAAGAAACCAGAGCACCTGGAAGAAACCCATGCAGACACAGATCGCTGGTGCTGTAACAATGTGATGCTAACTATCTATGTCGCCTCCATGCTAACTGTCCCGTTCCTACACTGGCTTAAGTACTGTAACTCCTCTAATCTTATTTTCCGACAATAGTTTTAATATTTCTACACCTGCTGTCTACCTATAAATTATTTGAAACATTACAGGCATATTCGAATGCAACAAGTGGATTCACTCTTTCTTTAACTTCTTTCTGGATCATAGAGTTTGAAGTTCTCGACACATCTTTAATCATTCCTGCCCACTACGGTCATCTCTCTATTGCTTTGAGTGACTGTATCCTTTTTGAGCAATGTTCAGCAGAATTTGGTGCACTTCCAGTTACCCAAGAGATTAAATGCTTCTGACAAAGTCCTTGAAAGAATAATTTGTGGGAATAAAATGAAAAAGTGAAAAAGTTAGAAAACTGAAATTAATTGAAAAAACCACAATAAACTAGGCAGTATTTGACACAGGAGGAAAGATGATCTTTGTCCTTCATATGGTGGCCAGTGTGTTTTTTTCTACAATTGCTGATGGATCTGAATTGCCTTTCAAATACCTTGTTTTTATTTATGGAACTGATCCCCACGGTTTCATCTACATCCATCCGGAAGTCATTAGCTACCTTGTTTAAAAAACAAAATGGACTATTTAAAGATGAACATCTCTCATTGCTAATGCAAATAAATTTTATACACATGACACCCTGAGGGAGCTGGAAATAATCCACTTGTGCATTAACTCATTTTTGAATCTATGGCTCTGGTGAGTTGCATGGTTCTAAGTGTTTAGTAATTTTGTTTTGTAAGTAGCACATCTGCTTCCGTAACTTGTAACAACTGTTCCTTTAAGGTAGAAAAATCAGCCCGATGCTTTTCTATTACCAGGTAACCTTCCAACTGGTTCACATTGTTCCTTTGAAGAAGATGATTGTGGATGGTCATCGGTTACATCAGAGATGGATGAACCAACATGGAAAGTGAAAGAAAGACGATCAACCAATGGAGAACTGGAGAGTAAATCTTGTTATTCAGAAGGTGCCTTAAACAAAATTTCATTGTTGAATCTAGGGGCTTTTGACTGAAAGGCTCAGCAGTAACTAAGTAAATGAGTCATAGCAAATTGGCAGCCTGTTTTTCATCTCTCCTAATTTTCATTGTCAATGTGAATGGGCACCCAATTAACAATCGCAATCAAAGTCAAAATTGCTTTCAATTTAATTTTTCTAAGTGCTGAATCCTCTGCTAAATCTTCAAAATCTCTACAAAATGCTAATCTCTATTCCATCTTTCACAATTAATGTCTGACTTCAATTGATATTGCAGAAGAATGTGCCCCAGATTAATCCAGCTTCTAATTCTGCGACAGACTGTGTTAGTTAGCAGGTACATGTGGACAGCAATCTGTTGACGTGCTTATATTTTTTTTCTCTCATTACAATGGGATGAAAGGTGATGTCCACATCAATCAGGACAGAGAATCGACCCAGTCCAGGAAAAATGGGTCACTATGACCTTGTACTCATCATATTCATTGACAGTGTTACAGGCCGCAGAGCCTTATTTCAAGGAACAGAAAGTCAATCATATTGATATTGCTTTGGTGCATTACCTACTTGTGATTAGAGTAAATTGAAGAGGTTTATCGATGTACAATTCTGTTAGTAAAATTGGGATTTTTTTTTGTATCGTATATTTAAGTACACTCTTTCATTGCTGTCTGTTTGTGTTCACAGCAATTTAATTCATGGTCATTTAGCCCATCTGATTTTTAGTGGTAAACCCTTGGCTTTAGCTGAAATTATGCTTCTACCACTAATCGGCACTGCCAGGAGAACAGGCAGAGCATGATGCTTAATCATCCTTCTGCTTCTCCAAAGTTACAATCAGGCTCAAGAAACTCGACTACATCTCTTCCCACCCTGTCTCCTCGAAGGATCCAATTTCTTTCTCTTAATTCCTCTTTTTCCACTGTACCTACTTCTAGACTGACATCTTTCATTCTAGGATATCTAAGATGTCCTCTTTCCTCAGAAAATGTGGCTTCCCCTCTATTGTCATTAACTCAGCCCTCATTTGCCTGCACATCCACCTGGTCCTCTTCACCCAAGACATAACAAGGACAGAGTTCCCTTTGTCCGCACCGACCACCCCACCAACCTACATATCCAATGGATTATCCTCTGCAATTTCTGCCTCTGCAGTGGAATCCCAATACCAGGCCTACCTTCCCCTCAGTTCCCCTCTCTGCTTTCCATAGGGATCACTCCCTCGTCCCTTAGTATCTAACTGTGTGACCACAAGAAGGGCCACACTTGCACTTAAACCTCCTCCCTCCCAACTACAGCAGACCCAAACAGTTCTTCCAAGTGAAGTAACGCTTCACCTGTGAGACAGTTTTCTGTATCTTGATGCAGTATCCTCTATTTTAGGAAACTGGACACGGACTGGGAGATCATTTCATTGAGCACCTTCGCTCTGTCTGCTGCAACAGCAAGCCCCTCCCAATAGTCAACCATTTCAATTCCACATACCATAGCCACATCAGCAAGTGTGTCCATGGCCTTGTGTATTTTCAAATTGAGGCCACCTGCAAATTGGAGGAACAAATCCTTGTACTCCATCTCAGCAATCTTCACCCAGATGGCATTAATATTGAACTTGTAGCAGCCCGCGGCGATCGCCGCAGGCCGACACAGACACAGTTTGAACATGGAAATCAAGCAGTCAGCCCGAGGTATCGGCGGCCTGTTCCCATAGGCCACTGCCAAACGAGCTCAGCCAGCCAATTGTCGGCAACCGATCACGAAAGGGCCAATCAGCACGCAGGGCAGCACAAACCACACCAGTTGATGATGCTGCAGCAAAACAGGCCGATCCAGCCAATCACTGATGGCAGGTTGTGAAGATACTAATCAGAGCCCGAAGGAACACTGGCCACACCCATCAGTGATGTGGCAGCCAGAGTCAGCCTGACTATATAAAAGAGAGGAGCCAGTTTATTAAATGAGTGTTAACTGCACTCCTTGTTGTTATTTCCCAAGCTATAACCTTGAGACACACCACAGGGTGACCCTTACTGGTCCAAACTGCATTTTTGGACCCAACACTGGATATCGAAATGAAAGTCCAACCTTCAATCAACACTGTCTCCCTGAAGTTGCAGAACTTCTGGATGCCACAACCACGGATGTGATTCCAGGAAGCTGAGGCACAGTTCGCCATTCACTGGATCTCTGCCAACAACACATGCTACCTCCATGTAGTAAGTGTCCTCGACCAGGTCACGCAGCCCAGACCATTGACTTTCTTCAACAGTTCCCCAGAGCAAGGGAAATCTGTGGCCATCAAAGAGCTACTAACCCACACTTTCAGGCTCTCAAAGTGTGAGCGTATAGCCCAACTGTTGCGTATAGACAGTTTTGGGGGCAGGGCCCCTTCTCCCCTCATAAACGACATGCTCGCTCTCAATGATGGACACAAGTGAAGTAACACTTCTTTCTGGATCTTTCTGGAGTGGCTGCCTTATGACGACCCCAGAAAAGTAGCTGCCCGAGCGGACATGCTATGGACAGTGAAGAAAGACACCTGCGCAATGCTGGAACAGGTGACAACGTCTCAACAACAGGGACCAGCCAGGAAGCCCACCGACTGAGCGATGGTCCGCACCAGTGAGCCGTACTAGTTTTATTACCAATGCTGGGGTTCAGAGGCCCATCGATGCTGCTCTCCCTGCACATTCCTGGGAAACGCCAGAGCTGGCCATCATTGATGGTAGTCGCAGTTGGTCTACGTCGAAGCCTGCTTCATAAACGAGATTCCTTATCGGGGCATCAGTTCCTGGTAGACACTGGTTCTGAGCTCAGTGTCCTTCCCCACCCCCCCCCCCCAATCCCCACACCTCTGACACCCGCGGCCGAAGAATGGACCGAGAACTAAGGGCTGCCAATAACTCAAATATACGCACCTTTGGCACCTGCATCATTCCCCTTCAATTCAGCAACTACCATTTTACCTGGAGGTTCACTTTGGCATCCATTCGACAGTCACTCCTGGGGGCTGCCTTCTTCTGTGCCAATTCTCTACTGGTGGACATTAAGGGATGGAGGCTGGTACACTCAAAGGTTTTCCAGTCCGTTTCACTCGGTAGACTCCTGGCCCCACACCTACATTCTACAACTGCTGCTGGCAATGTGTTAGTGAGTTATTACCGAGTTTCCTTCCAATACATCGCCACATTTCACCTCGACAACACCCAAACATGTGGTGCAGCACCAGCTCCTCACTCAGGGACCTCCCCTCCATGCCAGGGCGTGCTGCCTGCCACCTGAGAAACTTAACCTGGCAAGGGAGGAACCTGGAATTGTACAATGATCTGACAGTCCATGGTCCTCACCGCTCTACATGGTGCCCAAAGCACCAGGAGGGTGGAGGCCATGTGGAAGCTACCGACGCCTCAATATTGCCACCACGCCTGACAGGTATCCAGTCCCCCACATACCAAACTTCACCACTCATATTCAGGGGGCCTGGATATTCTTAAAAGTTTACTTAAGCCAGGGCTATCATCAAATCCCAGTCCACCAGATAATATCCCCAAGACTGCCATTATCACCCCCTTGGGATTTTGAGTTCCTCCCAATGCCTTTCAGATTAGAAAATGCAGCTCAAACCTTTCAAAGGTCAATGGACACAGTGGGCTGGAATCTCAAATTTGTTTTCATCTATCTCGATGATATTCTGATAGCTAGCCGTGCCCACGCTACGCATTAAGAATTTTGTGCACTTGCCTGAGTAAGTATGGGCTGACCATTAACCCGGCAAAGTGTCAGTTGAGCCATGAGACTATTGACTTCTTGGGCACTGGATTAATAAAGATTGGGCCAGGCCACTGCCTGAGAAGGTAAAGGCTGTTCAGTCATTGCTGGGCAAAATACAGTCAAGGGCCCACAAGAATTCGCTGGTATGATTAATTTTTACCACCGATTCATACCAGCAGCAGCCCGCATCATGAGGCCATTATTCTCCTTCATTTCCAGTCGCAGAAAAGACATTATATGGACAAATGAGCAGCTGAGGCTTTCCAATCTGATAAGAACACTCTGGCCAATACAAGGCGACTGGTGTGCCCTTGGCCTGACACCCCAACAGCCCTCAAATACAACGGTCAGGGGTGTGTTTGAGCTGTGGTACATGGACAATGGCAGCCACTAGCTTTTTTTTAGCAAGCCCCTCTGGCCACCAGAACTGAAATACAGTACATTTGACCAACAACTGTTGGTTCTGTACCTGGCAGTGAGGCATTTCCGATATTTCCCAGAGGGCAGGAAATCCCAGATCTTCACTGACAATAAACTGCTTATCTTTGCTTTCAGCAAAGTTTCAGATCCATGGTCAGCCAGGCAACAGAGACACCTTTCTTATATTTCAGAATTCTCCAAAATTAGTCACATCGTGGGAAAATACAATGTTGTGCCTACGCATTACATGCCTTCACCCCAGGCGTCGACTACATGGCCCTGGCAGAAGCACAACAGGCAGATCCTGACATCCCCGCTTATCGGATGTCCCAGTCAGCCCAGGTGAAATGACTCTTTTGTGTTATACAGCTACATGGCCAATTAGAAAAGGCAAATTTTCAACATGGTCCACAATCTAGCACACCCCTCCACTGACAGAATGGTAGCCAACCGATTCATCTGGCATGGCCTCCAAAAAAAGGTTAGCAGTGGGGAAGGACTTGCACACAATATCAGTCTGCTAAGATCGAGACACATGTTAAGGCCCCTCTCCGGACTTTTGAATGCCACTGCGAAGGTTCAGCCACATACACATGGGCGTTTTTGGCTCACTGCTGGTGTCACAGGATGCTCAATACCTGCTCACAATTGTAGACCGTTCAACCAGGTGGTGCAAAGCAGTCCACCGAGACCTGTGCTAGGGCCCTATTAAACAACTGGGTGGCATGCTTTTGGGTCCCAGAACATCTCACCTCAGATTTCGGGGACCAATTTACCTCCAGCCTATGGACAGCCTTGGAACCCAATTCCACTAAACAACGGCATATCACCCACAAGCCAACACAATATCTCTATAATGGCACTGGACTAGTGGAGCTTCTTCTATGTGCCTTTACAGGGCAAGCAAAGGAAGCATTTGGGTAACTGGCCTACAGTTGCTAGGCTTTTTTCTGCAAAACTTGAACTGAGGTACATCATGCTCCAGTTTTCTGGTACCTCAGCTGCACTTGATGTCGACTCAAATCATGCCACCTGCAATTTCCCCTCTTGCTTCCCACAGATTGGTGGAGAGGTTCCATAGGCATCTCAAATCAGCCCTCATAGCCTGACTCTCAGAGCCCAACTGGGCAGCCGTGGGTCCTCCTGGGCATTCAAACTGCTCCCAAGGAGGATTTCAATACATCTGCAGTCAAGATGGTGCACGGCGTGCCCTTAATCATCCCAGGTGAATTCTTGGCTAGTACCCTGGAATACCCACCAGATGTCACCCTAGTCAGACAGCATGAACACTTGCCCCAACATTTCCCAAAGCGCATGGCCATCCCAGATCTATAGTCCCCAAACACTTCAAGAACTGTGAATATGTTTTTGTGAGGGATGGCGCTTACCGACCATCTTTCCAAAGAACTTACGAGGGGCCATATATCACGTTCTCTGACACAATGGGTCCACTTGTGTTCTGGACGTCGGCGGCAGGGAAGAGACTTTAGTGATTGACCAACTCAAACCAGCCACATTTGGAGAGCAGTCAACTAATTACACTCCCAATCCTTCACTGCAGGGCCAGGCCTTCCAAAGGTATTAATACCTCTCTGACCGCCAGTTCTGGGCCGGGATAGTGTAGCCGCCAGCGGTCGTCGACGCAGGCCAACACAGAAGACACTGTTCGAGCATGGCAATCAAGCAGGCAGCACGAGGCGTCAGTGGGCTGTTCCCATAGACAGCTGGAAAATGGGCTCAGCCGGCCAATCACCAGATTGCAAAAGGGCCAATCAGCGCTCAGGGCAGCACAAAACACACCTGTTGATGACACTGCAGCAAAATGGGCTGATCCAGCCAATCACCGACGGTGGGTCGTGAAGACTCCAATCAGAGCCCGAAGGAACACTGGCCATGCCTTTCGGTGACGTGGCAGCCAGGGTCAGCCTGACTATATAAAAGAGAGTATCCAAATGAATATCAACTGCAATCCTTGTTGGTGTCTTATTTCCCGATCTATAACCTTGTGACACACCACAACCTCCAATTTCTGTTAACCCCATCTTTCTTTTTCCCTAACCCTCTGTCTCCAGTCCTTGAGCTCCTGACCCCCTTCCCTTCCTTCTCCTATCAGAGAGTCAGCCCTCTGCTCTCTCCCCATCACTTCTCAGCTTCTTTTCCTTCTACCTTCCCACCGTCCATTTAGTACTTTAGCCTGTGCTCCTCCCCCTTTCACCCCCAACTTTTTATTCAGACGTCTACTTGTTTTTCTTTATTCCTGATGAAGGGCTCAGACCTGGAATTTTAGTCGCCTTTTATTTTATATAGCTGAATTTCTCTAGCACATTTGTGTATTACTCAGGAATCGATCCATAGTTTGGGGGTTTATTCTTCCAATACAATCGAGCCTGCAGCTGACGTGGACTTTTACCCCCTCCATAAATCTTCGTCCGCGAAGCCAAGCTAAAGAAAGAAACTTGAGGAATTGTGAAGTAACTATTCTCATCACTAACCTTGAAAGAGGCTGTCAACATATACCTATATAACCATATAACAATTACAGCACAGAAACAGGTCATCTCAGACCTTCTAGTCTGCACCGAACCTTCTAGTTCCACCTAGCTACACCTTGCCCATAACCCTCTATTCCCCTCCCATCCATATACCTATCCAATTTTTCCTTAAATGCTGCCACTACTTCTCCTGGAAGTTCATTCCATACAGCCACCACTCTCTGAGTGAAGTTCCTCCTCATGTTACTTCTACACTTTTGCCCCTTATCTCATGACCTCTTGTTTCAATCTCTCCTACACTCAAGGGAAAATACCTATCTACATCAACTCTATGTATCACCCTCATAATCTTAAATACTTCTATCAAATCCCCACTCAACCTTCTACGCTCCTAGGAATAAAGACCTAATCTGCTCAATGTTTCTTTGTAATCTAGATTCTAAAATCTAGGTAACATTTTCGTAAATCTTCCCTGCACTCTCTCTACCTTGTTGATAACCTTCCTATAATTTGGTGACCAGAACTGCACACAATATCCTCAATTTGGCCCCACAAATGCCTTGAACAGTCTCAACATCACCTCCCAACTCCTGTATTCTATGCTTTGATTTATAAAGGCCAGCATACCAAAAGCCACCTTCATCACCCTATCCACATGAGATTCCACCTTCAGGGAATGATGCACTGTTATTTCTAGATCTTTCTGCTCCACTGCATTCCTCAGTGCCCTTCCATTTACTATGTATGTCCTTTTTGATTATTCCTACCAAAATGAAGCACTTTACACTTCTCAGCATTAAACTCCATCTGCCATCTTTCAGCCCACTCTTCTGAGCATTCCAAATCCTTTTGCAATCTTTGAAAACCTTCTGCATTATCCATAATTCCACTTATTTTAGAATTATCCACATATTTACTAATCCAATTTACCACTCCATCATCCAGATCATTAATGTAAATGACAAACAACAAGGGATCCAATACAGAACCCTGAGGCACACCACTTGTTACTGGCCTCTATCCTTTTTATTTCCTAACTTTATTTATTCACTCAAGATACAAGTAATAAGTAACATATATAACAATAAACTAGACATAAACATTACATTTTATATTTTATATAAAAGAAAAAAGAGGGAGAAAAAAAAAGAGAGAACCCCCCCTTCAGCCAACTCTCCTAAGGAGAGCCATGAAATAAAAGAGAAAAAAATAATAAAGAAATAAAGAAAAGTGAAGCATACTTATTAAAATCTAATCAATGTAAATCAAAATGTAAATATTCTGAATATAACAACCACTTATGAAGAAAAAAATTATAATTATCATGCGAAACATATGTAATTTTTCCATTATTAAACAATATTTCATCTCATTATGCCATCTATTAATATCAATCATATTCATATCCTTCCACGTACCAGCAATACATTTTTTCGCTACAAATAATGCTAAATATACAAAAGCAAGTTGAAATTTATCTAATCCCAGACCTTTCAAAGCCTGCAAACTACCCAATAGAAATACCATCGGGTCTAAAGGTATTTTAATCTTATACAGGTATTCTAAAAACAATTGAATTTTTTTCCAAAAAGATTGTATATTTATACCTGACCAAACCACATGAAAAAAAGTTCCAACCGTGTTACCACATCTAAAACACAAATCTGATTCATGAAAACCATATTTTTTTTAGTTTTTCAGGAGTTAAGTATAGTTGATGTAAAAAATTATAATTAATCATTGCATAACTTACATTTATCAGTCTAGTTACAGTATCATAACAAATATCTGACCAATCATCCTCGGAAAAAATAAAACCAATCTCCACTTCCCATTTACCTTTAGATTTATCCCGACCCTTTTTATCCATACCATCCTGTAATATTTGATACATAACTGAAATATATCCCTTCTCTGGTACTTTCATAAGAAAAGTCTCAAATTTAGTCATTTCAGGTAAAATCATATCTCTACCAAACACATGCTTTACCAAAGATCGAATTTGATAATAAAGAAACAAAGAATTCTTATCAATACCATAACTATCCCTCATCTGATCAAAAGATAAAAATTTACCATCTTTAAAACAATCTCCCAAATTTTCCACACCTTTTAATCTCCGATTATGTATTGAAAAAGGAATAAGTTGATTATTATACAATGGAGTCAAAGCCGACAATTCACCACTAGAACCTATCAATTTCTTTTTTTTTGTCCAAAATTTCATTAAATGTTTTAATGTAGGCACATTATATTGCTGTAACAAATTTACATTCCATCTAAACAAAAATTGGTGTATTTCAAATTCATAAATATTTGCCATCTCAATTTTGGCCCAACTAGGGGGCCGTTCCAAATCCAACAATGAGCTAATAAATTTAAATTGGGCTGCTTCATAATAATTTCGAAAATGTGGCAACCGTAATCCCCCTAGGTCATATTTCCAAGTTAACTTATTCAATGCTACTCTTGAAAATTTACCTCTCCATAAAAACTCCCTAACTATTTTATTCAAATCTCAAAAAAAAATATTGTCAAGTAAATATGGAACAGATTGAAATAAATATTGTATACGCGGAAAGATATTCATCTTAATTGTACTTATTCTACCCAATAAATTAATAGGTAGATCTTTCCATTTAATCAAATCAGTCTTAATTGTTTTCATTAATGGAACATAATTTAATTTATATAAAGATTGATAATGGACATCCATAATTATACCCAAATACATAATTTGATCTGTCCATTTCAAATTAAGAATATTCTTATAAACTGAATAATCTCCTTCACTCATCGGTAATATTTCACTTTTATCCCAATTAACTTTATATCCAGAAAGACGTCCATATTGCATCAAACACTCCTTCAAATGCAAAAGTGATTGAGCTGGATTTGTTAGGTACACCAATACATCATCAGCAAATAAATTAATTTTATATTCCTCATCTAAAACTTTCATACCCTGTATCTGTGTTTTCTGTCTTATCAACTGAGCCAAAGGTTCGATCATTATCGCAAATAAAACTGGTGATAAAGGACAACCTTGACGAGTAGATCAGGTCAGTTTAAACGGTTCCAAAGTCAAACCATTCATCAGTACTCTAGCTACTGGTTTACTATATAAAGCCTTAATCCAACCAATAAAAAAAGGACCAAACTTGAATTTCTCCAAAACTTTAAACAAAAAATTCCACTCAACTCTATCAAACACTTTTTCGGCATCTAAAGATATCACCATCAGATAGTCTGGAGATTGTCAAAATCTATTAATCAAACTAATCACATGTAAAATATTATCCAAGGCATATCTATTCTTTATGAAACCTGTTTGATCCATATGAATCAACTTAGGTAAAAACTTAGCCAATCCATTTGCTAAAATTTTGGCTATAATTTTATAATCTACATTCAAGAACGAAATCGGTCTATATGAAGATACTTTCAAAGGATCTCTATCTTTCTTTGGAATTACTGTAATTAAAACTCAAGAACAAGACTCAGGCAATTCATAATGTTCTCCAACCTGATGTAGTACATCTCCAAACACTATAGAGAGGTCATCGTAAAAAATTTTACAAAATTCGACCGAAAATCCATCATTACCAGGTGATCTGCCGTTCGGCATTTGCATCATAGCCATCTTAATTTCCGAATCAGTGAATGGTGCTTCCAACTCCAGTATATCCACATCCCCTAAGGTTGGTAAGTTCAACTGTGATAAAAAAAAGATCAATCGATCCATTTTCTTGTTCTCCATCAGATGTATATAACTTTTTATAAATTGAACAAAATTCATCACTAATCTCACGAGGTTTATACGTAATAAACGAATTCCGTCTAACAGCATTAATAGTCCTCAAAACCTGTTCTTTCTTTAATTGCCATGCCAATACCTTATGTGCTTTCTCTCCCCATTCAAAATATCATTGTTTAGTCCTATTAATCATAAACTCAAATTGATAAGATTGCAAAGTATTATATTCCAGTTTCAACCTAGATAATTCTATTTTCTGATCTTCTGTAGCGTCTCTTTGAAATTCCTTTTCTAACTCACTAATCCGTTTCTCTAATTCAAGACACTGATTTAATCGATTCTTTTTCATTTTAACAGTGTAACTAATTATTTGTCCTCTTAGATAAGCTTTCATAGCATCCCATACTACAAATTTACTTTGAACAGAATTAGAATTTTCTTTCAAAAAAAGTTTAATATGTTCTTTCAAAAAATCAATAAATTCCGTGTTTTTTGACAACATTGTATTAAATCTCCAACAATAAGCTACTTGAACTTTCTCAGAAGTTGTATAAGTAAAGTATAACAAAGAATGATCCGAAATCACGCTACTTTTATATTCCGACTGGCCTCCATCCTGACCAACAGTTATCCACTATGACTCTCTGGCATCTCTCTTCCAGCCACTGTTGAATCAATTTTACTATCTCAAAGTTAACACCTAGCGCATGCACCTTCCTAACTAACCTTCCATATGAAACCTTATTGAAGGCCTTTCTGAAGTCATAGACAACATCCACTGCTTTCCCTTCATCAACATTCCTAGTCACCTCTTCAAGAAATTCATTGATTGGTCAAACATGTCCTTCCACACACAAACCCATGTTGAGTGTTCCTGATCAGACCCTGTCTCTCCAGATACTTGTATACTATCTCTAAGAACGCTTTCCATTAACTTACCTACCACAGACGTCAAACTTACAGGCCTATAATTGCTAGGCTTGCTCCTCGAACCCTTTTTAAACAAAGGAACCACATGTGCAATAAGCCAAACCTCCGGCACTATACCCATCTCTAATGACATTTGAAAAATCACTGTCAGAGCCTCTCCTATTTCCTCACTAGCTTCTCTCAAGGTCCTGGGGAAAATTCCATTGGGACCTGGAGAGATCCACCTTATATGCTTCAAACGCTTCAGTGCTTCCTCTTTCTTAATCACTATCGTCTCCATAATTACCCTTTTTGCTTCCTTTACCCTGCACAATTCAATATCCTTCTTCTTAGTGAATACCAAAGAAATTAACTTGTTCAATATCTCCCCCATCTCACCCAGTTATCTGCTCTGATTCTCTAAGGGACCATTTTTATCGCTCACTCTCCTTTTGCTATTAACAGATTTATAGAAACCTTTTGGATTTATTTTTGCCCTGTTTGCTAGGGCCACTTCTTTTCCTGATAATAGTTACTTTCAGCCAGCAATTCAATGAGATCATTGCATTCACCAACCATGAATCATCAATATAGCCAGAGCTCAAACAATAAGCAAACCAGGAAAGATATTACAGCATATAATACATGTACGTATTACACATATTGAAATAAAGACTATGGGTTTGCATATTTAATTCAAGTATATGAAAATATTAGAATTTTTATGGAGAAAAATAGAATCCACCAAGTTAAATCTTTAACAGTGGAAATGACAATCCACAAACCATTTTTTTCTTTTAGTTCTCACTTTGCCTAATCTGTAATTATCACTTAGAAGTTCATTTAAAACTCAATAAGACAAAATGCAACAAAGCCTGATATTTCCAGGATATTTTACAAAAAGAACATTTTGTAAATTAATTCAGGTTCCAAAACAGTTCAAACAATTTCCTTTTAGTCCAATGGAGAAGGTTGCAAAGCAGCACAGCAATAAACAAAACTTGCTTTCAGTTGCATGACATAATGATAATAAATGCTGATATTTGGCGATCAATACAATTAAAAAAATCAGGCCCCATGTTTTCAAATTTGACTCATTACTTGTTAATTATGGCAACCAAATGATGGAAATGAAAATTGCCCCATCTGCATTTGATGCACGGGATAGGTTGTAGAGGGCTGACTTTTTAAACACATAACACAACAACTAATAAACTCCAAATAAACATTTAGTGTGAGATGTAAAACTGCAACCTACAGATTGGCTGCTCACTGTGGGCTGAAAACACTCACCACCACACAGCTGTACCATTTTAAACTGTTGGCATTTAAGCTTCCATAAACTTCTGTGCCAGGTCTCATTATTTCTTTGGCTTCCAGCTCAGTATCACCAATGTGATTCAAACAAACAATTATGAAACTGAAGTACTTGTGGGAAAATGTCAGTAGATCTGGTTGGCTGAGAGATGCCGTAGTACCCTTCCAGCAATGTCTGTACACTTGAGGAAGGAGGTAATTTTGCAGAGGCTCCTTTTCTTGATGGAATTTGTAGCAGTCAATTGAAATGTGAAAAATTGAATCACTATATAATAACGTGATCCTTCACGTACCAAATTGCAACATAATGACTCATAAATCTGATTGGCCAGCACCTATTTTTCAGTTGGCAACTGACCTACTAAATTTCTCTGAACATTGGGAGGAATGTTCAGAGGCCAGATATGGGACTCTGGTTATATCTGGAGAAGCAGAAGAACAATTGTTCAGAACTTTTGTCTGATACAAATGCAAATAAGTAACCTCATACTTCCCTGATGCCACAAGGTCAAGATTTGTGATCGTGCTTCTGTCACTAGTGACTGGAAATTAGACTGAGAACCTGACTGCAGCCTGCAAGTTTGCCAGGAAAAGCATAAATAATTTGGCCTCTCATAACTAAAGAAATGGGCTCGCTTTCCCCCATCCCCCCACCCGAGTCATGGCCCCACTTCCAAATCCAATAGCCAACTCCAATGTAGCTTCCACCACTCAATAATCTATATTTTACTTGACTTCCTATTTCACCTCCTCTCTCTGCCAGCCCGACATTTTAAGTGACCGACACATTCCAAGCTATCTAAATTAACGCATGGGTTCCAGAGACCACCAAAAGGTAAGGAAACTGAAGAACCTCAAGCTGGTATTAAAAGAGAATTTTCATTTGCCAAATTTTAAATTCCATCATTCAAGTTGCAACAAGTATAACCTGCATAGTTTGATTGCTTACAAAGGTTACCATAATTGGAAAAATATTGAATTTTCTGTCAGTATTATCCCTTCTGCTGCAGAGCCTGAAGTTCATTCAGCATACTAACATAGGATTTGTGAATGCATGGAACCATCTCATTTTGCTTCAACTAAAGGTAGCAACGTCTCTCAAGAACAATTCAGTTACAGTACTGAATGTCATTTGTCTTCCCAATATTTGTGGTTCAGAATGATGTGGAGGAGATAATAATTCGATGCCATGATTAACAAATTTTTTTTTAAAAAGATCCCTGGTTATTGAGCCTGAAACAGTAGACATGTTTCTCTATCCCAATGTGTTGCCTGACTGAATGAGAACTTCCAGCTCTTAAGATCTCTGGCTATACTGTCCAATGTTACCCATTTGATCATTGCTACTGAGGTCTTTAAAACTGGCTGTTGCCAATTCTGGAAGATTGCTGTACATGAAACTTCTTTAGAATTTTAACTTTCAACCTGTAGAACAGCCTTTTGGCCCATGAGCCCATGCTGCCCCAAATACACCAATGAACCTACAAACCCTGAACCTTTTTGAAGGATGGAGGAAATCCAGAGCACGTGGACGAAACTCATGCATACACGGGGAGAATGTACAAACTCCTTACAGACAGTGCCAGATTCGACCCTGGGTCGCTAGCGCTGTAATCACATTGTTCTAACCATTACACTAACCATGTTCCCTTTCGCTGCCACATTTGTCTTCAAAGTAACAGTGTCTATACTTCAAAATAATTAATTACATATGAAGCATTTTGAGGAATAAGGTGATAATAATGTACAAAATATATTTACATTCATGTGTAAATTTAATTTCTATTTATTTTATATTAGTTTATTTTAAATAAATATGGAAATATATTTCTGTTTCTAGTTAACTGTTTTATGTACCGAGAGTGAAATGTTGAACCACAAAACTCCAAATATGGCGTTCAATTTAAATGTATTTCCAGAAACAGTTTCCAAATCTTTACTCCTTACAAAACTCAACTAAGCTGAATCTTACATTAAGGGAAATGACGTTGCTAGATTTGGCAGAACATTATTTGTTTGTCAGCAAAGGAAGAGTTACATGCAAACAGTATAGAGAAATGTAAACCAAGATTGCCAATTTATCTCCAGAATAATTCTCAAGGAATTTTTTTTTCAACTGTGTTCAGATTAACCTCCTTGCCTTTCGGTAATGAGCTGTGTTCCGTAAGTGCACAGACCTTTACTTCATCAGAACAATTTTATTGCTTAGCGAGATTTAGTTATTGAAGATGAAAGGTCAGTACAGGAATGAGAAGCAGAAGGTACGTTGGATGAAATACTACTTTGATGTCGGTTTGTTGACAAATGATGATAGAGAAATCTGATCTATTTTAATTTCTCCATCTTTTTTCTTCAGGTCGTTTTTTGTTCCTCAACACCAGAGAGATGCAAATAACTGATTTCAATGAATTGAGAAGTATGATTTTTCCATCTCCTATCAGAAATTCTCCCTGTGAGGCAAGTGCCTTATTTCGCTTTTACTCCGTTTTTTTTTAACCACTGCATGTAAATAGCAGAAAAGCTCCAACCAAAAGCTCCATGAATTTGTCATCCTATTCGTAGGCTCAACATTCGTAAGCTGTCATAGGAATCTTTTTCAGAATTTTCATTGATTTAGTTTGCTGCCAGGATTGTGACATCATTTGAAACTAATCTTCAGCATAGTACAGGCCCTTCAGCCCACAGTGTTGTGTCATCGACTCTACCAACTGCCTAGAATTTCCCTGCTATGTAACCCTCTACATTTTTCGCTGTTCCATGTACCTATCTATGGACTCTTAATAGATCCCATTGTACCTGCCTCCACTGGCGGCACATTCCATGCACTCACCACTCTGCACAACGAACCCAACCCACCCCACCCCCCTTGCCCCATGCACCCACTCCCAAGCACCCCAAAACTATGTTAAAGTATTATAAAGTTTAGATGGATGGAAAAGTTGTGTAAATAGAGCTATTTCCCAATTTTTCCCATTTCTTTTTGCATACCTGTTAATTCTTCAAAGACTGTGACAACACAGGTTGTTTTTGTTCCAGATTAGACTGTGGCCATTGATTCAATGTCTTGGGTGCACACAATAACTTACTTGTTTATTCATTCTAAAGGTATTCAAGCCAGAATTTTCATGATTCAAGATTATTTTATTTTCCAGTAATAAAACAGAAAGATGTAATATTAGAAATTTCCTTTAGTCCACCAAAAGGTAGTCAAAGATTCACCATTAGCAGAAATTGCCCAGCACCCCTTACAATCAGAGAAAGTGCAACAAAAGAGAGTCCTTTCAGATTCATTGAGTATCCATGGATTTGCCTCCAGTTCTCCTGCAGCCTCCCAGCCACACAGCCTTCAATCCAAGCCATCGGCAAACCGAGCTCCAGATCCAAACCACCAACACCACCAGAAAGCCCTCAGCGCCCTTGGCAACTCTCACATTGTGGTTCCAATACCTGGTGCCTTCCTTCAGCCAGTTTCGAGCCAGTCTTCAGCAGTCCGCAGCCTGGTGCAAGTCCCTTGACCTGCAGTCGCCAGAAGCCCACAACCTGTGTGGGTTTCTTGCTTTGAGTCACCAACAGCCTGCCGCCTATGTGATTCAGAGCCCCTCGCTGAACTTCATCAAATAAGAAACACATATCGATGCATTTGGTTAAATGAATGCTGAGAATTGTGTATCAGATCTTTCCTGACAAGAATTGCATTCAGAATATTTTTCAGAACAGTTAATAGCAAGCCTTGAGAAATCTGGGGTTTGATCTTTACGGTATGCATTCAGTGTGTGATAGCATACTGCCTATACATTGAATTCTGCTTCTAAAATTCAGTTGTATTAATGCCAACTTTCAGAAAATAATTTAACTTATCACATCTAATGCATATGAGGGGGATTCCATTGAAATGAATATGAAACTAAATGATACAGCTGAAATATGGTGAATCAAATCTACCCGTCACTCACTTGGTTGCAATACACAGCACTTGGAGAATGTCAGTAATCCTGCTGAACCCTGATTGAGTTCAACAGGTTGACCCTGTGTTATTTCACTGGTTGCTCATCTGTTGACAGCAAGGCCATGGGATTCTGGCTCTCAGTAGCATGTCAAAGGACAAGCACTGCTAGTAAACAGGGAATCAGAAAGTCAGAGCTCAATAATCAACAAGTATTCCCTCCAATCTGGCCGCCTCCTGACTAGAAACACAATACCAGCAGTAACCCTTAATGTCGTCATGTTTAGATGCACTAGGAACACTGAGCACCCTTAGTGTAGAGCTTCCAAGCTGGGAAAGGTATGGTGTAGGATGTCACAGGCTACTTACCTGAGGTGAAGTGTTTATAAATAGCACTAACCTGCATGTGTCAAATTTGACAACTATTGAGTTATGTGGTAATACAGCAAGTAAACAGGCCCATTGGTCTGTCTCGTCCATACAATCAAGATGCCTATCTACATTAATCCCATTTTTCTGCATTTAGCCCACCTGCCTTTTGTCCTTTTCTGTCGATGTATCTATCCAAAAGCTGTTCAACTGTTGTCTTTATACCTGCCTCCTCTGTCAGCTTGTTCCCATCACACACTGTATGAAAACCTTTTCCCTTAGATCTTCTTTGAATATTCCCCCTCTCATCTTAAATCTATAACCTGTAGTATTAGACTACCCTTGGTAAAAGACTAATTATCTACCCCATCTCTACTCTTTTTATACTTTTGTAAGCTTCTATAAGGCCATCCTTCAATCTCTTGCACTCCAGTGAGACCAATCCCAATCTATCCAATATCTCTTGCAACAAAAGTTGGCCATTCCAGGTAGCATCTATGTGAATAACTTCTGAATTTTTCAATTGCCCTCACATCCTTTCTGTAGTGTGGTGACCAGAAATGCACACATTATCCTCTGTGTGTCCTCGCCAATGTATTGTACTTGATGTCCCAACTCTTATACTCAGTACCTCTGCCTATGAAGCCAAGCAAACAAAATGCCTCCCTCACTACCCTAGCCACCAGTCAGCATTTTCAAGGAGGTATGAATGAATTTCCATTCCAAACTTCTAAGGTCTATGCCATTTACCTGTATAGGTGACCTGAAGTGCATTACATCATACTTGTCTTGTTTAAACATTATTCATATACCTTTATCTCCCATGGACACTGCAAAACTGGCTGAGTTCCTACAGCATCTACTGTGTGTTTTTACTACCAAACATTCCAGCTGATCTACGGCCCTCTATATCGTGAAGCAATGATCCTCACTATTCATAACTCCACCAATCTTCAGTTTATCAGGAAACATTTATAACACCACAGTCATTTACACACGTGCACGCGCAAAAGCATTTATGAAGATCTCAGCACTGGTCCCTGCAGTACACCATTCTTTACAGACTTCTAGTCACATACCAAACCTGCACCACTTCCCTCTCCCTCCTATTATCAATCCAATTTTGGATCTAGTTTTCCCTAACACCTTGAATCCCCATGTGAAATCATTTTTATGGACCAGCCTTCTATGCTGGGTATGTAAAAAAACCTGTG
Source organism: Narcine bancroftii (assembly GCF_036971445.1). Classification (NCBI taxonomy): domain Eukaryota; kingdom Metazoa; phylum Chordata; class Chondrichthyes; order Torpediniformes; family Narcinidae; genus Narcine; species Narcine bancroftii. The sequence goes on from NC_091472.1 coordinate 31,875,797, forward strand.
CATCATGTTTTCTCCTAAAAACATTTGATCAGATTTTTTAGACTGGATTTCTATGAACAGAACCTTGAGGATAACTCACCCAAATCAGAACTTGCCTTCCCAAGTGACCTCCCCAGAGTCAGGCCTGGCTTATTGGAGAAGTTAAAATCACCCATTGCTGCAATCCTATTACACTTTGTCTACATATTTATTTTCTAAATCCTATTATTTAAGAGGTCTATTGCATAATCTCATTAATGTGATTGTTCCTTTTTTTAATTTATAATCATACCTTTGTAGAAAGTTTCTTTTCCAATGTTTCCAGGATATTCCCCTTAATTATGATTGTTCCGCTCTGTTTGCAACGTCTTCCCCTTTGTAGACCAACCCTCTCTCCTCATCATGTCAGAAAATACAATGACCAGGATCATTGAGCTGCTAACCCTCCCCTTCCCCTTACCTACTTTTCTGTGATTGCAACATCATAATCCAGCCTACTGACTCGTGCTCTCAGTTCATTCATCTGACTGGCAAAGCTCCTTGCATTAAGGTAAATGCAGTTAAGCCAGCCAACCTTTTCTGGATGCTCTGCACATTAGACTTGCATGCTCCATTTATGCTTCTCTCTCCCCCTCCTGCTATAATGTCATTTTGGGTCGTTTCCCTCCCCCGCAGCCCCCTCCTCGGCTTCACTGGTTTAAACCATCTTTAGTAGCACTGGCAAACCTTCCTGTCAGGATATAGGTCTTCTTCTGCTTTGGATGGGACCCATCCTTCCAGTGCAGGTCACCCCTGCCCCAGAAGAGATTCCAATGGTCCAACTATTTGAAACCCTGCCCCTGCACCAGCTCTATTCTGCTCTATCTTTGTATTTCTAAACTCACAACCTCATAATCCTTAGATTATTACGCTGGAGATCATGCCTTTCATCTTTCTGCCTTAGTCCCTAAAATCTCTGTGCAGGTCCTCACCTCTCTCCTCCCTGTGTCATTAGTTACAACATGGACCACGGCTTCTGAGGGGGGTCGCTCACTCTCCCCTTTAAGAATATTCTGCATCTGCTCAGAGATGACCTTGACTTTGCCACCTGGGAAGCAACGCACCATCTTGGCACAGAAACACCTGCCAATCCTCTAACTATTGAGTCTTCTATCTCTGCTACTTGTCTAGAATTTGCCCTTCCTAATGCACAACAGAGCCAGTCATGGTGCCATACTCCTCAGCATCCAAATCAGCCTATTTGTTAGCGAGGCTACAGCAGAACCCTGCTCTGCCTCTATCTGCACCTGTTGTGTGACAACCTCCATGAAATTCCTATCTCTGAAACTTGCTGCCTCCTGGATGCTCCTCAGTGAGTCCAAATTTGCTCCAGCTGATCTATGGGTCTAAAAGGAGATGCGGCTGAAAACTCCTCTTTCAAACATAGTTATTACTCATGTCAGATGTTTATTTAAAAGGCAGATGCCTTATTTATGTAGAATTAATTCATCTGAGCAGAAATGGTTATTGAATAGATTTTAAGGCTATATTATCAAAAGAACCAGGCAGGGGTTGTTATTGATTCAGAGTGTAAAAACCACAAAATGCTGGAGAAATTCAGCAGGTCAAACAGTGTCCTTTATGTAGCAAAGGTTAAGAATACATAACTGACGTTTCGGGCTTGAGGCATTTATCAAGATAACTTTATGAAGCACTCAAGCCCAAAACGTTGGTTCTGAATTTTTACTATTGCTATATAAAGGACATTGTTTGATCTACTGACTTTCTCCAGTGTTGAGTTTTTACTTCAACCCCGTTGTCTACAGTCACAGCTGGACATGAGTTAAGTCTGTTTTTTCAGTGAGGAAAGAATTCTCCAAGCAAGACCATCTACATTCAAGGGAAAAGGAACAATATGTTAACCAAATTGTTGCAAAAAATTCCAATCATGTACTTTTCCAGCTTGTTCACAGAAGCAGAAATGTGTGTATTAATATATAGCATCGTAGAACTGTACACACAGAAACTGGCTCTTCAGTCCATCTAGTCCATGGTAAGCTATTATTCTGTCTTGTCCCATTGAACTGCTCCTGGACCATACATGTACCTATCCAAATTTTTCTTAAATATCAACATTAAGCCTGCATTCACTCTTCAGCTGGACCTTTCACTCTTAACCTGTGTCCTCTAGCTCTTATCTCACCTAACTTCAGTGTAAAAAGCCTTCTTGCGATGTCTTCATCCATACCCTTCATAATTTTGAATGCCTGTATCAAATCTTCCTTCATTCTTCTATATTTTAGGGAATAAAGTCCCAATCCTTTTAACTTTTCCCTGTAACCCAGTTCCTCAAGTCCTGGCACTCTGCACTCTTTCAATCTTATTGACATCTTTCTTGTAGGTGGGTGACCAAACCTGCACACGATACAACATTACTATGAATTTGCCTCCATGATAGTCCCTTTGAATCTTTGTGAATGATTGAAGGTGTGTTATCTCAAAAGCCTGGCCTTTGATTCTATATTTTGTCTACAATAGCTGGAATGAGTTACCAACCACATCCGAGCATGCATGAAATTTCTCAATATCTTACCTCCTCCCTCTGTGACCAAATGTCTTCATCTTTATCCCCCCCAAAAAAACCAGCTGAAAGATTCTCAGCACTGAAATAGATAAGCTTTCAGAAACCATGAGCAAGCATAAGTCAGAAAGAAGGACTGGACATCTGTAATTGCTTTCAAAGGGTAAAACATTATTTTAATCATGTAGTAGAAAAATGTACTTTTTTCTCATCATTTATTACTGAAGTTTTTTTTTGCAATGGCAGATGTGGCTGAAATCTGAAAATTCAGTAAACGAGAACAGACTAATGTTTTAAGCCTTGCACTTAAGAAGCTAATTACTTCTCAGCTGTACTGTCCGCATTTGACAAGAGCAGACATTGTCATCATTAGCTGTGCATGTTAAGCTGGGACTGAAATCCTTGGGCTGAATTTTAACTGCGAAAACAGGTTAACTTGTAAAAAAAAAATAAAAGAAATGTAAAAGAAGAAATGAGTCCTTCCACTTCTGGTTTTGTCAGAGGCAAATTAAGAGAAAGTTGGCCATTCTGATGGTGGACGCTATCCTAAAATGCTTGGGTTTCCCAAGCCTCTTGGAGCCTCACAAAAGAAACCTGATGACCGAGGCTGAACCGACAGGTACGGATGTTAGGAGGACCAGGAGAATCAATAGCCATTTCTCACAGGCCCATCAAAGCATCCAGTAAGCCCACCTTTCCGTTCTATCAGTTTTCCACCTATCCATCACCACTAGTGAATCACCTATCAAGCATCCTTATCCCCACCTTCACATCCACTCCCCTAAAATCAAGCAGATCAAGAAGATGAGCCTCCATCAATTTTTTAAGGGAATAAAAATAATCAGCCCAAGAATAAGGATGTGATATGGACTCAGTAGTAGGCTTTGTCTCTCTGGGATGCCAAGTAATGTTATTTTGTAGCCAAGAATATAAATCAGACAAGCTGCTAAATATTCAAGAGGTAGACAACTGTAACAGAAGAAAGAAATTTGGTGTCTAACCATATGAATCCTTAATACACAGGTACAAAAAGTTTAATGGAATGTTTTTCTTTATTATGCATAAAGCCTTGATCAGTTCGTCACTGCAAAGAAACATCACATTGCTGTAAAGTTACATGAAGTAATGTAAAAGTTAAAAACAAACTGCCTCCTTGCGCTTCCAAAAGTGATTGGTGCATGGGTGCACAGGGGAAATAGACAGAAGCCGCAAAATCGTGCTATCATTTAATTATTTTCATGTAAAATTTGGGGGCTTAATGAAGTCAAGACATGAAATAGCTGCAAGCTCTTCTCCTTGATAAGTGTAGCAGTTCACTGAATTGGAGCACTGCAGAGACCAAAGGAATAGAGCTCGATTTCCTATTCTTCCTGCACAGGTAGTGCACCTGCTCCCTCAGTACAGCTGATTGGAAATCATCCCTGCGGTGCACTATTAGCTTAACAAGATGGCATGTCAGCATTGTTCTAATGAGGTAAAAATTGAAATGGCATCTTCAGCACACTGATACTGAAAAATAATCTCACCCTTCATAACAATTTAAAGGTGCTCAGGAAATAGGCATTAAGTGAAGACTAAGTACTGTGTTGTAATATTCCATTTCAACAGGCATCCAGCTCAATGGCTAATTGCAATTTATTGGCAAATATTCTGCTTGCTAACATTAACTGATAAGGACAATTTCAAGATAATTGACATGACTAATATATAGAGAAAGGAATCATTGATGTTTAATTGTAGCAAATACCATGAAATTTTTATATTTTCTCTTTAATTCAAATTATAGATATTAATCTTCAGGACTCAGGCAACTTCATGACCCATGCATTTTAGGTCAGCTTTAGATTCATTTATTTCCACCATTAGAATGAAACAGATTATTGATCCCTTTTCCATCCCATCTAGCAGCCTGTTTTCGTAAACAGTAAGGACTAGGTATACAGTGGCTTTTCAAAACTACACAGTTAGCTTTACATTCCAAAAGAAAGAAAAGTACTCACTTACCCTTTTGTAATGGAGCCAAGGTGACTTAAGTTTTCCTACGAGACTCCGTCTTTAAGATTTTTCATTAAAAAAAAGCCATTCAAACTAGGTCATTTGTGTTTTAGTCCCTAATGCCATTAAATTACAATTATTTGAACCATGAAAGATGTTCTGGATGGTTGAAAAGAGCTGTATATCTCAGGGGGGGGGGGGGGGGTCTCTGCCTTAAAGTAGGCTAAAGATTCTACTGACAGATTCTGTAATACTTCTGAGATGCCTCAGTCTCAAATCAGAACCTACATTATTCTATTCATCTTTGCTTTCACTGTTCCTTCTTTACCAACACCATGATGTGCCTTCCAAACAATGTGCACAAGAAAGCACGAGACTTTAAGATGTTCCTACTATCACTGTCCTGAATAGAAGAATATGTTTTTTTTTACAAGAGGTGGCCAAGGCGAAAGAATATTTAAATGCCATAAATAGAAGTCAATTGCCCAAATTAGATTTAAATACACTAAATTTATTCAGTAAATCCTTGTTGTAAAATACTATATTCTATGCAGTTTCAAATCCACAAAAATCATTATTACATATGTATGGTCTTATTTGTACCTGACCCTGTCCTCTGTATCTGAAATTTGCTTTACTATGAATTTCCTTTTCAATTATGCCCAACAGTGGGTCTCTGACAGTCAAAAAGTTTCAACATGGAGGGAAGTCTCAGGTCTTGGTTTCAATCGAGTAAAGTTCTGCAATTTACCCAAGTCTCATGTGAGGAAACAGACATAAAATCTATTTTTGATGCAAAACATTGAATGTGGACTCTAATCGTGTGTATGTGTGTCCCTTCAATTGCAGGTCCATGTTTCTTTATGTTTGTATGGCACACTAATGGGAAGCCTTTCCTTCTTGGTTGTGGAAAATAAGACAGAGGAGGAATACGTCAGGACATTGTGGGAATTCGGAAATATTACTGGCTCAGGGAGCTGGCAAAAGATTACGTTGTCATTGACTGATGTGTCTGACAGGTATTGTGTTCTCTTGCTCTTCTGAGAAAAATCTGTTCAAACTGTCCATTGTGCTTCTCATTTGGAGCTGCTCTGTCTATTCCTTACTGTTGGGTTGAGAAGCTATCAGATTCAGCGGGCTCACAGAGAGACAAGTCTGGACATAAGAGGTTTGCAAACACACATTGCTTTTATTATCACATAAACATTTATAAAGGAGCATGGGAAACATTACAGGAATAAAATACACGCGCACAATGTATAAAGGAGTGTGGGAATTGTTATGGGAATAAAATGTGCACAATTTATAAAAGAGCATGATAAATATTAAGGGAATAAAATGCGCACATAATTTATAAAGGAGCATGGAAAAATGCTACACAGTACACAATTTATAATTTACATAGGCGGTGCCAACATCTGCACACTATAGCAAGGGTTATACACACCCTTCCCGGACCTCTGATCCTCAGGAGGCGGCCCTGGTATAAACAATGCCCACAGGGATATATGCACACTCTCAGACCACTGATTTTTGGGAGATGCAGCTTTACTGCGAGTATTGATCGATAGCATTTTAAACTATAGCAACACTATGGTTCAGCTTCAGTAGTACACCTTACCCCTGACCCTTCTAAGCAACTTCCACTGTGGCATGGAGCAATCACCATGAGGCAGAGAGAATGCAGTGTGCTCTGTCCTGGTGCTAAATTTGTGTGTCCAGCCTATAGTGATGCTGCGTGATTTGAATTAGCCAGTGGCAAGGTGTGCACTAATTAGTGGCTGGAGCCCAACCTTGACTGACAGGTGATATAATTAGTGGTGGGAGTCCAATCTTGATTGACAGGTGATGTGACTGCCGAATACATTGCAGACAGGGAAACATCATGAGTCCGCCCGCAATACACACATTCTAGACAGGGATGGGGGGGCACATTTCCTCCACACACAACAATTATGTATTAAAAAAACATTTTGTATATGAAGGTTTGAACTTATCGCACCTTATATAAAAAAAACCATCTGGGTGCAGACATGGTATTGATTGGCAGAGGCAGCTTGAGGAACCATAAGGCCCGACCCTGGTCCAATTTCTTCTATTCTTCAACTCCACTTCTCTGCCTGTTCTTCATTATCTTTGATTCTCCTAACAAACAATCCATTGCAGCCTTAAATATATTTATTGCCCCAGGCACCAAAATGTTCTGGGATAGAGAATTTCACCAACTCAGGTCTTTGAGGGGAAAAATAATCTTCATCTGATCATTCTGCAACTATGCCCTCAATTTCTAGATTCTTACATCCGTGGATACATTTAGACAGTTATCTTTTCTTTGGCTTGGCTTCGCGGACGAAGATTTATGGAGGGGGTAAAAGTCCACGTCAGCTGCAGGCTCGTTTGTGGCTGACAAGTCCGATGCGGGACAGGCAGACACGGTTGCAGCGGCTGCAGGGGAACATTGGTTGGTTGGGGTTGGGTGTTGGGTTTTTTTTCCTTTGCCTTTTGTCAGTGAGGTGGGCTCTGCGGTCTTCTTCAAAGGAGGTTGCTGCCCGCCAAACTGTGAGGCGCCAAGATGCACGGTTTGAGGCGATATCAGCCCACTGGCGGGAATTCTCAATTCCCCTTATTATTGTGTACATACCAATACAGTTACCTCTTATTCTTATAAACACAAGAGACTATCGATTCAATCTGTTGAATCTTTCCTTGTGAAACAGACCCTTCATATGTGGGATCAATGTCGTGTACCTTGTCTGGACTGACTCTAAAGCAAATATATTCTTCCTCAAATAAGGACATCTTCAGTAGGGATTCTGCCGAAGTTACTGGCAGGACATTTTCTAAATCAATGAGTCAGTTTGCCAAAGGATAGTCAGCTATATTGAGAAGATGTAAGCAGAGAGGAGGGAATGCCATTAGCACCAGGGTGCAGCGGAAAAACACAGGATGGAAGGATAAAGTAAATGGGCTTTTTATTTGTTTATTAAATGAAGGATCATTGAAATGCAAAAGTGTAAGAGCAAAAAATGTTCAATGAATAAAAGTAAAAAGTGGATCTATGACAAAATGACCAAAAATAGGAGGCAGAATAATATGGGTTTTATAATATTAATTGACAAGTAGGTAGGTTGGATTGTGCTTGCCTGTTGTTCAGAGTTGCTGGAATTCATTTATTTAAATGGAATTGAATCCAAGGCTTTTTGTGCAAAGTGGAAGTTTGAGACTTAATTTAATTTATATAGCTGACTGCCAGCAAATTCAGAAGGCCAAATCTGCCAGGCACCGAGACTGATCTTACTAGCACCTGACAATGATGGATACCAATAACAGGGAAAGTGTGTCCATGCACATTACTAGATTATTATAGAAAGTCCTCTTGGTGATCAATGCAGTCGCCATCACTTCACATGTCATTGTAAACAAGGAGAATCTAAAAATCAGGTGCTACAAACGATGCTGACTCAAATTAAGGTATGTTGTGGCTTCCGAATTCTTCCCCTGAGGGGCAGGGATGACAACTTATATCAGATGGAAGAAAGCTATCAGCAGAACACAGTGCAAACAGATGTGAAACACCAGTCTGTAAATGCTGTGTGTAGCATCATCGATCAACCACATTAGACAGAGAGTTGTGATTAATAGGCTTTAATCACCTTAAGATATCAACATGTTGCTGGCCCGGTTCCAAGGCAGGTACTGAGGGAGGAGTTTGGGCGCAACAGCTTTTATGGGATGGCGGTGGCTTCCAGCTGCACACGGTGCTGCTGGAGGACCTTCCCGTATTGTCCCTTCTTCCTGCAGGAGCACCATGTTGCATTTCAGATAGGTTCAGGGGGGTGGGCACAATACATACAGTACAGTGGTTGCACCACATTCATCCCTTCTTTTGAAACAAAGTCCAGTGGGGTGAAGTGATTCAATTATCATTACAAGTTCAGCCTGTCTGGTGGTCTCATCTGTCACTATGATTGACGTAAGGTTTGCTGTGGCACAGCTGCAGGTTCCCGGGCAATGTCTTGCGTGACAGGCTGTGCATCCGCTGACTGAGGGGGGTTAGTAGGACTGTGGGATTTCTCGGTTTGGGGTTGGGGTGCTGCATTGGGCACAATTAGAGGGGCCAATTGGCCAGGGTTACCATGAGGGGATGTTGATTGGCTGGTCAAGAGATCCCCTGAATGCACCAGGTCTCGAATGGAAACCGTGTCCTGCCACCCATCCTGGTTCTCCACATAAGCATACTAGAGGTTCACATGGAGGAGGTGGACCTTCTCGACTAGGGGGTCAGTCTTGTGGCTCCTGGTATACCTCCGGAGTAATACGGGCCATGGATCATCAGCCAAGATGGCAATGTGGATCCTGATGCCGAGGGAAAAGAGCCTTTCATGCAGTATCACATTAGTAGCAGTACAGAGGAGGGACTTGGTGGCAAGGAGCATCTCAGAGAGGATATCTTTCCACTGGGAGATGAGTAGGCCTTTCAACCTGAGGGCTAAGAGGACTGTCTTGCTGACAGTGGCATTCTCCCTTTCTATGTGGCCATTCCTCCAGAGGTTATAACCCATGGTCCTGCTCATGGCTATGCCCTTGGTCAGCAAGTACTGGAACAGCTCTTCAATCATAAACGAGAATCCCCGTTTGCTATGGATAGAGCAGGGGTTTCCAAACAGAACAAATATGCTATGCAGTGCCTTTATGACTGTGGCTGTGGTCATGTCTGGGCAGGGATGGCAAAGGGGAAGCAGGAGTATTCATCAATGATATTCAGGAAGTATACATTCCTGTTGGTGGACAGAAGGGGGCCCTTTAAATCCATGCTTAGCTGCTCAGAGGGGCAGGTGGCTTTGACAAGGTGGGTTTTGTCTGGCCGATAGAATTGGGGTTTACATTCTGCACAGACCTTGTAGCTCCATGTCAGCTCTAAGATATCTTCAACCGAGTAGGGAAGGTTATGGACACTAACAAAATGGTAAAGCCTGGTGATCCCAGATTGGCAGAGGTTATTGTGGAGGACTTGGAGGTGTTCCAACTGCGTGTTGCTCCATGTCCCCGGGACAAGGCATCAGGAGGCTCGATGTGCTTCCCAGGCCAGTACAAGATCTCGAAGTTGTAGGTGAATAGCTCAATTCTCCACCTCAGGATCTTTTCCCGTTTGTTTGTTATTGAACAGTCAGCAGAGTGAATGATTTCTCGACCAGGTAGTGCCTCCAGTGGTGCACAGCTTCCACTATGACCTGGCCCTCCTTTTCGATGGCTGAGTGCCTAATTTCGGGGCCATGGAGGGTTCATGAAAAGAATGCTACTGGCCTTCACGTCTGGTTGAGTGTGGCAGCCAGGGCAAATTCAAACGCATCACTCTCCACCTGGAAGGGATGGATTCATCCACAGCATGCATTGAAGCTTTGACGATGTCGCCCTTGATGCGCGTGAGCACCTCTTGGGCTTCCAACGACTGAGGAAAAGTGGTAGATTTCACCAGGGATGGGCTTTGTCCACATAATTCGGGACCCACTGGACTTAATATGAAAAGAATCCCGAGCACCTTTTCAGAGCCTTGAGGGTCTGGGGCAATGAGATTTCCATCAGGGGGTGCATGTAGTCTGGGTCCGGCCCAATGTCACCATTCTCCACCGCGAAATGAAGGATGGCCAGCTGTAAACTGCAGAACATGCACTTCTTTTGGTTATTTGAGAGGTTGAGGCTTTTGGCCATCTGGAGAAATTTCTGCAGCTTTGTGTCATGATCTTGCTGGTCATGGCCACAGATGGTCACATTATCCAGGTAAGAAAACTTGGCCTTGAGTTCACAGTCATCCATTATTCGGTCCATCTCCCTCTGGAAGACAGAGACTCCATTGGTGACCCCAAAAGGGACTTGGAGGAAGTTGTAGAGATGGCTGTCTGCCTTGAAGGCAGTGTATGAGCTTTCCTCCAGATGGATCGAGAGTTAGTGGTCGGCCGACTTGAGGCCAATAGTTTAGGAGACCCATGTCGCAAACGCGGTGCTGCTGCTCACCACCAGAAGTGGTGCTGACCCATTTTGTTGCCCCCATGGTTCACCTGAGCTGTTTCCTGTGACCAGAAGTGACACTGGATGTAAAGTCAGAAGTGGCGCAGTCCAAGATGGCGGTGGCTTCCAGCTGCCCACGATGCTGCTGGAGGACCTTCCCGTATTGTCCCTTCTTCCTGCAGGAGCACCATGTTGCATTTCAGATCAGGCAGTTCTTTCGGGAATGCTTCATGTGTCCGCAGAAGTATCACTTCAGGTGCTTGATTATGGCAGTGATGACCTGGGACTCCATTTCACAAGATGATGGTGCCCGAGCTCCCCATGTGGCGATTGTGTTCCCCAAAGAGAAAACAGCTGTGCTGTCTCAAGCGCTTTAGTCAGGTAGACTACTTCTTGGAGATTTCTATTGCCCTTTACCAGGTGTATCTGTCTGATGTGATTAGACTTGAATCCAGCCACACATGCATTATATATCAGACCTTCTAGATGGGCAGCATCAGAGATTTCTCTGCAGCCGCAAGCTTGCCCCAGCTCCCACAGGACCCACATGTACTTGTCAACTGACTCACCAGGCACTTGTCTACAACCTCCCAGAAGGAATCTGGCGTAGATGATGCTCGTTGGGGGCTGATACTGTTTCTGCAGGAGCTCCATGGCGGCTGAGTAATAGGGTCAGTCCCTTATCATCTGGAAGACTCAGTGGCCAATCTGAGAGGAGTAGATCTCATTTGTCTTCCTCACTCTGCCCATCAATGCATCTCATGAAAGCATTGAGAAAGTGCAGCCATTGATCAAATTTGATGAAGGCCTCCGGATCTTTAGGTTCGGTGTCCAGTTTATCTGCCCGTATTGCCTTGTCTGTGGCTCAAAAATTTAAGGTGATTAAATTGTTGTGCTATTGATCAACCACATTAGAGAGAGAGTTGTGATTAATAGGCTTTAATCACCTTAAGACATCAACACATCTCACATCTTGCTGGCCCGGTTCCAAGGCAAGTACTTAGGGAGGAGTTTGGGCGTTTTAGCCTTTATGGGGATTTTCGGAGGGAGGAGTCACAGGTTCAGGGGTCGGGCCAGCTCATACAATACATACAGTACAGTGGTTGCACCACACTGTGATTGAGGTAAAAATACAAAAATGCTGGAGGAACTCAAAAGATCATGTAATGTCCACAGGAGGTGAAGATATATAATTGATGTTTCAGTCCTGAGCCCTTCTTCAAGGTATGAGCTAGTGGCCCCAGGCTGGGATGGATGGAGAGGGATGAGTGAACCAGGGAATCATGGAGTGAGTGGTCTCTATGAAAAGCAGAAAGGGACGGGGTGGAGTGGAAAATGTAGTGGTGGAATCATGTTGTAGCTGGCAAAAATGATGAAGAATTATGAACTGGATGCAGAGCAGTAGGGTAAAAAGGAAGGATCAAGGGAACTCTACTTTTGTTCTGTCCGAGTAGAGAAATACAGAAAATGGAGCCGATTGAATGGGGGCCTCCTCAACCACAGCAGAAAGGGAAGCCAAGTTTCCTAAAAAGGGAGGACTTTTCACATATCCTGGAGTGGAAAGTTTCATCTTGAAAACAGATGGAGCGGAGGTGGAGAAACCGAGAGAAAGGGGAGCATCCATACAAGACACAGAGTGGGAGGAAGTGTAGTCAGGATAGCTGCGGGAGTCAGTGGGTTTATAGTAAATATTTTATTATATTGTATTCTGGTATATATTTTACTATATTTATTATCACAAAAGAGGATCACTTAGTTTGAGATTTAGTTACGGTATGGAATTACTGCCAATTGAAAGATTTTTGTCAAGTCTATGATTGATTTACATCAATCTGAGGTTGTTAACTTTGGAAATAATCCTGTAACAACAAGCTGGGAATAATGCCAGGTTTGCCTGAAATCTTTAAACATACCTGGATCACTGACAAATGTTATTCAGCTGTGTATCTCCGTAGCTTTGAAGACCTAATTGTAAGTTTAACCTCAATGTTGGCAAAAGTTCTAGTAACATTATTGAGAGGCAGAATCAGCCGTCAATTGGATCAAGTAGATCGATGAGGGAAAGCCAACATAGATTGGCAAATCATCTAACTTGATAGTTTATTGAGGAACTGTTCTCCTTACGGTTTTTCAAAAGTGTAGTTTATACAAGTATATGGACTTTCATATTTATTTGATAATGAATGGGCTCCATAAGGGTGCAATAGTTAGCACTGCTGCTTCACTGCTCAAGGGTCCAGAAGCCAATCCTGAATTTTAATGCTATATGTCGGGAGTTTGCACATTTTCCCTGTCGTTGCATGGGCTTCCTTGGGTACTCCCGTTTCCTCCCTCATGCTGCATGGTTTATAGATGACCTGGCCATTGTAAATTGTCTCTTGTGTTTAGGTAAGTCGTAGAATCTGACAGAAGTTGACAGGAAAGTTATAGGTTAAATTAGGGGAATAAGATTGTTCTTGCTCGCGTGTGCTTGATAGACTGACATGACGACTTACCACGTAATAAAAACTATGGTCAATCCAATATTCCCAAACTTTGTGAAGTTTGTGGAGTGTTGTCCTGGGTAAACTTGTACCTCTCACTTTGTTCGTTTTAGATTGGTCACAGTGTTTGAGCTACTGAAAGAAAATAGACACACACGCCAAGAGCACTTCAGTTTATACAAATCTCTATTACTAAATCTTAAGCTGATTTCAAACTACAATATGCAAGCCCTTCCCAATTATACTTATCAACGCCTGGACTGGTCCCAACTGCTGAGGCAAGGCAACGACTGCACACGGGGCGCCGGTAGCAGCTTCTCCACCTCCCCCGACCGGGACGTTGGCTGGATTCTAGAAGTTCTTCTTCTTGCTGAGAGATGTTGCCACCTCTCGGAGAGTCTCAAACTTCAGCAGCGGCCCATGGCTTATGTTACCCAAAAAGTGCTTACTCGAGCACCTATTCCCAGCACAAAAAGAAAGATAAGCGAACAAGCTAGCATGCCTAGGCTTCTATCGAATAACACAACTTTCTAGCTTATCACTTTGAATACAATGGTTAATTTTGCGTCAAGGTTAGGTCTCTGCCTGAAAGACTGTGACAAAAACAAGCAGGAAGATTAAATGTTCTTGGTACACAGATGTCTTTTTGTCAGATAACTGCATCTCTGGGCCCCATGGTGGAATTTAGCTTATGTCTGCTGAGTCTCAAGCAGGTTACTGATTCTCAGCCTTGCAGGAGCAAAAAACATGGTTTAAATCCTCCAATACAAGTGTATATGTTCTCTCCCAGTAGTTCTCAACCTTTTTCTTTCAACCACTTTAAGTATTCCCTATGCCATCGGTGCTCTGTGATTAGTAAGGGATTGCTTAAGATGGTATGTGAATGGGAAGGGATGGTTGAGAATCACTGCTCTGGACCCAATTGTTACTGAAATATTTTGCTTCCAAAAAATTGTCATTGGCCCATTTCCTTTGGAGTTACAAAACTGTGTACTCAATAAGTCAATTAGGTACAATAAAAACACTGGTTTTCAAACTTTTTCTTTCCACCCATATACCACCTTAAGCAATCCCTTACAGAGCACCTGTGGCATCGGGAATACTAAAAGTGATATGCAAGTGGAAAGAAAAGATTGAGAACCAATACTGAGGCCACTTTGTTTTCTCTAGATTCCTCTCGTTTCTTCCTACATGTCAAGGATGTTCTGATTGGTAGGTTAATTAACTACAATATATTCTCCCACTGTAAATCGATGACGGAGAAATTAAACCATGGGGTGTTAGAAGTGTACAATGTGGGAAGTGATGGTTTTGTGTGAAACATGGAATTAGTGTAAATGGGTACATAATAGTTGGCATAAATACAATACATCCATAATATATGATTCCATGACTATAATAATAAGATTGCCAACAAGATCATAGTCTATAAATAAAGGTGGCTGCATTAGAGTAAAAAGATACTTTCATCTGGCTAAGTAACAGAAAAAGAGTATTAATTAGAATTGATTTTTGAATGGGAGTGAAATGTATATTAGATTTCCCTGGCTATCAGAAATAGGACCACCACTTTTCTTCATATTTTTATACTGGGAAATTTTTTTAACATTTATCAGTGAATCAAAAATGGGAGGAAGGGGTTGTTGTGGACTGTAAGGAAAATAGCAGAGCAATTATCAAGATAATAGACATGGGGGAGGAAGGGGTAGATAGCTGTGTTATGAGCCCAGAGGACCCCAAAACCCAGCAGCAATAGAAATTCGCCAAATGGTTACTTAAAACAGGATCAAACTTTAACTTATTACTATTAACTTAACAACCTAATTTAACCGCCCCCCCCCTCTAATTCTAATTGTAATATGTATACGTTCAGGAAAGTCCTTTGATTTACAGTGCAATCATTCATTTCTCACTGGTATCAGGGAATTCTTATACTGTGCACAGAATTCAATATTTATGAATTTTCACCAGACTCTGGTGCTTAAAGGTAAATGTTTACTGTTCTGGAAGGTTCTAGTTGATTTCCGAGAAAGATTTGTTGCTCTTTGGATACACACAAACTGATTTCCTCTGATCACTCACTTCCATGTCTTGCTGAAAAAACTTGCCCCATCATGGGTTTCCCAGGACACCAGAGTTCCTCTTGTTTCCTTTATTTGAGGAGAAAAACTCTAGCCAGCCATTTCCTCTTGTAAGGATCACAAGGGTTTTCAACAGGCTGAACTCAGAACGAGTCACATCTGTTGATAGAAACAACTCTTGAATGACCTACAGCATCTACCTTCAATAACAGAGCAGCTACTCTTAATTCAGAAGGAGATTATTACATTAAAGAAAAATTAATTGAGTATAATGATCAACCTCTACAGATGGCTTATGTATAAATTTAGATGTAAATAAGGCAACATTTAAAATGACTCAGTGAATGACTTATGGTTTCCAGCTTGAACCTGTTCTGGCTCAGTGAGTTTGACCTTCTCGTGACCTGCTGTTTCGCCTGCTGATCAGCAATGATTTTCCCTTTACTTTGTCAAGGCTAAAACCTTAGTTAATATAAGTCATATTTTCCCAAAACACATCATATCCAGCAGGATACGTATGAGGAAACATGTCAATCTATTCCTATTCCACTTCATGCAGTCATTACACAGTGCATGAAAGTAGAACAAGAATATTACAGCGTGAAATGTGGTCCAATGCTCCTAATGTTTTTTGGCAAAGCATTTATTCAAAATGGTACTTGCAGATTCATTGGACAAAATTAAGCAGACATATTAGACCTAGAAGTGAACTGAATGTTAGTTGATGGTAAGCAAGGGCAATGTACTGGTATTAATGACTCATAAGCTACAGTAGGATACTCCATAGCCTACCTCCACTTCGACCTTTAATTATATCATAGCTGATATAGTGCAACCTCAACTCCGTATTCCCCCATACCTGCAATCACTATTTCTTCTCAAGAATCTATTAATCTCTGCTTCCACTACCCTTTGAAGAATGCCATTCCAAGGACTCACAACTTTCTGACAGAAAATATTTTGCCTCATTTGAATTAAATGAACATTCCTTATTTTTAGAGTGAATCCTTATTCCACGTACTCCCATAGATGGAAATATCCAATCCGCCCTCTGTCAAAACTCCTTCGAATCTTGTGGAATCATGCAATATTTGAATAGGCTCAAAAAGACCATATCAGTTATCGAGCATCCACTTACCTGAATCCCACACGAATCCCATTCTATTTTCCCCACAATCCTACAGATTCCACAAGATGCTGCCACTCACCTCCATGCGCGAGGCAATTAAATGTTGAAATTATACCTGCCTCTCCCACTTCTTCTGCTAGCTCATTCCATATCCCCACCACCCTCTTTGTGAAAAATGTTCCCCTCAGGGTCCCCTTGAACCTTTCTCCTCTTCCCTTACATCTACACCTTCTAGTTTTAGGCTCTTCAACCCAAAGAAAAAGACCACAATCATCCATCCTATCTATGCCTTTCATAATTTTAGCTACCTCTGAAAAGTCACCCTCTACCTCTTACACTCGGGGATAAAAAAAGATTCAATACAGCAGAAATATCTCATCATTGCCACAACAGCAACAATTTATTCTGTGATTAAACTTGCTAAATTCAGTAAAAATTAATGTTTCTCCAACTTCCTGTGTAATACAGCAAATTTGAAATTTGTGTTCAGTGTGAATTTGTCTATCATAATCCCTGTTTTTTTTTCAGGAAGGAACCATTTGAAAAGATTTGTTGTTCAGTTTTATTAGTTCAGTATTTCTCTGAACTGCATCCAATACATTTACATCACTCCTTAAAAAATGGATTTAATACTGTACAGAACTCCAAATGAGGTCTCATCAAAACCCAGACAAATAAGCAATAATATCTCCACTTGTGTTTGAACACCAAAGCAATAAAATATAACATTTTGCCAGCTTTTCTAATGACTTGCTTATCCTGTTGCATTGCTTATCTTTTTGTGAATCTTCATATTGATCATGATTCGTTTTTTTTCTGTCCATATAAAGCATTTCACATTTTCTCACATTACCATATCAGCCCAATTACCCGGTACTTAAACCTATCTATTTTTCTTTGTAGATTCCTAATATCCTCTTCATAACAAACCATAGTTCTTGAGCTCATCCCATTTCATCTTTCAACGTGCATAATTTTCTTAGATGTTAGCTCTTATCTTCTGTAGTGAAAATGTTCCATTCATCTGCTTTGTTTGCTGTTCTTAATTCCATAGACTTCCCTATAATAGGCCCAATGCTCACTTTTCTTTTTCAAATACCCTGTATCTGCAGAAACCTTTATTGTCAGTTTTTGTTTTAACTTTTCTAGCTAGTTTATCTCACATTCTTACTTTTCTTTCCTTATTCAACTTCTAATTTTTAATTGGCTTTTTTATATACTGTATGGTTTACATTCTGATACAAGAAATTATATTCCCTTTGCAATGGATGAAAATATAAGATTTATGATAAGTAAGTTTGCAGATGACACAAAAATTGATGGAGTCATAGGGAAGATACAGCAGGATATAGATCAACTGGAAAGTTGAGTGGATTGGAGGAAGATGGAATTTAATCCAGAAAGGTTAAGCATTTTGGAAGGTCAATTCTGTAGGAGACACAGAGTAAATGGCAGTGACCATAGAAACACTAATGTACAGAGTGTCCTCAATTCCTTGGAAGTATTGTGTTACAAGCCCAGAGGACCCCAAAACCCAGCAGCAATTGATATTCACCAAGATAAATAGTTACTTAAAAAGTTGCTTTTAATTATCTTTAAACATGAAAATAGAATCACACTTTAACTTATCACTATTGACTTAACTTAACTTAACCCCCTTCTAAATCTAAACGAACATGTATGTAATGTGTGTGTAAGTTCAGAAAAGTTCTTTGGTTCACAGTCCAATCTCACCTCTCATACCTCCAAGTTCATTGGTTGCAGGCAATTCTTATACTGTGCACAGAATTTAACATGTATCAAGTTCACCAGGTTTTGGTGCTCCAAAGGTCAATGGTTACTGCTCAGGAAGGTTCTTGTTGGTTTTCAGAGAGAGATTTGTTGTTCCAGGACATCCAAAACTAACGTACTTCCATCAGTCACCTCAGTGTCTTGCTGATGAAACTTGCCCCTTTCAGAGTTCTGCAGATGATAACCTTTCTTTCAGGTCACCACTGAGTTCCTTTTTCTTTTCCTTATTCCAAGTGAAACATTAGACAGCCAGTCCTCTCCTCTTGCATGAACCACAAGGGCTTTGACCAGGCCATCTTACAACTGGGCTTTCCATAAGCTTTCCAACTTGTCCTGTTCCACTTCCAGCTGCTCTCTTGCTGGCTGTAACACTATACAAGTGATCACTCTCTCTCTCTCTCTCTCTCTCTCTCTCTCTCTCTCACTCTCTCTGTTGAAATGCTCGTCTTCAGGGGTGACTCGTTGAGTATAAAAGTTGGAATATAATGTGACTCCTGTTCAACAAATCATTGGTTAGATCAGATAAAGAATATTGGGCAATTCTGGTTGCTGCTCTACAAGAAGGATGTGATAACGATATACTGAGTGCAGAAGAAATTTTCCAAGTTGTTGCCAATGCTCGAAGGTTGTAATTTGAAAAGTGATTGGATGGTCTGTGTTTTGTCCATTGGAATATAGGAGGCGAAATATGTAGAATAACTTGCTAGTGGAGGTAGTAAGAGACAGACATAATTACAACTTTGAAGAGGCATTTGGACAGTATCTTGGATGGGGAAGATGTAGAGGATGCGGCCTAATGCAGGAAAATGGGATTAGTATCAAGGGACGTTATTGTCAGCATGGATTAGATGAGCTACAAGGGCCCATTTCTGTGTTCAATAATTCTAGGTACGATGTGCATATCATAAACTCCATGGTGTCACACAAACTGAGATAAAGCGAAAGTGACATGCTAACGTAAAGCAGCTTTTTCTCAACCATTGTCTGACGCACTCTCACTTCCCTTTCACCAGGAGTCACATATATTCTCTGGTTTGTAGCTCACCTACCCTCAGCGGAAATGACCTGCCTATTTTGACTTTGTCTCTGTCCCTCAACATTTTTAATACCTCTATCAAATCTTCCTTCATTCTTCTATGCTCAGTTCCTGAAGTCCAGGCAACATCCTTCTCTGCACTCTTTTCAATATTATTGATATATTTTCTGTAGTTAGGGGACCAAAACTGCACATTAAACTCCAAATTTGGCCTCCCCAATGTCTTATACAACTTTTCCATAACATCTCAACTCCTGTACTTAATACTATGGTTGGCATAGGCCAGAACAGTTGGCATAGTGGTTGGCGCAATGCCTTTACAGCGTTGGACTGGGGTTCGAATCCCATGTGGTCTGTAAGGAGTTTGTACATTCTCTCCGTGTCTGCGTGGGTTTTCTCCAGACACCAGTTTCCTCACACCATTCAAAATGTACCGGGGATGTAGGTTAATTGGGGTAAATTGAGCGGCACGGGCTCATGGGCTGAAATGGCCTGTTACCATGCTGTATGTGTAAGTTTAATTTTTTTTTTAATTTTAAAAATTTAAATTTATACCAGAAACTCTCTTTGCACCCCCATCTCCCTGTGATGCCATTTCCAGGGAACTCTCTCTCCTACCACACTCCTTAGTGCCCTACCATTTACCATGTATGTCCTTTCTTGGTTTGTCCTTCCAAAATGCCACACGTAACATCTGGCTGCATTAAATTCCATCTGCCAGTTTTTAGCCAATTATTTTCCAGCTAGCAAGCTATCTAACTTTGAATATCTTCCTTGCTGTCCACAATGTCGCTAATCTTTGTGTCATCTGTGAAGTTGCTGATCCAATTTATCACATTATCATCCAGATCATTGATGTAGATGAAAAGAACAATGGTCTTTGCATCATTACTTCCATTTGACTTAACAGCATTGGCCTACCAACATTGCAAGAATAGAATCACTCCAAAAACCTTCAAAACATATTTATAAATGTAATCATGTCCCATTCTATAGCAGTCATCTAATTATCCATGTATTCCTTTTGAGAAGGATCTCTACATTGCTATCCCAATCACCAGACTTAATCCTCCAGTAGCATCTTCTGGTACTCTGACACCCAGCTTTGGCTTTGACCTGCAAGGATCCTTGTTCTATAGTTATGAAATTAAGAGGCCTTTATCATCATTACCTTCCTAACACCTGCTTGTTTCAGCTGACGTCCTCCTGATTTCAAAATGTGAAAGCATGGGGGTGAGATTGTCATGTGGGAAGACACCAAAGTGTGAGCCTCAACAAGCATGCCCAATGACCTTATTTTGGCTCCTGCTCTGTTCACCTGGCCCAGGAACAAGAAGGGAAGTGTGTTAGAATTGCATACAATGTGACATGGTTTGAAAAGGCCTCTGAGGCCTTTATCAATGGTAAGTTTGTGAAGAGGATCACATGAATATTAGATGTGATAGAGAGTGTTAGTTGTTGATATTTGTGAATATAGTGTAAGATTTTTAAAAAATGACATAAATCTAACTGAGCCTGGCCATTCAAATGATGCCATTGAACTGCTTGTAACATTGCACGATATTCAGGGGCCATTAGGAGGTGCAGTTCAGTTTTAAGGAGCACAACTTACAGATTTTTTTTTAGTCATGCAACACAGTTACAAGCCCTTTTGGCCCTCGAGACTGTGCCACCCTATTTCACCCAATTGACTTAAAACAACCCCTCCCCGGTACATTTTTTTTGAAAGGTGAAAGGAAACGTAGCCCCCAGAGGAAACACATGCAGACACGGGGAGAATATATGAACTCCTTACAGAGAGTGCAGAATTTGAAGCCCAGTCCCAAAATCGCGCTATCTGCTATGCTAACTGTGCCACCCCGAGTATGTCTACTTGGAGTATTGTGCTCTTTCCTGGTCACCCAGCTAAAGGAAAGATATCATTAAGCTGAAAAGGGTACCAAAAGATTCACAAGAATGTTGCTGGGAAGTAAGTGGCAGTTTAGACTAGGACTTTTCACTCTGAATCATAGGCCGTGGATGGGAGATCTAATAACGTTTTATAAAACCAGCAGGGGCACAGTCACAGTCATTTCCCAGAGAATGGGTATCTAAAACTAAGGGGTCTAGATTTAAGATGAGCGGAGTATGTGGGAAGAGCTGCCAGAGGAAGAGATAGAAGCAGGGACAAAATTGTAACATTTAAAAGACATTTAGAGCGGTGCATGGACTGGAAAGGGACAGAGGGTTTATGCAACAAATTCAGGCAAATGGGATTAGTTTCATTGACATGCACAAATTAGGCTGATGGGACTATTTTTGTGTATGACTCTATGACTTTAACTGGAGTTAACCATTCATGGTATTGCCACCCTCTTGATAAATCTAACCTGTCAGTGGAACTTTTAGCAGTGTCTCAAAGATGTGGTCTTGGAAACATACAGTTTAAACAAGCTGCCTATTCAACTGGTGGAGATTAATCGTGCAGTATAATCCCCAGGTCCCTTTTCAACAAAAGTGAACCACTTTGTCTGTTTTGACTTCATTTCTTGAAAATAATCTATGGTTCATTCCTCTTCTATGTATTGAACGACAGAAAAGGGTATGATAATCATGTAGTAGCATCATCTCAGCCCTCACCTGCATATCCTCCATTACCCGAACATCTACCCTGGCCCCCTCCTCCCATATGCACAACAAGGGCAGGATTCTCCTTGTCCTCACAGACCAGCCCATTAGCCTCTGTATCCAACATACCTTCCTCCACCATTTCTGCCACCTACTACTCGATCCTACCACCAGACATGTCTAGCTCTCTCCTCCACCACCACTTTCCACAGAGACCACTTACTTTGTTACTCCCTCATCCACTACTCCCTTCACAATTGTCACCACCTTGGCACCTTGACCTGTGAACGCTGGAAGTGCTACATGTGCCCGCACCTCCTCCTTCGCCAACATTCCAGGCCCCAAATAGTCCTTCCAAATTAAGTAACACTTCACTTGTGAATCTGCAGGGTGACATCTACTGTATCCAGTGCTCCTGTTGTAGTCTCCTCTACAGTGGAGAGGCTGGATGCAGATTGCTTCATTCAGCACCTCTGTTCTGTTCGCTGCAAAAGTATGGATCTCCCAGTGGCCGCCTATTTTAATTCTCTGCCCCATGCCATCAAGAATGTCCATGTCTCATTGGAGGAACAACACCTTATATTCCATCTGGGCACTTCCAACCAGATGGTATTAATATCAACTTCTCAGGTTTCCGTTAGCACACCACTCCACCATCTCTCCCCTTACCCAATCCCTTTTTCTCCTTTCCTCCAGCTCTCTCTCTCTCTCTCTCTCTCTCTCTCTCTCTCTCTCTCTCTCTCTCTCTCTCTCTCATTCCCTTTCCCTCTGTCTCCTTACTTCCAGCTCTGCATTTAAAGAGGCATCCCCTTCCTCAATCAATTCTCACCTTTCCTCTCCTGTCCTGTTCATATCCACCTTTTGCCTTTGGTGTCTGCACCTCCCCCTGACCTTCCTTCCCTTCTCCCCAGCCTTTTCAATCAGGCACCTGCCCCCTTTTTGCTCATTCCTTAAAGAAGGACTGAGGGCCAAACATTGGTTATATATCTTTACCTAATGTGGATGCGACAGGACCTGCTGAGTTGTGTTTTTACTTCAATCACAGTATCTGCAGACTTTCTTGTTTCACTGAATGACCAAGGATTACAGTTCCTTCAATTTAGATTTTGTTTCCAGATTCAACTTTATTTGCTTTGAATCTCTTATTGGCATAATGACAATGAAATGCAATTAGCATCTAACCAGAAATACAATAGTGGTATTTACAAGTAATTGTGAATAAAATCAAGTGTTCCTGCAAACAAACAGGTATAAAAGTACCAACAATGCAATATGGGTGCAATACTGCTCAGCACTGTGATGTAAGGTTCAGCAGGGCCACAGCCTCAGGAAAGAAGTTCTTCCTGAGCATGCTGGTTCGGGAGCAGAGGCTCCTGTAGCGCCTAAGGGATGGAAGGAGAGTAAAAAGTCCATAGTTGAGGTGAGATGCATCCTTGATAATGCTTTTCACCCTGCCCAGGCAGCGTTTCTGATAGATGTTCTCAATGGTGGGAAATTGGGTGCCGATAATCCCAAAGATGAGGGTGTTGACCCACGAGGAGAGACTAAATTGCCTGGGATTATACTCACTTGAATTCTGAAGAATGAGAAGAGATTTTATAGAAACATATCAAATTATGAAAGGTATAGATAAGATAGAGGTAGGAAAATTGTTTTCACTGGTAGGTGAGACCAGAACTAGGGGACACAGCCTCAAAATTCAGGGGAGTAGATTTAAAACAGAGATGAGGGAAAACAGTTTTTTCCGAAAGAGTAGTGAATCTGTGGAATTTTCTGCCCAGGGAAACAGCTGAGGTCACTTTATTAAACATATTTAAGATTGTTAGATAGATTTTTACATAAAAAAGGAATTAAGGGATATGGGGAAAAAGCAAGTAGGTGGAATTGAGACAATATCAAATCAGCCATGATTTGTCTGCATTTATTTCCAACCGCATTTTTCAGCCCACTTTACCAACTGGTCCAGATCCCTCTGCAACCTTTGAAAACCTTCTTTGCTGTCCATAACACCTCCGATCTTAGTGCCATGTGCAAACTTACTAATCCAATTTACCACATTCTGGATGACCAACCACAATTATCCCAGTACCGATCCCTGAGGCACACCACTAGTTAACAGACCTCCAATCGATAAGCAATCATCCACCACTACTCTCTGGCTTCTCCCATCTGTATTGGTGCAGGCAAACATTAGAAAGCAAAGTAAATGTTAAAATAATTTTAGCATTGATAAATCCAATATGATATGGAGAAAATAAGCAACTGAATAAGGGAGAAGAGCACAAGAATGTGGGAATACTGTTGAACCAACCATTAAAAACACCATTGCCACTGAGTGAAGCAACTACCAAAGTCACCAAAAGACTTCAGTTACTTCTGGAGATATAGAATTCAAAAGCAGTGAAGTTCTTTAAGAAAGAATTAGGGCACGGTTCAAGCCACAAATTCTGCGCAGAGTTCTGAGTGGTGGAAAACAAGGGACCTCACTGGACTGCTCAGGCTGGCCCACCTCCAACCTGGTAACTCCTCCCTGTAGTTTTACAATAAAGGCTGAGAGCCCAAGTCTCCTCCCTCAATTCCAGCCTTGGGTCCATGCCAGAAGCTGAAGGTTTCAGGACATAAAAGCCTTTGACCACATGTCTGCGTGTGGTTATTGATCGTGCTACATTCTGATTGTCCATAATAAAAATGAATTAGAACCATTGGACAAAGAGCAAAAGAAGATTGATAAGAGTGTATTAAAACTGAGTCTAAATCATGAAGGAAAATTGAGCTGTTTAGGACATTTTGAAAAGTAGGATGGTGTAATGGCGGTCCTTAAAATTATGAATGAACTGGACAGATGAAAAGTGGAAAGAATGAATCCAAAACCATGACAACAAATAGAATATTGTATATAAATTCAAATTTACTGAAGAAATTGAAATGAGAAACTTCACTGAGGAGATGGTTAGAGTGTGGAATTACAGCAAGATGTTGTTTTACAAGATAACTAGGATGCTTTGAAGATAAAAATTAGATTAGTGAATTACAGAGTAAAAAGGTGAACAGAAAGGCTGAGGTGAGATGGGTGGAATGGAAGTATATTGATTCGTGTAGAGTATGTTCGTTTGTACATTGGCACAAGACGTATCTGCTTTTGTGCTCCATATTCCATGTGATATTCCAACCATGATCATTTGCAATAAATCTAGAATGAAAGGAAGGTGGAAAAACCAAAATTCTGGAGGGATTCAGTGGGTCAAGCAGCATCCGTGAATACAAAGGGATAGTTGAGGTCCTGCATCAAGACTGGGAGCATAGAAGGAAGTTGGCCAATATAAAGAGGAACTCTACCATTTGGGAGAATGAGGGGAAGAAGGAGTCAGGTGGGGGAGGAGAGAGGGAAAGTAGAGACAAACAGATGGGTGATGTGGAATCAGATCAGGGATGGATGATGGGCAGATGGAACCTAATAGGGGAGGGTTAGGATAGGTAGGCCAAGTGAGAAGAAATCCAAGTTGATAGGTGTGTGAGTGATAGGCAAATGGAAGGCAGTAATGGCGAGGGAGGGGAAGGAAAAGGAGATCAAAGGGAGAAGAATCTAGGTGGAATCTAGGTGAGTAAGAAAGGGACACAGGGCATCTTAGACACCTGAAAATGGATAAAATGACAGGTATTTGACTGTGTCTGAAAACAGGTAGTCAAAGGATGGTGGGCATGCTCTGTGGTTCTGCTCACATGGTTTTGAAGAGATTAATTCCCAACAATACAGTGAAAAAGACCATTGCAATAGTGCTAAAAGCTGAGTTGTTCATAGCAGCACATGCTAGGAGGTAAAAAGAGATTTGCTGGTTGCTGTGACAAATGGCTATCTAATTTACCGAACCCTTGGGGCCTTGCTATGTCAGGACATATAACTATTTGCCTTCATAGAGCTCCTGGAGGCTGGAGACTGTCCCTACAATGCAGTTATGGTTTGAAGCAAACCCTAATACCCAATTTCCTTGGAAGTCTGGTGAAACTCAGCTTGAACCCATAAATTGGTGCTGGAGCTATATGGATTCTCACTGTGGTATCATTTACAAAATTTTGAAGATGCTTCTGGAAATTAATATTGCTCTATAAAAGGAAATTAACTTTCTTTTCTAATCTTCCTAATGTATCATAAAGCAGAGCCCATGGATACAAAGTATTGGCATCAATGTAATTCAAGAGATAAGAAAATGGAATAAGTAGATGGAGCTGGGATCAATTGGGCAACGATTGGTGGTTTCATCCAAATGGCCTTTGCATGTTGTCTTATTTGTAAGATGATAAATTTTGGATTGCTCTCCAGCTGCTTTTTGTGGTAAATTATGATTAATATTGCAAGAAGGCAAAATAAAGATTCTGTTCAAGCAAATAAAATGTTGTAATATTCGTAATGCATTTTAGAACCTGGATTTTATGTGAATCATTGGATGATTCCTATTTTGTTTTAACAAATGCCGTTTTATTTTGTTCATTTAACTTTTCTTCTTATTTTGTCTTTAGCTGGTCTTCATGATCAATGAAGACTGGAGGTTTTGGCCTGAGGCAATGTAGATGTTGCCAAAATGCCAATCCTCAAGTGGTTCTCTCTCTTTACACAAAAATGTCATGACAGTAATCTTTGAAGATAGTGACCTGAGATTTCACTTTCATCTCGATAATTGTTGCTTTCACAGGTTCTGGTTACAGCTGAACACTGTGTGGATTGAAGAGTCAAGTGCAGTCATTGCACTGGATAATGTGACTCTCAGCCTTGACTGCTATTTGACAAGTGAGTATAATGAACATCTTTTTTTTTTCTGTTAAATAATACTGGATTCTTTAACAGTGTCAAAGTATAACCTTGATGGATAAATATAGAAAGAGCTTCAGCCTTTGGCATTTCATAGTATTATCTCTCAATTCTGGATAATTACAATTGTATTGATCAAGGGTCTTCTGCAGTTAGCATTTTAAAAGTGTGTTTGATGGTAGATTTTGCAGCTACGGAGAATTAAGAGGCGTCAAGGGATGAAGCAGTGCGTTAGAGCAATATCTCTTGGTCTAGCTTTGCTAAATGTGATTGGGTTTGTACTGTTGGTTCAAAATGTCCTTTATACATAGAAGTGAGGAGGTTGCATAACAGCTGACTACTTCAGCTGGAAACTCACCCTCATTAAGCACAATTTGGCAGTCTGTTTGGAGAGAAATATTGAAATAAAATTTACCCCTTCGAAGTTGCAACCCAGGCAATTTAGTCTCTCCTCTTGGGTCAACACCCTCATCTCTGGGCAAGAGTATTTTGTATTTTAGGCTTTTGAACTGATTTCATGTACCAATAATTTGATAATTTTGAGTATTAACAGTCAATGAAAATAAATATTGTTAACAATGCAAAAGAAAGCACAGTCAAAATTTAAGGATGTTGGTTGTATGTGTCTGTTAAGCATGATGGGAGTATTAAAAATGAAATTCATGCAATAAGTGATGGTGTTATGGGGTAAATAACAAAAAGCTATCTGACATTTGAAACAAGTAATCTATAGTCATTTTTATGGAGAGGCCCCACTTTGAGGCCAGCTCCATAGGAGGACTTACCTTTATATTGAAGAAGCCTAAAAGGCTGCTGCAGCATCATTTATATGAAGAGCAGCACCTCATTGCATCTTCCGGTGCTGATGGAGGCGGGAGCAACTGATGCTGTAGCGCTCGAGCAATGGCTGTCTTTGTTACCCATAATCCCTCATGCAGCTGGAACTTCTCTGGGAAACGCAGAGCGGATCCAGCTGCATGGAGGATTATGGGTAACAAAGATGGCCATTGATCCTTCTTCTGCTCAGCGCTGCCGCTCCAGCACACCGAGGGACTCCATCCTCCAGTACTTATGCGGTGTTACTGCTACAAGGTGCTGAGGAGTGGACATGGAGAAGCAGAGCCGGGGAGTCCAATGGATAAAAGAGGGGAGCAAAGAGCAAGGCTTGGTGTGCTTGAGGGGCAGTAGAGCTGGAGCAAGGAGCCTCAGGTTTTACAGTAGGAATCTCCTTTTGTTTTAATGTGATATGAATGACTGGGTCTTGGTGCAGGCTGATGGCATCATCGTGATGTCATCATCCTGCCCCTAGCCAGCCACTTGCAGTGGCAGCACATTTATGAACCAAGGTGGAGCGGTCCGCTTCACCTCTGCGACCAGGCTGAGGAGGGATCGGAGTCAGCATCTTGGAGGCGCCTGCTGAGCATTTATGGCTATCAAGGTGGGGAATATCCGCCTTGACAACAGAATTTTTTTCCTCTGTGAAAGAGCCTTATGAGCACTCAACCATTTTACAATGGAGACCTGATTTGGTGTAGCAGTTAGCGCAATGCCTTTACAGCGCCAGTGATTGGGATGGATTGGGGTTAGAATCCTGCGCTGTCTATAAGGAGTTTATACATTCTCCGCGTGTTTGCGTGGGTTTTCTCCGGGTGCTTTGGTTTCCTCCTACTGTTCAAAACGTAATGGGGGTGTTAGTTAATGGGGTGTAAATTGGGGAGCACTGGTTCATGGGCCAAAATGTTATCTGCTGTATGTCTAAATTTAAAACTTAAATTTTAATCGTGATTAAAAGCCTATTTTGACTGCCTTAACATGTAATAGCTTTTTCAAAATTATATTCCTGGTTTTGTAATTGTAGCCTGATAAGCTCAGTAAGTAGTGTATAATAGGAAAGCATTGATATCCATTATGCCGTAAACAATTTCAAATCAATCCTGTTTAATAAAAATAAAACATTCAAATTGACACGAATATGAATCATGTAAAACAATTTATTGGATCACATTGAAGATATCACATGACTATGAATTTATCCCAATGTGCAGAAGCTGTTTATTTTGATCTTCACTAGATATGTTTATTAAGCCTCCTGAGCCAAATGCCCCTTGATATGTTGTACTTCTTTAACATCACCCTGGTAACTTAAAATAGCACTAATAAGCCACTTTTAGGTGGCCACAATACCTGAGTGTAAAGCCGCCTATTGTACTCCTATGCGGCCGTCCGGTGGCCACCTGAAAGTGGCTTATTAGTGATACCTAGCTACCTCCTGTAGGTATAATATCCTGCTCCGAGAATCCCCCGTTGCACCTAAAAGCAGCTCAGGCAAAGCTGCTAGCATCTTTCAGGTGCCTAGCAAGGGACGGGCTGATGACAGTCAGCTGGCGACCCAATTCCCCGCTGCCTGATAGCCCCCCCGGCGTGGGACTATGAGGCTGGTGTGGCCGGCAGCGGACTACGGGGCTGGGGCAGCCGGCAGGGGCTACGGGGCTGTGGAGGCCATAGTATTGAGATTTCTCATCCTGCCCTGAGAAGTTGTTTGAGTTGTTGTAAATTGTTTCCACCTTCGAGGTGCAGGTGCTTTGCAGCTGAGTAAGGTGCTCCAGCAGTGGAAAAGAACCTGATGTGGTAGTATTGCTACTCCTGTTTTTTCATTGTCGTTTGAGGTAGTGAGATGGTGCTGAATTACCAACCAAGGACCAAAATGGTTTATGATACTTCTTACGAAAATCCGGACTGCTTGGGGATTGGGTTGGTCCTGATTTTCTGGATTCTTGGCCAGTAATTTTAAAATTCAAATTTAAGGAGGAATAAAGAAGAGATGAACAGTGAATTGTGACAGTTTATTCATCAGCAAATACAGCGTGGTTCATTTATCAAAATGAACATTTGAAAGAAAAATAAAGTGGTCACTTGTTGCCATTGTGCATCTGTAGTGCTTACGCACGCACACAATATCCCGCTAAATTTAAAAGGTGAGAGCTTTTCATAAGTCCGGATTCTCGGGGATGGCAGCCCCAGCCCCGCAGTCCCCCGCCGGCTGCCCCAGCCCCGCAGTCCACTGCTGGCCGCCCCAGCCCTGCAGTCCCACGCTGAGGGCTGTCAGGCAGTGAGAAGGGGGTGTCAGGCAGCTGCCCCTGCCCGGACTCAGGACCCGGCGTTTGCTCTGCGGCCCCTCTCCCTGCTTCAGACCTTTCAGGTGGCAGAACACCTCCTTCAGCACTGCTGCCTGAACGTCCCTTCGCAGGCACCCACAGCCTGCTCCAGAGCCGCATTCTCTAGGCGATTCCACCTGAAAGTGGCTATAGTGAAACGCCTAAATATGCCTTCTCTGCTTTATTCCTGAAATGTAGGTCCATTTTTGCACATAATTCCAGACAGCCTTTATGAAAGGAACTATAAAATAAATGTGTGAAATTGATGGATCCATGCTCTTAACATGGCCATGGATTCTTGGTGAGGACATGTCCCTAAATATTGCGAGGTCACTTACTAGGGGCTGCTACCATCTCTTTTCACTCTTTCTTCCTCGTTAATTTGACATGGTGCGTGTCCATAATCAACTTTTGGAAGAGTAGGAATTTGGCCAAATAAGTGATAGACTGCTAACCTCTGGAAATGGGGTGCTTAGTGGTTGGTGCAAAATCACCCACCATCTCGCCACTTGCCATCTAGCCCCCATCTTCATTCATTAACACTACTGACTCACAGAGGCCAGGATTCGATCCTCTCCATGGATATTCTCCATGTGGATTTCCCCCAGGGACTTGGGTTTCCTCCCACATCCAAACAAATATGCTGCTTGGTTGCTTGACTGTAGATGGCTGCAGAGTAGACAAGGAGAGAGCTGATGGATATGTGAGATAGTTTAGTTTACAGGGAAAATAAATGGAGGAAGGGAAGTGAGAATTGGCCTTGAGAGCCAAAAGCCTCCTTCGAAGTCCATTAAATCTTGTCGGGTAGCAGAAAACAAAGAGAACACCCTGCCAGAAATTAAGCTGAGAGCATGGCTGGATGTTTCTGAGGAATCATTAGTTTAGTCAGGCACTCACACACACACACAGTTGTACTGGAGAAGATTAAAACATGGGTTAATGATCCGCTGGAATTAGAGCAGGCCACCTCAGCTTGCAGATCTGGTTTGGAGAGGTCTGGTCGGTGGGCTCAGTGCTCCTTGGATTGCTCTCTCATTGTTTTATTTTCCCAGATGGTTTCAATAGAGAGATTTATAGCAGAGAGCCCATCTGCTGCAAGTAATAGCGTTAGAGGCATATAAAAATGAATATTGGCCACGAAGATTCACAACACCAATAAAATAAAACAGAGAATACCATAAAATTACTCCTTTTATTTCTGACTGAAATATTTAATTTCTCAGGTTATTTGGCCTCTCCTTTCAATCTCCTTCAAATCACAACAGGCTCCCTGGCAATGTGGATCTCCATTTCACAAACACCACCTTGACAACGACTGCATGGCAAAACACAAGGAAGTGTTTTCAATGTATCTTTCCCAATAAGGTGACTATCTCATTGAATATTTCTGACTTACAGCAGCCCAAAACATGCTACAGCAGTATTTCTCAGAGGGGTTTATGGCAAAGACAAATATAATTGTAATAATAAACAACTTGTACATAAAAAGAAGGCTGTAAATTTGAGGACAAGAAAGGAAAATTGTCTATAAAGCAAAATAAAAATCCCATCAATGGTCTGGGAAAGGGCTCGAGCTTGCCACCCACCCATCCACCTCCTAGAGGTGGTTTAAAGGTTTGTTTTAGGTGGCCCATGGTAAGTAAAGGAACGCTTCAGGCAATCTGTGAGTGAAGAAACCTTGAGAGCCATTGTACTACCTTTCAGTTGTCAAAATGGGAAAGCTAAATGATTGTGCTGTCCAGAGAATGGTGTTCGGAGTCCAGAGGACCCCAAAAAACAGCAGCTATAGATGTGCACCACAACACAGGGTAACTTAAACAAAAGTAGTTTTTAATTATATTTGAACAAGAAAACAGAATTAAACTTTAACTTATTACTTAACCTACCTAACTACTTAATCCCCCCTATAATACTAAGCACAGGTGTGTCTAATGTATATTTAAGATTAGAAAAGTTCTTTGAATCACAGTCCAATCTCACTGGTTGCAGGCAATTCTTGTACTGTGCACAGAAGTTAGCATTAACAAAGTTCACCAGTGTTTGGTGCTTCACAGGCAAATGGTTACCACTCAGGAGGGTTCTTGCTGGTTTTCAGAGAGTGATTCCTTTTCCAGGACATCCACAACTGATTCCGTCTCAATCAGCCTTGCTGACGAAACTTGCCCCTTGCTGACGAAACTTGCCCCCTTCAGGGTTTCTCCAGATGATCCTCTTTCTTTCAGGTCACCTTTCAGACTGCCAGTCTTCTCCTTTGACCAGGCAGCCTTCCAAAGTTTGCCAGCTTGTCCTTCTGGAACTAATTTCTGTCTCTCCTCTCTCTTTCTCTCTCTCTCTGTTTCACACACTCCCTCTCTGAGAGCAAAACTGTTCTCTTCTGCCTGCAAAGATCACATGCTCTCCCAGGCAAGCTGCTTTCGATACTTTGTTGCCTCTTGCAAAAAAGCACTCTGCAAAAGTCCTGCAAATATTCTGTGTTTTAAAATGTGTGTATGCAATCTGCTCTAACAATCCCCCCCCCCCCCAAACCACCCCTAAATACTCTGTCACAATGGAAACGGGCACTTGAGCACCCACAAAGAATTGCTGGCAAACTCAAGAGGTCAGACAGCATCTATGAGTAGAAATTGTCAGTCAACGTTTCAGTCATGAATTACTTGCTTATCTACTACTTAGCTTAATTAGGATGTTAATGTTTGGATCTTGGTATAAAATTAAAATTTAGTTCAAGACAGGTCAAATTCAATTCATGAATGCACATGGGAATTGTGGGGATAGTTCCTCTTTACTTAACGTGTGAGTGTTTAATGTCATATATGAATATTAGCTAGGAGTCTAACAAAGGTTGCTGTCAGCTGAGCCATGAGTTTGTGGACCAGTGTGTGATTGGTGCTTTTATATTTTCTGCTTGAAATCATTTAATAAAACTTCCAATCATTTGTTCGCACGTGAAGTCATTCCTTGTGACATTGGGAGCAGATACTGGGTACTGCTGGATGCAATGACGTATCTGGCCACCACTTCCCATTATCTCTTCATTTCTGCGCAACAGGGCTTTCCAGGCATCTGAAGATATAGGACCCACAGCTCTTCAACAAGAATCTTCAGATTAATGTCAGAGGAACAGGATAGCTGCTCTTATTTCAGTCTTGCCATTCTTCACTCCAAATTATACAGCACCTTCAGGCATTGTTGCTGTTAATGACCATGCGTCCTTTAAGAGCTGCAGGCATAACATTTATTATCACAGATTATTTTTGTCCAGTGTATTGGTTCCTGTAATTACTCATGTTTGCTCTGCCTTAAGGCTTGCGAGCACAAGGTGCAGATACAAAACCCTTGAAAAGCTCACTTGGGCACATTAGCACAGGTCTTCCATGTGTTTTTATGTGCAATTTGAACTTTTTCCTTTGAACTTGTATTCTCAGAACTGGAGGAGCTGATTAATGATAACCATAGTGGGAGCCTCATTTTAAGCTAATTTGCCAGTGAAAATTAATTAACCCTGATCCTCTTAGCAACTGACAAATGGAAAAATATATATAGAAATGACAAAGAATGATAAAAAACTATATACTATAAATTAGTTTTATATTTATCGTGAAGGGAAAACAAAATAGTAATTCATGAAAATAGAGTGAAAAAGTATCTAGTTAATGAAGGTACTATAAACTAATTCAGATAAACTGATGTGAGTCATGGCTTTTCATATTCAGCAGATTAGAATAAATGAAATACGAATAAAATGTACCATTCTGTATCACTGATGTCCCCCAAATAGACAATCACAAAATTGTGCGAAAAATACAAAACAGCTTTGGGTATCACCTCTGGAAAGATTGAAATGCATCAACATGAACAGAAAGGAAATAGTGCTTGTAATTCAAGATGAAAGTGTTAAATATTTCAGTTTGTTGTCCTGTCAGCCCTGTCAGTACTTCCTTCATTTTGTCAGTGTGCATTCACATACTTGACTACTGTGGAGATTTTGAAATTAATATGATGATATGACATTTTTCAGTTTGCTCCATAAAAGTGCTAATATATAATCTTTATAAGAAATCTGTTGAATAAGATGATAAAGGAATGTCATTTTGGTACCTAAACTGTTCACTGGTAGTAATTTACAGGCAGGCTTTTAGAAATGTTATCTGTGTTTTGTCAGGTATTGCAAGGAAGTGGAAACCTCTACTATTTCCAAATCCTTACATCGCAGCTCTTGCGTAGATACAGTTTGTTAAAATTTACAAATCCAATTCATGATACCCTTTGCCTGGTACCAAAGATGCAATGTTTGCCATGATGCGCTATCAATAACTCAAAAGACTAGAGTTACAGAACTATAGGCTTTTATTTCCCATAGGCTTTCTTGGGGCGGGGTAATGTTGTTGGAGCTTTTATACAGAGTCAAGAGAGAGGAGCCAAGGGTACAGTCACAGGACGAGGTGGAGCCAGATTAATGAATGCACAACAGTTCATCACATTCACCCCTTGACTTTTAAAAATTTTGTCCAGTGGGGTGATGTGGGGCATAAAATCTTACAAAGGTCTTTGAGGTTAAGTCTGTCCGGCAGCCTGGTCTTCTGTTGTGACCGGTGGAGAATCAGTTGCTCTGTTGTAGTTGGGACTGTTGTTTCATCCTGAACCTCCAGCATTGTGTCAAGCTGCTGCTGCCTTCTTGTGTGCCCTCACATGCACGAGGTCCTGGATGGAGTCCATTTCCACACGACCATCCGGATAGATCTCACATGCGTATTGGCGTTTGCATGGAGGAGCTGGACCCTTTCAACCATTGGGGCAGTTTTATGGTCCCCCCGTGTGCTTCTGCAGAAGGTCTGGCCCTGGGAACGTCAACCAGGATGGCAGGGTGGTCCCCTGGGGAAGGAAAAAATTTGTTCATAAGGGGTAGCATTGGTGGCAGTGCATAACAGCGATCTGATTGAGTGGGGCACCTTGGGAAGGACCTCTTGACAGTGAAAGACTGGCAGCCCCTTGGACAAGGGCAAGGAGGATAGCCTTCCACATGGTAACATTCTCCCTCTCCTCCTGGCAGTTCCCTCAGGGCTTTTAACTAGTGGTCCTGCTGGTGGCAATACCTCTGGCCAGCAGGCATTGATGCAGCTCATCGCTCATGAACGACGACTCCCAGTCACTGAGGACATATGGCGGGTACCCAAATAGGGTGAACAAGTTGTGCAGTACCCTGATGACTGTAGTGGTGGCCATGTCTGGGCAGGGGATGACAAAGGGGAAACATGAATACTCATCGATGACCATGAGGAAATATACATTGCGGTTGGTGGAGGGGGAGAGGGCCCTTGAAATCCATACTCAGGTGTTCAAAAAACCGTGTGGCTTTCACCAGGTGCACCCTATCTGGTTGGTAGAACTGCACTCCATGCAGACCCGATTTGCACTCCACGCAGACCCAGCAGTCCCTGATCATGTCTCTGACCTCCCCGATGGAGTATGGCGAATTACAAGATTTGGTAAAATGGAAAAAATCACATGAACCCGGGGTGGCAGAGATCATTGTGGTGGGTTTTGAGGTGGTCTATTTGGGCATTGGCAGATGTCCTTCGGGTCAGGGCATCTGGGGGCTTGTTGAGCTTCCCCAGCTGGTACAGGATATCATAGTTATTGGTGCACAGTTCAATCCTCCACCTCAAAATTTTATCAATCTTTATCTTGCCCCATGAATGCCTCGCCTATTGGTCCTTGAGCAGGGTAAAATGTCTGCCGGTCATGTAATGCCTCCAGTGCCACACCGCCTCAACTATTGCCTGAGTCTCCCTATCGATGGAGGAATATCAGATTTCAGGGTCCTGAAGGGTACGGGAGTAGAAGGCCATGGGCTGACCTGCCTGGTTCAGGGTGGCGGCCAAGGCAAAATCAGATGCATCACTCTTAACCTGAATCGGGGCAGATTCATCCACGGCATATGTTACAGCTTTAGTGATGTCTTCCTTTATATGACTGAAGGCTACCCAGGCCTCTCTTGTCAGGAGGAAAGATGCAGACTTGATAAGGGGGCGGGCTTTATCTGCACAATTAGGCACTCACTGAGCGTAGTAGGAAAAGAACCCCGGGTACCTTTTCAGGGCCTTGAGGCTGTGAGGAAGGGAAAGCTCTAGCAGGGGGCGCATGCGGTCTGGATCAGGCCAATTACTCCATTCTCCACAACACAGCCAAGGATCGCCAGGTGGGTAGTGCAGAAAACACATTTATCCCTGTTGTAGGTGAGGTTTAGGGTTTGGAAGTTGTGAAGAATTTCTGGAGGTTGGCGTCATGATCTTGCAGGTCATGGGTACAGATCATGATGTTCCCCACACAGGTCATTTTGGTCCACCATCCAGTCCGTCTCCTGCTGGAACACCAAAGGTGACCCTAAGGAAATGTTAGAGGCGGCCATCTGCCATGAAGGCGGTATACTGGTGGTCCTCCGAACAGATGGGCATTTCAGGTTGATCATGGAAAACACATGTCACCGCAATGCGAGGGAGGGGTTACGCATCCAGCTGTGTATAGTGGTTAATAGTCTGGCTATAATCAATCACCATTCTTGACCAGCACCACTTGGGCTTTCCAAGGGCTGGCACTGGGCTCAATGATCCCCTCTTTCAGGAGTCACCAGACCTCTGCTTTAATAAATACCCTGTCCCCTGCCTGCTTTTTGTGGTAACTGCCTTATGGTCAGGGAAGAGGTTTGTGAACAGCAGTGGGGGATGGATGTGAAGAGTAGAGAGTCTGTGTGTCAGTTGGGCCAGCTGGGGTTGCGTGGGATTGGTAGGGGGAGCAGGGCGGCATGCTGACAAGCAGCGGGTTGCCAACCATGATGGGGGTGGGGGGGGAGAGGACCATCAAATTGTATCGTAACTCTCTTGAGGTGACACTGAAAGTCCAACCCCAGTAGCATTGGCGCGCAGAGCTGTGGCATGATGAAGAGTTTAAAGTAAGTCGTGCCCCACCTGGTCAGCGTCACAGTGGTATATCTGTGGGTGTCAGTTGAGTGGGGCTTTAAGGCTTGGGTGACTTTATAGCTTACTACCCTTGCTGCACTGTATCAGGGTGGATGAAACTCTCAGTACTCCCACTATCGAAAGGCATCTTGTCACGGTGATCGTTGATTGAGATGTCCTTCATAGTCCGGGAGAGATGATGTGGACTGTTTTAGTCCAGCACCACAGAGGCTAGTGTTGGTTCATAGTCTGGCCCGTGCTGACTCATAGTCTGGGAGCATAATGGTGGTGCCCATGCAGCGACATGGTTATCCCTGGAAGTTGGCGTCTTCCATGTGGCCCATGTGCCGCAACGTGGTCATCCCCAGAAGCTGACGGTGACCAAGATGGCAGCTCCTATGTTGTGCCCGCAGCAGCGCTGGGACTGAAAGATAGCTGCAATTGATATACCTTCATGTAGTGCCCCTTCTTTCTGCACTTCGAGTACATAGTATCTTTTGCTGGGCAGCGTTTTCGGGGATGATTTGGTTGGCCACAAAAGTACCATTTCGGCTGCTCCTGTGAGACTGCGGCTGTGGCGGGCTCACTCATCGAACATGGTAACACGCTGCTGGCCTGTGGACCTGCATCCCAAGGTGGTGGCCCCCCACGTGGACCCCGTGACATTTGCCGAGAATGCTTCCATTTTACGGAGGGTGATCTCCAGCGAATTCACAAGGTCAACTGCCTCTCTTAAGTCCATTTTATTCTGCTCAAGTAGCCTCTAGTGCATGTAGTCCTACCTGACTCCTGTGACATAGGCATCCCAGATTATTTCCTCTGTTATTTAGGTGACCGACATCGACTGGAAGTTGCATGTTCATGCAAGTCCATGCTGGGCATATGCCTCATTGACTTTCTCCCTGTACTTGTTCTTATGTGCATTGCCTCCGTGTACATTGAGCCATCCCTGATCATCAGGAAAACTCGATGTCTGACATAGGAGAAGAGGAGGTGCAGCTTGTTTCCCTCTGTGGCCACAACTTCAGTGGAGTTCTGTAGAAGGACCTCAAAGCAGCGTAGCCAGAGTTCAAAGAGTCTGAGGCTTCTGGAGATTGTGGGTCGATGTCCAGCTTATCAGGCTTCAAGAGTTGTTCTATCATTGGAAAGTAAATATTGTAAATAAAATTGATATGGTATCAATAACTCAAAAGACTAGTTACAGAACAATAGGCTTTTATGTACAATGAACTAGAAGGTGATCCTGTGCTGTGACCCAGGCTTTCTCGGGAAGGGTTATGGTGTTGGGAGTCTTTTTACAGGGTCAAGAGGAGTCACAGAATGGGGTGGAGCCAGATTAATGATTGTACAGCAGTTCACCATAAGCAACAGGGACATGGATAACTTATATTAGGAAAAATGTTATGGCTGAAGGCTACCATCATGGATTAATCAGCCTGAAGTTCACAAGCTGCATCATTTAGTGTCTGAGTCTTATTAGTAGGGTTCTGAGTGGGCTCAGCATTTTGCAAGCAAGGCCAGGAAGAAGCTCTGCTCCATTCATGCTTGTAATTGCAGTCAACCCAATGTGTCTTGGATACAGCAAATTGGTTCTCATCTAACTTTCCTTTATGTTCATTCATGGGATGTGGCATCAATGCCAAGGCGTGTACTTATTTCCCTTCTAAAGGTAACAGTGGGCAGCCTTCTTGATATCTGCTCTTTGAGGGTGTAGTGCCTTTGTAATTGCAACATCCTGACTGACCGAACCTCTGACCATAACCACAAGGGATCATTTGGGGTAATGTTGAGAGCCTCAAGGTCATTCACTGGATCATAGCAAGTGGTGAAAGGAACACATCACCTCAGAACTGCCCATCCACCTGTGTCATTAGCTACCGATCATCCTATCCAACGAAGAATCTAAGGTACTCAAATTCATTGGTTAATTAGACATTGGTCTCATTAACTACTTAGCACCTACAAATGTTGGAGAAGTAAGTCTTGACAAAATGCCTAACAGGAAGAAAAGGGCCTTTATAGGAAGGAAGTTGAAAGAATTTGGTCCAGTAATGGTGACCTTTCACCTGCTCAAGTTGGTAAATTAATTAGAGGGCAAATTAAAGTTATCCTTTTAACATGTACCTGCTCGATGTTTGAAATCATGTGTTTAGCAATTTTAAGCAGTGTTGATGGGTTGTTCTAATTTTCTGAAGAGTTAAACATTTAGGTTAGGGCATTAATCAGGGGGGATCTTTGTGCTAGATGGTTTTTGATTTCTTGAATGTTGTTGGAGCTGCATGTCCTAGCAAAAGAAGAATGTTCTAGAACATTCTGATTGAGTAAACAGACAAGAAAAATAATAATATAAGATGTTTAGAGATTGAAGTCAAGAGAGGGATAAACCTGTTCAATTATATGTTTATTTTGGTAACCACTGAAGGTGATTGTGCCCTGTACAGTATATCAGTAAAGAGGTCCGTACCAAATCATTTGCAGTTATGTGATTTTTGAAGTAAGCATTCAGAACTAATAGAGATAAATTATATTTGTTGTGTTTCAGTTGGATGACTCGTCTTTCCTGTAATTCTCTCAAACCTTGCACATACTTTAATTTGGGTTTTTTTGTCTTTTGTTCAATAGGTAGTGTAAACAACTCATCCAGAAATGATTCTACTCATTCAAGCCTGCAGCTGCTTGGACAAGCCTTTGTGAACAAGACTGTTGTGGCAGCCAGCACGAAGATGCAAGAAGAAACTGGAGCCAGTGGGTCGTCAGGTAAGAACTGCAGAAATTAATCATGGCATTTCAGAGAACAGTTTTTGCAAGAATAAGATGTTCTGTTTTCACTTTCAACAATAATATTTGAGGATTTTGCAACACCTTTTGACTGCAACAAATATTTGCATCTGGGGGACATTTATGTCCTGATGCCATACCCTAATTTAACAATTTTGTATTGAATGAGGTTTGAGAAATATTTTCTAAGGATTTTGTTACAGACATATAATAAAAAAGATGATCAGTAATGTAAACATATATCTAATTGAAGATAGTTGTCTTGGAATGTGATGGTATATGGCAACTTTAGTCAACACCTCGTGTAATTGGAACCTCGATCCATTCTTTCATTCGAAGTTCCCAACTTCTCTGCACCCACACAACTAATCATTGCCCTAAGCTTCAGTTGTCTTGCAGAGATGTCTGCTTCTGGATTTACCTGATGGAACACTTTTCTCCGCAAGAATCATCTTTGTTTGGAAACTCCTTTACTGTTGATAAAACGAAGATAAAATATTTTGTTGGATCTTGGTAGAGACAATGACATATCAAAATTCGGTACATTTTAACTGAATTGTACTACGCTTCTTGGCTATAAATGAAGCAATGCCATACAAAGCATCTTTGCAGTTTTACAAGATATATCTTCTGGACTCTGAAGTTACTTGATTTAATCAAGATATCACGTGTGCCACAATTCATAGGAACGAGAGAGAAGGATTGAAACAATACATTGGTATCTGTATTTGTATGTAACTTTGCTCCATAATCCAAGACATATCTCCTGATCATAATCAGACAAACATTGACACCATAAAAAATGCATTGGGACAAAAGACAGCTAGAGGAATGGACCACCTTGAGAAAAGAGAGAAAATGAGGAGGTGAGAAATTTGGAATGAAATTACAAAGTTTAAATCCACCAGGGAAAGGCCACCATTTATTGCCCATGCCTGATTTCCTGTGAACATCAATTTGTGTGATGAGGGTTCTGTCATTTTATTAATAGGAAAAAGCAATTCCAGGAGAATGATCCGGTCAGAGGTTAATACGAGGCCCTCTGTGCCATGAATATAACTTGCACTTATTGACCCAAACCTGAAAGTTGTCCATCTACATCATACTGCTCATACAAGAAAAGCTTCACTTTCTGAGGAGTTGCAAATGGAATTAACTCTGCAATTAATGTAAACCATTGTGTGTGTGTGTGTGTGTGTGTGTGTGTGTGTGTGTGTGTGTGTGTGTGTGTGTGTGTGTGTGTGTGTGTGTGTGTGTGTGTGTGTGTGTGTGTGTGTGTATCTCTGTTCTCTCTTCACTCGTTTATTTTCTATTTCACTCAGTTTCACTCCAACCCCATCTTCCCTACAGCTCTGCAAGCATCTTTCATCTCCCTTTCATGTTTATTCTCTTTCTCTTCCCCCGGTTGCAATCTGACTTGCAGAATTTTCCCTACATTTCCTGTTTTTGTTTTAATCTGCATTCATTGCTGAGCTTAAGACCAGAAAATTAAGGAACAGATGTAGGCTTTTTGGTCCATTGAGTCCACTCCACCATTCCATCATGAGCTGACCTCCACTCAGTCCCACTCCCCTACCTTCTCCCCATAACCTTTGAACATCAAACCCATTTGACCTTACAATGGAAGGAAGGTCACTGATGAAGTGGCTGAAAAGGGGTGAATCAATAATCCTGCCCTCAGGAACTCCATCAACAATGACCTGCACTGACATTATTACTCTCCAACAAATACAACAATCTGTCTTTGTATAACTTCAAAGATTGGAGATTTTTCCTAATTCCTCTTGACTTCAATTTTGCTTGTAGATTTGTTCGATTGACTTGCACTTTTGTTCCATTGGATTGTCCATTGGGTTAAGTCACTCTTACCTCATGACTGAAATTCAGATTTTTTTGACTAGATTTGGTCCATGGCTCCAGTGGGTTACAGAGGAAATAATGCCACTGCAGTTCCAAATAAGTATCAGTGAGCAGCATATTGGTGATTAAGTAGTGGTTGACAGTACTATCAATGACCTTTCAGTCACTTTGCTTCGGATTAAGAGCAGGCTGACAGGGTGGTAATTAGCTACATTCAAGATGCCTTTTTTTTGGTGGATATAATAATATCTCTGGACGATCTGTCTTCACTACTAGCTAGGGTTTAGTTAGGCTTGTAACCTTTGCTGAATCCAATTCTATCGGTTTACTTAATGTGGAGAGAGGTGAACTGGTTGAACTGCAGCACTGGGAAGCCAGGTCCCTCTGAAGGCAACTGACATGGGCTAAGTGCTTGGCACTGAAGCCAACTGTAAGTGTTCAGACTTGGCTCTTATGCACAGATCCACTTCATTGAGGATATTAATGTTTATCCATTAGATGTGTAATTATCCAACACTATTTACAAATGAATGTGACAAAATTACAGATTTTTTAATGTGATTCATGAATTCTGCAATTGCTCATTTCTAGCTATAATTTGGTGCTATTTAGCACGATGGTGTTCTTAAGTGTAATTTCACAAGGTCAGCACCTCTGTTTTTCAGTCCATTAGATGTTGTGCCTGACTTTCTCTTCCATTGTCCACGCTGAAACATGTTTGGTCCTTTGGATTTCTGGTAATCTTGGGATGAATGCCATGTAATAACAGATGTGATTCTACTGCTGCCAATATTTCATAACACAAATGCTTACTTCTGATCTTCATTCTGAATCTTCCCCTCTTGTTAAACAGTCAGAGGAATAATTCCTAGGAGTGAACGTCGAAGATTCCTCTCTGTATTTCACTGTGCAGACCCATGCAGTGGATCTGTTTTGCTAATTGTTCACGTACAGGGATTATAATGGAAGAATTTGGCTGAAAATTATGATTCCAAGTGTGTGTCCCTTTGTCCTGTTTGTCGGGCAGTACTTCGAATTTAAGCATATCTTTAGCTGTTGGTGAAAAGAATTTTGTTGACATGCAAGTTTGTCTTAGTCACATCCAATGCCTATGTCGATGGCATTTTAATTTTGATTGAATTTTGTTGCAGGAGTGGCTCACTAGGACGGTTAAGAATCAATAACTTTGCTGGAAATCATATTCAGTCATTTATAACTGTGTTTACCATTGACCACAGAGTGACATTGATTTAAAATTCCTATGTTTTTTGGGTTACACAATTTTTAGCTGTGTTAGATGTATTTCAAATGTACCAATGGATTTAATATTCAAGAAAACAGTTTTTTTTTACAAAAAGAGATTATATTTAAAAACACAGCCCATTTGTGCCATTTCATGGCATATTTCATACTCATTGATATTGACCAGAAACTCAGAAAGAATATTTCTGCCCATTTAATAGGAGATAAAATTTTCATTTCCAGATATTTGTTTTTCAAAAAAAGGCTTGGGTGAATGAAGTAACTTTGATTTGTAACAAAATTGCAAAACTTTGAATAGACTGTGGAGAATTGGTGGAAATCATTCCCCAATTGTAATCTTCACACGTTTAATAAGGCTACCAATTATATACAGCTTATTGGCAGATTAGGATACAGTTTAGGCATGGTCTGCATCCCTACCAATAATAGGAAGTGGTTGCTGAGTCTGGGTGTATTGAAAGTCTGTGGATTGATAAATAGATCTTTCTAAATAAAGAAAAAATAGATATGAAACAAAAAGTTGCAGTGATCAGCCATGATTAAAAAATACATCAAAAATTAGTTTCAAGGAATTCAATAAACTAACCTTGTTCCTACACTTGAGAGCAGTGAATGCAGCTGCCTGACTTCTGTCAACAACTCACACAAAACCTCTGTGATTCTACTATTTATTTAACAAAAAT
The DNA here is from genome assembly GCF_036971445.1 of Narcine bancroftii. Classification (NCBI taxonomy): domain Eukaryota; kingdom Metazoa; phylum Chordata; class Chondrichthyes; order Torpediniformes; family Narcinidae; genus Narcine; species Narcine bancroftii. The sequence goes on from NC_091472.1 coordinate 31,918,963, forward strand.
ATTCATTTGTTTTTATATTGCTATTTAGTTGTACTATATGTATCACTTGCCTGTATGAGTGTTCTGACATCATGTGTGTTTGCAGCATTTTGCACTGAGGACCTGAGAATGCTGTTTCATCAGGTTTCATCAGGTTTCTTAAGATAAAGAAACTTGAACTCGAACAAGCTTCCAGTCTTTTGATGCCATTCCCTTGAGGGGGGGAAAAGAGCCTGGAATTTCCTTTATTGTAACTTTGTGGAATGAATGAATGAATAGTTCATTCCACAAAGAAACTTAAATTCCACATGTGGATGAATTACAGCACTCATATTTAGAACCAGTAAGAAAAGTTCATAGAGGTATTTGAAATTATAAGGGGTATAAACAGAGTAAATGTAGGAAGGCTTTTTACACTGAAGGTCTTAAGTACAAAATGGAGTTGACCTTCTTTATTCTTCTCAGCCACTCTTTTTCATCCCACCATCCAGCCAACCCCCCCCGCCCCCATCCCCTGACCACACGGGTGATTTTGATGCTCTCAATCTTCTCGTCCTCCTGCATCTGTGATCCATCACAGTGTACTTGGACCCCCATTCCAACCCATGAATATTTTGTCCTACTCCTGCGCATCCTTATCAGATCCCTTAAGTTGTTCAGTAAAGGAGGATGGGATTTGGGGGGGGGGGGGGGTGGTGTGTAAGAGAGATGTTGCTGAATTCGGCAGTAAACCGGTAGAAATTCATCATCACTAAATGTCATAACTGGCCACGTAATGGGTGGAGGAAAATCTTGAATTTCTTGCACTTTCATTTCATCGGGTAAGATACTGTGCCTGGTAAGTCTATGTCCCAAAAATACAAGTTCAGCAGCACCAAAAGTCTATTTATTTGGATTGATCACAATGCCAAATTCATCAAGTCTCTGGAACAGTAATATAAGATGATGCTTTTGTTCCTCTTTATCCATGCTCACTACAAGAATATTGCTGATTTACTGTAGATATATACAAAATCAAGGCCAGAGAGTACATGGTCCATAAACTGCTGGAATGTCTAAGTATGAGAATTGTTTGCGGCTGACCATGATGCATTAGGATGTCTGTGTTCTTCTCAAGAAATTAAACAGCCAAGAGATGGTCTTTGAGGAAGAGATGACAGCTGAAGTTGCCTCTACTGCTGGGCCTGATCGTTTTCAGGCTGCCCTTTGTAGAAGTCACAAGGTGGCTGGCACGACCAGGCGGTGCTTCCAACAAATACGCCGCCCTTCACCACTATGATGTCCTTGACCACCACAATTCCAACTAGGCTGACGGGAGTAATTCTATTGGGTGGCCAAATCCTGGACTTGCATAGTGAGTGCTGCCATATGCTGCTCCAGTTCAGTTATCTTCGGATGACAAGGTGCAGTAAGCAGTTGTTCCAGCATGGTTTGACCCTGCTGACTGGGGGGAATGGCCAATGTTTCTATCTTCACTGCAGAGGTCATGGACATGTCAAGGCCGGCATATTTTGCCAAAGCGTCGAGGACAAGGGGGAGGTCAACATTGGAAAAATCTCTGCTTCCATACATCCCTTTATTCAATAGGGTCCACCCCAGTAGGCCTGCACCATCTTCTCAGCATCTGTGATGGCTTCCTATCCCGTTGGCTGTCAGCAATACGAGACTCCCGAGGACACTCCAGAATAGCAGCCTTAAAGATGTCATATGGGAGCTTATCATCTGGATTCACTAGAATATCGTCCACTTCACAAGTAATCTGCTCTGGAAGATGAACCACAAGTAAAGCAAATTTTGTCTTCTGTCTTGTCACACTGAGGGCAAAGAAACGTGCCTCGAGGATCGTGAACCACGACGGCACATTGTTAATAAAAAGGGGGGGGGGAATCCTCCAGCTTGACTTCCTCTACTGCACCCATAAGGGGCTCATCCTCATCTCTCTCCATTTTTACCTAGAAAGTGCTGCGAACCTCGGGATCACGACTTGTAGCAGCTATAAGTTACCAAGGTATATACATGATCAAAAGAACACACTCACTCGCTCTTCAGTACAAAATGGAGTTGAGCTTCTTTATTCTTCTCAGCTACAATACCTATTTCTGCATCCCACAAAACACCATGAAGCCACCCTCCCCCAACCCCCAACCCCCCCCACTGACCTTTTCATTGGCTCTTCACCACACGGCACTGCACCTGATGCAGGTACAACAAGGTGAGATACCAAACAGAGGACATGGGTTTAGGGTGAAAGGGGAAAAGTTTAGGGGGAACTTGTTCATGCAGAGTGTGGTGGGAGTGTGGAATGAGCTGCCACTCAAAGAAGGATTTGAACAGGGACATGAGTGGCAGAGGTATGGAGGGCTATGGAGTGGGTGCAGGTCAGTGGGACTAGGCAGAAAAATAGTTCAGCAGAGACTACATGGGGTGAAGGGCCTGTTTCTATGCTCTCATCTTCTATGGTTCAAGTCCAGCAGTTCTGGCAACATTCTTGTCAATCTTTTCTGCACCCTTTCTAGTGTAATGTTATCTTTCCTATAACTTGGTGACAAAAACTGTGCATATTCTTTAAGTGTGGTTTCCCCTCATTCTAATTGTAGCATGATGTCCCCTTTCATATACTCAATTCCCTCACTAATGAAGGCAAGTGTGCTAAACATAGCCCTCACCAGCCTATCTTCCCATGTCACCTCTTACTTGTACCTCCAAGTATCTTTGTTCTGCAACACTCCCTAGGGCCTACCTTTCACCATCTAAGTCCTGCCCTTTTTTAACCTTCCAAAGTGCAACACCTTGCAGTTGTCCAAGTTAAATTGCATCAGCTATTCCTTGGCCCACTTTCCCACTTCATCTAGATCCCACAGCCTTCTTTACTGTCCACCAATTTTACTATCATCCAAACTTTCTAACCATGCCAATTACATTGTTACCCAAGGTATTAAAAAGGATAACAAGCCACAGTAGACCCAGCACTGATCCCAGTAGCATAACTCTGGTCACAGTCCTCCAATTTGAAAAACAACCCTCCACTACCACCTTCTGTCTCAAACCATCAAGACAATTCTGTGTCAATTTAGCCATTTCACCCTGGATTCCTGAGCAGCCTTGTGACCTTTCCACATGGACATTTTCTACCATCCCATCATCAATCTTCTTGGTCACCTCATCACAAATTCGTGAGATACAATTTTCCATGGACAAAGCCATACTGACTGTCCTGAATCTGTCCATGGTTTTCAAAATGCAAGTAGATCCCATCTCTTAGTAACTTAACCCATGACTGATTTTTAACTCACCAGCCTATGATCCCTTAGCTCATCTTGCTGCCCTTTTTAAATAAAGGCTCATCATTTGTCACTGTCAATCTGCCACTATCTTACCCGTACTTAATGTGATGCAATTATCGCTGTCAGGAGTCCTGCAATTTCTTTCATAACTTCCCTAGGATACACTTAATCCTGAGAATTGATCTGCTTTTTTACATTTTAAGACCTGCAGCCCCACAACATCTTGTAAAACAAAGAGACTTCTACAAAGCATTTCTCTTCACCCATGTTTTGGGTCTTTTCACTCACACTTTAGATACTAACCATAGCAAAGACATAATGTAATAGCTTCTAACAAATTCCATTCTTGCATGCTTCAAGATTTTATCCTTATCTCATTAACAACACAGTCATTGGGTTACCTGTAGCCAGGATCCTTTTCATCAACTCTTTGCACTGTTTTGTTTATTTTGTTAGATTAAATTAAAAGTTACATTTCCAAAGAGTCTTTAATCAATTGTGAGTCGTTAAATCCACCATGGCCATACATCTGATATTAAAATAAAAAGGGTAAGAAAGGTAAAGGTTCTATTATTGTCACATAATATTGCATTTAGAATGTAACATGCACAAAATTCTTTAACTGGCAGTCAGAGAGTTGCCACATTGTCCAGAGCCCCTCACAGAAACCCACAGCACCTGGTGTTTCCAGGTGGTCTCCCCTCCTAGTAGCAACCAGTCCTGAGCCTGCTTAGCTTCTGAGGTCTTTCTGCCTTGGAACACCAGGTGCCTCAGAGCCTCGCTAAGATTGACATTGTTCCTTCAACTAAGTGCAAAGTATAGTGACATACTTCATCAGCTGGTTTCCTATATTAAGTAAAACAATGTAAAACACCCATCTGACCTAGCTGAACACTGCTTATCAAATACTTGCATTTTCTCTGTTCTAAGCTCTAATAATCAGCCTGTTCAACAAGGAATATCTTTGACACAAAAACATTCACCTATCTTTTCTATCTCTTGTCAAATTTTGCAAGTTTAATCCTAGTTTTGTTGATTTCCAGTTGGTAACCGATTTGTAACAAAAGTCTGACACCTAGCTATGAAATTAACAACTCATTCTTTTCATTCTCCTCATCTTCTGTTTGAAGGAGAGATGCACCATCAATTGCCACAAAAGACTGAGGTTGGAAAACTGAAAGGCTTTTATTCACTGTAGACCCAGCCTCATCAACTGATCCTGGCAGAATGAATGGGGAGCATGCAAGGGGTTGTGGGTAGACGATCTCAAGAGGCGGGTCCGAGCAACAGTAGCCAATCGCAGCATTACTGTGGTTTACCACATTCACCCCCTCTTTTTTAAGAAGAGTTTTGAGGGGGTGAAAATGATGAAGCAAATATATACGCATATACACATATTTAGAAGTTAAATCTGTCAAAGGATCTCCTCTGCCACTGCAAACGACATGGTAACGGCTGGGGCATAGTTGTGGCACCCTAAGCAGGTTCTGGAGTTGGTCTGGCATCACCAGATATTTTTGCCAGGGGGATGAGACAGGTGAAGGGATGAGGAAGTGTGGTCCTGGTGCATTGTGGGTGACAGGAATTGCAGGAGGTGGAGTGTGGTCAACATTAGGTTCAGGAATCCCAATGTCGCAGCGGGGGAGAATGGTGGTGGTTGAGAATGGTTGGAGGGGCTCCCGATGGTGTAAAATCCCAGATCGAGACCGTGTCCTCGTGTCCATCAGGGAAAGCTACATAGGGGATTTTCTTGAAGGAGGTAGACTCTTTGGACCAGTGGGTCAGTCTTAGATTGCCTGGCATATTTCTGAAGCAGAACTGGTCCTCGGGAGGTCAGCCAGACAGGCAGCATAGTCCCTGATGCAGACTTCCTAAGGAAAGGAAACATGCGTTCATAAGGCATATTGTTGTGGCAATACATAAAAGTGACCATGTAGAGTAGAGTGTATCGGGGAGGACCTCTTGCCAGTGGGAAACAGAGGGGCCCTATGACCTCAGTGCCAGGAGGATGGTTTTCCAGACCAAGGCGTTCTCCCTTTCCACCTTCCCATTCCCTCCGAGATTGTAGCTGGTGGTACTGCCGCAGCTCATTGCTCATAAATGAGGTCCCCCAGTCACTATCGATGAAGCAAGGGTACCAAAGAGTGTGAAGACATTGTGGAGGGCCTTCATGACGGTAGCCATGGTCATGTCCTGGCAGGGAATGGCAAAAGAAAGCGTGAGTATTCAACAATGATGGAGAGGCCCCTTGAAGTCGATGCTCAAGAGCTCGAAGGGGTGAGTAGCTTTGATCAGGTGTGCCTTGTCAAGGGGTGTAGAAGTGCAGTTTACCCTTGGCATAGACCAGGCAATTTTTGGTCATTGTTCTGACTTCTTCAATGGAGTATGGAAGGTTCCGGCCTTTAATGAAATGAAGAACCTAGTCACTCCAGGGTGGCAGAGGTTGTTGTGGAGGGTCAGCTTACTGTCCATTTGGACACTGGCACATGTCCCGTGGGATAGTGGCATCTGAAGGCTTGTTAAGTTTGCCAGGGCGGTATAGGATATCATAATTATAGGTGAACAGTTCGATTCTCCACCTGAGGATTTTATCATTCTTGACTTTTCCCCTCTGCTTGTTGTTGAACATGAAGGTGACTGCCTGCTGGTCCATGAAGAGGGTGAATCATTTGCCAGTAAGGTAGTGCCTCCAGTGGTGTAATGCCTCCATGATGGCCTGGGCCTCGTTTTTGACTGAGGAGTGGCAGATTTCAGAGCCTTCGAGGGTACACGAAAAGAAGGCGATGGGTCTGCCCGCTTGGTTGAGTGCGGCAGCCAGGATGAGTCAGACAAATCGCTCTCCACCTGGAACGGTCTGGACATAGCATGCATTTGGCAATATCATCCTTAATATGGCTGAAAGCTGTGCGGGCCTCTGCCGATAGGAGGAAAGAGTTGGCTTTGATGGGCAAGCCTTGTCCACATAGTTGGGGACCCATTAAGCATAGTACGACAAGAAGCCCAGGCATCTCTTCAAGTCTCTGTGGGTGTGGGGGAGGGGCAGCTCCAGTAGGGGGAGCATGAGGTCAGGATCAGGGCCAATGACACAATTCTTGACCACACAGCCAAGAATGGCTAGTCAGGTTGTCCGGAACCCACACTTCTCCTTGTTATAAGTAAGGTTCAGGAGCTTCGCAGCCCAGAAGAATTTTCAAAGGTTAGCTGCAGGTCATGACCACAGATGATCTCATTGTCAAGGTATGGAAAAGTGGCCTGCAGTTTATAGTGCTCTACCATGTGGTCCATCTCCCGCTGGAAAATGGAGACCCCGCTGGTGATGACTAAGGGCATCCAGAGGAAGAGGTAGAGGTGACTATCCACCTCACATGCGGTATACTGGTGGTCCTCCAGGTCCTTAGCTGGTGATAGGCCATCTTCAGGTTGATAGTGAAAAATACCCCATATTGTGCAGTCTGATTAACCATATCAGATCTGCGGGGAAGGGGGTATGGGTTGATGGTCTGGTTATAATCTATGACCATTCTGATTTTTTCTATGTTTTTCACTACAAACACATGGGCCCTCCAGGGGTTATTGCAAGGCTCGATGATGCCCTCACCCAACAGTCGCTGAACCTCTGACTTGATAAATACTTTGTAGTGCTGTATCACCTGCTCCTGGTGGCCATAGGCTTACATTCGGGGTGAGGTTCACGAACAGTGGTAGAGGGGTGACCCTGAGAGTCGAGAATCCACATTCACATTGTGGAAGCTGTCTAGGAACTGTTCATTGCAGCTGGAGAGGAGGGGATGACTGGCCATACTGGCAGTTAGCGGTATAGGGGCGAATGAATCTTTCCATTCTCCCGCTATCAAATAGTTCACTACGTGCCCACTTACCTGGATGACTGTCATAGATCTGGCGAGTTTCTGTGGTCTGCTTGGTTCAGGGTAATGGAGCCAGTGTAGACTCGCTGTCCAAATCCAAGGAGGGCCCGAGTTGCTCAGGTGCTTGGTTCCAAGATGGCCACCTTCGCTGTTTCCCTGCAATGCTGCAGGCCCAAGAATATGGCGCCGACCACGCGGTCCAAGATGATGGCCGCCATGGCTCTCACATGGCGTTGCTAGTCCACAGAGAGGATGGCGGTGATCACGCTGTCTGGGGTAGTGACTGTCCATACATGGCACTGATAGGTTTGACAGGCAGTTTAGACTGGCAGACTCTTGTGAAATGTCCTCTTTTCTCACACCTAGTGCATACTAGCCCCTTGGCAGGGCAGCGTTTCCCCAGATGCTTGCCCTGCCCACAGAGATAGCATTTGGGGTGATCATCCACCACAGTAGCTGAGGTCAGGTCACTAGATGGAGCAATAATGCCTGTGACCAGTCATTTATGGCACGGGATGATCCCAATCACCAGTCCAAAGATGGCAATGCCCACAGTAGCCAAGTAGTCATCTGAGTTTTGGAGCGCCACCTCCATCGTCTCTGTTAGTTCAACTGCCCCTTTCAGATCGAGTACCTTCTGCTCCAGGAGTCTCTGCCTTATGTATACGGAGCAGATGCCGGCCATATGGGCGTCACAGATGAGGTCCTCTTTGCAATTGCAAGCCCTGCAAAGCACCCAGAGGGCCTGTAGATACCTGGCCCTCGAGTCATCAGATTGCTGCCTCCGGGTGTCCAGGAGGCACCTTGAATTGAACTCATTTACCTTTCACCCTGAAGGGTGCTCATGGCCTCTGTTTACATAGGAACATGGGAAGTAGGAACAGGAGTGCCAAAAATGGCCCATCAAGCCTGCTCCGCCATTCAATATGAACATGGCTGATCTAATTTATGACTTAACTCCACCTACCTGCCTTCTCCCCATATCCCCTAATTCCTCTATCATGTAAAAATTTATCTAACCGAATTTTAAATATGTTTAATGAAGCAGCCTCAACCACTTCCCTGGATAGAGAATTCCAAACATTCACTACTCTCTGGGAAAAACTATTTTTCCTCATCTCTGTCCTAAATCTACTCCCTCGAATCTTGAGACTGTGTCCTCTCATTTTAGTTTCCCCGGCCAGCTCAAAAAACCTTCCTACATCTATCCTATCCATACCCTTCATAATCCTATATGTTTCTATAAGCTCTCCTCTCATTCTTCTGAACTCGAGCGAATACAATCCTAGACGATTCATCTTTCATCATAAGTCAACCCCTTCATCCCAAGGATCAACCTAGTAAACCTCCTCTGGACCGTCTCCAAAGCCAGTATATCCTTCCTTAAATATGGAGACCAGAACTGCACACAGTACTCCAGGTGCGGTCTCACCAGTACCTTATTCAGTTGCAACATTATCTCCCTACTCCTGAATTCAATTCCTCTAGCGATGAAGGCCAACATTCCATTTGCCTTCTTAATAACCTGCTGCACCTGCAACCTAACTTTTTGCGATTCATGCACAAGCACTCCCAAGTCCCTCTGCACAACAGCATGCTGTAGTTTTTCACCCTTTAAATAATATTCAGCTCTTTTATTTTTCTTGCCAAAGTGGATTACCTCACACTTACTAACATTGTACTCCATCTGTCAGACCTCTGCCCACTCATCCAGCTTAACTATATCCCTTTGCAGACTCTCCACATCCTCATTACAATTTGCTCTTCCACTCAATTTGGTGTCATCCGCAAACTTGGCTACACCACATTTTGCCCCCTTCCCCAAGTCATCAATGTAAATGATGAACAGTTGTGGGCCTAGCACCGACCCCTGCGGCACCCCACTTACCACTCTCTGCCAACCTGAAAAACTCCCATTTATCCCGACTCTCTGCCTCCTGTCAGACAACCAATTTTCAATCCAGGCCAATAGACTTCCTCGGACTCCACTTTCCTGTAACTTACTGATAAGTCTCTTGTGCGGCACCTTATCAAACGCTTCCTGGAAATCCAAATATACAACATCAACCTGTTCCCCTCTATCCACCGCACCCATTATATCCTCAAAGAATCCTAACAAGTTTGTCAAACAAGATCTTCCCTTTCTAAAACCTTGCTGTGTCTGCCTGATTGAACCCTTACGTTCCAAAAGTTTCACTATTTCATCTTTAATGACGTATTTTTCCAACTACAGACGTCAAGATAATTGGCCGATAATTTCTAGTCTTCTGCCTACATTCCTTCTTAAAAAGTGGCGTGACATTTGCTGTCTTCCAGTCTGCCGGGACCTGCCCAGAATCCAAGGAATTTTGGTCTATGACCACCAATGCATCAACTATAACTTCTGCCATTTCCTTCAGGACCAGGTGATTTGTCTGGCTTTAGTCCCATTAGTTTCTCCATCACTACTTCCTTTGTAACAACTATTTTATCAAGGCCCTCCCCAACATTTGCATCCTTAACTCCGCACTTGGGCATGCTGGACATGTCTTCCACTGTGAAGACTGACACAAAATATTTGTTCAATGTCTCAGCTATTTCCTCATTTTTTGCTACCAGTTTTCCTTTCTCATCCTCCAAGGGTCCTATGTTAACTCTAGCCACCCTCTTCCGTTTTATATATTTATAAAATTTTTTGGTTTCTGTTTTTATATTTTGTGCCAATTTACTTTCATAATCCTTTTTCCCATTTCTTATTACCCGCTTTGTAACCCCTTGTTGTCTCTTAAAGTTATCCCAATCTTCCAGTTTCTCACTGCTCTTTGCAGCTTTGTGCACCTGTGCCTTCAATTTTATACTCTCCTTTATTTCTTTTGTTAACCATGATTGATTTTTCCCTCCCTTGCTGCCCTTTTTCCTGACCGGAATATATTTTTGTTGAGCATTACAAAATATTTGTTTGAAAATCTTCCACTGTTCCCCAACTGTTTCATCAATTAGCCTGTGCTCCCAGTCCACTCTGCCCAATTCCTCCCTCATCCTATGGTAGTCACCCCTGTTTAAGCATAATATATTAGTTTTAGATCTAACTATTTCCCCTTCCATCTGAATGAGAAATTCATCGCTATTTCCCAGATGGTCTCTGACTATTACATCATTTACTCTACTTATCTCATTGCACAACACAAGATCCAGGAGAGCATTTTCTCTTGTGGGTTCCTTAACATGCTGCTCAAGAAAGCTATCGCGGATGCATTCTATGAAGTCCTCTTCCAGACTCCCACGACCAACTTGATTTTCCCAATCTATGTGGAAGTTAAAGTCCCCCATGACTACTGCTGTATCATTATTACATGCCTCACTTATCTCTCTATTTATTTCCTGTGCCACTATTGTTATTTGGTGGGCGATAGATAACACCCACCAATAATTTTTTTTCCCTTTGTTATTCTTTATCTCTACCCAAATGGACTCAACATTATGCTCTTTAGATCTTATATCATCCCTCACTACTGGCTGGAGCTCATCTTTGATTAAGAGTGCAACTCCACCTCCCTTACCATCTTGTCTATCTCTTTGCACCACCTGATACCCTTGAAAGTTTAATTCCCATTTATGGTCACCTTGTAGCCATTTTTCCGTGATGGCTACCAAATCATAGGCATGGGTACCGATTTGCGCCTCAAGTTCATTAACCTTATTTCTAATACTGCGGGCAATCAGATAAAGTGCCCTTATGCTCTTTGTCCTTTTAATATCTAGTGACTTCTGTAACCTTTTCTTTTGATTTTCCTGCACACTATTTTTCTTTGTAATTTTCTTAACACTATCATTGACCCGAAAACTCACTGCACCATCTGATTTTTTTACTTTCTCCTCCCAACATTACTTTTCCTATTTTTCTTTTCCTGGCCATTACTTTATCTTCCCTACCCTTTTCCCTATCACTCAGGTTCCCATACCCCTGCCAAATTAGTTTAAACCTTGCCCCACTGCTGTACCAAACATACTTGCCAAAATGTTGACACCTTTTGGATTTAGGTGCAACCCGTCCTTCTTGTAAAGATCATGCCTTCCCCAAAAGAGATCCCAATGATCCAAGAAGCCAAATCCTTGCCCTGTACACCAGGCCCTCAGACACACATTCATTTTCCTTATCCTTACATTCTTTTCATCACTTGGATTTGGAACAGGTAGTAATCCCGAGATCACCACCCTAGCGTTCCTGTCTTTCAACTTTTGTCCCAACTCACTGTAATCCCTTTTCATTACCTCCTCCCTTTTCTTGTCAATGTCGTTTGTACCCACATGTACCAAGACATCAGGCTGCTCTCCCTCTCCTCTCAGAATATTTTCGACCCGATTTGTGATATCTTGTACCCTTGCACCAGGGAGGCAGCACACCATGCGGGTATACCTATCTGGCTCACAGAACCTCCTGTCTGTACCCCTGACAATGGAGTCCCCAATAACCACTGCATTTGTCCTTTTCTTTTTCTTTTGCATCACTCTGCCAGGCTCATTGCCATTGACCTGGTGCCCGTGGCCATCTTCTGTCCGGTCATCTCCCTCAACAGAATCCAACACAACATAACTGTTGCTGAGTGGGATAGTCACTGGTGTGCTCTCCGTTTTTTTCACTTTTTTCTTTCCTCCCCTGATGGTTTCCCACTTACCTGACATGTGTTCTGGAGTATTTATCGCCCTGAAAGTTGAGTCGATTAACTCCTCACTCTCCCTTACAAGCCGTAGGTTATCAATCTGCAACTCTATATTCCTAATTTGGTGCCTTAGTAACTGCATCTCGGTACACCTGGTGCAGATGTGGCCATTTGGGACGGTGGAGGTTACCCATTGTTCCCACATCTGACACCCAATATAAAGCACTAACCCTAATGGCATGACTCTGAATATGAAGGCAAATAACTCAGCTTACCTTTTCTCCTTGCCTGCTTTCGCAGAAGCCTGATGAGCCAAAGCCAGGAAGTCTCACTCCTTCACTGTTCCACTCACTCACTGAGCTGCTCCTCGCTGGCCGCTCCCACCCCTTTCACTCCTTTTATTGGCCCCCTGCATCATGGATCATTGGGAAAACCAGGGGTCCGACACTTGAGAAAAAGAGTTTCAGTCTGTCCTTGTCCTTGTCCACTTTGACAACGTTCACAAATGCCGTCAGGAAGTCCTCAATGCAACATAGCCAGATTTCGAACATGTTTGGAGAATCAGATGATCAAGTGTCTATGTTGACTTTATCAGACTTCAGGTATTCCTCCATCTTTCTTTAAAAACTATAGTCAATAAAATTGATGCACCATCAATTACCACAAAAGACTGAGGTTGTGAAGCCAATAGGCTTTTATTGACTATAGATTGGTGCAGCAGTCAGCCTCATCGACTAATCCTGGCAGAATGAATAGGGAACATGCAAGGGGTTGTGGGTAGGATCGATCTCGGGAGGCGTGTCCAGCCAGCAGTAGTCAATCATAGTATAACAGTGGTTTACCACAAGGAGATAGTTCTAACTAATTACAGTGACTAACGTCAGAGATGCATTCCCTATTGCAGTTTCAAATACATCATTACAGAGCAAGACCCTTTGTATACCAGTACATATTCAAGAACAGTTTCATTCCAACAGCTATCAGGCTTGAGATCCTTCCCTTGTTTCAGGAGCTGAACCAACACCACAAGATGATTGTCTACACTGCTGTTAAGTCACTCTTTATGCACAAAATTAATGGAATATTTATTATTTATCTTTTTATGTATTTGTTCTCTTTTTAATTCAGTTAAGTATAGAATTACAGTTACTTTTTATTTATTTTTGTAGTTTTTTTTTAACAAAATACCTGTTCAGCTACTGCAAGTAGCAATAAGTTCATTATCCTATTGAGGAAGGTTGTCTTTCTAATTAATAGGGTATTGGCGAATCCATGCCTAAGTCTGTGCATTTAAAGGATAATGTTAATGTGATCAGAGCAGTTCAAAGAGGATCCATTGGATTTATACCTGGAGTAAAAACACAGAAATATTGGAGGAACTCAGCAGGTCTCACCTGCTCCATAGGAGGTAAAGCTATCTGAGTCCTTCCAGCCGTTCTGTGTTTTTACAACAATCACAGCATCTGCAGACTTTTGATTTTCACTAAGACCTGGAACAGTGGGGTTGACTTTGGTTGGTTCAGCAGAATGTATGTCTGCTAGAATTTGGAGAGCAAGAGGTGACTCAGTTGAAATAGGATGAATATGGGGACAATTTTTGCTCTTGTTGGAGAAACGAGCATTATAGAACACAGCTTAAACAACATGGGTCACCCACTTTGGACAGAGATGAGGCCATTCTTTTTTCTCTAAGATAGTTGTGAGTCTTTAGAACTCTACAGTGGAATCAAAGTCAAAGAATATTATTTAAGCAGAGGTGCAAAAATTCTTGCTACACACTTGGAGGAAAGGTTACCATGGGTAGACAGAAATGCAAAGTTGATTAAGTATGATCTTACTAAATAGCAGACAGGGTGAGTGGCCAACTCCTGCTCCTTGTTGGAATGATTTCTGCCATATTTTATCTCCATTTTTTGTTAAATAATTTGAAGTTGTTTGCCCCTCCTTCAGAACAATGACACAGTTTGTTGGTTCATTGATCTGGTTCTCTAACTTGGTCACTTGTAAGTCACCTGAATTTTCACATCAATAATTTCTCTGAAAATCTGTATCAAAGCAAGTTGTTAGTTGCTTCATTCAATCCTGCATGGCAAGTGTTTTCTAAAAGTTATCCAATCATAGCATTTCTGCATAGTGACCAAATAGTAAATTGTTCTGAGATTTAAATGCAAGTTAACATTTTTATTAACATTGCCTTTTTACTTGTCCTTTCTATTTTTCTTTTAACCAATTTTTTCATTCTTTTCAACTTTTCAGACAATTCTAATTCAGAGCATCCCTTTCTCTGTATTAGCACTGTTTCTTTACTTTTTACATGTTCTTTCTGCCAATGTATTTTTGGTGACAAAATATATTGTTAGTCCCATCAGTCACCAATGTCTCTGAGTTTGGTGGTTATTGAACCCTGTTTCAGCATTCCAAGGAGACCTAAAAATTGATTCCCTCTTCCATTTCCACCGATATTCAAGACTCCTCACAGAACCTCCTTGTGCAATTGCAGGATGCAACACCTGCACTTTTAAATCCACCCACACTGGATTATGGATCTCAAACTATCACAGGAATGTCAAGTGAATGTGACTTGAGGTGTGTTTATATTATTTCCTATTCACAGGATGCTTTCACATGCTTTCCAGGATGTGTACAGCCAAGTGTTCAGACAGAAGATGGCATGTAAGACATGAAAAACTAAATCTGTAGAGGAGAAAAAAATTGAAAGGGAGCCTTTCAGTTTGACATTACTTACCTCATTATGCACCCAGCTCTCACTGTTGTCACAATTTATCCTGCAAATCAACTTGATAAAACTGTTATTGCCCAAGATTAGACCAACTCAAAAGTATCAACAATGAGTGGGCAAGTTCCTTGTTAATGGCTAACTACTTTCTTCATCGTTCTGCCAAGATTACTGGCCAGAAAAACTGTATCCACTCTCTGCCTCCTTTCTGAAATCAATGCAAAAGCATTTGAAATAACGAGTCAATGTGGCCACATATGCACAGAGAGTAAACAATCTGCATTTGTATCCCATCGATACATCTTTTAGTCACTGAAATGATTTAAGGTCATTAATATGAATATGGCAGTAATTGAAGATTCATAAGGTTACAACTGATCACAATATCAAAGCAATTTATTTTCACAGAGGTAAGCAAAAATAGTTGTAGTAAAACAGAATAATATTTAAGAAAATTGAAAATAAATATCGGAATAATTTAGTCTTCAAAATCCTGTTGTAAACTGTTATAGTCTGAGGTACCTTTCTTTATTTAAGTTAATTACCCTTATTCTGTTTTGGTGACAATTTCTTCAATATCAGGTAACACAGTCGCGAATTCTTTTCAGGTGAGGAAGCTGAAATGTGAAATAATAGTGAATTTGGAAGACAACTAGAAGCATCTTTGGAGAAGAGCAGATTGAAAGACCGTTTGCATCGGTTGTCACTTGGGGTTCATTTGTCAGAAGGTGACAAATGCTCCCATTTTGTTTCAGTGGTCAATGAAAGCAGAGCCACACAGAGTTCGATCCATTTGTTGTAAGAACACCTGAATAGTAGACTGGGTTGGATTAGGTAGTTTGATCCTTTTGGTCATGCACTACATCAATAATCAGTCATTGGTCATGGATGGGTTGTGTATGTAATGTGGCTTCATGCTCTTATTTCCTAAAGATTGTATTTTGAGATTATATTTTTTAATTGATCCTTTGATTTGGTGTTTCTGATCTTTATTTTCATCCACAATCACTGGAATATTATGAATACCTGAATGATTTTGGGAGTTGAATTATTTGGGTAAAGGGGTGAAATACCCTCTTTTATGATCACAACCCCCACAATTTTCTTCCACTTTTACTATGAATGACTGCAACTCTGTTACCTCAGGGTGACTCTTTTTTTTTATTTTTTTTTTTATTTTTTTATTTTTCACACCATAAATCACATTAACCATGGTACACACTTTTTCCTTTTCACACATATACAGTGCCATTTTATCCCCCCCCTCCCTCCTCCCATCCCACCATCCCTACCTCCCCCCTCCCGTCCATTTAAGGTATAAAATCTAGGATACATTAAACCAGTCAGACAATGTTGTCATTCAATAAAAATACACCAGAAATTCTACTGAGTCCATTCTTTTCATTTCCTTTTCCTTCCGTTAACTTAGGTAATGATTGTCCCCGGTAGGTTTTTGCTATTGTATTTAATGTAAGGCTCCCATATTTGTTCGAATATTTCAATATTATTTCTTAAACTATATGTTATTTTTTCTAATGAAATACATTTATTCATTTCTATATACCATTGTTGTATTTTCAAATTACTTTCCAATTTCCAGGTTGACATAATACATTTTTTTGCTACGGCTAGAGCTATCTTAACAAATCTTTTTTGTGCATCCTCCAAATCAATTCCAAATTCTTTGTTTTTTATGTTACTTAGGAGGAAGATCTCTGGATTCTTTGGTATATTGTTTTCAGTTATTTTATTTAATATCTGATTTAGATCTTCCCAAAATTTTTCTACTTTCTCACATGTCCAGATTGCATGAATTGTTGTTCCCATTTCTTTTTTACATTGAAAACATCTATCCGATACTGTTGGGTCCCATTTATTTAACTTTTGAGGTGTAATGTATAGCCTGTGTATCCAGTTATATTGTATCATACGTAACCTCGTATTTATTGTATTTCTCATCGTTCCAGAGCATAACTTCTCCCATGTTTCCTTTTTTATCTTTATATTTAAATCTTGTTCCCATTTTTGTTTAGTTTTACCATTTGTTTCCTCATTCTCCTTTTCTTGCAGTTTAATATACATATTTGTTATAAATCTTTTGATTATCATTGTATCTGTAATCACATATTCAAGGTTACTTCCCTCTGGCAAACTCAAACTGCTTCCTAATTTATCCTTCAAGTAGGATCTCAATTGGTAATATGCCAGCGCTGTATCTTGAGTTATATTGTACTTATCTTTCATTTGTTCAAAGGATAAGAATCTATTTCCTGAAAAACAATTTTCTATTCTTTTAATCCCTTTTTTTCCCATTCTCTAAAGGAAAGGTTATCTATTGTAAAAGGGAGTAACTTGTTTTGCGTCAATATTAGTTTTGGTAATTGATAATTTGTTTTATTTCTTTCTACATGAATCTTCTTCCAAATATTGAGGAGATGATGTAATACTGGAGAACTTCTATGTTGTACCAATTTTTCATCCCATTTATATAATATGTGTTCAGGTATCTTTTCCCCTATTTTATCTAATTCTAATCTCGTCCAATCTGGCTTTTCCCTTGTTTGATAAAAATCTGATAGGTATCTTAATTGTGCGGCTCTATAGTAATTTTTAAAGTTTGGCAGTTGTAAGCCTCCTTGTTTATACCATTCTGTTAATTTATCTAGTGCTATCCTCGGTTTCCCCCCTCTACATAAAAATTTCCTTATTATTTTCTTTAACTCCTTGAAGAATTTCTCTGTCAGTTGTATTGGCAATGCCTGAAATAAGTATAATATCATTGGAAAAATGTTCATTTTAATACAGTTTATCCTTCCTATTAGTGTTAGTGGTAAATCTTTCCAATGCTCTAAATCGTCCTGTAATTTTTTCATTAGTGGATAATAATTGAGTTTATATAGTTGGCCGAGATTTTTGTTTATTTGTACACCTAGGTATCTTATTGCTTGCATTTGCCATCTAAATGGTGATTCCTTCTTAAATTTTGAGAAATCCACATTATTCATAGGCATTGCTTCACTTTTATTTACGTTTATCTTGTAACCCGACACTTCTCCATATTCCTTCAATTTCTTATATAATTCTTTTATTGATAGTTCTGGTTCTGTTAAGTACACTATAACATTATCCGCAAATAAACTGATTTTATATTCCTTGTCTTTTATTTTTATTCCTTTTATATTATTTTCTGTTCTTATCAATTCTGCTAGTGGTTCTATAGCTAACGCAAACAATAAAGGTGATAGTGGGCATCCCTGCCGCGTTGACCTGCTTAAGTTAAATTGCTTTGATACATGTCCATTTACTGTCACTTTCGCTAACGGTCCCTTATATAATGCTTTAATCAAATTAATATACTTCTCCGGTAAACTGAATTTTTGCAATACTTTGAACAAATAATTCCATTCTACTCTGTCAAAGGCCTTCTCTGCGTCTAAAGCAACTGCTACTGTAGGTGCTTTATTCCCTTCTACTGCATGAATTAAGTTAATAAATTTACAAATATTGTCCGTTGTGCGTCTTTTTTTGATAAATCCAGTTTGGTCTAAATTTACCATTTTCGGTACATACTCTGCTAATCTGTTTACTAATAGTTTAGCTATTATCTTATAATCTGTGTTAAGTAAAGATATTGGTCTATATGACGCTGGTGAGAGTGGATCTTTCCCTTGCTTTAGTATTACTGTAATTATTGCTGTTTTACATGAATCTGGTAAGCTTTGTGTTTTATCAATCTGGTTGATTACTTCCAGGAGGGGCGGAATTAATAAGTCTTTAAATGTTTTGTAGAATTCTATTGGGAATCCATCCTCTCCTGGTGTCTTATTATTTAGTAATTTTTTTATTATCTCTTGTATTTCTACTATTCCAAATGGCTCTGTTAAATTATTTTGTTCCTCTATTTGTAGTTTTGGTAGTTCAATTTTAGTCAGAAATTCATCTACTTTCCCTTCTTTCCCTTCGTTTTCAGTTCGGTATAATTGTTCATAGAATTCTCTAAAGTTTTCCTTAATTTCTTTTGGATTATATGTAATTTGTTTGTCTTTTTTCCTTGATGCCAATACCATTTTCTTAGCTTGTTCTGTCTTAAGCTGCCATGCTATGGTTTTGTGCATATTTTCACCTAGTTCATAATATTTCTGTTTTGTCTTCATTATATTTTTCTCCACCTTATATGTTTGTAGTGTTTCATATTTTATTTTTTTATCCGCCAATTCTCTTCTTTTAGTTGTATCTTCCTTCATTGCTAATTCTTTTTCTATATTTACTATTTCCCTTTCCAACTGCTCTGTTTCCTGATTATAGTCCTTCTTCATCTTGGTTACATAACTTATTATTTGCCCTCTAATGAATGCTTTCATTGCATCCCATAGTATAAACTTATCTTCCACTGATTCTGTATTTATTTCAAAATACATTTTTATTTGTTTTTCAATAAATTCTCTAAAATCCTGCCTTTTAAGTAACATGTGGTTTAATCTCCACCTATACATTCTTGGAGGGATGTCCTCTAACTTTACTGTCAGTATTAAGGGTGAATGGTCCGATAGTATTCTAGCTTTATATTCTGTTTTTCTTACTCTATCTTGCATACGAGCTGATAACAAAAATAGGTCTATTCTTGAGTATGTTTTATGTCTACCCGAGTAATATGAATATTCCTTTTCCTTTGGGTGTTGTTTCCTCCATATATCCAAAAGTTGCATTTCTTCCATCGATTTAATTATAAATTTGGTTACTTTGTTCTTTCTGTTAATTTTTTTCCCAGTTTTGTCCATATTTGAATCCAAATTCAGGTTGAAATCCCCTCCTATTAATATGTTCCCTTGCGTATCTGCTACCTTCAAAAAGATATCTTGCATAAACTTTTGATCTTCTTCGTTAGGTGAATATATATTGAGTAGATTCCAAAACTCCGAATATATCTGACATTTTATCATTACATATCTCCCTGCTGGATCTATTATTTCTTCTTCTATTTTAAATGGCACATTTTTACTAATTAATATAGCTACTCCTCTTGTTTTTGAATTATACGATGCTGCTGTTACGTGTCCTACCCAATCTCTCTTTAATTTCTTGTGCTCCAATTCAGTTAAATATGTTTCTTGCACAAATGCTATATCAATTTTTTTTTCAGTAAATTTAGCAGTTTCTTCCTTTTAATTTGGTTATGTATTCCATTAATATTTAAAGTCATATAGTTCAACGTAGCCATTTTATACTTTGTTTATCTTCCCTTTCTGTTTCTCCATCATTACCTTTCCTTCTTATCCATTTCTGTTTTCTTGTTTTGAACCCTTTATAAGACAACATTCCTAAAACATCAAACATTTTCCTTATTCTCCTATTTAAAACTTCTTTAGCCCCAATCTCCCCTTCTCCTCCTGAGTTGTCCTTTATCCCTTGTCGGACAACCACATCTGATTTTGCAGTGACCGCAACTCCTCCCCACCCAGCCCCCCCCAGAAAAGATTTCACTTTTCATATGTAACAAAGGTCACTCTTTTAGTTCCCTCCTTATTCCCTCTATTCCATTTCCTTCCCTTATTAATTCTTGTCTATACTATCTATATTTTCCTCTAAATACAGATACATTTGTGTATGCACATTATACATATACACACATATACCTCTTTACCCACATACATATAAATCGTGGTCATTTTTACTCTTATTACATATCTTCATCTCTCTGGTTTTTTTGTAGTTGTTCTGCAAATTTCCTTGCTTCCTCTGGATCCGAGAATAGTTTTTTTTCCATAAGATCGTTTTCGATGTATTGAACTCCTTTCTCTTCTTCAGGAGTTCAAAACTTATGTGTCTTTTTAGTTCGCAGTCTTTTGTACTCTCGTTACACGTCTTCATCCCTCAGTCTATTTTGTAATTGTTCTGCAAATTTTCGTGCTTCCTCTGGATCCGAGAATAGTCTGTTTTGTTGTCCTGGAATAAATATTTTCAATACCGCTGGATGCTTTAGTATAAATTTATACCCTTTCTTCCATAAAATCACCTTTGCTGTATTGAACTCCTTTCTCTTCTTCAGGAGTTCAAAACTTATATCTGGATAAATGAAGATTTTTTGCCCCTTGTACTCCAGTGGCTTGTTGCCCTCTCTTACTTTTTCCATTGTCTTCTCCAGTACCTTTTCTCTTGTAGTATATCTTAGGAATTTTACTAAAATAGATCTTGGCTTTTGTTGTGGTTGTGGTTTAAAGGCCACTGCTCTATGTGCCCTTTCTATTTCCATTTCTTGCTGTAGTTCTGGACATCCTAGGATCCTGGGGATCCAATCTTTTATAAACTCTCTCATATTCTTGCCTTCTTCATCTTCCTTAAGGCCCACTATCTTTATGTTATTTCTTCTGTTATAATTTTCCATTATATCTATTTTCTGAGCTAACAGTTCTTGTGTCTCTATAACATTTTTATTAGATTCCTCTAATTTCTTTTTTAAGTCCTCTACCTCCATTTCTACTGCTACTTCCCGCTCTTCCATCTTGTCCATTCTCTTTCCCATTTCTGTTAAGGTCATATCTATTTTATTCATTTTCTCTTCTGTATTGTTTATTCTTCTTCTTAAATCATTAAATTCTTGCGCTTGCCATTCTTTAAATGACTCCATGTATTCTTTAATAAGAGAAAGTATATCCTTTATCTTGCCTTTCCCTTCTTCTTCTATTTCCCTGTACTCTTCCTCTTCCTCTTCTTCTTCCTCTGGGTTGACCATCTGTTGTTTCTTTGTTGCCCTTTTCTTCTCTTCTTTCTTGTTTTCGTTGTCTTCTATGTTCTCCTCTTGCTGCAGGTGTTCTGCAGCTGTCATTGCCGGCTGTGGAGATCGACTCCCCAACTGGTCACCCCTCCCGTCGGTGTGTTGTTTTGCATGCGCATCACGCATGCGCGAGGAGTCGCGCATGCGCGGTTGCGCACTTTTACTCGGCTCAGCGAGCCATTTTTGTAGTCCACTTTCTACCGACCTGAGGGAGTGGGTTTCTCTCTCCACCGCGGGCCTCTTCGAACAGGTAAGGCCTTCTCCTTCTTCTTCCGTTGTCTTCTCTTCCTCTCTTCTTACCGTTGATTTCGATTTTTCTTTTTTCGTCGCCATCTTCTTTCCACCTTTATACTCACTTTTCTTTAATTTTTATTTTTGTGCCTTTGTGTTTTCCTTTGTTTTTTCCGACTTTTCTAGAGAGGGCTGGAGTTCACCGTCCGGCCACTACTCCATCACGTGACTCCCCTCCTCAGGGTGACTCTTCAACCCATTTCTTTCCTGACCATTGCATGATCCTGGTCCACTATGATGAACACTTTGTCAGGCCACTACATGGCAAACTGCAAATTTAATTAAGGAATGAGGGAAATTTGAAATAAAGCTTTAAACTATTCCCTAAGCCATGTGTAATTAAATGAAGTAACCAATCGTAGTCTTGCAGCTCATTAGCACTATGGCATGTGTCAAATCCTTCAAAATCGATTCTGTGCCCAACACTGACTTCACAGACAAGTTGTGTTTTGAATTTAGGTTGTCTATGTAAATAAATGGACTAGATGCACAGATTCTAGCCACCATTTTTATATGAGTTTGGACATCCTTCAATATGCATTCTGATATTATCTATGGCTCCATTTCAGGCAATATTGACCCTCCCAGAGCTCATCCCACCTTCTCCAGAAAGATGTGATCTTCTTGTTCACTCTACCTCCATTATATTTATTAATGCACATGCTTTCATGGGAATTCTTTTGGATAACCCAAACATCTCTGCGGCTTCCACTAGAAAATTATTATCAGGAGTGGCATGGTTAGTGAACACTATTACAGCGCCAGCGATCGGGACCTGGGTTTGAAACCCGGTCTGTCTGTAAGGAGTTTGACCATGTATCTGCGTGGGTTTTCCCTGGGGGCTCCAATTTCTTTCCACCCGTCAAAATGTACCAAGAGTTGGAAGTCAATTGGATGTAATTGGGTGTCATGGGCTCGTGGGCCAAAAAGGCCTGTTACTAAGCTGGATGTCTAAATTAAATTTGAAATTTAAATATTAAAACTTCCAAACACAAAATATTGTTGTAAATTAGCTACTGTGTCTTCATCACTGAGAAGTATCAGTGCACCCACTGTAGCTTTCTACTTCAGTAAAGTCGCCTAGGTGCACAGAAGAGTGGTCTTGCATCACGATGCTGTAGCCAACTATTATTGCTGATGGTTTATAAGGTTCTTGCCAACTAAGAACATTTAATTTTAATGTTTCACATCAAAGATCTCTATCCATATATATATGCTTCCTGACCTGCTATGTGTTTCTAGAGTATGTTTTTTTAAATGTCAGACTTCCAGAATCAGCTATTTATTATTGTAATTTCAAGAACTGCTATAATCAAGTAATCCAGAAATTATAGCTGAAGCCTATTGTTCAATTTGCACAGGAAGTGGTAGAGGCAGCCATCCGCCTCAAATGCCGTATACTGGCAGTCCTCTGGGTGAATCAAGAGCTGGTGATACGCTGATCTGATCAATTATGGAGAATACCCGATATTGTGCAATCTAGTTGACCATATCGGATACGCAGGGAAGGGGATAGCAAGAGTAGTCTCAGTTGGTTAGTGTCCATGGTGATGGCATCCGCGGCCACCACCAGAAAGTTTTCAAAGCAGTGTAGCCAAAGTTCAAATGTCTTCAGTGCATCCAGAAACTGAGGGTCGATGTTCGCCTTCTCAGGTTTCAGGTACTGTTCCATGCTTCTTTTGAAATTTTTAGTTAATAAAATTGATGTACCACCAATAATCACAAAAGGCTGAATTTGTGAAACTATCAGGCTTTTATTAACTAAAGACTGGAACAGCCTTCAACCTCAGGTTGAGCAGCAGATAATCATGGCATAAGAGTGGTTTACGGGCATGGGAAGAGAGTTGAGATGGCATAGATCATATTGAACAGTAGATTTCAGCATATCAGATAACATCCATGGATAGAAATGGCCAGTCAACATTTTGGGTCACAACCCCTTATCAAGACTAAGATAAAATTGGAAAGATTACATGTATAAGAGTGGAAGGGTGATAGAGTATAGGACAGGTGTGAGAGGTGGAGAGACAGGTAGAGGGACCCTCCGATTTCTTGCATTGTCTGTGTGAAAGAAGACGTGAAAAGGAGAGACAGTGGGGTGGGGGGTTAGTTTAATGAAAGCCAAAGAAGTCGATATTATTGCCATCCAGTTGGAAGGTGCCCATTCGGAAGAAGAGGTGTTGATCCTCCAATTTACGGGTAGTCTCAGTCTGCCAGTGCATGAGACCCACGGATATTTGTTTAAAACCCTCATCCATGCAACCCTGAACTGAATTAATTAAATGTTTCCTCACTTCGAGCCAAGGAGCTCATGGAGTTTTTGCACTGTGGCATTATTTTACTAATGACAAAGGCAAAGCTTTAGGATGTTTGCTTGTAATTGCTTGCGCTGAATGCCAGCTTCTGAAAATAAAGCCTTTTTTTTAAAGGTGCTATTTTTTTAATCTGAGTAAATGTCACATTTTTAGTGGAAGTTTAACAGCCCATCTCCCTAAAGATAAATGGAAACAAAGAGGTTAAAAAAAAAGGGCTGTAAATTATTCTTGTTCATATAAATGAGGACCAAAGAAAAACCTTGTAGTTTTACTTCTTATTCACCTTGTATGTCATCTGCACATTGCCTTCTTAGTATTTATGGCCCTTGAAGGAGCTGCCACCATCTGAGTGGCTGTCTGCACTGGAACGACTTCTTTTGGTTCCCGCACTGCAGTGTATCAAATCAAAAGAATATGGAAAGGGCATGGGCCAATCCATCATCCAATAAGATGTTCTGACATTTGAAATCAATGACACTCTTCACTGAATATTGCAGGGACAAGGTTCTACAACCTAAACATTATTCCACGCTGGGAAAGGCACGCTAAACCAGAGTCGGGTGAAGCCTGATAGGCTGCAGTCGCTGTGATTATAGTAATCACATCGAAATGCTGGAGGAACTCAGCCAATCTTTTCACTGTCTATAGGAGTCAAAGATATGTTGCCAACATTTCGGGCCCGAGCCCTTCTTCAAGGAAAAAACAATCAGAAAAGGCAGAAGAAGGAAATATCAGAAGGTCTAAGAATTCAAACAATGGGGGAAGAATCTGGACCAACAAAGGGTGTTAATTGGATATGATAAGGGACTAGGTGAGAATTTATCATGTTTGTGTGAAAGGAGACATGGAAAGGAGAGACAGTGGTGTGGGAGGGGGTTGGGGATGGTTTAATGAAAACCAGAGAAGTCGATATTAATGCCCTCCAGTTGGAGGGCGCCCGGTCGGAAGAAGAGGTGTTGATCCTCAAATTTACGGGTGGTCTCAGTCTGGCAGTGCATGAGACCATGGACAGACATGTTCGCAAGGGAATGGGGTGGAGAATTGAAATGTATGTCCACTGGGAGATCCAAGGCAGTCAGAGCCAAGGTACTCAACAAAGTGATCTCCCACTCAGTGTCCGGTGTTTCTGATGTAGAGGAGACCACAGCGGGAACACTGCATGCAGTAGATGACCCCTGCAGATTCACAAATTAAATGTTGCTTCACCTGTTTGTGGCCCCTGAGGGAAGAGGTGTGAGTGCAAGCAGAGTATCTTCCATGCTCACAAGGTGGGGAAGCAGGAGTGTCAAGTCACCTTTATTTATCGGTCATACCATGCTCGCATGGTCAAGACAAGATAACATTTCCCCAGGACCACGGAGTATACTTACATAAATATAAGTTGGAATAGAAGTTAAACACATTAAAATATTAAGGTATATACAGTAAAAGTCCATGGTACCATATCCACATATGTTCAGAGAATTCAGGAGCCTGATGGCTTAGGGGAAAGATCTGTTGCCCAATCTGGACGCAAGGGCCCGAGTGCTACGCTACCTCCTACCAGATGGCAGAAGGGAAAACAGTTTACATGAGGGGAGAGTGGAGTCCTTCACAATGTTTATTGTCTTTTGCCTGCTTTGAGTGTGGTAGATGTCCTTCAAGGAAGGAAGAGAGCTCCAATTATCTTTTCCGCTGACTTCACTATCCGCTGCAGGGTGATGTGGTCCGAGGTGGTTCAGCTTCCAAACCAGGCGGTGATTCAGTTGCACAGGATGCCCTCACTACATTCTCTGTAGAATGTAGTGAGGATGGGAGATGAACTTTCCTCAACCTATACAGGAAGTAGAGGCTCTGCTGGGGTTTCTTGGCTATGGAACTGGTGTTAACAGACCAGGTGAGATTCTCCACCAAGTGCACTCAAAGGAATGATACTCTTGACTACTTCAACAGTCAAGCCGTCAATCGTCAGAGGAGTGTGGTCCCACAAGGCCCTCCTGAAGTTGACAACCATCTCTTTTGTTTTATTAACATTCCGATACAGGTTGTTGGCTCTGTATCAGTCTGTTAGCGACTGCACCTCATCTCTGTATGCTGTCTCCTCATTCTTACTAATAAGGTCCACCATAGTCATATCATCATTGAATGATGATGTGGTTTGAGCTGTGTTTGGTTGCACAAGTCATGGGTCAGCAAAGTGAACAGCAGTGGACTCAGCATATAGCCCTGGTTGGGGGGGGTCCTGTGCTCAGTGTGATGGCCTTAGAAGTATTGTTACCGATCTGGACTGCTTGAGGTCTTCCCAACAGGGTCAAGAATCCAATTGCAGAGGGTGATGTTAAGACCCAGCAGGCTCAACTTCCTTATCAGGGTCTGAGGTATGATTGTGTTGAATGCCAAACTGAAGTCAATAAACAGCATTCTAATATAACAGTCCTTATCTGCAGGTGGGTGAGGGCTAGACGTAGGGTGGTGGTGATGGAATCATCTGTAGAGAGGCTGGATATGTACCGAACTGTAGGGGGTGCAGTGACAGGGGCAGCAGGAGCTTGATGTGCCCCATGACTAGACTCTTGAAGTACTTCATGACAATGGACGTGAGTGCGACAGGGCAGTAGTCCTTGAGGTAGGACACAGATGACTTCTTCAGCACAGAAACAATGGTGAAGGCTTTGAAGCACGTTGGGACCACGGTGCTTCTCAGTAAGATGTTAAAGATGTCAGTGAAAACATCTGCTAGCTGAGCCACATACCTCCTGAGCACTTTGCCGGGAATGTTATCCAGTCCAGCGAAAGGTGGAGAGAAAAAGGAGAGGGAAATGAGGTCTTGATGGACTACATGGATTGGTTCCCTGAACAGACTGTCCAGGTCATCTGGTGAAATGCCTCATTGCCAGGGCTCTCAAACAAACACCAGAAGTTGGCCTGGTGGTGAGAGGAGTCCTCCCAATCAGATCCTTCCTCTACATCCAGAACATCACCAATCACACATGGTGTCCTTGAAATGACTGTGGTGGAGTGGATTGAGTCACCCACCTCTTTGCTGAATGCTGATTTGAAAAAAAGTGTGTAGAAAAGGATTCAAGGATCCTTGAGCTTAGGGAAATTGGGATGGGGGAACCTCAAGGAGGTATTGTTCCCCCATAAATATATATTAATACATTACATTTGTAAATTCTATGTGCTATGCATTCTTTGGTCAGCATTTATTGTAGGAGATATAGGAATTCATTAGTTATATCAGCATAGCATAATTTTTTCTTTCTCGTGCATTATGCAATTGAAAAGTGAAAGGAGTTTTAAACAGATTCTGATCATTCAAATGTGCAATGGCAGGAGGCCTAAATTGCAGCCTTTTTCCCATTAAGCCATTGTGTGGCCACATTGATCTTCTCTAACATGTATTTCTTAATTTCTGAACATGCCATTTTGTAGCACTCTGTTATGAATAGCTCTAGTACTGGAAGGTAAGTAGGTTTCAAGCAAACAAATGCTTGTACCAGTGTGTGTCTTCAAGAATATACTGTGGACCATGGGATCCTCTGTCACACAGCTGGATTGCATCTTATTCCAGTCTATCCTGAGTAATGCAAGTTCCAGAAGGAGTTGAACATTCACCTTCGCAAGCTAGAGAATGATCTCACCTGCACCACAGGTTAAGAGAAGGTACCAGAGGCACTGAAACCCTGAATGTGCATGAAGGATAACAGAGAGAACCAGCAGTAAATTCTTTGTGATTGCTTGAAAGTTCTGGTGGGGTAACAGCTTGCCAAATAAATTTGTCATTCTATAAAATGTTCCACAGTAATGTTACCAGATCCATCCTTCAATTGGGACAAGCAGAAAGTCAGTGCATACTGATACTTGGAATTTGTCCACACAGAGCTTGATATAGGATGGGATTGCATTAGGTACAATTTATTCCCTTCTCTAGAGATATATGCATTATATGAAGGCTTACCAGAGAAATGTTTGCAAAAGTGGAGCTGCTCACACAGACTCCTTACTATTGTAAGAAGCATATCTCAAAAGTGTTGCAAAGCCACCTTCTTGAATGACTGGCCTGAACCCATTCATATGCCACACTGGCATCTCCAAAACCATAGAAATCATACCCAGGCATGCACTTGACATTTTTTGGCTAATGTGTATACAGCAAAGAACACCTGGCAAAGATATTTTGGTCTTCATGAAAGTTACACGAAGACCCCAATTTTATTATATAATGAGTATTACATTGCATACAATTCGATAGAAGTTCAACCCACTATCTCTCATGTTGAATATATCATTGGTATCTGACTTTTTTTACAGATTACACTGAACATCAAATCTTTTCCACGGGTTTTCTTCCAGAAAAAAAATGGTGATTATGATAAACAACTTCAAGCTGAACACAAAGATAATTTCAGATTTGCGGTATCACGAGAAACATTAACTTTTATTGAATTTAGCATTTTTAATGGCATAATGTTGAAATATTGCTTTAGTTCAACTGACTTAAAACAATTTTGTCGCTGATTTTTTGTTTGTACTTAGCATCTGTGGCCTCTTATGTCAGTGACCAACAATAGTTGGCCAACATTGGTGGATTCCAGTTGCCCCGAAAACTATTTAAAAGATTTGTTGTCCAGTATAATCTGTTAAAATGTCAGATACCAATGACATTCTCAACATGAGAGATATGGGATTGAAACTCTATCGAATTGTGCACAAAGTAGTACACATTATATCTTCTTTGGCTTGGCTTTGCGGACGAAGATTTATGGAGGGGTAATGTCCACGTCAGCTGCAGGCTCGTTTGTGGCTGACAAGTCCGATGCGGGACAGGCAGACACGGTTGCAGTGGTTGCAAGGGAAAATTGGTTGGTTGGGGTTGGGTGTTGGGTTTTTCCTCCTTTGTCTTTTGTCAGTGAGGTATAATAATATGTTAAAGGAACATTGGGGTTTTACTGAAACTTTCATGAAGACCAAAATATCTTCTCCAGGTGTTCTTTGCCACATAGATATGAGCTAAGGACATTCCTAGATGTGATTTCCATGGCATATGAATGGGTTCAAGCCAGTCATTTAAGATACTGCTTTTCCATGATCTCAGTGTCCTGGTGAAACCTATTACAATGTTCAGTGCACCAAGATCAGCAGGGAAGAAGTCCAATTTTGAACACAAATGAATTTTAAATGACATATTTCACATCATGCTTTTGTGTGATTAAAGTAGACTTAAAATATGGAGTGAAATCACAAAAATAGGTTATAACTTAAAAAAAAGTACATGATTAGAAGATTTTGAAGTGGTTTTCATGCTCAGCAGCCCAAATTCCATCAAATACACCCAAAAGTGTTCAGGAAGAAAAAGTGTTCAGGAAAAAAAAATTCTTCATTGTCCAATGTTAACTTAAATGTGAATACTCTGGTTACTTTATCAGTGAAAATCAAGTTAAAGTTTACTGTACATGTTACTTACTTACTTTGGCTTGGCTTTGCAGACGAAGATTTATGGAGGGGTATGTCCACGTCTGCTGCAGGCTCGTTGGTGACTGACAAGTCCGATGCGGGACAGGCAGGCACGGTTGCAGCAGTTGCAAGGGAAAATTGGTGGGTTGGGGTTGGGTGTTGGGTTTTTCCTCCTTTGTCTTTTGTCAGTGGACTCTGCGGTCTTCTTCAAAGGAGGTTGCTGCCCGCCGAACTGTGAGGGACCAAGATGCATGGTTGGAGGCGATATCAGCCCACTGGCGGTGGTCAATGTGGCAGGCACCAAGAGATTTCTTTAAGCAGTCCTTGTACCTCTTCTTTGCTGCACCTCTGTCTCGGTGGCCAGTGGAGAGCTCGCCATATAACACTATCTTGGGAAGGCGAGGGTCCTCCATTCTGGAGACGTGACCTACCCAGCAGCATGGATTCGATGTTTGCAGACTCTGCCAGCTCGAGTACTTTGATGTTGGTGATGAAGTCATTCCAATGAATGTTGAGGATGGAGTGGAGACAGCGCTGATGGAAGCATTCTAGGAGCCATAGGTGATGCCGGTAGAGGACCCATGATTCGGAGCCGAACAGGAGCGTGGGTATGACAACAGCTCTGTACACACTGATCTTTGTTTCTTCAGGTGGTTGTTTTTCCAGACTCTTTTGTGTAGTCTTCCAAAGGCGCTATTTCCCTTGGCGAGTCTGTTGTCTCTTTGTCGATCCTTGAATCAGATGAAATGGTGCAGCCGAGGTAGGTAAACTGGTTGACCGTTTTGAGTTCTATGTGCCCGATGTACATGTATAACCCGATGAAATAGCACTTTAACGGACCACAGTGCACAAACGTACACAGACAATACACAGTATTTTGTCATTGCAGATATACAAAAGAATGAAATAAATAAATGAAAATATGGAAATAAATAAATAGATATCAGGATGATATCTTTGTTTCAGGATACTATTCATCAATCTCACAGCCTGAAGGAAGAAGGTATTTACCAGCCTGGCAGAAGAAGAAGAATTTTTTTCTTGTAGTACCTGCTTACCTACCTACTAACTATTTATCTATCCATTCATTTTTCCACCCATCCACCCAACCATCTATCCAACAATTTATCCGTCTGTTGAACTCCAGGCTATCAAAATGCCACACAAAATTAGCTCTAGCCTCTCTTGCCTCTTGAACTTTTGGAAGGACATGAGTGAATCTTTAATGCTGTGGGCAAATACTTTCACACCCATAACCGCATATTAATTATGTATTTGTAGATGATAGTGTAATGGGTAGAAATCATGCTCCTGTTTGTTTTTCTGATCTATCTCTTTAAACGTGTAGGATTTGGATAACAGAAGCTGGTAGATGTTGCATAAATAGATTTCGAAATTGCTTCAATAATTCATGGCACAAAAGGCTGCTGAGTAAACTTGCATCCTATGGGATTAAAGGAGAACTTCACTACAAGGTGATGGCTCAGTCAACCCAATCTAGTGATTATCCAGAGACTCTTTGGTAGGGAAATAAACCACAATCATTCCAAAATGAAACAATGTATTTGTTTTCAGTGTTGTGGTTGAAGAGGTCAGGTTTTTATTGTTTGCATTAGAAGTCCTGTTCTCAAAAGAGGGCAAAAGAATAACTGAATCAAGAGTCTTGTAGTTTAATTGGATCTGTGGGGAATAGCGCTTTAGTAGACTTACTTAGGAACTGGAGCTGCATACAGATCCTGTCAGGGCAGTACATGAAATATTAATGTAGAATGTATACAGGGAATTCAAAATTCTCATACAAGTCAAATTTACGTCAGTGTCATTTTGAGGTTCTTTGATAAAAGACCAGCTTTGAGCTTGAATTATACATTAGATGCAAAGCCTACATGTATGCTGTCAAGGTTTCAGAATAAGTGTTTTCTAAACTGGCAATTTCAAGTTGAAGGGAAATATATTTTTAACTTCTGTTTGACGTGAGAAATTCATTGATAGGTATTTATTACATTAAGGTTAAGTACACAAGTTATTCTATTTACTATTTTATAATTAAACCTTAAAAAAGATACTAGAATCATTACTTATGAGAGACCTATTGCATTGGGAATATTAAAATTGTACCTTTTGTAAATCTTCCCAAGTTAGAATGTGATGGAACTGTACTACAAGACCTGTTTTGGTTCCATGTATGACTCTGACATTCATTCCATCTCCTGTGTACATCTTCTGTGCCCATCCTGCCATTGAAGCTAAAATTGGAATAGTAAGTAAGTATGAAAGCTGAAAATAAATAAATGTAACACATTTTTTTTTAAAGAGGTCACTTTGGCTTCAAGCTTGCCTCATTTTAAATACGAATGTGATTGATCTGCCCCAGTACTCGCCACCTCTTCTGTGCCATTTCCTCACAGTTCCCCAATGTGTCCAAAAATTTATAAATGTCTTCTGCAAGTACTTGACATCATCTAGTTTCCACAATTCTTCCAAGTAGAATTCCAGAGATTTGCCACTGTGTGTGAGAAGGAACTCCCATGCACCTCAGTTTTAAATGTACTTTAAGATTTTCACTCAGATGGGAACATCTCCACACATACCCTGTCATGCATCTTCCAAATCTTGTGTTTCAAAAAAGATTAGCCCTCATTCTTTTGAACTCGAAATAACATAGATCTATTTTTACTTGTTTATGGCAATAGCTGTCAATGAATAGTGAATTTCTTTTCAACTGCGTCCCATGCTAATATATCCATGTTGCACAAACTGATCAGAAGGCTGCGCAATACTACAGTTGTGGCTTCACTGCAATTGTAATGGTAATTCTGGTGCACCATCAATACTCAAAGACTGAGGGTGAGAAACCAAAGGCTCGTCCATCCTGGTCGACTGTCCTGCACTGAGGAGGGGGCTGTGGAACAGTCACCTTTATACAGGAGCCAGTGGAAGGGGCCATAGGTATAGCCGACCAAAGGGTGTGGGCGACCAGACAAATACAGGCAACAGTGGTTCACGACAATTTCTCTATTTCTAAACTTCCACTCACTTATAATAAAGATCAAAGTACCATTTTCATTTTTCATCCCTCTCAACATACTTTTGTGTTTCACTGGAAACCGAACTCGAACAGTTACTCAAATTTCAGTGCTACTGGGATGGATCAGAGGCTAAATGGATATGCGGTCATACAGACCTCTCTATGATCACAAGATACAAGTCCCAAATGCAATGGAATACTCCCCTCTTCTGAATGGACACAACTTAGGACAATTTCAAGAAACACTCAAGATTGGAATAATGCAGGCAAAGCAGGTCAGACAGCACCCATGGGTAGAAATGACCAGTCAGCGATTTGAGTCTGAACACTTTATCAAGACTGAATAGGTAAAGTTATATTATATGGGGAAGGAAGCTAAGGG
Organism: Narcine bancroftii; assembly: GCF_036971445.1. Classification (NCBI taxonomy): domain Eukaryota; kingdom Metazoa; phylum Chordata; class Chondrichthyes; order Torpediniformes; family Narcinidae; genus Narcine; species Narcine bancroftii. Next base: position 31,951,693 of record NC_091472.1, read on the forward strand.
AGGGTCTCAGAGGCGATAGAGTATGGGGAGAGAAGATCTAGGAGAAAGAGAGAAATGGTGGACTGACCATTTCTCCCCATGGATGCAGTCTGACATGCTGACTTCCTCTTTGTCTGGTTAAGTTTTCAGCACCTGCTGCTTTTATGTTTCTCTCTTGTCATTATTTCTCAAAAATCAACTGGATGAATTATTTGTAGCATTGTTAAACAACAAGAGAAAGGGTGGAAAATCTGTCAAGAGTAGAATAATGAGAAGAGTGGGCATCAAAACCATAAAGAAAGTGAAAGCCAGGAAGTACAGGGCAGTTTTTATGTTGTCTGCATAAATAGATGTGCTTGCCCAGTCTATCACGCATCGTTCGTCATAATATAAATTTTATCTCTGTCCTTCTCCAGTGGCACTTTGTAGTTTGACTATTTGGCTCAGTGCAAAAGTAAAAAGCAATTGCACCAACCTGGTTTGAAATTTTCTGTGATGGCTATTTATTCACTTTTTATGAGAATAAACATGCTTAACTCGATGCCAGATATCAGGGCAGCCTGTGTTTGAGAATAAAAAAAAAGTAATTTAAAGCCATTGAACGAGAACATACAGCCTTTTAAATCATAGTGTGCACCGGTGTGGAGCACTTGAAATCTGCCACAAGGGAGATAGCAGGTTGTTTGATGAAGCAGGCTCTGTACAGACACTGCAGATCTTGAATAGAAAATACTTTTCCTATTTTGGGTGGGATGTTCCTTGCAGAGTGCCTTGAAGACAGGTCTAACTCAAATAATATTCACATATTTGGAATCACAGAGAATTGCTAAGATTACCCAAAGGATATATTCCGAGGCAAAATCAAGACCTCTGATGTACAAACTACTCACTACATACCAGATTATACAGATCATACATAACCTAGGAACCTATTGCAGAGAAGTGTTGCAGATGCATCATTTCACTGATTCCTTTATCAACATCCAAGAAGTCTGGGATAAACCAACAGAGGTACTGCTTCTTTCTTGGATGTATCTACATCCAGAACTTCTTTTTAAATCCTGTGTTATTAAAATCTGGAAAAACTCAACCACTTCTGGAAAACATAAGATAAAAAGGATTCATACATCAAATTAAGTTAAGCAGTTATATATCAAATGTCTACTCATTTTAACCATCCACTGTTTTTCAGGTTGTGGCCATGACTCCCCCTCCCCACCCCACACCTCCCCCATCTCTAATTGTGCATGAACTAGTAATTTCAGGGACGGACATGAATCACCACACTGGTGTGGACTGGAGTCAAATAGCCAGATTTGCTCCCTTAAAAGACAAAAAGGGCCCTGATGAGTTTTGTCGGTAATCCAATTTTTTTCACCATTCCAGTTATTAAATACCTCAATTGCTCTGGTAGCCTTCATTCATTCAGCCTTCCTGATTAATAGTCCCTTGTTCTATTCAGTACACATACTCATTAAGAAACTTGAGCACAGAGACTGACCAACAAAGTCTTAGAAAACCTGAACTTGATTAAGCGAGTCAGCAAAACAAGAGATGGTGGTAATTGGCCTTAGCAGATGTCTGTTGGTCTTGATCATGTGCAATTCCCCAGTTGCTTCCAGTGCAGCCTATGTTATAATAATGTAAATCTTATCTCGAGTCTTTGAGTGTCTGGTCGGACTGCTTTGATAGGGTACTTTCCCTCAGGGGAAGAAGACCTTCAGCTCAACTTTATTGAGTGGCGTACAACCTGAATCACTGAATGGATCCAATAACAGAAGTTACAATGTTTATGATCTATTCAAGATAAGGATTTAATATTTATTTTATTTTTTCAGTACTTTGATATTAATACTTTATGAATCAAAGATGAAAAACCATTTTTTATCTGAATTATCACCCCTCATTAAAACGAAAAAGTAATAATGGGGTTTGGAACATTATCTAATGTTGGAGATGTAATCACTGCAAAATTACCACTTTGCTTATTAATAATATGAAATAGATGGGGGAAACAATCTGCTGAGAGTAGTGGAAGGTTGAGCTCCAGGGTTGATCAAGACCCCCCCCCCCCCCCTGCCGAGTCTAAGTAAATTACAGGAATGCAGGTAAACTATAGGGCTTGAGTAGATTCGAGAGATTTTAAAAAAGGTGATGAGAGACTTGAAACAAGGAGGGAAAGTTATAATTGAGGCATTGCTTCACCTGGAGCCATCACAAGGAAGTAACCACAAAGGTGGTAGATGAATCAGACATGGTGTGAATTTTTAAACTTTTAAATGTTAAATTTTCAATTTAAATTTAGAAATACCACACTGTAACAGGTCAATTCGGCCCTCCAAGACTGTACTGCCCAATTTACACTCCTTTAACCTACACCCTGGTACATTCTTGAAGGGTGGGAGGAAAATAGAGTCCCTGGAGAAAACTCACGCAGACACAGGAAGAACATATAAACTTCTAACAGAGAGCACAGGATTCAAATCCAGGTTTGGTCCCAATCACTAGCACTGAAAAGGTGTTGCGCTAATCGTTACGCCAACCTTGCCGCCCGATATCAGATAAATGCAGCAATTTTCTCAGATTTTTTGGAAGAAGGCCAGCTAGAAATGCTTTAGAGTATTCATGAAGAACCCAGAGCATGAATTAAGGTTACAGCAAGAACTCCATTCAATTAAAGCCCCTTTTCTTTCTACTGAGTCACCACTGACCATTGATCCCACTTTGACTTGATCAAATTTTCTTCACAATTCCCACCAACCGTCAGTTCATCTCCCAATTACTGAATTCCCCTACATATGGTCCAATTATCACTAATTTCCTCATAGAATCAATGAACACAACAACACAGAAAACAGGCCCTTTGATCCTTCTAGTCTGTGCTGAACTATTATTCTGTCTAGTTCCACTGACCTGCACCCAGTCCATATTCTTCCATACCCTTCCCATCCATTATCTGTCCAATATTTTCTTAAATGTTAAAATCGAGCCAGCATTCACCACTTCAGCTGGCAGCTCATTCCATACTCCCATCAACCTGTGTCAAGAAATTCCACCCCGCCCCCCCAGAGTTTCCTTCTAAACTTTTCCCTTTTCACCCTTAACCCATGTCATCTGGTTTGTATCTCACCAACTTTCAATGGAAAAAGCTTACCTACATTTACTCTATCTTTACCCATCATCACTTTTTATACCTCTAACAAATCTCCCCTCATTATTCTATGCTCCAGGGAATAAAATCCTAACCTTTTTAACCTTTCCCTGTAAACCAGTTCCTGAAGACTAGGCAACATCCAAGTAAATCTTCTCTGTGCTCTGTCAATTTTAATTATATAATACCTGTAGTAAGGTGACAAAATCTGCACACAATACTTGAAAGTTAACCTTACCAATGTCTTCTACAAATTTATCGTAGTGGACAAAGGAAAGATTTCATAAATTGCAGAGTGAATTAGACCAGCTTGGAAAATGGGCTCCAAAATGGCAGATGGCAAATGTGAGGTGTTGCATTTTGGAGGGACAAATCAAGACAGAACATACACAGTAAACAGTAGGACACTAGGGAGAGCAGTAGAACAGAGTGATGTGGGAATATAGATACATAATTCCCTAAAAGTGATGTCACAGGTACAGAGGTCATGAAGAGAGCTTTTGTCATATTGGCCTTCATAAATCAAAGTATTGTGTATAGGAGTTGGGATATTATGATGAATTTGTAGAAGACATTGGTAAGGTTAAATTTCAAGTACTGTGTGCAGAAGCTTGCATCTTCTTTTAGCCCTCCTGATTCGCCTCTTAATTTTTTCCTGCATTTTATACTCCTCAAGTACCTCATTTGCTCCTTGTTGCCTATATCTGCTATATACCTCTGTCTTCTCAATGTCTCTCAAAAATCAAGGTTCCTTATGCGAGTTAACTTTGCCTTTAATCCTGCTCACTCAAAATTTCACCTTTGAAGGCCTTCCACTTACTTACCATGTTCTTGCCAGAAAACAAACTAGGCCATTTCACACTTTTTTAGATTATTTCTCATTTCCTCAAAATATCCCTTTCTCCAATTCAGAATCTCAACCCAAGGACCGGGCCTAATCTTATCCATAATTTTTTTTAAAATTTTAGGCATACACCACAGTAATAGACCATTTTGGCCCATGAGCCCCTGCTGCTCAATTTACACCCAATTAATCTACCCCCCAGTACATTTCAAATGGTGGGAGGAAACTGGAGCCCCTGATGCAAACATGGGAAGAACATACAAACTCTTTACAGACAGCACAGGATTTGAACCCCAGTCCCAATCGCTGGCACTGTGAAGTTGTTGTGTTTAACCGCTATGCCAACTGTGCTGCCTCAGGATCTTAAAACTAATGATATTTTGATTACTGGAACCAAAGTGTACCCCTACTCTCCCCGACATACAACCTTGTTCTGTTCTGGCCAACCAGTCATATCTCGGAATGGACGTATGTCAGAATTGCATACTTATCTTGTTAGTCGGCAGCTTGGAGTCTGTAGGCTGGGTGCAGCCATCTTGATTCCTGTTTGCATGCACAAGTCTCTGGTAGGCACATGCGTGGTGGATTCATGTATTGGAGTTTGGTTGGCACAGGCACGAGAGTTAAGCGCCCTAACGATATTGAATTCACACCCTTAACTCTCACTCATGCACCAACCGAACTCCAATATGCAAACCCACTGCGCATGCATCAACCGAAGATGCGCATGTGCACTGAAATCAGGATGGCTGTGCCAAGCCTACGGACCCCAGGACATCGGCAATCAAGGTAACAATGCCCAATTTGGCTCTTACATGCCCTGTATCCCTGTTATAGTTTGTCAAATACAACCTAATCTGTGTAAAATTTATATTTTTATTCAATTTTGGAAAAAAAATAAGTCGCAAGTCGAGGAGTACATGTATTGCACTCTCTCTGGTTGGTACACTGATATATTCATTTAGAAAATTTTCCTGAACACCATGACAAACGAAGCCATCCATCCTTTTTACAGTCTGGGAGTCCACTCACTATCACAACTTTGTTTCCTGGAGCTGTCTGCTATCTCCCTGCAGATTTGCTCCTCCAATTTTCATTGACCATTGGGTGGTCTATAATACGACCTGTCCCTGGGCTTGCCCTTTCACAATCCTGTGCACCAGGTCCAAAGATAGCCGTATCCCCTGGCATGCTTAACAATGCCAGAATGCACATATTTTATGATCTACGATCCGTCCACTATCACAAGGTGCCGAGGAGATTGTATGCCTCTGCAATTCCCAGCAAAAAGGTCATTGAAGAAAACATTCACTGATCCTCAGAGAGCTGACAATTTAATGCATCTAAACAAGCATTTTATAATTTCCAGGCAGTGGTGTTTTGTCTTGGGTGTTTCTATTTTAATTGACCAAAGCTCAGCACATTCAATCACAAAAATCGGCTATTTATTCAATATTGATATAAGAAATGAAGCCTTCTTTGGATTGTTGTTTGTCTAGTGTAATTATAAGAGATTCAATTGACCTTTACAATTTGTTTCAGTAGAATTTCAAAGCTATTCTGCTGATATGTCTAAAAAAACAACCTAAATTATTTTCTTGCAGTTCAAGGAATCGGTTCCAGCCTGGGGCCATGAATTTGATTGATAGTTATGTGCAATTTGTTTTGAGAAGAGGGCACAAAGTCAGGGAAAGATTTCAATGCAGAAGGAGGCCATTTATCCTACTGAGTCCATACTGGCTATATGCAAGAACTGGTGACACTTCCCTTCTTTCTTTACTGTGTCTACCAAATTTCCTTTCAAACACATCTGTACCAAATTGAACAACCTAAGCACCCCCAGTCTATTCAAGTAAATTTGTCCTGCATCTTCCCTAGAGCATTTCCTAAAAATGGCTCCGAGGTTGGCGTAACGGTTAGCACAACAACTTTACAGCACCAGCTATTGGGATCAGAGTTCAAATCCCAACACGTCTGTAAGAGTTTGAACGACTCCCCATGTCTGCGTGTATTTTTACCCAAGGGCTTCCTCCCACCATGCAAAAGGTATAGGGGGGCGTAGGTTAATTGGGTATAAATTGAGGGTATGGACTCTTGGGCCAAAATGGCTGTAGATGGCATTTTCCTTATTCTAATATATCCTAATTTCAAAGTACCATCTTCCAAAGCATGAGGTGCGATATCCCTAATTTTAGATCTCTTTAATCCAATAAATTAAACTATGTAGATTTAATTCGTTAATAGAACAGATAAACATTTTGCCTAGCTTCACCACAAGATTTTCATAACGGTGAATAACAAAGCATTTACTATATTAAGATACAAAGATATATACAGATAAAAAATACTTAGAGATACAAAAATTTAAAGAAAATTTTTTCATGCTCATGCTTCCTTCACATCTTGTAGAAAAAAGAGCAATCAGTTAGCTTGGGTGGATATTACATCATAGTCACTATGGTAACACTACAAATAATAGTTCTCTTGAAGAGACAGACACAAAATTAACTAAGAATCTAAAACACAAGGTTTTAACCTTTACAATGGCCTGTTACTGTGTTGTATGTCCAAATTTAAAATAATTTAAATTTAAAACTAAATACAACACTCCAATTCAGACAAACAAGAGAGTCTGCAGATGCTGGGTCTTACTGCAGCACACCAAAGTGCTGGAGAAACTCACAAGGTCATACAGCATCCATAAGAAGTTAAAGGCAGTTGACCTTTCAGGCCTGAGCCCTTTATATAGGAATATAGAAAATCAAGCAGAGGTGGGGGGTGGTAGTGGAATGGGGAGAAACACAGGTAAGAGGTTTGCACCTGTGACGCTGCCCCAATACAACATATTTTCATGACAATAAATTCTGATTCTTATTCTGAGGTAATAAGTGAATAAAGGTGAGAGTAAATTTAAATTTAATTTAGATGTAGAGCACTGAAACAGGTCATTTCAGCCCATGCCACCCAATTGACCTACAACCCCCGGTACGTTTCGAATGGTGGGTAGAAACCAGATCCCGCAGGGAAAATTCACACAGACACGGGAAAACCTACAAACTCCTTATAGCCTGTGTGAGATTCAGACCCCGGTCCCAATCGCTGGCATTGTATTAACCGCTACGCCAAGCGCATCACCCTGTAAGATGGTAGAAGAGGAAAAAGCTGAAGTGGCAGAAGTAAAGGACAGAGGGCTGAGAAAGATAGCTCTCTGAAATGAGCAGGCAGGATGTGAGAAGCTAGACGTAGGGGAAACAGGGGAAGGAAGGGTAAAAGGAGACTGGGAAAGGGGGTTATTGGAATTTGGAGGTCGATATTGATGGCACTGAAATTCTTCCTTACCGCAGCTGATCAGTTACTTCTGTAAAAAAAACTACAATAAAACCAACGTCAATTGTATACTTAATTGAATTAAAAAGAGACATTAAATACAAAAAAGATGTTAAATATTCACAGTTATCCTAGTGCAAAAAAAATGGCATAGCAACAGTACAGTGCTGTCGGAACAGTTTCTGATTAGTGTAACAAAGGGAGGCTCAAGGGCCTGATAGCTGTTGGAAAGAAACTGTTCTTGAACTGACAGGTGCTGGTCCTCAGGTACCTTCTGCTGAGTGTGTTTCTATGGCCATTGTATAATATAATTTAAAATCAATATTTAGGGATGATTTACTCAGTTACAGGATACTGTTCAACCTCACACCTTGTGGGAGGAAGCTATTTCCCAGCCTGGCAGACCAGGTTTTGATGCTCTTGTATCTCCTTTCCTGATAGTAGTGGGTCAGAGATACTGTGTGCTGGATGGAAAGGGTCTTCCATAATTTTTTTTTAGCCCTTTTTACACAGTGCTCCTGGTAAATGTTGTCACTAGAGGAAAAACATATCTGGTGCTTTCTCCTCCTGAAATCTATCACCGTCCTCCTGTCTCCACTGTTCCACACATTACGCTTCCAAGTTTTGTGTCCTATGCAAATTTGGAAAATGTGCCTTGCTCACATGAATGCAAATAATTTATATAGACCAAAACACAGTGGGCTGCCCCATAGTGAGGTGGGCCTCACTGACAAAAGGCAAAGGAGGAAAAACCCAACACCCAACCCCAACCAACCAATTTTCCCTTGCAACCGCTGCAATCGTGTCTGCCTGTCCCGCATCGGACTGGTCAGCCACAAACGAGCCTGCAGCTGACGTGGACTTTTTTACCCCCTCCATAAATCTTCGTCCGCGAAGCCAAGCCAAAGAGAAGAGAAAGAGAAGAGCCCCATAGTACACATCTCTCCAGTCCAATAAACAACCATTAACTGCTGATTCAAAGCCATTCCCCCACCTCTGGTTGCTCCTGAGCCCACTAAGTCCCTCCAGTCACTTGATTTGTACCCCTTTACTGCTACTCTCCTTCTCCTGTCCCAAAGGACAATTTTCCATCCTTTTTTTTTAATTTTTGTGTGCTTCAGTCTTGAAGACAAGGCAATTATATTTCACTTCATCAAATGCCTCATTGACCCTCTCTTTTATCTCATAAAAAATGTCCACCATTAGTTAAACACAATTTACTTTTAACAAATCTATCCTGACTTTCTCTAATCAATCTCCATTGCTTCTAGAAATTTCCCTGGCACTGAGAATAAACTAAGTACTGTAGTTAACATTTCCGGGATTTATTCTTATATTAATTCTTGAGCAAGGGTGTTATATTTGTAATTTTTAAAATCCTTAGGTATGACATCTGTACCCATAGATATTTTTCAAGATTAAGAACCAACACTTTCACAATTCTCTCCCTTTTCCCGTCGGCAGGAAAATGAATTTATTTTCCAGTTGCTTGAGACTGCATGTTGCATGATTGGCAAACTAAGGGTGAGGCACAGCAACCGGAAACGTCTGTATTTTTTATCTATTTATTTTCCTCTTTTTTTTTGCCAGTTGCTGGAATTCAAGATAACAAGGGTTTTACTGTATCCACTTAAAAACTGAGTAATCCTTTCTTATGCCTTCACTATATCAATTTTTAGACCATCAACAATCTCAATTAAATCTCCATTTACTGTGACTCAGACAGCATCTTCTTCCTTGCTCAAAACTAATGTAAAGTCCTCATTTAGCATCTCAGACATGCTTGCTGCCTCCATGTGTAGATTTCCTTTCTGGTCTCTGATCATCCCCTAATCTCCTCTTACCGTCTACAAACTGTATACATTCTTATAGAAGATTTATGAAGTCCCGTTGACAGTCTTTTCCTATTTGCCTCTCCTACTCACTTCCTCTCTGATTTTTTTCTGCTCTCAACCTTTCTTCATATTTGTTTTATAATCATGAAATTTGTCTTCTTTGGAATTTGTGACTTATGCTAAATGTGTCCGTTCTTTCTTGTTGTTGATCATATCTTTCCCCAACACCCCCCCCCCCCCACAAAACCCAGGGATCTCTAATCCAGGATTATACTTAGCTTCACAAATTTGTTAATCAATGAACTTTATCTTTCAGTCAACAGCTGATGCACTGGTAATAACCAGAAAAGACTGGAGATGTGAAACTATCAGGCTTTTATTAATGATAGACTGGAATAGCCATCAGCATCATTGACTGATTGAGGCAGAGTGGAATGCGGAGCATGCAAGGGGCTATGGGTAGGATTGGTCTCGGGAGCCGGCAGCAGCCAATCATAATATAGCAGTGGTTTATCACATTCACCCCTCCATTTTCAGAAAGTCCTGCAGGGTAAGAAGAAAAAAGATGAAACAAATATCCATATATATATTTTATGGATTAAGTCTGTCAGGGGGACTCCTCTACTGCAGTGAATGATGTGGTAAGGGTTGTGGTGCTGTCGCAACTTCCTGAGTAGCTTATGGGGTTGGGCTGTCACCACTTGTTACAGTTTGGCGAGGGGGGGTGAATGTAAGGGGGTAAGGAAGTCTGGTGCTGGTGCAACAGTGGCCAAGGCTAGAGAGTGGTCAGCTGCAGGTTAAGGGACCCCTAAGGTAGAGGGAGGGGGGAAAATTGCCTGTTGGTGGCCAGAGAGGTGCCCAATGGTGCAAGATCCCAGATCAAGACAATGTCCTCATGCCCATCAGGAAAGACAACGTCGGCATACTGGGGGTTAGCGTAGAGGAGACAGACCCTCTCAACCAGTGGGTCAGTCGTAGATTTCTTGGCATGCTTCCGAAGCAGGATCGGTCCAGGGGAGGTAAGCTAAGTGGGAAGTGTTGTCCCCGTTGCAGAATTCCTCAGGAAAGCAAAGATCCATTTATGGGGCATGTCGTTGGTGGATATACATAAGTGACTGGATGCAATGGAGTGTGCTTGGGAAGTCTTCTTGCCATTGGGAGACAGGGAGACCCCATGACCTCAGTGATAGAAGGATGGTTTCCAGACCATGGCATTCTTCTTGTCCACTTGCCCATTTGGCGAAAGAGATACGGGAGCATTCAGTGATGATTGTAAGTAAGTAGACAATCCAGATGGAGGAGAGGAGGGACCCCTTGAAATCAATGCTTTGTCTCTCGAAGGGGCGGGTAACTTTGATCAGGTGCACCTTGTCCAGTCAGTAAAATTGAAGTTTGCATTCAGTGCAGTCCTGGCAGTTTTTAGTCATTGTCTAGACTTCCTCAATGGAATATGGTAGGTTCTGAGCTTTGATAAAATGGAAAAACTGGGTGACAAAGGTTATTATGAAGAATCTGCAGTCTGTCCATTTGGACACTGGCACAGGTCCCACGGGATAGAGCTCGCTAAGTTTTCCACACTGGTAGAGGAAGTTGTAGTTGTAAGTGGACAGTTCAGTTCTCCACCTGAGGATCTTATCATTTTTTGATTTTGCCCCTTTACTGAATCATTTTTTTGTGAAGTAGTGCTCCAGTTTTCTACTGCCTCCACGATGGCCTGGGTCTCCTTCTCGACTGAGGAGTGGCGAATTTCAGAGCCTTAGAGGATGCATGAGGAAAAGACGATTGACCTGCCTGCTTGTTTGAGTGTGGCAGCCAGGGCAAAGTCAGACACATCGCTCTTCAATTGGAACAGTGGGGACTCGATTTTAGCATGCATAGTTGCCTTGGCAATGCCATCTTTGATTCAGTCGAATGCTGCTTGGGGATCTGCCAGCAGGGGATATGTGGTGGCTTTAACCAATGGCGAATCTTATCCGCATAGTTAGAGACCCATTGAGCATAATATGAGAAAAACCTGATGCATCTCTTCAGTGCTTTGAGGGGATGTGGAAGAGGTAGCTGCAGCAATGGATGCATGTGGTCAGGGTCAGGCATTTTGCTGCCTGGAGGAACTTACAGAGATTTGCATCATGATCTTGCAGGTTGTGGCCACAGATAGTTACATTATCTAGGTATGGGAAGGTGCCCTGCAGATTATAGTGGTCTACTTCCCGCTGGAAGATGGAGACCCCTGCCAAAAGAGACCCGTAGGAAATGATAGAGGCAGCCATCCACCTCAAATGCAGTATACAGGCAGTCCTCTGGGCACATCAGGAGATGGTGATACATTGGCTTCAGGCAATCGTGGAGAATACCCAATATTGTGCAATCTGGTTGAACATATTGGATATGCAGGGAAGGGGGTACGTGTCGAGCTGCAAGTACTGGTTCATTGTCTGGCTGTAATCTATGACCATCCTATTCTTTTCCCCGTTCTTTACCATAGTCACCTGGGCCCTCCAAGAGCTATTGCTGGCAAGGGGCACATTGTGTTGGCACTGGAAGTTCAGCCCCAGTAGCAAGGGGGCACAGAGTTGTGTTGGCACTGGAAGTTAAGCCCCAGTAGCAAGGGGGCACAGAGTTGTGTTGGCACTGGAAGTTCAGCCCCAGTAGCAAGGGGGCACAGTGTTGTGGCATGACAAATAGTCAGAAATGTTTGTAAACTACGTCTCCAATGGTCAGGGTCACTACGCAAGACCCTTGGATGGCTGCCATGTGTGATTTGGATATGAGTGACAGCTTATGTTTGGCAGGCCGTACTTCAAGGGATAGGTGTTTAGCAGTATTGGGATGGAAAAAACATTCTGTACTCCCACTACCAAATAAGCAGTTGGTAATGCGCCTGTTTACTTGGACATCCATCATGGACCTGGCAAGTTTGTGTGGTGCCTCTTGGTTCAGGGTGATGGAGGCCAGTATAGTCTCACTGTCTGAATTTGATGGGGGCTCACGATCCAGAAATAGCTATCCTCACTGTTCCCTCTTGGTGTGGTAAGCCTGGGAAGATGGCGTATACTGCGCGGTCCAAAATGGCCGCCCTCATGACTTGCATATAGCGTTGCATGTTTGTAGAGGAGATAGCACCGATCGCACTGTCCAGAGTGGTAACTGTCTGCACGCGTTGCTGCCAGATTTCGCAGATGGTTTTGGACTGACGAACTTTAGTATAATGTCCCATTGCTGCATCTGCAGGTTCCTTGCCCACCACGTAGCTTCCTGAAAAAAAAAACATTATAGATAATTAAGCCCATTCCTCAAGTTTACAGATAAAGCCTCTGACTCTTACAGGACAGAAATGAGGAGACAATTTAAGAAAGTCACACTTACAGTGAGCGGCATCAACCAGCTCTTCATCCTGGGCAATGCCACTGCTGTTTCAAACAACTTTATTCAAACAGTTGCTTCAAGCAAAGCTCGACCAAGGCCCTCCGCTGGCTGAATATTTGTTCCCATCTTCATCAAAGGTTTATGTGTTTACTTCAGAAAACGTTTACAATTTTAAACTTATCTTTTTTTAACCTATTATTCTTTTATTTTACAATATTTATTTCCCTCAATTTTTTTTGCCAGTTGCTGAAGGCTGCTGTTTGCTTGAATTCAAGATAACAGAGGTTTTTCTGTATTTATCAATAGGAATTCCTTTACTTTGTGATCATTTCCTTTTAAAAATTGGCAGAGGAAACTAACAGTGGTGGTTTTGAAAGAGTTAAGAGGAAAGACAGAAGTAAATAATGTCTACAAGCATTGAATGTGGGATGTAGCCTCCATTCCTCCATTGGCTGAGGAAGATTGTCATAAAACTCGTGGTGAATGCTAAAGGAGATGAGAGCCCGGAGAAGGATTGATCAGGGATTGTTGTTCATCAGGCCAGTCAAATAGGCATCAGCTGCAAACATCACCTTTAAACATGGTTGTGCACTGAAGCAGAAATATTAGTTGGAAGTCTGAATAGGGATATGGTAGTGCTGGAAGTTAGTTATTGCTTCTCTATGTCTCATTCTCCATGTGATGATGAAGCGATGGCCCCTTCAACAGGTCATGGATCATGGCTGGGGCAAACATAAGTTCTGGTCGCCCATTGCGTGGGGATGTCGGAGCTTTTGAGAGGGCGTGGAAGAGGTTTGGCAGGATATTGCTTGGTTTGGATTATGGCGGCGGGGGAGGGGAGTGAGATTGAAGAAAATTGGGTTGTTTTCTCTGGAGCATTGGGTGCTGCGGGGAGATCTGTACAGAATCATGGGAGACGTCGCTGGGGCAGGTAGTCATAATCCTTTGCCCAGAGCAAAAGCATCACACACTAGAGGGAATGCATTTGAGGTGAGCAGGGATTAGGATTCAGAGAGATGAGCGTGGTAAATATTTGACATAGGTGCCTGGAACAGACTGTCAGGAGTAGTGGTGGAATGAGGAGCAATAGTAGCAGCTGTGTGGCTTTGAGATAGATACATGGATGTGAAGGGGATGGAGAGATATCTATCGGATGCATGAGCAGATTTTTAGTTTGATTTGGGCATCATGTTCAGCACAGACACATGAGCTGAAGAGCCTGTCCCTGAACTGTACAGTTCAATTAACCAGCAGCAAATTTGGCAATTCCAACTCGATAAATGACCCAGTCCCAAAACGTTGCTTATCTTTTTCTTCCTGTGGATGCTGAGTTTTTCCAGCATATCTATGTATATGCTACTATGAAGTTACCTACACTGCATTTCCTCCCTTTACAGCATCCAGGGAGTCATTCGATCTTTCCTGGTGAAACATCAATTAATTTGCTCTTCCAAATGAAGTTCACACTATGTGGTGATACGACCACCAGGGGGTGATCACTGTACCTGCAGGAAGACCACCTAAGGGGCTGACTCCACCTGGCCGGCTGTCAATCAGCCAACCTGAATAGACAACCTAAGGGGCTGACTCCACCTGACCGGCTGTCAGTCAGTCGACCTGAATATAAACCTGAGCCAGCCCGTCCTGAGCCAGTCATACAGGGAGCCACCAAGGAAGGCTTGAACTGGTGTTCAGACTTTTACTGGAATAAAGCCTATTGTACAATCTTTTCAGTTCGTGCTTGCTTGCTACTACCTCAGCGCACCACACAATGTAATCTCCTCTCCATTTGGAGAAAAAAAATGCAGATCGAATGATTGCTTTTGGGGAAGATTTGCGTTTAATCCTCAATAGCCTGCTATTTTAATTCAAGATTAAAGATTACTTTCTTGTTGTGTACATCAATACACAAAATCTGTCAACTTGTAGTCGCTGTAGATGTACACAGAAGAAGCAAAAACGAGTCCTTTCAGAGACAGAGGGCCTGAGGGTTCACCTCCTGTACTCCTGCAGCATCTGCAGCCGCTTTAGCCTCCTGTTCGTTCCGGCAGTGAACCTGAGCTCATAATTCCAAGCCTCTGATATGATCAGGGAGCTGCAAACAAGTGAACTTCTTCGGGAGCCCTTCTCACCATTAGCACCTTCGCAATTCCTGGTTCTAATGAGGCTGTCTCCCATGATCTGGTGTGAGTCCTTCAGCCTCTGAGCCCCTCGCTGGTCTGCTACAGTGGTCATTTTACACATCGGGTCTGCACAGGTCAGAACCCTCACTGCCAAACATGGGCACCACCAACTTGGTCATGCTTCTCCACAGTTCTTCAGCTGTTTAAAAAACATGGGTCCTTTAACAGGCCATTTAAAACCTGTATGGAGCCATCAGCATGACAACCAGGTAACAGGAGCCTGGAGAGGAGAGCTGTTTCTCTTCTTCCCGCTCTGCCATGAGAACATCTCCAACAGTGCCGCTATTTTCTTCCATCTGTAGCCTTCTGAACTTGAAAATATGAGGCCCACAACAAGCTTAGTGAACAATACCTCATTTTAGCTAAAAGTTAAAACTAAAGACTAAATTTTGCTAATCCAGAATTTGCCCCATGAGCATGTGAATGGGGAGGCCAGGCAGTGAGGCCCAGTGGCAAAATGGATCAGCTCATGATTAAATAGCAGGGAAAACTCAATGGGCTGAATAGCCTTCTTTTGTTCCTATGTCTTAAGGACATATTATCATGTTATTATTCAGCATTTTCAATTTTACATCCACAAACAAATGTAATTGGTTAATAGTTTATGTGCCTGATTATATTTTGCAAGCTGTATTATTAATCTAAACCACAGTTGATACTATAAAATATATCAGAATCAGAATTTACTGTCATGAACAAATCACAACACTCAGTGTTTTGCCACAGCATCATAGTGCAAACAATCAGATACATCACATTACAACAATAAATAATAAAATAGTGCACGAAAAGTAGGGCAGTGTCTTTGGTTCATTGAAAGATACATTGAATGTAAGAGGAATCTTAAGAGAGGAATTAGGAAAGCTAAAAGAAGCTACGAGGAAACTATGGCAAGCAGGGTGAAAACTAATCCAAAAGAGTTCTACAAATATGTTAATGGTAAGAGGAAAGCTAGAGACAAAATTGGTCCCTTAGAAAATCAGAGCGGAAAACTGTGTGTGGAGCCTAGAGAAATGGGGGAGATATTGAACAGTTTCTTTTCTTCGGTATTCACTAAGGAGATGTGAGATAAAAAAAGCAAATTGGGTAAATATGGGGAATATAGAGATTACAAAAGGTGTAGTTTTAAGGCTTTCGAAGAATATAAAGGTGGATAAGTCTCCGGGACCAGACGGGATCTTCCCCAGGACATTGAGAGAAGTGAGGGAGGAAATAGCAGAGGCTCTGGCGGTAATTTTCCAAATGTCATTAGATATGGGGATAGTGCCGGAGGATTGGCGCATTGCGCATGTGGTTCCGTTATTTAAAAAGGGTTCAAGGAGGAAGCCTGGCAACTAAGTTTGACGTCTGTGGTACGTAAATTAATGGAGAAAATTCTTAGAGATAGTACTTATAAACATCTGGATAGACAGGATCTGATCAGGAGCACTCAACATGGATTTGTGGGAGGAAGGTCATGTTTGACCAATCTGATTGAATTTTTTGAAGAGGTGACTAGGAATGTGGATGAGGGTAGCGCAGTGGATGTTGTCTATATGGACTTCAGTAAGGCCTTCGATAAGGTACCACATGGAAGGTTAGTTAGGAAGGTGCAGTCTTTAGGTATAAATTTTAAGATAGTCAAATGGATTGAACATTGGCTGAAAGGAAGAGGCCAAAGGGTGGTAGTGGATAATTGTCTGTCAGGTTGGAGGCCGGTGACCAGTGGTGTGCCTCAAGGATCTGTATTGGGCCCATTGTTGTTCGTTATATACATTAATGATCTAGATGATGGGGTGGTGAATTGGATTAGTAAATATGCAGACGATACTAAGATAGGTGGAATAGTGGATAATGAAGAAGGTTTCCAAGGATTGCAGAGGGATTTGGGCTGCTTAGAAAAGTGGGCTGAAAAATGGCAGATGGAATTTAATGCTGATAAGTGTGAGGTGCTTCATTTTGGTAAGAAGAATCAGAATAGGACATACGTGGTAAATGGGAGAGCATTGAGGAATACAGAAGAGCAGAAAGATTTAGGAGTAACGATACATCGTTCCCTGAAGGTAGAAACTCACGTGAATAGGGTGGTGAAGAAGGCTTTTAGTATGCTGGCCTTTATCAATCATTGCATGGAATATAGGAGTTGGGAGGTGATGTTGAGATTGTATAAGACGTTGGTGCGGCCTAATTTGGAGTTCTGTGTGCAGTTCTGGTCGCCTAATTATAGGAAGGATATAAACAGAGTGGAGAGAGTGCAAAGAAGGTTTACCAGAATGTTACCTGGGTTTAAGCATCTAGAGTATAGGGAGAGATTGGACAGATTAGGTCTTTATTCTTTGGAGCGTAGAAGGTTGAGAGGGGATTTGATAGAAGTATTTAAGATTATGAAAGGGATAGACAGAATGGATGTGGATAGACTATTTCCGTTAAGAGGAGGAAAGATTCAAACAAGAGGACATGAGTTAAGAATTAAGGGGCAGAGGTTTAGAGGTAACATGAGGGGGAACTTCTTTACTCAGAGAGTGGTAGCCATGTGGAATGAGCTTCCGGGAGAAATAGTGGTGGCTGAGTCAATTGTATTATTTAAGAAAAGGTTGGACAGGTATATGGATGAGAAGAAGATGGAGGGTTATGGGCATTGTGCAAGGAGGTGGGACTAGAAAGGGGTGTTTGGTTCGGTGCGGACTAGAAGGGCCTAATGGCCTGTTTCCGTGCTGTAATTGTTATGTTATGTTATGTTATCATTCAGGAATCTGATGGTGGCGGGGAAGAGGTTGTCCTTGTGTCCCTGAGTGCATGTCTTTAGGCTCCTGTGCCTTTTTCCCAAAGGTAGCAGAGTAATGAGGGCATGGCCTGGGTGGTGGTAGGGATCTTTGAGTATAGAGGCTGCATTTTTTAGTCACTGCCTTGTGTACATGTCCTCGATGGAGTG
Organism: Narcine bancroftii; assembly: GCF_036971445.1. NCBI lineage: Eukaryota > Metazoa > Chordata > Chondrichthyes > Torpediniformes > Narcinidae > Narcine > Narcine bancroftii. The sequence goes on from NC_091472.1 coordinate 31,969,289, forward strand.
AAGTCTGGTGCCTGTGATGTCACAGGCTGAGTTAACAACCCTCTGGAGTTTATTCTTGTTCTGAGAGTTGGTGCCTCCATACCAGGCAGTGATGCAACCAGCCAGAATGCTCTCCACCTGTAGAAGTTTACAAGAGTCTTCGGTGACTTACCAAATCTCCTCAGATACCTCACATAGTATAGTCACTGCTGAATCTTCTTTGTGATTGCATCAACATGGAAGCTCTAAGACAGATCCTCGGAGACGTTGACACGCAGGAATTTGAAGGTCTTGACCTTCTCCACTACTGAGTTCTCAATGAGGACTGGGTCATGTGCCCCTGACTTCCTGAAGTCCACAATCATCTCCTTGGTTTTGCTAACATTGAATGCAAGGTTGTTGGTGTGAAAGCACTAAAGAGCTCATCTATCTCCCTCCTGTTTGCTTCCTCATTGCCGTTTGTGATTTTGCCGAAAACTGTGATGTCATCGGCACACTTGTAGATAGCATTGGAATTGAGCCTGGCCACACAGTTATGAGTGTATAATGAATAGAGCAGTGGGCTAAGCACGCCTGCGTTGATCATTAGTGAGGAGGAGACCTTGTTTCCAATTTGTACTGACTGTGGTCTTCTAATAACAAAGTCAAGGAGTCAATTGCAGAGAGGGGTACAGAGGCCTAAAGTTTGTAGCTTCTTGACCAGCACTGAGGGAATAATGGTGTTGAAGGCTGAGCTGTAGTCACTGAAGAGCAGGTGTATGTTTGAACTGCTGTTTTCGAGGTGATCCAGAGCTGGGTTGAGAACCAGGGATATTGTGTCTGCTGTGGAGCAATTGTGACAATAGGTGAATTTCAGTAGGTCCAGACCTTGGCTTAGGTATATGCTAATTCTGGCCATGACCAGCCTCTCAAAGCATTTCATCACAGTAGATGTTAGTGCTACTGGGCGATAGTCGTTGAGGCAGCTCACTCTACTCTTCTTGGGCACCGGGATAATTGATGCCCTTTTCAAGCAGGTTGTAACCTATGACTGCAGCAATGAGAGTTTGAAAATACCTGTGAACACAATGGCTCATTGGTTGGCACAAATTTTCATTACCCTGCCAGTACACTGTCAGGCTCTGATGCCTTGCGCGGGTTCACCCTCTTGAATGATGTTCTGGTGTCGTCCTCAGAGACAAATATCATAGGGTCCTCAGCCTTTGCAGGGATATTAATTGGCACTGTTGGGTTCTCCTTCTCAAAGAGGGCATAGAAGGTGTTCAGCTTATTGGGTAATGAAGCATCACTGCCATCTATGGTGTTTGCCCTTCACAGAGTTTAATTGGTGCAAAAATAAAGACCCAAATTTAATTTCAGCTTATGCAGGTGTTCTTTCCAGTTATTGTTGGAATTTTTAAAAAAATCAAGAAATATGTAAGTATATCTAAAAAGAAAAAAATGTTTCTGATCAGCAATGGTTTGATCAACATTTTGGAATCTATACCCAGACTCTAGCACTGCACAGAACAATTGAATGTTTATTCATGCACTTTAATAAAACTGGTTAAGAGCTGACCCCATTTAGAAAACCCACTCAACTAACAAGAGAGTAAGAATAAATTTGAAATTCTTCTCTTCCTTTAGTCATTACTGCAAACTCAGAGCATAAGATTGCCAACCCATTCACTAATGATATGTGCTATCCTATCGTATTTCTGCTATAAAAATGAAGAATTTGCTTTACGGAATATTGTTCCCTAGCTCTGTTTCAGGTTATAAAGGGCATAGCAAAGCACAATGCGTTGTGCAATTGAAATGAGGAAAATGCAAGTAATGGGACCAATAGAAAATTATAACGGAGAACTGTGCTGTTATATTTATGAAGTTCCTTGTTATTCACATCTATTAAGGCTGCAGAGAGCCTCTGACTAACATCTTTCACCGTGGCCTTCAACAAACTCACTTATCTACATTTTGAACTTGATTATAAAAGGTTTATAAAGTTATGAGGGGCATAGATAGGGTAGACGGTCAGAATCTTTTCCCCAGGTTAAAAATGTCAAATGTTAGAGAACATGCACTTAAGATGAGAGGGGGAAGGTTTATAAGGGATGTGTGAGTGCCTTTAATGGTAGAATAAAATGTGATAGTTGCATTTGTGGGGCTTTTAGGTCAACACAGGATAAATAGGAAATAGAGGGAGAGGGATCATCAGCAGTTGTTCTGAGCTGTTCTGCTCCATGTTCTTTATGAATATTTAGCTCTCTAACCCGACCAATTTGCACTCAGATTTAGAAAGATAGGATCAGCAGATGAATGTCTGACAAGGGTGCACAAAATCAATAAGGACCCCTTCCACTCTGCCCTCAGCATCTTTCAGCTGATTCCATCGGGAAGGAGATCCAGGAGTGTCAGAGACAGCACCACCAGGCTGAGAAACAGTCTCTTCCCGTGGGCAGTGAGACTGCTGAACGACAAAAGGAACTACTTACACTAACCATCCGAGAATCTCATATTCATGAAGCAATATTTATTTATTTGCATATATAAATACTTGTCCTGCATATGTGTTGTTTGTCTGCAAGTATGTTATGTCTCGTTGTGTATCTGCGTGATTTGCACCGAGGACTGGAGAACGTTGTTTTCTCAGGTTGTACTTGTGCGATCAGATGACAATAAACTTGAATGGACTTACACAAACAGTGCAGGTCACACGGAGAGCTATCCGATGTGTTACATATGAGAAGTGCACTTTAGAGGCAATGGGGATTGTTCTGTCACCTGGTATATGTCATCATTTTATCAAAATATTTCAAATGTACTTTCTAAACCATTGGCTACCAGTTGTGATTCTATAATTTATAAATGGAGCACTGAAAGAGGTTTCCAAACAGTTGCATTTCAAGGTCTACTGGAGAACAAACGCCTGTCAGCATCAATTTCTTGAGGTTTTGTTCATTTTCAAGAACAATTTTAGGAGTCACTGAGATGAATGGCCATATCGATCCATTGCAGTCTTGAAAATAAAGCACTTGCTGCACACGGTAACCCTTCTTGGTAATCAAATTAAACCATTCAATTTAACTCTATGTAAGTAAGATGTAATTTTTATTTAGTGGAATCTTAGAGACCAAATTGAAATGATTACAGCTGATATCTGTTCTTTCTCGTTTCTCATTGGCTGGTGTGGTACTGAGTTGTACTGATCCATTCTCACTGACTAGTGAAGTCCAAATACATTCTCTAAAGAAGCTATTATTTGTCTTCAGCAAGGATGTCACTGGGGCTTTCACCATTCATTTCAGTACTCACAGAATTAAGAAGTTAAAGGAAAAAGATGAAATTTACATTTAGACAAGTTTGAAGCTTTACTGCATTTGTTAGGCCTTGAGATCATTCAATTGCTTATCTTTAAACGTGTATTCGTCTTTTGATTATCATATTGTAGTGGCTGAATATTATGCGGCTGGTATTTCTTGTCACAGTTTTTCCCCGTACATGAGCAGCTTGCAAGAAATGTCATGAAATGTTACATGCTGAAGAGGATTTTTTTTGAGTAATATAATATAACATTACTGTGCCTGTTGTATAGCTATATGGTAGAAGTGTTTGTTGATTCGGTTGGCAGATTAAAAGACCACACTCAATTTGAGCACGAGTTCTATGAAGCAGCTCAGGTGCCAGTCGAAAAGAAGCAAAAGTACTGTTTCAGTATGGAAAGAAGGTTCCAAATCTATTTTCAGGGAATAGATCTCTTTATGGGTGCATCCGGGCAGCATGGGCTCCTGGGCCAGGAGGACCTGATCCCATGCTGTTCTTTAAATTTAAATGTATTAAATGTTGTGGAAGAAGTTGATGTCTAAGCATTATTAGAACTAATTTAAAGTTCAGCAGAACAAAGTAGGAGTGCTTTTCATGTATTCAGATTAATAGGTCTTACTTCCTGTAACTTGACTTCTGCAGTGACTCCCCCACCATTTCCCCTGCTGCACAACTGGATTTACCCAATGTTTGGCTCAGGAGCCAGTGGAAACCTGAAGGGCTAAAACTCCTGATTAATGTTGCACTCCAGATTTGTGCCTGCAAGTCAACAGATAGATATGAAAGCCATAGTTAAACTCAGGACAGAGCCCATGTTCTTTCCCTTCAGAACACTGGGGCACATTCAACTTTTTTTCCTATTCACAAGGGCTAATGAAACATCTGGTGCTGGAAGTAATTCGAAATAGAAAAGTCATGACTCAATTGCCATAACTCAATACAACTTGGTTGAAAACTGGTCAAAATCATATAGTGACATTAGTTGAAGTAATAGGGAGTTGTAAATATATAATGGTACTCAGATTCTTAACTAACTTTAAGAAATAATTGCTTGATTTGTGATCAATACTTATTACTTATCATGACACAGAAGAAGGCATCAAGTTCATGCTGGTTTTTGGCAAATTAAATCCCATTGTCCCTCTTCTTCTTTCCCTAAAACCTACAACTTATTCTCTTTCACATGCCAATCAACTCCTCTCTGGTTCTTTATGATATTTAACAGCACAAAGGAGTAAATAACAGTCATGGGTTAATATATCAATGCATCCTTGGAATGTGGAAGCAAGCTGGAGAACCCAGCAGACATCCATGGTCAGGGTTGAACCAGGACTTATGAGAGAGCAACACCAATAGCTGTACCACAATGCCATCCCAGGGAAGGTTAGAAAACAAGGTTTAAAGTTTGCAGAGGTCCTGAAAATTATGTATCATAAGAACTCCAAGGTAATGCTCTCTTTGCATCAAAACTGAGTGAGAATTTTAAGCTAAGTATACCTCTCACAGGAGTAGCAGTCAACCATGAAAGAACTAGGGACAGCAGTAATATTCTCTTCTTTCCCCATAACATTTAGGATGTCATAGAATACACTGCATGGGAACAGGTCCACATTGTCTGCCCTTAATGCTAAATTAAACAAATTATCTGCTGCTTGCACATGATGCATATCCTTCTATTCCCTACATATTCATGTGCCTGTCAAGAATCCAATGTAAATTCGTAAATTTTGAAAGCAGGAGAATCTTTTTTCTGAAAGAAGGGTTTCCATTTTGTTCTTCGTGATCATGGGAGTCAGTTTTGTCAGGTTTCATCTGTGATGTTCAATGGAATCTTTGTGCTTTGTTCCAACACAGATCTTAAGAGAGCCTCTGTCACAGAAAGTGACACGGCTATTCTCAACATTAAGCCATGGAATGTGCAACAAGATAATGCATAAGAACATACAGCAAATACCTTTTAAGCTTAGTAAAATGTGAGAATGTTTCGTCCTCATTATGATAAGAATGTTGAAGTCAGTTGTGAGACTTATTCTTTCCCACAATATTGAGTTATCACAGTACTGAAGGATCTTCAATAATTTATCTACCAATCACTGGTCTGCTACCCTTCTTGAATAAAGGCACCTTTTTGGAACTGTCTCTCATTACCAAGAACCATTTATGCTGACTTGAAACTTAAACACGTCACCTCAGAAAGCTCGCCAGCAGCTATACCTTGTGAGGTGCTTGAGGTGATTCAGTGTGTCACTGAAGACTCTCGAAACTTCTACAGGTGTACTGGGAGAGCATTCTGGCTGGTTGCATCATTGTCTGGTCTGGAGGCACCAATTCTCAGGACAAAAAAAATCTTCAGAGGTTTCTTAACTCAGCTTGTGACAACACAACACCAGCCTTCACTCCATCGAGGACATTGACCATAGACGGTGTCTTGATAAATCAGCCTCTATCCTCAAAGATCACCCCCAATCTTCAAAGACCACCCCCAATCTTCAAAGACCCCCCCTAATCCTCAAAGACCCCTATCCACAGGAATAAAGTACAGGAGCCTAAAGACGAGTGCTCAGCAGCACAAGGACAGCTTCTTCCCCACTGCCATCAGATTCCTGAATGATCAATGAACCACAGATACTGCCTTACTTTTCATGCACAATTTTCTTTTTTACTTTTTTGTTGTAAAAGTGGTTATATGAATGTTCACACTGTGATGCTGCCATAAAACACCAAATTTCATAACTTGTTCATGACAATAAAATTTGATTCTTATTCAAAATCATGGGTCATCTTATATGCTGAGTATAAAATCTGTACCTTTACAGCAAAGTCTCGTCACCAGTGCCATCTTGCCGTCTGATTCAATCTGCATGTCCTGTAATCAATGAAGTCCTGGCACTCCCCTGTCCAACTGCCACCAGCTTTGTACAGGCTTTATACAGCCTGTTACAGGAGCCAATAGTGGTTTATTTTAAAATATGCAAATAAAATTAAAACTTTCATGTAGTAATTTGGCATTAAATATTGTGATTTGCTTTTAACAGCATCCACTGGTCAGCAGTAAGTGCCTGATTTGGGGGGGCGTATTATGCAAAGGGTAACACTCAAAACCTACATTTTATATAGAAATTCCAGGGTCATCCCATACAGAATTGTCTTATACACAGCATTTACGGTATTGTCCTATTCACTCCCCTTGTCTCTCATAATGACTCCCCTCCCCACGCCCCACTACCCTTGTTATGCATCTGGGCACAAATCAATGTTTCTTCTGCTTCTTTTGGTTTAATAAGACAGTTTTATTTTCATTAATTTAATAATTGTTCCCAGAGATGATATTGATTGGATATAAAACTACTTTGGGTGCACGAATGGAATGGGACATGCTCTCTACCCACAAAAATGAAATGTCCTTGTGCAGTAATTCATAGAACATAACTGCACAGTACAGGCCCTTTGGCACCCAATGTTGTGCCAACCCATATTCCATATATATTCCATAACTGGAAGTGAATCCTTTACCTGAAACAGAAGTCGGCATCTCTGAGTAGGAGCTGCATTCTGAAAGGACTTTTTCAGAATTTGACTATGCCTGATCTCATTCCTTGTTTTCTCGTCATCATTTATCCATCAAGCTTCCAATAAAGACCAAAACCTAAAACTATTTATTTTCCCATAGTAGCTGCCTGGTGTACTGAGAACCGCACTTTCAACATTTCCAGTTTTTGGATTCAAATCACATCGACAAAAACATGAACTTATTTTAATCAGCTCTGGAAAGGTTGATTTTGTCTTTCTACCACAAGATCATCCCCATAAAATTCCATTCCCAGTTCCCTAACTATCTCCTTCACAGAGCCAACCCCACAGCAACATCAAGAAAACATTAAAAATATCCACTGAGATCCTGAAATTGTTTGCATGTTTTATTTTATTTCAGTCCCTTCAATATTCAGAAAATTATTGGTTAGACGTGTTATTTAATTGCCATTTTAGTGATTCCGTTGTCAGATTTTCAGCAATTTATCTTCCAGCTGATTTCCCCTGAGTGAGTTCTCCAGCTCACACATTTTCTTAATTTATGCTTCGTGTTGATATTTTTACCTTGCCCTTTCCCTGGCAATGTCTTCAATGGCATTTCATCCATCGATGCATACATAACATCCTCCCTGTGACAAGTTGGGGCTTTCTAAACAAATGAGGATTGGCATCAAGGCCAATCTGATCCTGTGGGCTTGGCATTGTTTCCTTTTACTTGCTGAGTTACTCACATTTAACTTTAACCTGTAGATGATCTCATCATTATTCATAACATTAGAAAAGGATTAATAAAAGCACTGCAAATTGCATTCATCCTCAGTTTATGCAAATAATCCATCAACATCTCAAGTAATCAAAAGAAAAGTCCTTGGAACTTTAATCCCCAATTATTTTGATTGATCATTACCTATGATTTGGAATTTTCTCAGTTATACTGATGGTTGCATGCAGGATTGCTAGCATCTACCGAAGTGAGAGTTCTGTGCAAATGTCACATGATGAATAAAAAGCAATTTGCATCTCCCGGTAGAACTCCGTTCAAATCAGGAACTTACTGAGTGGGAAGCAAATGACATTGCCCAATCACCACTCTAAAACTGGTACGTCTTTCTCTGTTATTTCTGAATAACAGGACAGTGGTACTGAATGGAACGCCACCAATTTAGCATACAAATCCCACAATGCTGTTGCTTCTCATCTATGTGGTTTACCTAATAGATCCAGCAAAACTAAAGCAATTAATCCTCTGGGCTCTATTACGGTGAGAGTTGCTGGTCACCCTGTGCAGTTTCATCAACACCCTGCGTCATTCATATTTGTTCAAGCACCCTTCTATATGAGCCTTCAACACTAATGGAACTGGTCCAAGCTTATCAAGAATTTCCATGGCATTCTGATCCTAGGAATTAATGAGATAAACCCTCACTGCACCTCTTCTGTCACAAATAATCTTCCACAATATTTTGGATGTGGCTTCTCCAGTGCTATGTATAATTGGACCAAGGATCCATAAAAATAGATATTTAATTAAACCCTCCTCCTGTAATCAAGAACATAATGTTTCCCTTCATAATTACAGTAACATTCCCAGATTCAAGCATTTATGGGGATTGAGAATGCTGAATATGCAAATTTTCCAGATGCATGAGACACATTATTGCAATGCAAAACTAATGCATCTGCATTAATAATAAACTGTTTAAAAGCCAAAAGGCAGTGAAGCATGTAATGTAATTTGAAAAAAAAATCAGTATTGTAGTACTTAATTATGTAAAGTTCACTTTAATCAAGTAAATTTGAACCCCAGTCGTTGGCGCTGTAACAACATAGCATTAACAACTACACTAACCATCCCACCATCATAATATCATAATTAAACCCCCGCCCCCCCCCCAAGTTTACAAATAAAGCCTCACTTAATAATATACTAACAAAGATGAAGACTCTTACTAGACAGGGATAGGGAGCCACTTTTGGAGAGTCGCCCCAGTGGTGAGCAGCATCAGCCAGCCAGCTCTTCATTCCTGTTACCCAAACACAATTTCATTCGAACTTCATTCAAAAAGCTGCTGCGGGTGGGGCATGACCAGGCATTCTGCTGGCTGAATCTTCAAGGAGATGTGCATTGCTTTGGAGAACATTTACTTTTACACTTTTAAACTTTTATTTACATCTTTATTTATTGATATTAATTCTATTCATTTACTTCCTCAATTTTTTTTGAATTTTGGATACTGGAGATTTACTGTACTTACCGCTCTTTCATGTCCATTCACATCTGTCTCTATTCACACGCAGCATCTCCACATTCACGCCGCACTTCCAGATCCGTAGCATTAGCAACCTTGGATACATTACGCATAATCCCTCATAAAAAACATCATTAATATACATGCTGAACATTTGGGGCCCCAACACCAAATTCCTCTGGCGTACTGCAAATCAAAGCCTCTTAAATTGAACCTGTCCATTTTATTCCCACTGCTCAATTCTCACCAGATCAATTTTGTGCAGTTTAATGCAATGTAATGATCTAAGTTTAAATGTTCAATATCAACTGGTTAAAAGCTTTCTTGTATATGATAAAATGCTGTTTCTGTTCCAGCAATTACATTTATATTAGCTTAACTATGAATCTAAACATGGAAATCCTAAGGTTATTTATTTAGTTATTCACAGCCTTCAAGAAGCAAGGTTTTATTTTGAGGTCAATAGTCAGAAGATACCCATGAGGAGATAATAAAAATGTCAAGCAGAATCCCAATATAATTGTCCTTGGATAATTGAAGATTTACAGCCTGATGTAACTATGGATCAGAGCACTAAGGATGAAAAATGATTGGGTCTGGTCTAACGGATATCAGTGGAAAGCAAACTTAATTATTTTGATATAAAAACAGAAGCTGTTGGTAACATTCAGCACAACACACAGTGTCTGCAAGCTGATTGATTGAGTTAATGGAGGCAACTTCAAGGCCTAAAAATAGGCTTGAGTCAGGTGGAAAACCAAATCTGCACTTATCTCTGGTTTTAAGAGAGCAAAAAGAGGTTTAAAAGAACAAATGAACACAAAAATACGTATTTGGCTCCTTCTACCCACTTTACAGCAGAGGTCAGTGCTGCGGACCTAGATTGTGAGGAAAAGAGGCCACAGGACTGGACCTGAGGCAGTCCACAGGTTGCAGCTCCTTGATAGCAAAAGGAACCACTTACTCTTGATTTCCCTTTTCTTTCCAATCCCAATCCTCACTCAATGCCATTACAATTAGTCACAAATACATGTGCAATTGTTTTATTTAAGAACCTCATGCGGCAACTTATCAAAGGCCTTCTGAAAGACTTAATGCACCTGAACCTCAAAAATATGAAGTAAAACACAAAAGTGGGGAGACACCATGGTTAAAGTAAAAACAGCAGATCAAATAGAGTACTTAATATATCAAACATAAAAGTACATAACCAACATTCAGGCTTGAGCACTTCATCCATTCTATATTTCTCTATCTGATTGGGTCAGAATCTATAATCAGGATGATATGCAATTGGAGAAGTGGAAGATGGATGTAACATTGGGATAGCTAATATTCTTGGCAGAAAGTGACCATTTTGAGCTGAATTCAAGCTCGTAAAACCACAGAACATTACAGCACAGAAACAGATCTCTTTGGCCCTTCTAGTTTGTGCGGAACCATTTTTTTGCCAAATCCCACAGACCTGCACCCAGACCATACATACATCTTCCATCCACATACCTGACCAAATTCTTCTTAAATGTTAAAATTGAACCTGCATTCTGCACTTCAGCTGGAAGCTCATTCAACACTCTCTGTGTGAAGAAGTTCCCCCTAAACTTTTCCCATTCTCTTTTAACCCATTTCTTCTCCCATCTCTTTTGGCTCCATACAAACCCGACCACTCTGATCTTCATGGGAACCAAGCTATCTTTTTGCGCTTAATATATCTGTAGAAATCTTTAGGATTTTCCTTCACATTGCCTGTCAAAGCAACCTCAAGTCTTCTTTTAGCCTTCCTGATTTCTTTATGTTTTTCTTGCTTTTTAGATGCCTCAAGTACCTCATTTGCTGCATGTTGACTATACCTGTTATATGCCTCTCTTCTTCCAAACGAGATTTCCTATCTTCATCAAAAACCAAGGTTCCCTAAGCCTTTTAACCTTGCCTTTGATCTTGACAGGAACATACAAACTCTGTATTCTCAAAATTTTATCTTGAAGAATCTCCACTTACCTCGCACATCCTTGCACAAAATTTTAGATCCCTTCTCACTTCCTCAAAATTAGCATTTCTCCGATTTAGAATTTCAACCTGAGGTCCAGACCTCCATAATTAACTTGAAACTAATGGTATTATGATCACTGGTCACACAATGTTCCCCTACACATACTTCTGTCACCTGCCCTGTCTTGTTCCCTAGTAGGATATCCAGTATTCCACTCACTCTAGTTGGTACCTCTATATATTAATTTAGATAATGTTAGCCAACACTTTGACAAATTCCAAGCCATCCACTATGGAAATCCCAGTCAATATATCGAAAGGTAAAATATCTTTCTATCACAACCTTATGTTTCCTGCAGCTGTTTGTTATCTCTCTACAGATTTTTCATACCTTTCCCATTCCTCAGCTCCAAACATATAGCCTCAGTAGACAAGCCCTCTGGTCTATCCTGTCTGAGCACAGCTGTGACATTTTCCCTGATGAGGAATGGCACTCCTTGCCCTTTCATCTCCCCCCTTCCCATGTTCTATCATGTCTAAAGCAACAGAAGCCCGAAACATTGAGCTACCAGTCCTTACCTTCCTGCAACTAAGTTTCACTAATGGCCAGAAGGTCAAAATTACCCATGCCAATCCATGCTCTAAACTCACCTGCCTTTCCTACAATACACCTTGCATTGAAATCAATGTACCTGAGAACATTTCCACCATGTTCAACCCATTGACTTCTAACGGTGCATGCAATTTTAATATCATCTTTTCCCTCCTCCTCTCTGTTCTGGCTCTCCTCCCACTGCAAATCTAGATGAAACTCACCAGAGCAGCAGTGGAAAAACTTCCCACAAGGAAATTAGTCCCCCTCCAGTTCAGGTGCAAATCATCCTGTCGGAACAGGTCCCACCTTCCCTGGAAGAGAGCCCAATGATCCAGAAACCTGAAACCCTCCCTCTTGCACCATGTCTTTAGCCACATGTTAGGCTGCATTATCCTCCTATTTTGAATCTCACCAGCACGTGACATGGGTAGCAATCCTGAGATCACTGCCCTGAAGGTCCTATCCGTCAACCTAGCACCTAACTCACTGAGCTCTCCTTGCAGGACCTCCTCACCCTTCCTACCCACATCATTGGTCCTTACATGGACCACAACATCTGGCTGCTAACTTCCCTCCTGAGAATGGTGTGAACTCATTCTGAGATATCTCAGACCCTGGCAGCAGGGAGGCAACATGCCATCCGGGATACTCAATCTCTTCCTCAGAACCTCTTACCTGTCCCCCTAACTATAGAATCCCCTATCACTACAGTTCACCTCCTCATAGCCACAGGATCAGACTCCATGCCAGAGATCTAATCTCAGAGGCTTGGCCCTGGTAGGTCATCCCCCACAACATTATCCAAAATGGTAAACTCATTATTGAGGAGGACGACCCATGGATGTGCTGCACTGCCTGCCTGTTCTCTTTTCCACCCTTGTCTGTCACCCATTGACCCTCCTCCTGACTCCTAGGTGTGATAGTGTCCTTGTAACTCCTATCTATAACCACTCCCCCCTCACCTCCTGAATAATCCAGAGTTCATCCAACCTCATAGAACCATAGAAAACTGGCCATTCAGCCCTTACAGTCTGTGCCAAATCATTCCTGTAGCCCCACTGACCTGCAACCACTCTATAACCCTCCACACCTCTCCCATCCATGTACAAATCCAATTTATTCTTAAAAATTATTCTATTTCCTGATTTTTGTGTATGTGCTGTTCCTCTCTGCTGCCTGTGCTCCATTCTCTAATCTTAGGGCTCTTCCACCTCATTTTACATCAGATGGCAGCTTATTCCAAATTCCCACCAGTGAGTGAATAAGTTCCCCGTAATGTTCCTCCTAAGCCTCTCACTGTAAACCCATTCTTTCATGTTTATCTCCCCCAATCTAAGTTGAAAGAGTCTACTCTTGTTTATTCTTTCTATTACTCTCAATTTTGTAAACCTCTATCAAATCTCACCTCATTCTTCTACACTCCAAAGAATGAAGTCCTCACCTGTTTAATCTTTTCCTGTAACTCAACTCCTGAAGACCCAGCAACATCCTAGTAAATCTTCTCTGAACTCTTTCAATCTTATTGATATCCTTCCTGCAGGTTGGCGACCAGAACTGCACAATATTCCAAATTTGGCCTCACCTATGTCTCATACATCCTTATCGTAACATCCCATCTCCTGTACTCAGTCTGATTTATCAATCCTGTCTGATTGATAAAGGCCAAGATTCTAAAATCTATCTTTACAACCCTGTCCACCTGTAACACCACTTTCAGGCAATTATTTACCTGTATTTCCAGATCCCTTTGTTCCACCGCACTCCTCAGTGCCCCACCATTTACTACGTATGTCCTACCTTGGTTTCCAAAATGCAACACCTCACATTTGTTTGCATTAAATTCCATTTACCACTTCTGGTCCATTTTTCCAGTTGATCCAGATCTCTCTGCATTCTCTGAAAGCCTTCCTTCTTGTTCACAACATCCTCAATCTTAGTGTCATCAGTAAACATTCTGATCCAATTAACGACATTATCATCCAGATCATTGATATAGACAACAATCAACAATGGTCCCAACTGATCTCTGAAGCTCACCACTAATCACAGGCCTCCAGTCTGAGAAGCCACTATTCTCTGCCTTCTCCCATTTAGCCAATTTTGAATCCATTTTACAACCTCTGCATGGATATCTAGTGTCTGAACCTTCTGAACTAACCTCCCAGGTCGGACCTTGTCAAAGTCCTTCCTAAAGTCCATGTGGACAACATCCACAGCTTTTCCTTCATCTACTTTCTTGGTAACCTCCTCAAAAAACTAACATTCATTAAATTGACCTACCGCACAAAAATAAAAACCATGCTGACTATCCTTAATCAGCCCTTGGCTGTCGAAATATTTGAATATCCTATCCCTCCAATAATTTACCCACCAGTGGTGTCAGTCTCAACAGCCTGTAATTTCCTGGTTTACTTTTGGATCCTTTTTAAGCAACTGAACAATATGAGCTACCCTCCAACCCTCCAGCACCTCATCTATGACTAAGGACACTTTAACTCAATGGTTCTCAACCTTATTCTTTCCACTCAATACCACTTTAAGTATTCCCTATGCCATAGGTGCTCTGTGATTAGTAAGGGATTGCTTAAGGTGGTATGTGGATGGAAAGAAAAGGTTTGAAAACCATTGTTTTAATCGTACCTAATTGACTCGTTATGTGCATGGTTTCATAACTCCAAAGGAAATGGGCCAATGACAATTTTTCTCAAGCATAGTATTTCAGTAACAATTGGGTTTAGAGCAGTGATTCTCAACCTTCCCTTCCCACACACATCCCATCTTAAGCAATCCCTTACTAATTACAGAGCACCATTTCTGCCAGGGCACCTGCAATTTCTACACACACCTCCCTCAAGTTCCAAGGGAATATTATGTCAGGCCCAGGAGATTCATCTACCTTTATTTGCTGTAAGGCAGCAAGCACCTCCTCCTCTAAGGTATGTTTCATGCCACTACTGCTTGTTACCCTTCTTTCCTTCTACACTCTGCTAGTTTCCATAGTAAATACTGATGCAAAAATCTGTTTAAGATCTCTGCCTTCTCGTGAGGCTCCATACATAGTTGACCACTCTGATCTTCTAGGGGACCAATTTTGTCTCTTACTATCCTTTTACTCTTAATATTCTTGTAGAAACCCTTCAGGTTTATCTTCACATTATCTGTCAAAGAAACCACGTGTCTTCTTTTTGTCTTCCTGATTTTCTTAAGTATTTTCTTACATTTTTTATACTCTTCTAGTCCCTCATTATCTCCTTGTTGCCCATACCTGCTATACACCTCTCTCCTTCTTAACCAGATCGCCAATATTCTTTGAAAACCAAGGTTCCCTATGCCTGTTAGCTTTGCCTTTAATCCTGACAGGAACATGCAAACTCTACACTTTCAAAATTTCACCTTTGAAGGCCTTACTGAACACATCCTTTCCAGAAAATAATTTATCCCAACCCACACTTCCTGGCTCCTTTCTCATTTCCACAAAATTGGCCTTTCTCCAATTTAGAATCTCAACTCAAGGACCCGACCTATCCTTATCCATAATTAACTTGAAACTAATGACATTATGGTCACTGGACACAAAACGTTCACCTACACATACCTCTGTCACTGACCTGTCTGGCTCCCTAATAGGAGATCAAGTACTACATCCTCTCTCGTTGATGCCTCTATATATTTAGAAAACTCTCCTGAACACATTTGACAAACTTCAAGCCATCCATCCCTTTTACAGTACGGGAGTCCCGGTCAATATGTGGAAAGTTAAAATCTCCAACTATCACAACTTTCTGTTTCTTACATTGGACTGCTATCTCTCTTCAGATCCAATTCCTTAACTTGGCTTGTCAGGAGCTTCAGCTGGATGCACTTCTCGCATCGATGATGTCGTCAGGGATGCTCCTGTCTTCCCAGATAACCTACATTTTGCAAGAGGATCATTCCCCTGCCTTGGCTGCCATTCTCACTGTCTATGAGTAGTTGAATGACTAAATATGATGTCTAAAACACCTGCCCCAACTCTACCTACCTGCTGAATCCTTTTTCTTCCTCGGTAGGGCATCCCTTTCTGATTATAACTCCGACTATTCCTTGACTCTTAACTGTTCTCACCAAAGCCTTGCCACTCTAACAATGACCTCTCCCTTGTATTAAAGGCCTAGTGCTAAAAGATACTTAGTTTTTTTCTTCAAACTTGGAACTGAAAAGACAATGTGAAAACACAACCTGTTAAGATGTGAGGTGATCATTCACAGTTAGGCTTGTGGTTTCCCTTTTTTATCTGAGTCTCTGACCCAGGCTCCTATATGCTTACTGTATTTGGTCAGCCTTGTGATATTTTAATTCTCACCAAGGCGATACAAATCCTGTTTCCTAGTTCCATCTCTCTCCCTAGTCCTCCTGTTCTCCTCCAATGAGATGATACATTACAAGGTTGGTCTGAACCAGGTCTGATCCAATTTATCCACCTATGTTCTATTGTAATTGAGCTACACCTGTTATCCGGAATTCAAGCAACTGGCAGCCTCAAGCCACTGGAAAAAATATATCAAGGAAAATAAATAGGTAAAAAGTACAGAAGTTTAAAATTGGTGCTCCTCACCATTAGTTTGACAATCATGCAATACGCAATCTCAAGCAGCCGAAAAATTCCTTTCTCCAGCATCTACCAATCCCCCCAGGTGCCCTATACCAGGGGTTTTACTGTATTGGCTAACCCAATATTACATCTCATCTTCCAGATATTGAGCCAATTAGAAATAAGGAATATAGAACTGATGAAGGGCTCAAGTCCAAAACATTGGTGATGTATCTTTAACTTTGCTATATAAAGGACACTGTTTGACCTTCTGAGTTTCTTCAGCATTGGATTTTTACCTCAAAAATATAATATTCTTTTCAATTTTCTTTGTTCCACCCTATTATTTTCTAGGTGCTCTATTACTACTTCTTCAATAAGTGATTCCAACATTTTTAAGTGCCGGTCAAATCGATACTTTGGTTTTCTGTCTGTTTCTCTATCATTAATGTGATTACATTCACTTCCTCCAAATACTTCTGCCAATGTTTTATGCTCTAGACTTTTCTTATATCCACCAAAAATTATTCTATTTCCTGATTTTTGTGTATGTGCTGTTCCTCTCTGCTGCCTGTGCTCCCTTCTCTAATCTCAGGGATCTTCCACCTCATTTTACATTTTGACCATCTTTTCTTAGTTAAATATTCAAAAATATTTAATTTCCAACCTTGCATACGCTGCATCCACATTTCTGTAATAGCTAATACATCACACCCGCTTATCTCTCAACTTTTGAAGTGCGAAGTTTAAATTTATTGTCAGAGTTCATACATGATATCACATACAACCCTGAGATTCTTTTATTCCTGTAGGCCAGGCAGTATTTCTACTTATAGGTAACTGTGTGTACTCAAGAAAATAAATACGTATACATAAGAGAGTAATGTAAACAGAGTAAGAAATATAAACAAACTGTGCAGTACAGAAATAATAAATAGTCAAAAAAAGTGCAAGGCAAGAGTCCTTTAATGAGTCTCTGAGTTTGTTGTTTAGGAATTTAACAATGGAGGGGTAGCAGCTATTCCAGAAACTGGTGGTACAAGTTTTGTGGCACCTTTACCTCTTTTCTAATGGTAGGAGTGAGAACAAAGCATGTCCTGGGTGCTGTGAATCCTTGATGATTGCTTCTCTCCGATGGCAGCGTTCCATATAGATTTTCTCGATGGTGGAGAGAATTATGCCTGTGATGTACTGTGCCCACTACTTTTTGCAGGATTTTCTGCTTAGAAATGCTGTTGCCCCCATACCGTGCCATGATGCAGTTAGTCAATACACTCAACTACACATCTGTGGAAGTTTGCCAAGGTTACAATGTCATACCAAACCTTTTGAGGAAGTAGAGGCACCGACGTGCTTTCTTCACGATGATATTAGTATGTTAGTTCGAGGAAAGGTCCTCTGTGATAGTAAATCCCACGAATTTAAGTGTTCTCATTCTTTCTACCTCTAATCCCTCAATTATTACTGGATCATACATCTCTAGTTTTCCCTACTTAAAGTCTGCAATAGTTTTGGTGACACTGAGTTGAAAGGTTGTTGTTATTAGTACACCATTCAGCCAAGTTTTCAATCTCCCTCCTGTCTGTTGACTCATCTGCCCTTTTTATACAAGCCCATTTCTGTGCTATGGTCAGAAAATTTGTAGAAGGTGTTGTTGTACGGAACTACACAGTTATAGGTGTAAATCAAGTAGCTTAAGGGACTAAGAACATAGCTCTGTGGTGCTTAAGTACTGATGGCGATTGTCAAGGAGATGTTCTTGCCAATCTGCACTGATTGGGATTTGGATGTGAAGGGAATCCAGGATCCAATTACACAATGAGCTATTGAGGCCCAGGTCTTGGTCTTTGCTGATTAGTTTTGAGGAGATGGTGGTGTTGAATGCCAATATGTTGTCAATGAAGTGGATCCTGATGTGTACATTTTGTTGTCCAGGTGTTGCAGGGTCTTATGTAGAGCCAGTGAGATAGCATCTCCTGTAGACCTGTTGCTGCAGTAGCCTAATTGGAATGGATCCATTTTGCTATTCAGACAGGAGCTGAAATGCTTCAATACCAACCTCTCAGAACACTTCATCACTATCGATATGAGTGCCACTTAGGAAGGTTACCACACTCTTCTTGGGCACATCCATGAATACTTTGGCCAGTTGGTCAGGTTTTCTGTACTCGGCTGGGTAGTCTGTCTGGACCAGATGCTCTCCTAAAAGCAAACTGATTCCACTTCCTGACTTTATTTGTGTGATATTCTTATCTGCTGCCTTTATTCTATTCTCTAATCCTTGGGCTCTCCCACCTCTTTACATTTTGCCCATCTTTTCTTGAAGTTAAATGTCCAAGAGTATTTAATCCCCAACCTTGCAAACTTTGCATCCAAATTTCATTAAGGCTTTAAATGGCATTTTTGGTCACATTTTTTGATTTCTGTCACTAATTCTATTACAACAGCTTTCAATTGGTAGTTTCATCAATCACTCAATGAAAGTTGCTAAGATGACTTTGTTTTACTATCTTCATGCAGATTCTATCTTTAACTAATTTTGTAAGTTATTCACACGCCTTAGAAGATACAATAATAAAATCAGGCAAGAAGCACCAGACCTGTTATGCAAATATCTTCACACCATTGTTTGAAAGTTAAGAGGACTGAAGGTGATTGGTCCAGGTGTGCTGTGAACCCCTTTTTGAATCTTATATTTCCACATGACCCTCAGGTCATGTTGAATGTTAATGAATACTCTACCATCATTAACTCCACCACCACAATCTCTTCTTGTTCATCACATTCCCTGAGTGTAGTTAAGGGTCAAACCTGTCGTCAACTGACTGCCCGCCCCCCCCCCCAAAATCACAATAGTGCAGATGTTGTAAATGTGAAAGAAAAGCAGAAAATGGTGGAAAAACAGAAAATGGTGGAAAACAGAAAATGGTGGAAGTGCATGTCTTGCAGATCAGGCAGCATATTTTAGGAGTGAAACAAAACTGAACATTTTATTGCAATAATAAAAATCTGCGCTGGGTAGGTCACGTCTCCAGAATGGAGGACCATCGCCTTCCCAAGATCATGTTATACGGCGAGCTCTCCACTGGTCACCGAGACAGAGGTGCACCAAAGAAGAGGTACAAGGACTGCCTAAAGAAATCTCTTGGTGCCTGCCACATTGACCACCGCCAGTGGGCTGATATCGCCTCAAACCGTGCATCTTGGCGCCTCACAGTTCGGCGGGCAGCAACCTCCTTTGAAGAAGACCGCAGAGCCCACCTCACTGTCAAAAGACAAAGGAGGAAAAACCCAACACCCAACCCCAACCCACCAATTTTCCCTTGCAACTGCTGCAACCGTGTCTGCCTGTCCCGCATCGGACTTGTCAGCCACAAATGAGCCTGCAGCTGACGTGGACTTTACCCTTCCATAAATCTTCATCCGCGAAGCCAAGCCAAAGATTCCCTGATGACACTAGAAGACCTACTTGAACCTATGTTATTTTCACCGCTGTCAAATTACACTGAAGTGTTGTCATGTCCCAATTAAAAATGAGCATACATATTCATTCGTAATTGGGTTGCAGGGGCACACTAAATATAAGCATGTTTATCATTCACATTGAACCTTAAAATCTTCTTCTTTGGCTTGGCTTCGCGGACGAAGATTTATGGAGGGGGTAAAAAGTCCATGTCAGCTGCAGGCTCGTTTGTGGCTGACAAGTCCGATGCGGGACAGGCAGACACGATTGCAGTGGTTGCAGGGGAAAATTGGTGGGTTGGGGTTGGGTGTTGGGTTTTTCCTCCTTTGCCTTTTGTCAGTGAGGTAGGCTCTGCGGTCTTCTTCAAAGGAGGTTGCTGCCCGCCAAACTGTGAGGCGCCAAGATGCACGGTTTGAGGCGATATCAGCCCACTGGCGGTGGTCAATGTGGCAGGCACCAAGAGATTTCTTTAGGCAGTCCTTGTACCTTTTCTTTGGTGCACCTCTGTCACGGTGGCCAGTGGAGAGCTCGCCATATAACACGATCTTGGGAAGGCGATGGTCCTCCATTCTGGAGACGTGACCCATCCAGCGCAGCTGGATCTTCAGCAGCGTGGACTCGATGCTGTCGACCTCTGCCATCTCGAGTACCTCGACGCTAGGGATGTAAGCGCTCCAATGGATGTTGAGGATGGAGCGGAGACAACGCTGGTGGAAGCGTTCTAGGAGCCGTAGGTGGTGCCGGTAGAGGACCCATGATTCGGAGCCGAACAGGAGCGTGGGTATGACAACGGCTCTGTATACGCTTATCTTTGTGAGGTTTTTCAGTTGGTTGTTTATCCAGACTCTTTTGTGTAGTCTTCCAAAGGCGCTATTTGCCTTGGCGAGTCTGTTGTCTATCTCATTGTCGATCCTTGCATCTGATGAAATGGTGCAGCCGAGATAGGTAAACTGGTTGACCGTTTTGAGTTTTGTGTGCCCACCAGGCTCACCTTACAAAGCCGTCCTGTCCAGAGAAGAAACAAGCCTTCCGTCGCGCATGCAGCCATCTTCAGCGCAAACTCCGGGAGATCCAAAATGAGTGGTGGACTAGCCTCGCCAAACGAACCCAGCTCAGCGCGGACATTGGCGACTTCAGGGGTTTCTACGAGGCTCTAAAGGCTGTGTACGGCCCCTCACCCCAAGTCCAAAGCCCGCTGCGCAGCTCAGACGGCAAAGTCCTCCTCAGCGACAAGATCTCCATCCTCAACCGATGGTCAGAACACTTCCAATCTCTTTTCAGTGCCAACCGCTCAGTCCAAGATTCCGCCCTGCTCCAGCTCCCTCAACAGCCCCTAAGGCTAGAGCTGGATGAGGTTCCCACCCTGGATGAGACATATAAGGCAATCGAACAACTGAAAAGTGGCAAAGCAGCAGGTATGGATGGAATCCCCCCAGAAGTCTGGAAGGCTGGCGGCAAAACTCTGCATGCCAAACTGCATGAGTTTTTCAAGCTTTGTTGGGACCAAGGTAAACTGCCTCAGGATCTTCGTGATGCCACCATCATCACCCTGTACCAAAACAAAGGCGAGAAATCAGACTGCTCAAACTACAGGGGAATCACGTTGCTCTCCATTGCAGGCAAAATCTTCACTAGGATTCTACTAAATAGAATAATACCTAGTGTCGCCGAGAATATTCTCCCAGAATCACAGTGCGGCTTTCGCGCAAACAGAGGAACTACTGACCATGGTCTTTGCCCTCAGACAGCTCCAAGAAAAATGCAGAGAACAAAACAAAGGACTCTACATCACCTTTGTTGACCTCACCAAAGCCTTCGACACCGTGAGCAGGAAAGGGCTTTGGCAAATACTAGAGCGCATCGGATGTCCCCCAAAGTTCCTCAACATGATTATCCAACTGCACGAAAACCAACAAGGTCGGGTCAGATACAGCAATGAGCTCTCTGAACCCTTCTCCATTAACAATGGCGTGAAGCAAGGCTGTGTTCTGGCACCAACCCTCTTTTCAATCTTCTTCAGCATGATGCTGAACCAAGCCTTGAAAGACCCCAACAATGAAGACGCTGTTTACATCCGGTACCGCACGGATGGCAGTCTCTTCAATCTGAGGCGCCTGCAAGCTCACACCAAGACACAAGAGAAACTTGTCCGTGAACTACTCTTTGCAGACGATGCCGCTTTAGTTGCCCATTCAGAGCCAGCTCTTCAGCGCTTGACGTCCTGCTTTGCGGAAACTGCCAAAATGTTTGGCCTGGAAGTCAGCCTGAAGAAAACTGAGGTCCTCCATCAGCCAGCTCCCCACCTTAAAATTTAAGGTTTATTGAAATTAACCAACACTTATGTTCACTAGAGAGTATGGTTAAAAGAACAATAATTAGAGAGTTAAAGAAGGCATGCCTCAAAAAGACAGCAGTAAATGCAAAGCATGTCTCATTAGCTCTTAATTAAAAAGTACCATAAACAAAAGACCAGTGAATTGGACAGGCATCTTTTGTGGAAATATATGGTCAGTGCCTCTCTCTCTCTCTCTCTCTCTCTCTCTCTCTCTCTTTTTTTCTCTCTCTCTCTCTCTCTATTCCTCTCTGTGAATGCTGCCTGACCCATTAAATCCCTCCAGCTTCTCAGGTTTTTGCTGGAGGATACTGGCATTTAAGAGTCAGGCTTCAACCACCTCTGAGAGTGGGAATTTATTCAAATAGACTGAATGAGGAGTCATTAGAAAATTGTAAGTGCACATTATGACCTTAAATTTGAGCCATTTCCAGCCCCACCGTTGTTTCAGTGAAGTTCATGAATGTAAGTGCAGTATAAATTCCAGTTTCAATATTGCCTAAAGCAATGGTTCTCAACCTTTTTTCCCCACTCACATACCATCTTAACTAATCCCTTACTAACCACAAGGCACCTATGGCATCCTAAAATTTCCCATTACTAAGCATTTTTTTTCAATCCTTTGAACTCTGCCCTTTTTTTATATAACTTCACATCAGGGAGAAACAATAAAAAAATCTTTACATAAAGATGTAATAGAAAGATATCAACATTGAAAATATAAGAGGTGGCCAACACAGATTCTAAAAATGGATTGTGTGTGTTTGAACAACACATTTGAATTGCTTGAGGAAATCAATGAAAGGATGTTGTGAGAGTCAAAATGTCTGTTTTCATAATATATTTCACAATCTAATCATATAGTAGGGTTTAAAAATAAAGTCAGATATAGGGTCAGAGAATGTAGTAGAAAGGTTAATCAGTTGGTTCTAAGACAGCAGAGTTGAGTTTAAAGCTAGGTATTCAGATCAGACCATAGTAATGGGCAGTATTATTCAGAAAGGATTGCAACAGGGAAAAACTGTTGTTGCAAATACCAGCAATACAAAATGGGAAGGTATATCTCTCGCAGGAGCAATACAACCAGATTGAGAAATTGTTCATCAATTTACTTTAAAATGTAATTGGTTACCATGTAATAGTATATTATTTTTTGGAAAAATAAGATAGCACACACTCCTTGAAACAAAGGGCAATCTGAAGAGAAGGATCTGCGTAAACACCCATTCAAGCAGCATAAAATTTGCAGATGCTTCAATCTTGAGCAGACAAAAAGAATTGCTGGAGGAACTCTGCAGCTCAGACAGCATCCATGGGTTTTAATAATCAGTCAATGGTTCAAATTGGGACCCATTGTCAAGACTAGAGGGAAGGGAAATTTTTATATTATATATATATAATGGGGGAAAAAGGTGGGAAGTGGCTCAAAGGTGATAGAACAGAAGGTGTGAGAGGTGGAGAGACAAGTAAAGGGAGCAAGGTCGAGAATAGATGGGAACAGTGGAATTAGTTAAGGGTGGGGATTATCAAAAATTAGAAAAATCAATGTTTATGCCATTAGGTCTGTGGATATCCATCTCTTTTTTTTATGGTCAATAATGTCTATCTATGAGACAGTTGTTGCTTAGATTTAATGAAAGATAAACTTTTCTACTCTCCCTCAACTTTATCTGCTGGACACAGTTTCAGATTAACACTTCTTTTTGAATCACTTAGATAATTCCCTTGACAAATCTTAGGGTTACTGCATTAAATTTCCCAATTTGAAAGCTTTGGGTTTAGGTTCACCAGATACTGAGTGCAAAATTATCATAAACATATGAACATTAAATAAATGTTCTAAAAGCTTAAGAACAGAGGGACCTAGAGGTAGAGATTCATGTTCCATGAACCTGGTGACTCAGATTGACAGGTGATGAAGAAGACATTTTAAGATTCTTTTATTGTCATGTAATATCATACAAAATGGCCCACTTTATCCTCTGGCAGGGTAACTTTCATGTCTTCTATATCAATAATGAAGACGAGGAATTTTAACCTCTTTGTAGGCACCGGCTCTGATTTCTCAGGATGTATAAGAAACTCCACATGGCTTAATAATCTCGAGGTGGCTGCTACTACCCTTTTTGTTTCCTCAAAATATCTGCCCACGATAAGAGTATTGTCTAGGTAACCCATTACCATGTGCCCCTCTTTCCTGAGCCTAGCAAACACCAGTTTCAGTAACTTGGTAAATGCCCTGGGGGACGACTTCAGCCCATTCGGCAAAGCCATAGCTCTCCTTTACAGGAAAATTTCAAGAACTTCCTGAAAGAACTGTGGCCAGATTGTGACCGAATAGTATGTGTCTTGTAAATCTATCGAGGCCATGTAATAGCCCTTACGTAACATAGGCATCACAGAATATATGTTATCCATTTTAAAATGCCTGTACAAGACATATTCATTAAGATCCGATAGATTCAGTATCAGTTCCTTAAGGTCACGTGATACAAACATGTTTTTCATGGCTACAGCATTCAATAACATTTTTCCTTTTTAATGCCATGATCTTGGCATGTACAGCCTCTGTCAGTTGCGGTCAGCTTATATATGTATATAGATCCTTCCTCCTTAGCAGAGGGGTTTTCTGTGGATCAAATTTGATTTTATACCCCTTCACCGTCTGCCAAATAGAAGCATCAGTGGTAATATTACACCATCTATCAGAGAATAGTGTTAATCAACCGGCAACCGTTAAAGCCTATCAAGAGTACTCAACTGTAATTGTGTAGTGTTAACTTCCTCGACCCGCCTAGTCTGCGGGCTGGTGCATTCTGGGCCCACCTCCACGAAGCACTTTGAGCGGGAAAATTTTGCTGCCGCTGTCTCCACAGAGGGCGTTGCCCTAAAAAAGACCTACTGGCTGTTGTCACTTGGAGCGGGAATCCGCCTCAGATAACCTAGTTAAATTCCCCCGCATACTTGCGATAGGGGTGAAACATAACAGGTTCTCTTGCCTGTTTTCTCGGACCTCTGACCATGCCCACCGCTGCCTTCTGTTGCTCATTGAAATCTTTCACCTGTTTGCTGAGATCGTTACCCAATAGAAATTTAGATGGTGTGCACAAATGAGTATATCTTACAGTAAGGTCGGGCTTAATCAGCTCCTTCCTGAAGGCATTCAGTTGATAGTTTGTATGGGATAACAGCCCCAGAGCGTCTTGTTGGATCTCCGATAAATCATGTGAGAGCATTTGTGACCCCTGTGGTCATTGCAATTTCATGTCTTTTACCCTTGTGGAAACTTTCAAGTTGTCCCATATCGTGGGGTTTACCTTAGGCACCTCCAACAGAGGGCAGTTAACAGGACAGGGGTGTTCTTGATGGATTCTTCTAGTACTGTCTCCTGAAAAGCATTCAACACCATATATGTTATATACCCCGCAATATCATCCTCTCATGGCTGGCCGATACAGCAAACTTCGCAGCAATAATTGATATATTCTCGTCCTGGCTGGCCTGAGCAGTGTATGAGGATTTGGGTGACTCAGCCTCCATTACCAGCCCTTCATCATCATCGCATGCATAATCATAAATGTCCTCCCCCTGCTCTGATGGGGTAGGAAACTTACTCACAATGGCCATCACATATTCCTCCAATTTGTCCAGATGACATACAATTTTGTCACTGGCCAAGGCCTGTACTCTCTTGCAGGCCTTACTCTCGGACCCTGATCAAATGGGTGCCCATTGTGCAGAGATCATGCCCTTCTTCGGGCCTTTTCTGGTGGTTATTCTCGCCCATTGTGTGGGCGGCTTCACTATGCAATGTGTTAGGTTTGAATCATGTCCTACCTGCTCTTGTACGGGGTACTCTCCTTCGCTGCCACTCGATGTACTGAGGCCCAATCATCTCATGCAGCTCACCTCATTCAGTGGCATAACGGTATCACTGCCTGCTTTTTGAGACCCTGACTTCCACAAAGCAAAGTTTGTGCAGCGAAGGTAGATTCCTGTCATATGATTTCACCCCCAGCGGAAGTAGATTGGCATTGCTGCTACTCCAACTTCAACAAAGGTAGACCACTGCTGCATGACACCACCCCCAATGGAGGTAGATCAGTCTTGCTGCTCCTCAGCTGGGACACTGCACCCCAGCAGGCCTACTAGATTTTTAGCACTATGGGGGCTCTTCTTGGAGGCCTTCCTCCTCAGGCTCTTGCTGCCCTGCCTCTGCCCCAGCTCCTCATTGGGACCCAGGAACCTCCCACCAGTTGTCCCGAACCTTTTCCAGTACACCTCTGCCTCCGGAAGGCTACAATGGGGCCGCCCCTCATCGGGACCCAGGAACCTTCCACCAGCAGTCCTGGAATTTTTACCGCTCACCTCCTTCTCCGGAGGGCTTGTTTGGGGGTTTGATTCCATTTTGTGGATCACACTCCTGCGATCTCCCTCAGGGCTCTGCTCCTGCAGACCCACTAATATAGTGTTTTTTTGCTCACATGCTAAAAAATGTGTGCTGCTCCTTGCAAGTCAACTGATGTAAAATGGCTGTGCATGCGCGGATGGGATCTCACGTTGGCAAAGACTAATACAAGTTATTAGTGAACCATTCTTGGAGAACCATGTGCAGTTCTGGTTTTCCAGCTAAAGGAAGGATATCAATATATTGGAACAGTGCAGGAGATTAACTAGGGTACAGCTTCACTCAACAACTTAATTTAACCATGACCCTTATGGTTTTCTAATCCTTATAAAGTCACAAGCTTGAGTTCTGAAGAAAAGCTGGGTAGAATTGATCTTTATTCCTTAGACAGTCAGGACCTGAAGAGCATTAAACCATTATAAGGTTTAATAAAATCATGATGGCCATGGATAAATTGAATGATCATAATCTATTTCTGAGGGAAGGTGATTCTTGAACTAGAAGGGCTTGATTTAAGGTGCAGTCTTGTGTTCAAGAATAGGTTTGACAGGTCCAAAGCAAATCAAGGCTGGGCAGGGGTTATCAACAAACAGTGGTTTACACCCAGGGGAATTCACAAAAAGGGCACACACTGACAGACTAACATACACAGGCACGGTATACCGAGAAACTAGAGTTTAACTCATGTCTCATGAGTATTATTGAGTTTTTTAAGGAGGTCACAAAAAAACATGGTAGAAGGTGTGGATTTTTAGTAAGGCATTTGACAAGGTTCCCCATGAAAGACTCATCCAGAGTTATGAGGCACAGGATCAGTGGAACCTTGGCAGTGTAGATAAAAAAAATAGCTTGTAGGAAGAAAGCAGAGAGTAGTAGTTGAAGGAAAGGCAGAAGGATGGGTCAGTATGTTTGCAGATGAAGGTTCGAGAGTTGTAGATGGAGCTGAAGGTTGTCTAAGGTTACAAGAGGATATAGACAGGATGCAGAGTTGGTCAGAAAAGTGGCAGATATATTTCAATCCAGAAAAGTGTGAGGTGATGAATTTTGGAAGGACTATCCAGAAGGCTGAGTACATGGTTAATGGTCAGTTACTTAAGAGTGTGGATGAACAGAGGGACTATGGGGTCCAAATCCATGCATCCCTCAAGGTTGCCGCACAAATTGATAGTTAAGAAGGCCTGTGGGATGCTGGGATTCATTAATAGAGGGAATGAGTTCAGGAGTAGAGAGGTCATGTTTCAATTCTACAAATCTTTGGTAAGGCCACACTTAGAGTATTTTGTTCAGTTCTGGTCACCTCATTATAGGAAGGATGTGGAAGCTCTGGAGAGGTTGGAGAGGAGATTTACCAGGATGATGCCTGGATTGGGAAATAAGTCTTATGAGGCAAGATTAGCCTGGGACTTTTCTCTTTGGAGCATAGAAAGATGAGAGGAGACTTGATAGAGGTCTACAAGATTATGAGAGGCATTAATAGGCTAGACAACAGCACCAATTTCCCAGGCCAGGATCAGCAAACACCAGAGATGTGTGTACAAAGTGAAGGGAGGGAAGTTTAGGATTTTAGAGACATCAGGGGTCATTTATTTTCCCCCACACAAAGAATTGTGGGTGCCTGGAACGCCTTGCCAGGGATGGTGATGGAGGCTGAAATATTAGGGGAATTTAAGAGAATCTTTGACACATATGCAGATAAAAGGAAAATAGATAGATGTTAGTGAGGGAGGTTGAGTTTTTATTTTGGAAGAAATATATGGGTTCCTTGCCTCAAGTCAGATCCCCGTCACTTGTCCGCCACCGTACTCACTGTCCCGTAGGTCGTCTCCACTGCTTTTCCTTCTCAGATGGGGGGGTGGGTGACCTCTCCATTTTCTGGTACCCTGCACCAGTCCTTCGCTTCTCTGGAGTTTGTAACCCCTCGTGGCTGCTGCCAATCAGAAGCGCTGCCATCATGGGCATAGACCCCACGGGTGCGGAATTTTAGATAAAATTACCATCAGCTCCTCTTTTCTTTCTTCTTTGGCTTGGCTTCGCGGACGAAGATTTATGGAGGGGGTAAATGTCCACGTCAGCTGCAGGCTCGTTTGTGGCTGACAAGTCCAATGCGGGACAGGCAGACACGGTTGCAGCGGTTGCAGGGGAAAATTGGTTGGTTGGGGTTGGGTGTTGGGTTTTTCCTCTTTTGCCTTTTGTCAGTGAGGTGTGCTCTGCGGTCTTCTTCAAAGGAGGTTGCTGCCCGCCGAACTGTGAGGCGCCAAGATGCACGGTTTGAGGCGATATCAGCCCACTGGCGGTGGTCAATGTGGCAGGCACCAAGAGATTTCTTTAAGCAGTCCTTGTACCTTTTCTTTGGTGCACCTCTGTCATGGTGGCCAGTGGAGAGCTCGCCATATAACATGATCTTGGGAAGGCAATGGTCCTCCATTCTGGAGACGTGACCCACCCAGCGCAGCTGGATCTTCAGCAGCGTGGACTCGATGCTGTCGACCTCTGCCATCTCGAGTACTTCGACGTTAGGGATGAAAGCGCTCCAATGAATGTTGAGGATGGAGCGGAGACAACGCTGGTGGAATCGTTCTAGGAGACGTAGGTGATGCCGGTAGAGGACCCATGATTCGGAGCCGAACAGGAGTGTGGGTATGACAATGGCTCTGTATACGCTTATCTTTGTGAGGTTTTTCAGTTGGTTGTTTTTCCAGACTCTTTTGTGTAGTCTTCCAAAGGCGCTATTTGCCTTGGCGAGTCTGTTGTCTATCTCGTTGTCGATCCTTGCATCTGATGAAATGGTGCAGCCGAGATAGGTAAACTGGTTGACCGTTTTGAGTTTTGTGTGCCCGATGGAGATGTGGGGGGGCTGGTAGTCATGGTGGGGAGCTGGCTGATGGAGGACCTCAGTTTTCTTCAGGCTGACTTCCAGGCCAAACATTTTGGCAGTTTCCGCAAATCAGGACGTCAAGCGCTGAAGAGCTGGCTCTGAATGGGCAACTAAAGCGGCATCGTCTGCAAAGAGTAGTTCACGGACAAGTTTCTCTTGTGTCTTGGTGTGAGCTTTCAGGCGCCTCAGATTGAAGAGACTGCCATCCGTGTGGTACCAGATGTAAACCGGATGTTGAGGTCTTTCAAGGCATGGTTCAGCATCATGCTGAAGAAGATTGAAAAGAGGGTTGGTGCGAGAACACAGCCTTGCTTCACGCCATTGTTAATGGAGAAGGGTTCAGAGAGCTCATTGCTGTATCTGACCCGACCTTGTTGGTTTTCGTGCAGTTGGATAACCATGTTGAGGGTTAGGGTTAGGCACGAAAACCATCAGCTCCTCTGATGGCCATTCAAAGCCTGTGCAGAGCTGCTGGTAGTTGACTGGGCGGTTAGACCCCACAGGAGCACTGTATCTCCACTCTTCGCTCTCCCTGGGTCCTCAGCGCTGCTGTTACAGTGGCTCTGGCAACATCACCATTTTTATTGGACCAAAGAAAGGAAAATGGGACCAGTCAAGATAACCAATGTGTTAAACCGCATGTCTATATATTATGTTAATCAGTATCATTATCAAAAGTTTGACTGTTCAATGCTGTTACTGCTACTGGGCTGTATAAAAAAGAGTGATGAGTCAACATACAAGAGGAATATTGAAAAATTGGCTGAATGGCGCATGAACAACAACTCAATGTCACCAAAACCAAGGAGCTGATTGTAGACTTTAGGAAGGGAACGCCAGAAGTGTATGATCCAGTGATCACTGGTGCATCAGAGGTAGAGAGGGTGAGCAAATTTAAATTCCTGGAAATGTTTATCTTGGATGACCTTTCCTGGACCCAACATGTTAATGTCATCATGAAGAAAGCACATTAATGCCTTTATATCCTTAGGAGTTTGACGTCAGAAACCTTGGCAAACTTTTACAGATATGTAGTGGAAAGTGTGCTGACTGGCTGTATATGGCCTGGTAGGGAGGGACCAATACCTCTGAGCAGAAAGGCCTACAAAAGGTCCTGGGAATCACATGCAAATCTCCCCCTACCATTGAGAAAATCAATGTGGAGAAGAGCATCATTGTAAAGGATACACACAACTCAGGACATGCTCTGTTCTCGCTGCCATTGTTAGGAAAGAGATATAGGTGGCACAAGACTCACACCACTGGTTGCAATACCTCCACCATCAGACTCCTTAACAACAAACTAATGTCAGAGACTCATTTAAAGATTCCTACTTTGCACATTATTTATTATTGAATATTTATTTTTTATGTATTGCAGTCAGTTTGTTTGCATTTCTTTCTTTGGTTGCATTTCTCCCTTTTGTCTTCTTATCTTTTTTTTAAGTACAGTGTAAAATTACCAATAAGTAGAAATTCGGCCTAGCCCACACAAAGAAAGAATCTCAGGGTTGTTTGTGATCTCGTATGTAAGAACTCTGACAATAAATCTGAACTTTGAACTACTGGCATGAATACTGTGCAATCCTTGTTCCTTATCACCTAGAATAAACTATAGCCTTCCCCATTGCTATTTCATAATGTATTGAGTGATGTGTTTTGTAATGTTAGCAAGTGACTAAAATGGCCTTTGCATTATGCTTTTTACTCAATTCCATAGAATAGAATTTAGTTTGGCACTCTAACTGAGAGCTGCAAGATATATTAGCTGCTTAAAGAGGACAGAATTCTCAAACATACTTGAATATCATTTCATCAACAAAGCAAAGTTTGAATGGTATGTTTTGATCACTAAACATCTTTGACTGAACTTTTTCTTCAACCAATTGACGCATCAACCATGTAAGACACAATTGAAAAAGGCAACAAAGCTATAATTCAAAAAGGTTTTCAATTAAACATTGCCTGATGCTACCCCA
The DNA here is from genome assembly GCF_036971445.1 of Narcine bancroftii. NCBI lineage: Eukaryota > Metazoa > Chordata > Chondrichthyes > Torpediniformes > Narcinidae > Narcine > Narcine bancroftii. The sequence goes on from NC_091472.1 coordinate 32,000,562, forward strand.
AATCTAAAGCTTTGAGCTATTTCCAATACAATCAGGTTAACATCACCTCCTGTTTAAAATAATTGAAAATCCCTAGTATTGTAGGAAACCATTTGGCCTTTTGTGCTACTTTGAAAAAGAGCTTCAAGCCACCTGTCATTGCAAATTCCATAGCCCAAATGCTCAGAATTCCTTTATTGTCGTGCAATAAATACGCAAAATGTGTCAACTTTTGTTTGCCGTACAGGAACACAAAGATGCGCCTCTAGTCTAACCCAGCATTCTCAGTAATAATGAACAGAGAAGTAAAACAGAAAACCTTCACAGACACCGAATATCCCTAGATATGGCCTCCTGTAACCTTTGCAGCCATTGACTCCTATCCACTTCATGGGCAAACCCAAGCTCCCAGTTCTGAGCCTCCGAGACAAAGCCCTGCAGAATCCCATCTTGCTCTCCGAATTCTAAACCTGATACCTGGCACCCTCAAGAATTCCGGCAGCCTGCATCCTTGTGTGCATCCTGCAGCTCCCAGTCTCCCGTCTCCAGCAGGTTGCGTGAGACCTTCAGTTATTGAACCCTTCACTGGATTGTGAATGTGGTCACCTTCCATGTAGCGACCTCTCCCAGGCTTTTCCTTCTCAGTAGGTGGGAGGGAGGATGTTCCCCTCCACTGGTCCGCTGATTTCCCTGAGGCCGCTCATTGCAAAGTATGAGCACCACCATCATAGGTATGGATCTACATGGATTCAAAAATGTTAATTAAATACCATCAGCCCCTTTAAATCTGTACAGCACCATCAGTATCACTACTAGGCAGTAGAGCCCTGTGGAGGAGCGTTGTAAATCTGCTCTCTACACTCCTAGGTCTCCATGAGCAGCAGTTATAGCAGTGCCACCATTATTTTTCCACAGCTCTTCATACATATCCAAGGATCTTTTTTAAATCAAATGGGTGTCTCGAAGAATACCACTCTTTCAGGAATAAGAATGCTTTATTTTGCCTGTAATCCTTTCGTCAATGATCTTAAATACATGCCATGATTTTGGCCCCTCTGATGAAGAAAACCTTCCTATTCTCTCCATCTAGATCTCTCTTTGTTTTATGGGTCTTAATTCAATCTCCTCTTCATATATTTTGTATCAAAGAAAACAACTCAGCTTCGCCATTTCAACAACGTACCAGGGTGTGAGTTAATGGGGTGTAAATCGAGCAGCACAGACTTGTAGGGCCAAATTGGCCTGTTACGGTGCTGTCTGCCTAAAAATGTTTTTTTAAATAAATTTTCCACTCCTGAGAAGTTCATCGTAAATCTTATTTTTCCCTATCTCCAGTGTGATCATAACTTTCATGTAATTTGATATCAGAACTCAAGCTGTGGTCAAACTATTGATCCATATGGTCACATTTCACGAGATTAAATTTAATTTGCCTCCTCTCTGCCCAGCCACACAGATCACCCCTATCTTCCTTCAGTCTAAAGCTTCCTCCAGACGGTTAATCACTGATGAATTATTGCATCAACAGCAAATGTATTTATCATATTCCTTACCATCAAACCTAAATCATTTATATTACAAGCATGACCTCATATAATGCTTCACATCACAAAAGTACGCGGGTGGTTGCTACAACTTGCACCCACTCAAATTCACTTGGACCATATCTGACATTTCACTCCCTTTCTCTGAATCCCTACCTCCATCTCAGGACTCAAACTATCCACTGACATTTTCTACAAACTCTGTGATATGCATTTCATTTCTTCCCACCCTATCTCTTGTATGGATACCATCCCTTTCTCCAAGTTTCTCTGTCTCTGCTGCATCTGATCTTAGGACAAAGCCTTCCATTCCACAGCACCACAAAGCTTCTCTTCTCCCTGTACCATGGTTAATGGAGCCCTCTTTTATATTCTATTTCTCAGAAACCAGGTGGCACAGTTAGCCTAGTGGTTAGTGCAGCACAGTTGCAGAACTAGCGATCGGGACCAGGGTTTGAATCCCATTCTGTCTGTAAGGAATTTGTACGTTCTCCCCGTGCCTACATGGGTTTTCCCCAGGGGCTCCAGTTTTCTCCCACCTTTCAAAACAACGGACCAGGGGTTGCAGGTCAACTGGGTGTAATTGGGCAACATGGGCTTGTGGGCTTGTTACCGTTCTGTATATCTAAATTTAAATTTAATTTATGCTCACCCCTTCCCCAAAGAGAACAGAAATAGTTCCCCTAGTTCTCACCTTTCCCTCCACTAATTTCTGCATTCACCACCACTTATGCCAGCTGCAGTGAGATCCCACATTTATCCACAACTTTCCCTCTCCACTCCCGCCACTAGTGCCTGGTCTGCCCTTTACTCTCCACCCATCCCTTCTCTGATCCCTGGCATTTTCCCTCGCAACATTTACTCTAGCGCTTCCTTATCAATCTTACACGCAAAAGATTCAGGTGCATCTCCAACCTTATTTGGTAATCAAAATATGCTCCTCTACATTAATTAGACCAAGTACAGGCCAGGTAAAATATCTAAAGATTGCCTGGGTTCCACACGTTCCCATTTGCCATTCCCCATTCTCATACTGATCCCTCTGTTCTCAGTCTTTGCCACTATCAAGGCCAAACCCAATCAGTCTCTCTTTTTTTCTCTCCCTCTCACTCTTTCTTTCTCTCCCCCTCTCCCTCTCTCTCTCTCTCTCTCTCTCTCTCTCTCTCTCTCTCTCTCTCTCTCTCCTCGTTTCTCTTTCCCTTTTCCTCATTTCTCTCTCTTCTCTCTCTCTCTTCCCCTTCTGATCCACCTCATCCTCCTTTCTGAATTTTCAATGGGCTACATCAAACAGAATGCTCTCGTTGATTCTGCCCACCTTCTTACAAACTCCAAATTTTGATCTTCTATCTAAAATCTGCCAATCAAAAGTAATCAGTGATCTCCTTGAAGAAAAAAAAATGTATCTCTCATGCGCTATCAATAACGCAAAAGACTAGAATTACAGAACAATAGGCTTTTGTTTACCATAAATTTAAATGTCATCCTGTGTTGTGACCCAGGCTTTCTGGGGAGGGGTTATGATGTTGGAGCCTTTAAACAGGGTCAAGATGGAGGAGCCAGATAGATGAATGCACAGCAGTTCACCACATTCACCCCTTGTTTTTTTTTGGTCCAGTGGGGCACAAAGTCTTGCAGGTTAAGTCTGTCCAATGGCCTGGTCTTCTCTTGTGACCAGTGAAGAGACATTTGCTGTGCTGTAGCTGGGGCCGTTGTTGAGTCCTGGACCTCCAATCCTGTGTCAACCTGCTGGGGGCATGGCAACTTGACCGGAGTGACTGGGGCGGGGTGAGGTTAGGGAGTGATGGTATATAGTGTGTGTCCATGGAAGGGAGGGGGTGCTATGTGGTGGGTATGCTTATTGGGTGTCCCCATGTGCACGATGTTTCCTCATACACATCCGGGTAGTCCGCGTATGCATATTGGGGATTCGCTTGGAGGAGCTGGACCCTTTTGACCAATGGGTCAGTTTTATGGTCCCTCATAGCAGGATGATGTCAACAAGGATGGCAGGGTGGTCCCTGACGCAGACTTCTTGGGGAAAGAGAAAATTCGGTTGTGAGGAATAGCTTTGTGGCAGTACATAGCTGCAACCTGATAGCGTGGAGCACCTCGGGAAGGAGCTCCTGCCAGTGAGACACTGGCAGCCCCTAGACTTAAGAGCAAGGATGATGCCTTCCACACGGTGGTGTTCTCCCTCTCCACCTGGCCATTCCCTTTGGAGTTATAACTAGTGGTCCTGCTGGTGGCGATACCTCTTGGTCAGCAGGTATTGGTGCAGCTTGTCACTTATGAACAAGGACCCCCGGTCACTGTGGATGTTTGATGGATACCCGAACAGGATGAACAAGTTGTGCAGTGCCCTGTTGACCATGGTGATGGTCATGTCCAAGCAGGGAATGGCAAAGGGAAAACATGAATATTCATCAATGACCATGAGGAAATATATGTTGCAATTAGTTGAGGGAAGAGGGCCCGTGAAGTCCATATTCAGACTTCAAAAGATCATGTAGCTTTTTCCAGGAGCACCTATCTGGTTGGTGGAAGTGTGGTTTGCACTCCATGCAGACCTGACAGTCCCTAGTCATGTCTCTGACATCCCCAATAGATTATGGTAGATTACAAGATTTGATGGAGAGGAAAAATCTCATGACACCGGGATGGCAGAGGTGATTGTGGAGGGTTTTGAGGCAGTCTATCTTTGCACTGGCATATGTCCCTCAGGACAGGGCATCAGTACCGCACCACCTCAACTACTGCTTGAGCCTCCTTCTCAACGGAGAAGTGTCAGACTTCGGGGCCTTGGAGAGTATTTTAGAAGAAGGCCACAGGCCGACCTGTCTGATTAAGGGTGGAGGTCAGGGCGCATCGGTCTCCACCTGAAATGGGGAAAATTCACCCACTGCATATGTTTCGGCCTTAGCAATGTATTCTTTTATGCAACAGAAGGTTACTGCTCATTCCTCTTTTGTCAGGGGAAGGATGTGGACTTGATAAGGGGGTGAGCTTTGTCCGTAAAATTAGGGACCCACTGGGCATAGTAGGAAAAGAACTCCAGGCACCTTTTGAGGGCCTTGAGGTTGTGGTGGAGGGAAAGCTCTAGAAGGTGGCATATATGGTCGGGATCATGGACAATGATTCTATTCTCCTCAACATAGCCAAGGATCACCAGGTGGGTGGTGCAGATTTAGGCATTTGGCAGTTGTGAGGAATTTCAGGAGGTTGGTATTGTGATCTTGTAGGTCGTGGCCAGAGATCATGATATTATCCAGGTAGGGGAAGTGGTGGGCTGGTCACTTTGATCCACCTCCCACTGAAAGATGGAGACTCCGTTGGTAACACCGCAGGGTACACTGAGGAAGTGGTACAGATGGCCATCTGGTATTGGCGGTCCTCCGGGTGGATGGGGAGCTGGTGGTAGTTGAATTTCAGGTCGATCATGGAGAACACACAATATTGGACAATTTGATTGACCATATCCTCAATGTGAGGGAGGGGATACGCATCCAGCTGCGTTTAGCGGCTAATGGTCTGGCTATAAACAATCACCATCCTGTGTTTACCCCTACTCTTCACCACCACTGCTTGGGTTATCCACGGGGTGGTACTGGCCTCGATGATCCCCTCATTCAAGAGTTGCCGCATTTCCGCTTTAATGAACGCCCTGTCCCCTTCCCTGTATCACCTGCTTTTTGTAGCAACTAGTTTACAGTTGGGGGTGAGGTTCGTGAACAGCTGTGGGGGGGGGGAGGGTCGATATGGGAAGTAGAGAGACTACTTGTCGGTTGGACCGGCGAAGGAGGGGAGTAGGCAGTGGGAGAAGCAGAGCGGCATGCTGACAAACTGTGGGTTACTGACCGTGAAGGGGGGAGAGGACCATCACATTACATAATAACACTCTTGAGGTGGCACTGAAAGTCCAACCTCAGCAGCACAGGCGCACAGAGTTGCAGCATAATGAAGAGTCTAAAGTCCTTATTAGATGTCCCACATGGTCAGTGTTACAGTGGTATAGCTGCGGATCTCGGCTGAATGGGACTTTGAGGCCAGGGTGACTTTATAACTTACTGGCCTTTCTTTACGGAAGTAATGCTGCACTGTATCGGGATGAATAAAACTCTCAATGCTCCCGCTATCAAAAAGGCATCTTGTCACCTGATTGTTCATCGAGATGTCCATCATAGACCGGGAGAGTTGAACCAGTACCATGGAGGGCAGTGTCAGTTCATGGTCTGGTCCATGCTGACTTGTAGTCTGGGAGTATAATGGTGACAGCCGTGCGGTCGCATGGTTATCCCTGGAAGTTGACGGCATCCAAGATGGGGGCCCCCATGTCATGGCGTGGTCATCTCTAGAAGATGACAGCAGCCAAGATGGCAGCCCCCATGCTGAGCATGCAGTGGCACTGGGACTGGAAGGCAACTGTGATTGACATACCCTCATGTGGTGTCCCTTCTGTCTGCACTTCAAAAATGTTACGTCTTTTGCCGGGCAGTGTTTTCGGGGGAAAGAGGTTTGATTGGCCATAAAAGTAACACTTCAGGTGGTCCTGTGATAACGCAGCTATGGTGAGCTGACTCATCGGATGCGCTAGTGGACTGCTGGTCTGTAAACCCAAATCCCAAAGTGGCAGCCCTCGTGTGGACCCCGCGCCATTCGCCGAGTAAGCTTCCATGTTACAGAGGGCGATCTCCATTGATTTCATGAAGTCGATCATCCCTTTTAAGTTCCACTTACTCTGCTCGAGTAGCCTCTGGCGCATGTAGTCTGACCTGTAGCATGCAACATAGGTGAACCGGATAATGTCCTCAGTTTTTTGGGCAGCCGACTGGAAGTTGCATGCTCGTGCGAGTCCCCACAGGGCCTGGAGGAACTCGTTGCTCAGTTCACCTGGTTGCTGTTCATGGATAGCCATCATGTGCCTGGCATATACTTCATTGACTTTCTCTCTGTACTGGTCGTTGAGTATGTCCATTGCCTCTCTGTATGTTGAGGCCTCAGGAACACACAATGTCCGACCCGGGAAAAGTGTAGATGCAGCTTGTTTGCCTCCATCACCATAATTCTGAAGGAATTTTCCAGGAAGAGTCATAGAAGCGTAGCCAGAGTTCAAAGCAATCTGAGGCTTCTGGTGATCGTGGGTCAATCTCCAGCTTATCAGGCTTCAGGAGTTGTTCCACCGTTGGGAAATAAAATTGATACACTATCAATAGCTTGAAAGACAATAGGCTTTTATTTACCATAAACTTGAAAGACATCCTGTGCTGTGATCCAGGCTTTCTGGGGAGGGGTTATGGTGTTGCGGCCTTTATACAGGGTCAAGAGGGTGGAGCCACGGGTACAGTCACAGAACAGAGTGGAACCAGATAAATGAGTGTACAGCAGTTCATCACAATTTCAGAATAAGAATCAAAATTTATCGTCATGAACAATTCATAAATTCAGTGTTTTGCGGCAGCGTCATAGAGCAAACGTTCATATTATAACCTTCTTAAACAATACTATAAAAAAATAGCAGTGCACGAAAAGTAAGGCAGTGCCTTCAGTTAATTGATTATTCAGGAATCTAATGGCAGTGGGAAAGAAGCTGTCCTTGTGCCATTGAGGGCTCACCTTTAGGCTCCTGTACTTTTTACCCCGATGGCAGAAGAGTGAAGAGGGCATGGTCTTTGAGGATAGAGGCTGCTTTTTTATGATACCGCCTCATGTATATGCCCTCAGTGGAGTGAAGTCTGGTGTCTGTGATGTCACAGGCCAAGTCAATAGCCCTCTGGAGTTTATTCTTGTCCTTAGAGTTGGTGCCTCCATACCAGGCAGTGATGCAACCAGCCAGAATTCTCTCCACGGTCCACCTGTAGAAGTTCACCTGAGTCTTCGGTGACAAACTGAATCTCCTCAGGCTCCTCACAAGGTATAGCCACTGGTGAGCTTTCTTCGTGATTGCATCAACATGGAGGCTCCAGGTCAGATCCTCAGAGATGTTGATACCCAGGTATTTGAAGTTCATAGGAACATAGGAACATAGGAAGTAGGAACAGGAGTAGGCCAAAAATGGCCCATTGAGCCTGCTCCGCCATTCAATACGATCATAGCTGATCTAATTTATGACCTTACTCCACCTACCTGCCTTCTCCCCATATCCCCTAATTCCTCTATCATGTAAAAATTTATCTAACCGAATTTTAAATATGTTTAATGAAGCAGCCTCAACCATTTCCCTGGATAGAGAATTCCAAACATTCACTACTCTCTGGGAAAAACTATTTTTCCTCATCTCTGTCCTAAATCTACTCCCTCGAATCTTGAGACTGTGTCCTCTCATTTTAGTTTCCCCGGCCAGCTCAAAAAACCTTCCTACATCTATCCTATCCATACCCTTCATAATCCTATATGTTTCTATAAGATCTCCTTTCATTCTTCTGAACTCGAGCGAATACAATCCTAGACGATTTAATCTTTCATCATAAGTCAACCCCTTCATCCCAGGGATCAACCTAGTAAACCTCCTCTGGACCATCTCCAAAGCCAGTATATCCTTCCTCAAATATGGAGACCAGAACTGGACACAGTACTCCAGGTGCGGTCTCACCAGTACCTTATACATTTGCAAAATTACCTCCCCACTCCTGAATTCAATTCCTCTAGCGATGAAGGCCAACATTCCATTTGCCTTCTTAATAACCTGCTGCATCTGCAACCTAACTTTTTGCGATTCATGCACAAGCACTCCCAAGTCCCTCTGCACAACAGCATGCTATAGTTTTTCACCCTTTAAATAATATTCATCTCTTTTATTTTTCTTGCCAAAGTGGATAACCTCACACTTACTAACATTGTACTCCATCTGCCAGACCTTTGCCCACTCATCCAGCTTAACTATATCCCTCTGCAGACTCTCCACATCCTCATTACAATTTGCTCTTCCACTCAATTTGGTGTCATCCGCAAACTTGGGTACACCACATTTTGTTCCCTCCCTCAAGTCATCAATGTAAATTATAAACAGTTGTGGGCCTAACTCTGACCCCTGCGGCACCCCACTTACCACTCTCTGCCAACCTGAAAAACTCCCATTTATCCCGACTCTCTGCCTCCTGTCAGACAACCAATTTTTAATCCAGGCCAATAGACTTCCTCGGTCTCCACTTTCCTGTAACTTACTGATAAGTCTCTTGTGCGGCACCTTATCAAACGCTTTCTTGAAATCCAAATATACAACATCAACCTGTTCCCCTTTATCCACTGCACACATTATATCCTAACAAGTTTGTCAAACAAGATCTTCCCTTTCTAAAACCATGCTGCGTCTGCCTCATTGAACCCTTACGTTCCAAAAGTTTCACTATTTCATCTTTAATGATGGCTTCAAGCATTTTTCCAACCACAGACGTCAAGCTAATTGGCCGATAATTTCCAGTGTCTGCCTACATCCCTTCTTTAAAAATGGTGTGTCATTTGTTGTCTTCCAGTCTGCCGGGACCTGCCCAGAATCCAAGGAATTTTGGTCTATGACCACCAATACATCAACTATAACTTCTGCCATTTCCTTCAGAACCCTTGGATGCATATTATCAGGACCAGGTGATTTGTCTGGCTTTAGTCCCATTCGTTTCTCCATCACTACTTCCTTTGTAACAACTATTTTATCAAGGCCCTCCCCAACATTCGCATCCTTAACTCTGCACTTGGGCATGCTGGACATGTCTTCCACCGTGAAGACTGACACAAAATATTTGTTTAATGCCTCAGCCAGTTCTTGACCCTCTCAACTACTGAGTCCTCAAGGAGGACTGGGTCGTGTTCCCCTGACTTCCTGCTGAAGTCCACAATCATCTCCTTGGTTTTGCTGATGTTGAGTGCATAATGAGTAGAGCAGTGGGCTGAGAACACATCCTTTAGGTGTGTGCCTGTGTTGATCATTAGTGAGGAGGAGACCTTGTTTCCAATTTGCACTGACTGTGGACTTCTAATAACAAAGTCAAGGATCCAGTTACAGAGTGGGATACAGATGCCTAGAATATGTAGCTTATTGACAAGCACTGACGGAATAATAGTATCAAAGGCCGAGCTGTAGTCGATGAAGAGTAGCCGTATGCATGAATTGGTGTTTTTGATTTAATCCAGAGCTGCCAATCTATAACACAACCAATTTTCATGTGGAATTATTAATCTTTTGGTGCAGAATGACTATCTGTGATGGTGGCAATTAGTTCAGAGCAAGCATATAATACATCGGATCAGGATCGACAGACGCACGAGGTTACAGAGAGAAAATGCACTTGGGCTTTAAGATATATGTTGCATTTATCCTGTGAATCTGTTGACATTGAACTTATAGTGTGCTATCTCATTTTGTTAACCAATCCTCCTTTCCACATCAACTGATTATTTTCAAGATTATAAAGTGGGGTATTATTTTAATAAATCAACTCGATTGTCAAAGAAAGAATGAAAGCATTTATTCTGCAATTAAATGTAACTGAAATCCATAATTTTGATAATATTGATTAGTTAGCACATACGTGCAGAGATACAGAAGTGAAAATAGCAACCAGATGTCAATTTGGCATCATGGGGTATATGTTCTTGAACAAAAGTGAAGTACTTCAGTGTCAAGCATTGACATTAATATAGTAACTCAGACTGATGTGCTTCCAGAATTATAGCTTAAGCTAATGGTTGAAATTTTAGCTCTAAATGTCTTTTGTTTTCAAGGCTATTGCAAAAGTACAGGCAGATCTGCCATGTCACTTCACTGAATTTTAATAATATTTCTCAACAGGCTATTTTTGCTGGTAATTTGGAAATGACGTCAAGGATTTGCAACAATAAATGGAGAGCAATGTTTTCAAACCATATTGGAAATAAAAATGCAATGACAGCAGAATAGGGCAAAGGACGGTAAAGATAAAATAGGAAAAGTTAGGTTAGGCAGCGAAAGTAAAAAATCAGAAAGAGCAAGGAGGGTGAAAAATGCAAATCTGAAGGCTTTATATCTTAATGCAAGAAGTATTCGGTACAAGGTAGATGAATTGACTGTGGAAATTGAGACAAACAAGTACTATTTGATTGGCATTACAGAAACATGGCTGCAAGGTGGGCAAGCCTGGGAACAACATCCCAGGGTATACAATATTTAGGAGGGAATGGCAAGAAAGAAAAGGGGGTGGGGTAGCTTTGATGGTGAGGGAAGGGACCGACACGATTGACAGGAAGGATATTATCTCGGAAGATGCGAAATCTATATGGGTAGAACTGAGAAATAGCAAGGGGCGGAAAATGTTAGTGGGGGTGGTATATAGGCCTCCAAATAGTAATGTAGAGGTGAGGGAAAGCATAATAAGAGAAATTAGAGAAGCGTGCAATAAGGGAACAGCTGTCATTATGCGAGACTTTAATTTACATATAGTTGGACTAGCCAAATTAGTAAATGATGTTTACGAGATGGTTATCTAGACCAATATGTTGAGGAACCAACTCGGGAGCAAGCCATTTTAGACTGGGTATTATGTCATGAAAAGAGGCTAATCAGCAATCTTGTTGTACGAGGCCCTTTGGGTAGGAGCAATCACAATACGATCAAATTCTCACTCGACATGGAGAGCTAAGAAATTAAAACCGAGACTAAGGTCCTGAATTTAAATAAAGGGAATTATGATGGTATGAGACGGGAGTTGAGTAAGATTGATTGGGTGGTGTTTATGGGGGGGTTGATGGTTGATAGACAATAGAAAGCATTCAAAGATCTAATGGAAGAATTGCAGAAATTGTTTATACCGGTTTGGCATAAAAATAAACCAAAAAAGGTGACTCAACCGTGGATAACAAGGGAAGTTAGAGACAGCATTAGGTCCAAAGAGAGAGCATATCAATTGGCCAAAAAAAGTACCAAATTCGAAGACTGGGAACAGATCAAGATGCAGCAAAGGTGGACAAAGGGATTAATCAAGAGGGCAAAAATAAACTACAAAAGTAAGCTTGCGGCAAACATAAAAACCAGCTGCAAAAGCTTTTATAGATATGTCAAGAGGAAAAGATTAGTGAAATCCAGAGTAGGTCCCTTGCAGTCAGAATCAGGGGAATATATAATGGGGAATAAGGAAATGACAGACCAATTAAATTCTTACTTTAGTTCTGTTTTCACAAGAGAGGATACAAATAACTTCCCAAGGATGTTGGGAAACATAGAGACTAATGCAAGGGAGGAGCTGAAAGAAATCCGTATCTCTAAGGACATGGTCTTGGGGAAATTGAAGGGATTAAAGGTCGATAAATCCCAAGGGCCTGATAATCTACATCCTAGGGTACTTAAAGAAGTGGACATTCAGATAGCAGATGCTTAAAAATTATTTTCCAGAACTCGATAGACTCAGGATCAGTACCCATGGATTGGAGGGTAGCTAATGTTACCCCACTATTTAAAAAGGGGGGTAGAGAAAAAGCGGGGAATTAAAGGCCAGTGAGCCTTACATCAGTAGTGGGCAAAATGATGGAATCCATTATTAAGGATGTAATAGCGGAGTATATGACTAGCAGAGAAGGGATCGGACAGAGTCAACATGGATTTACAAAAGGTAAATCGAGCTTGACAAATCTATTGGAATTCTTTGAGATGGTGACAGGTAAAATAGATTGGGGAGAGCAAGTGGATGTGGTATATCTGGATTTCCAAAAGGCCTTCGATAAGGTCCCGCATAAACGACTGGCTTCCAAAATCAAGGCTCATGGGATTGGGGGCAAGGTATTGATGTGGATTGAGAACAGGCTGGCAGATAGAAAAAAGAGAGTTGGGATAAACGGCTCATTTTCTGAGTGGCAGGTGGTGACCAGTGGGGTGCCACAGGGATCTGTACTGGGACCCCATCTGTTCACAATTTACATTAATGATCTAGTTGAGGGTATTGGATGTAATATCTCCAAATTTGCAGACGACAATAAGCTAGGAGGAGCTGTGTGCACGGAAGAGGGGGTCAGGAAGCTCCAGTGTGATTTGGATAAATTGGGGGAACTGGGCGGATACATGGCAAATGCACTACAATGTGGATAAATGTGAGGTTATCCACTTTGGTAATACAAACTAGAGGGCAGATTACTATTTGAATGGCAATAGATTGGGAGATGGGGAAGTGCAGAGAAACCTAGGGGTTCTTGTGCACCAGTCATTGAAGGCGAGCATGCAGGTACAGCAGGCGGTTAAAAAGGCAAATGGTATGTTGGCCTTCATATCAAGAGGGTTTGAGTATAGGAATAAGGATACCTTGCTGCAGCTGTACAGAGCCTTGGTGAGACCACACCTGGAGTATTGTGTTCAGTTTTGGTCACCTTATCTAAGGAAGGATGTTCTTGCAATGGAGGGAGTGCAAAGGTGATTCACCAGGCTGATACCTGGAATGGCAGGAATGACTTATGAGGAAAGATTGCGCAAATTGGGATTGTACTCGCTGGAGTTTAGAAGATTGAGAGGGGATCTCAGAGACATATAAAATTCTGGCAGGACTGGACAGAATGGATGCGGAAGGAATGTTTCCAATGGTGGGGGAGTCCAGAGCCCGGGGCCATGGTTCGAGGATAATAGGCAAACCATTTAGAACCGAGATGAGGAGGAATTTCTTTACCCAGAGGGTGGTGAATCTGTGGAATTCATTGCCACAGAGAGCAGTAGAGGCAGATTCATTGAATATATTTAAGAGGGAATTAGATATATTTCTTCAGTATAAGAAAATTAGGGGTTATGGAGAGAAGGCGGGGACGGGGTACTGAACTTTAAGATCAGCCATGATCTCATTGAATGGTGGAGAAGGCTCGAAGGGCCGAATGACCTACTCCTGCTCCTATCTTCTATGTTTCTATGATGTTTTTCAAAGTGGATCAGATGGTTTTGATCAATCTATTTTGCTTGTGATCAAAGAATAATGAAAAGAAGAATAAATTTACATTTATACATCTCTTACAACCTCAGGGCATCCCAAAACACTTATTTTTGAGGTGGCCACATTCTTAGCAAAGGGAAAATGGGAGATAATTTGTACATAGCAATTAAATAAATGAAATGGCAATTTGCTTTTTCAGTGACGTTGATTGAGGAATAGATTTTGGATAGGATTCAGGGAGAACTTTGTTGCTAGTTTTTCCTTGTGGCATTATATCCATTTAAATGAAGACAAACCTCGATTTAACATTTCATACAATTGCACAGAAAGCCAATTGCTAAAAATGGTTGACAACCCTAACTAAGCACATGTGCCACGGTTTGATAAATTGCAGCTAGTTCTCTGTGGACACAGTGCTGATTTCAATTAGTTTGATTGTCCATTGGGTTACAATGTTTAATGTTGTCTCATTAAAATGCACTTTGAACACAAGAGCATGTCTTAACCAGAAGGTGGTGGCCTTCTCCATCATTTATTAAAAGATCCATCCCTATCTGAGCCACTAGTGGGGAATCTAGTGTCCAGTTCTGGTCTCCATATTTGAGGAAGGATATACTGGCTTTGGAGACGGTTTACTAGGTTGATCCCTGGGATGAAGGGGTTGACTATGATGAAAGATTAAATCGTCTAGGATTATATTCGCTCAAGTTCAGAAGAATGAGAGGAGATCTTATAGAAACATATAAGATTATGAAGGGTATGGATAGGATAGATGTATGAAGGTTTTTTGAGCTGGCCGGGGAAACTAAAGCGAGAGGACACAGTCTCAAGATTCGGGGGAATAGATTTAGGAAAGACATGAGGAAAAATAGTTTTTCCCAGAGAGTAGTGAATGTTTGGAATTCTCTATCCAGGGAAGTGGTTGAGGCTGCTTCATTAAACATATTTAAATTTCAGTTAGATCAATTTTTACATGATAGAGGAATTAGGGGATACGGGGAGAAGGCAGGTAGGTGGAGTTAGGTCATAAATTAGATCAGCCATGCTCTTATTGAATGGCGGAGCAGGCTCGATGGGCCATTTTTGGCCTACACCTGTTCCTACTTCCTATGTTCTTATGAATCTGCCAATATAATAGCAGTTGAATATTTCAAGGTTTGTTCCTGAATCATCCACTTCTAAGGTATTTCTTTTCTTTTGGGGAGGGACTTCATTCTCAATCCCTGCCCCAGATATCCACCTAAACCACGCAACATCTGTCGGAAATGCAAGTACCCATCTCCCTCCCACTGGAGTGAAACCCTTCCCCAAAATACCCTGCTTCTTAAAGAACCAATTTCTAGTACAACAAAGTGCTTGGAACAAAGTTTATGATTCTCTTGTTGGTCTGCAAATGAACATGAAGCTATAATGCTGTCATGCATGGAAGCACTGGTCTGACATACACACAACAGTTAAACAGGTCTATTCAATTACCTTGTCCCTACAAACGTGGATGGATCTTGATGGTTTCCCTTTCACTGTTGGAATGTACATTTTTACGCACAGCATTTCCAGGCTAGCGTGATATATCAGCCACGTGATATTTCCCCAGAACTTCAATTGCACAAAAAAAGCTTACAAATGCTTGGGTCAATGCACAAATGTTCTGGAGAAACTCAGCTGGTCATGCAGCTTTCATAGAAAGTAAAGGGGAACTAATGTTTGGGTCTGGGTCCTTCATCTAAAATTTGCTGAAGGCCAAGAATATGGCTTCAACCCACAACATTCTGACTCAGATGAGAATGCTCCGAGTTGGCCAAATATAGCAAATTAGTGTCTCTTTATAGTGTTGATTTAAGTGTTTATTTTAATTCAAAATTCTAGGATTCACTGTCTTTAATACTTAGTGCATGCCTTTAATTGTGAATCTGAAATAAAATGATAAGATCCTGCAAGTAGTGTCAGTGTGAAAAGATAAAGAGGTAAAATTTCAGGTTAATAATCTTTTTTCAAAGTTAGACAATGTAAGACAAAAGTATGAGAGAAACTCTGCAGTTTTTTTTATTTTCTCCAGTACTTTTGTTTACTGCACAAAACCCCAGCATCTGCAGATTTCTTGTTTACATAGAAAAGTTAGAATTTAGCCAAATTTTGGGGGTGAAATTGTGGGGCTAATAATCAAGATGTGTAGACTGACAATCCAGAAACCTGAACAGAATTGGAATTTAAACTTATGGGCAACGCTGCGGTACCAGTTGTTGAGTTGCTGCCTCACAGCTCAAGTGACCTGGGTTCAATCCTGACCTCTGATGTTG
Source organism: Narcine bancroftii (assembly GCF_036971445.1). Lineage (NCBI taxonomy): Eukaryota > Metazoa > Chordata > Chondrichthyes > Torpediniformes > Narcinidae > Narcine > Narcine bancroftii. Next base: position 32,016,249 of record NC_091472.1, read on the forward strand.
TCTCTCAGAATTTGTACCTGTGACCATGTGGTGGCCACAGGGTGATACTCTTTCCTTTGATGTCCCAAAGGCTTGTAGGTCAGTAGGGTAATTGACCTTGACAAATAAGGTAAAATTGATAGATATGTTCTAAAAATTGATTGCAGGAAATATTAATATGGGAATAGGCTTGATGGGTAAAGCAGCCTCATTCTAAGTAGTGTGGAAATATGTTACTAATCTGGAAATTTAAAAAAAGAACAAAGTCAACATTAATGACAAAATGTAAACCATATAACAAAAATAGCACAATTTTTACTCATACCTTGATGAAGGAACCTGGTTATGTATCTTTATCTTTGCTATATAAATTGTGTTGTTTTTCATTAAGTCAAGTTTATTGTCAACTGATTGTATGAGTGCACTCGGTGCAAAATACCCTACATACACCAGACATAACACACAAACAGACAAACAATACATTTGCAGGACAAGTATTCATCTATACAATAAATATTGTTTCATGAATATGGGCATCTCGGATGGTTGGTGTGAGCTGTTCACTTGGTCATTCAGCTTTCCCACTGCCCTTGGGAAGAAGCTGTTCCTCAACCAGCTGGTGCTGGCTCTGATCCTCCTGTGTCTCTTTCCCAAGAGAAGAGCTGAAAGATGCTGGGTGCAGAACTTCTCAATGATTTTGCATGCCCTCTTCAGACAACAATCCTGGAAGATCACATTGAGGTGGGGAGTGGCAGGGAGACACCATTGATCCTCTCTGCCACTCTTTTGATCCTGTGGATTGACCTCCAATCCACTGCTCTGCAGGAGCGGTACCACTCTCTGATGCATCCAGCCAGGATGCTCCCAATAGAGCTCCTGTAGAAAGTTGATGTAATGGTGGCTGGTAACCTTGCCTGCTTCAGTCTTTTCTGGAAGTGCAGACACTATTGCACCTTTCTGACAAGTGAGGCTATGTTGAATGTCTGTGATAGGACACTAGTTTGACCTGCTGAGTTTCTCCAGCATTGTTTTTACTTCATTTACAGTATCTGCAGACTTTCATGTTTTATTCAAAATGCGCCATAAACCCACCTGGTTAACATATGTCCTTCAGAGAGGAAATCTACCTTCCTGTGTGTCCGATGTATACAGTTGTGCACCTTGCATTTCTACTCCTGGTAAAAGGTAAATGTAGATCCCTCACTACAGATGATTCACAGGTAGAAAATGGAATATTAGAATGAAAATCTAGAGACATCCCTAACCTAATAGTTTTTTTTACAAGCAGAAGTTATCTCAGAAAACTCTTTTTTTCCTTAACATTTGTGCAGGATACCTAGCAATGCCTACCAAGTCTGCTTCCATTGTTTCTATCGGTGCTTAACCTGCTCCCATTCTCATTTCACCTTCCAACTTTCTCAACCCCAACAGCTGCCTTATATTATAAATGTAAAAATAAATCCAGTGTTTGGTACAGTAAAAACCCTATTATCTCACTGTCAAAAGACAAAGGAGGAAAAACCCAACACCCAACCCCAACCAACCAATTTTCCCTTGCAACTGCTGCAACCGTGTCTGCCTGTCCCGCATCGAACTTGTCAGCCACAAACGAGCCTGCAGCTGACGTGGACATTACCCCTCCATAAATCTTCGTCCGCGAAGCCAAGCCAAAGATCCAGAATACAAGCAACTGAAGCAGAAAATAAATAGGTAAAGAATAGGACATTTAATATTGCATATCTTGCCGACCGTTCGCTAATTACGCAAACTTAAGGAACTGGAAATTTCACTTATCTGCCATCTACCAATCCCCATAGGTGCTGGATACCAGAGGTTTTACTGTACAGCTCTTCTATATATTCTGATTCTCTGTAGGAAAATTCCACACTGGTCAGTGCTTCACTCAAGTTATTGATTTTTAAGTACAGTAGAAGTCTTCTACACACAATAGTCTTTGGACTGAACTGGGCTTTTGGTGGGGATCCAGGGTTTATATTGGGATATGCCGGGGCAGAGTCAGAAAGGAGCCAGTCCTTAGAACATCACACCAGTAGTGAATTCCTAGTTCAGTACACACATGAATCACAAAAAAGTTGGTTTGTCGGTACAGCAGGCTATCAAGAAGGTAAAAGAGATGTTGGTCTTCATTGCTAGGGAGAATGAGGTTAGGAGCAGGAAGATTTTTGCTGCAACTCTGCATGGGTATTGGTGAGGCTACACCTGGAGTACTGCATGCAGAACTGGTCTCCTCATTTGAGATAAGGTATTCAAAAAAGAGTGATGATGCAGAGAAGGTTCACAAGGTTGATTCTGGAACTCAACAGATGGCACGAATAGCGTACCAGTTAGCGCAATGCTGTAACGATTTCCCTCATTATCTGTAAGGAGTTGTACATTCTCACTGTGTCTGTGTGGGTTTCCTCCAGGTGTTCCAGTTTCCTCCCACCCTTCAAAACAGGTCATTTGACCCAAATGGGTCATTTGGGTGAAATTGGGTGGCACAGGCTCGTGGGTCAAAAGGGCCTGTTACTGTATCTAAATTTAAATTTACAAGCTGGTGTTAGCTTATGAGGAAAGATTGAGTAGCTTGGGACTATACTCATTGGAGTCTCAAAGGTTGAAAGGAAACATGAGGCTATAAAAGGAATGGAGAAGTTAGAAGTGTGAAGATTATTTCCAGTGACACAAAGTGTCACTAGACAATGGGACATAGGCTCAAAATTTAGGAGGGTAGATATAAGGCAGAGATGAGGAGGATCTTCTTTCCACAGAGAGTTGTGGGTCTGTGGGAATTCTCTGCCCAAGAAAGCAATGGGAGCTGTCTCATAAAATATGTTTAAAACACACACAGGTAGAATTTTGAACAAATGGGTAACTAAAGGAGATGGGGAACGGGTGGGTAAGTGGTGCTGAGTCCACAGCCAAATCAGTTATGATGTTAATGAATGGTGGAGCAAGTGCACAGTCCAGATGGCCGACTCCTGCACCTATTAATTATGTATGTTCTGATGTATGTTTCTTGGCTCTCTGATGAGATGGAGCATCATATCTGAGCCAACTAGTTCTTGCCTCACATTGAGTTAGGCAGTCAAATTGTAGAAGCCATGTCCCTGTGCCCCTGAAATCAATTTACAAAGCACAAGCTAGGAAGAGAAACTGATCATTTTTTTGCTCCACTCTAATCTGGTAAGAAAGTTGCCTCATTTTTTTCTGGCCTATGCTTTGTAAATGGCTCAGCTCCATGATGGACACATCAACTGACAGCTGAAGCTATGGGGAAGCCTCATTCCTTCCACTGGAGCTTCTCTGCCCAAGAGAGGACTGCTGTGAGCATCTGTTAATGCTGGTCTTTTGCCAACTGCCATAAGATGCAAGAGAATAATCTCTAATTTCTGTTCCTTCCCTATGGAGAAGTAACTGGCCTCCAGAGGAGTCTTTCTCCACTTTGGTGGAATTAAAACTAGAATTACATGAACCCATGCATTATTTTTCTGAGACACAAGTAAAACAGACAGGATGCGAACATTGTGATTTATTTTGTTATCTGCAGTGCAGAAGACAAAACTATAGTTTGTGCTTTAAGAAGTCACTTCTACCTATTGATAATACATCAAGTAAGAATACAAAATAACTATTTTGGCAGCCCATTACAGACTACGTAAAAATATATAAACTCCATCATTAATTGACTAGAGATGGTAAATTCCTAACTTCATTAAATAAAAGACAATAAAATCAGGATTTTGATCTTCTCAAGAGCAAAATTCCATTGAAAATAATAGATTTATGGTACATAGAAATGAATAAATGTATTCCATTAGAAAAAATAACATATAATTTAAGAAATAACATCACAATATTCGAACAAATATGGGAATCATACATGAAATACAATAGAGAAATCCTACCACGGACCTCCACCACCTAAAATGACAGAAGGAGAAGACAACGAAATGAAATGACTCAATATAGAAAATTAAAAGACAAAAATTTCTTGTTTATTTTTATTAAGTGATGACATTGTTTAACGGGTTTAATGTATCTTATAGATTGAACTTTGAATAAATGGGAAGGGGGGAGAGGGAGGGAGGGAAGGGAGGGGGGGAAAGGGGAAACAAATGACACTATATATTCAAGAGAAAAATGTCTGTATGTATTTCGGTCAGTATGGTTTATAGTGTGAAAAATAAAACATTTAAAAAAAATAATAATAATGGATTAGGACGTTTAAAAATTGTTTTATAAATTGAGATTTAATCATATCAGAAATGATCTCAAATGGGTTCCTCTGAAGTACTGTTCAATCATCATTTGGTGTGTTGCAGTTGTATCAATTACCAAGTTGTGATAAAAAAAACATAATATAAATCTATCCTTTACTATATGATGAATTGTATAGAAGGTCATATTGTTCCCTAATATCCTGATGTAATGAGAATGTAGAATGTGTAATCTATAACCAAGAGTGCTTCCTTCCCTGCAATAATGATCATAGCCTACCTTTGTTGCAATAACCATGATGGATAGATAGAAATTTACAAGTAATTCCACAGAAGTATAAGAAACTTGAACAATCTGTAAAGTAAGATGAGAATCCTCTCCCATCATAACCCCAGGGCATCCCAAAAAGCTTTAAAGCATTCAAAGTCATTTTAAATCTCTGCTATTTATAGGAAGGCAAGGGGATGAGAAGTTAAGATGATAACGGCGGTACATCCTTAAAGCTTTTTTTTTAATTAAGTGACTGCCTGTTGAAAGAAAAACTCTCCAGTGCAAAGCCACAGCACTGGGGCTCAAAGTAGGCTGGGAGGAAGGCAGGTTTTGAGATTGAGGCTCCTAGTTGAATGGCTTGAAGTTGGAGAACAGTATGGGCAGCACAGAGTTTAGTCATTGACTTCACCCTTGAAGAGGGCAGGTCATAATTAGGGATTCCGTTTATGATTTGGTGATTCTTGTTCTTGATGGGATCAGGGTCTGTGCTTTATGTTTAGAGATGAGGTGGGACAGGGGTATACAAAAAGGAGGATTGGGAGACAGTTCATTATCTCCCATATCCCAAAGACATGCTGTTTGCTAGGTTAAATATAGATGAAAGGTAACTACCAGAAACCTGGTAAGAGGTGGCACAGTTAGTACAGCAGTTAGTGCAACGCGGTTACAGTGCCAATGACCAGGGTTCGAATCCAGCGCTGTCTGTCAGGAGTTTGTACATTCTCCCTATGTCTATGTGAGTTTCGTCTTGATGCTCCAGTTTCCTCCCACTGTTCAAAATGTACTGGGTTGCAGGTTAATTGGGTGTAATTGGATGGCACAAGCTCATGGGCTGAAAGTACCTGTTACTGAGCTGCATGTGTTGAATTAAAAAAAATTAAATTTAAACATGCATTTCCCTCTACAGAAGCTGCCTGATCCAATGAGTTCCTGCAGCTTGTTTTTTAAAACTCCACATTACACCATCTGTAATCTCGAGTCTCTTTGTTAATTGACTGCTTAAATTATGCTCCCCCACCCCCCCATCCCAACATACCCAGAGGGTTTTAAAAGGGCACATGTGACAGAATAAGTTGCAGGGAAATAGACAGGGGAATGACATTGCTGGGAATCCTCTGAGAGCTGCCACGGGCTCAATAGGTCAACAGGTCAGAATGAAAATGTGAGAGAAATACGAGAAATTTAGTGGGGTGAAATCTTTGCAACGAACCTTGAACTCACAAGCTGCTGTCTGATGCAGGAGTGATGCCACTGAGCCACAGGTAACTCTATACTGAAGCATCCTAAAAATGTGGCTCTCACCACAAGGCAATACTGAATGACTTTGCCAACCTATACGTTCAAGCCAGCAAATGACTAATAATAATGAGAAGCAATATTCACCTCATACAGGCTGTGACTAAAACATCCCTGAGTGACAAGGCATCCAAAAAGATTCATTTCTGCATTTTTTCATCTACCATTTTGTCCTACGTTTCACTAAAGTTGAGCAAGGAGAAAACAACAGTAATTCTTTGAGCTGGGCAGCAGTGGCTGCACCCTGTAGCATTACACTGCTTTTATTTCACTTTCCCTTTCCTCCCCACCGCCTCTGCTAGCTGGAGACAGGCCTATACAATGCATGTTACTCAATGATCTACCAGCTGAAAAATTAGATCCTTTTTCACAACATTATGAATGTAAGTCTCCAACTGATCCAAAAATCATTTATTCCAAGGTATGTTATTACGTTGACTTCCTTCTGGATAATTCATCTATAAAATACAATCTTGTCTGTTCCTCTTCGTCCAGACCATGAAAAGGAGACTTGCTTTTTATTTTATGCATATACTTTTCAGGATGATCCAAAAGTAAGTTTTTTTTAACTAGTAGGAGAGTGAAAGATACTTGTGTTCAGCGAGTCTGGAGTTTGCTTGTGTGCAGATCATTGAAATTTAACCAGCAGATACAACAAACAATTAGAAAGGAAACAGCTTGGAAGAGTGTTCCTAATGAAAGAAGATATGATTATGTAGCCACGCGCTACAGGAAAGAGTGACATTCACAAGTGTGTTCAGGTTAAGCTGTTCTTTATTCAGGCTCAAGCCCGACTTTTATATCGTTCAAGTTCCCGCAGTTTGGCCCGAACACTGACGTCATATTCTGCATGACAAAGGTAGGCTTTCCTGCGCGCGGGTACACCCTTGCATGACAATACCTTCTTCCCCGCGCGCTACCCCAGTCTGTTGGCTGTACAGGGGGGGCCAGCGCCATTATAGGGTAGTGGTCCTTCAGGCTACTTTAGCTGTTGTTCTGCCAGTTTGCTTGCTGGGGCCAGTGTCACTGCACAGTCTGCTAGCTTTACGTTGCGTTCCTCACTTGGGCCGGCAGCTTGCTCGCTGCGCCGGCAGGCTGTCATAATTACATATATTTTACTGACATTAAGTAAGGTCCTTCTGCAATTGCAGCTGGAATACTGTGCTGAACTCAGGCATTGTAACATAAGGAAGGATATACTTGTGAGTTGGGAGTACTATAAATCCTACCATCCCACACTGATAACAGGGATGCCATGATTGTCTGATGAGCAGAGATTAAAAAAGCAGGATCTACATTTTTTGTATTTAGAAAAATTCGAACTAACTTCTTGAAATGTAGAAAATTCTTTCAGCTCTTGACTGGACCAATGCAGGAATAATGTTTCCCCTGGCTGAAGTTTTGAGAAACAGAGGTCTCTGTTTCAAAAAGTCAACCAATCAGAACTGGATGAGAAGAAATTTCTTAGACCCGAGAGTAGAGTATATTTAAAATCTGCTGCCTGGAAGGATCTGGAGGCTCAGTAACTGTATATTTCAAGAGAGGGATCAGTAGATATTAAAATAATTAAGGGATATGGGATTAGTGGAGCTAACTGTGATTTCATTGAATGGTGGAGGAAACAAGGGGATCCAAATGGTTTTTACACCTGCTTTTACTTCTTATATTCATATGACTCACAGGACATTTCTGTCCCAGTAAAGACTACATGTGCCAGGAAGTATGCCATGTGCAGCAAACAGGGCAGAGCCAACTGGAGGGGAAGGGTAGGTGTCGGGAGCAAACTCGCAGAAGACATATTTGCAAGAGACTTCACGATTTAAAGGGAGAGCACTTCAACACCTCATATGAACAAGAACACTTGTCCGGATGTGCATAATTAATCTCATAAACTGTTCCTACATCTGCACATCTGCCATCCCCTCCTTATAATTGATGTTCAACCCCTTCACCCCCAAACACAGCTCAAGCATCAAAAGGCTGCATAATCGAAATGCCGTTCATCTCCATTCAGACTGAGAGAAATCAGAGGGTATCACTCACACAGCTGACCCCTTCCAAATTCACTTGCTCAACATTCTAAAGGGCACCATTTTCCTCCTCTAGTGTCTGCAAGTACCATCTTCGTGCCTTCTTTATTTCCCTCTTAAGTGAGGTCCTAAGTCCTCTATACTGCTCAAAGGGGTCACTTGATTTCAACTGTCTCTAACTGGCATATTCTTCCATCTTTTTCTTGACCAGATCCTCAAGGCAATCAGCCTTGCCCTTTGCTCTCTCAGGAATGTGCTTTTGACTGGACCAACTCTCTCCATCTTCTTAAAAGCCTCTGACTTATCAGATATTCCTTTGCCTGCAGACATCTCTCCCAGTCAGTTGTTGCAAGTTCCTGTCCATTCGCATCGAGACTTGGCTTGTCCCTTTTAAGGACTTTACCTCAATTGTATGAGGAATTCATCCCAAATTGCATTTTTGGTTGGCCTTGAACACCAGTCTGATGCTAGATGGATTGTTAAGGATATCTGCATGGATTAATGAGGAAATTTTACAACCTTCCAGCAGCAGACGATGCCTACACAGAGGATACTGGTGATGTTGCACGAAAATATCGAAACTCAAATACAAAGTAGTGAGATGGAAAAACCTAAGCCTGTGTAATTTTGCTGAAAATTGTGATTTTTCATCTCTGCCCTATTTGATTTGGCATTCATACAAGCAATGTATTCCCATTTTGCACAAATTGCTTGCTTTATGATGTAAAGGTAAATCACACCAACTGCTTGCTGAATATCCTGTTCAACTCAGCTAAAAAGGTGGCTAATGTCTCGCAGGTGGCCTGAAGTGAAAACCTTGTTGTGCCTAAATTCCACAGCCGCTATGTTCTTCTGGCAGTGAATACACGTGCCCTCCAATATGAAGCCAATCACATGTTGAAACAAAGGATTTTTGCGAGAGGCCTGTGGTGGGTGCTGAGATAACACATCTGGTTTACATTGTTCCAGCTCCTGAAACCCCTTGAAGGAGGACTTAAGCCCGAAACATTGGTTCTGTATCTTTACCTCTTACAGATATTTCAAGGATGTTCTGAGTTCCTCCAGCATTTCTCTTTTTGTTTCTATAATCACAGTGTTTGCAGACTTTCTTGTTTCACTGATATTGAGTAGCAGTCCAAAGAGACCAGGATCTTCACCACTTTGTAGAACCTGCAGAATGGAGTTGATCTGACGGACATATATTTTATGTAGAGTTCAAAGTCGTTGAAGTGCCATTCAGTAGAAATTGGAAAGAACTTGTCGTTGACCTCAGTTCCATTGAATTCGTTCAATTAAATGTTATATTCAGTGCAAGTTAATCTGTTCAATTTGATATCAAGGGAATTTATGCATAGTTTGGATACTCCAGACTGATTGTTTGCTTTGCTTATTGTTGCTAAAATTGTAGTGTGGAGAGGGTTCTTGTGTTTGCATTTGGGTATTATATTTTTGCAGGCTCCTTATTAAAGTCATTTTTCATTCACCCAGTTCCTTGTATCCATGTAGCCAGTGGCATGCAGCAGGATGTTAAGACTGTGATCCCTCATGTTAGTCACTGAGTTCTTCCTGTTCCTGTTGTTCTCCAGGTTTTGTCTTAAGGCCCTCGGGTCTTGTCTTCCTTTGGCAGCACTGCTGTCTTCGATTAGTAAGGTTGTGCAGTATGCAGCAGATAACGATGACGTCTCCACATCTTTATAGTATGTGCTCCTGGCTTGATGCAAGCCACAAATGTTCATAAAAAATTTTTAAAAATCTAGTTGCTGGAAATCTGAAATAAAAACTGAAGATGTAGAAAGAGAAACGGTTAAAATTTCAAGCTTGAGATCAAGTTGGTTTTCAAGTTCAAGTTCTTTATTTATCCAGCACATTTTTTTCAACTTGCATTGACCAAAGTGCTGTACCAACAAAGCAATCGATCGAAACTAGTACAGGCTACAACTATTTACAGAACTACGGATTGAGACATTATAAATAGACCACAATTGCAGTGAATAGTGCAACGCTGTCAGAGGTTAGGAACGTACAAAGGGTTTCAGGCATTAAATGCTAACGACATTGTTAACCTGGATTTAAAGCAGTTGATGGAGGGGCTAGTTTAATGGTCAGGGAATGCTGTTTCACAGTTTGGGGGCCTCAATCACGAAGGCCCAGTCTCCCCTTTGTGTGCGCTTATTGCGTGGAACAGCCAGGTGGCCTGTGGTAGCTGACCTGAGTTGTTTGGGAGCAGAGTAGGGCGTAAGCAGATCGGAAATATGAGCTCTAACCAGGGAAGTGGTTGAAGTTGTCTCATTAAACATATTTAAAATTCGGTTAGATAAATTTTTACATGATAGAGGAATTAGGGGATATGGGGAGAAGGCAGGTAGGTGGAGTTAGATCAGCCATGATCGTATTGAATGGCGGAGCAGGCTCGATGGGCCATTTTTGGCCTACTCCTGTTCCTACTTCCCATGTTCCTATGTTCCTATGGGGGGGCGGGGAGGCAAGGTCGTTGAGGGCCTCATATGTAAATCGCAGCAGTTTGAAGTCAATTCGGAGCCACACCAGAAGTCACTGGAGGGAGGCCAGAATTGGGATGATATGGTCCATTTTTTTGTCACCTGGCCGCAGCATTCTGAACTAATTGGAGGTGGGTTAGGAAGGACTGGCTAATCCCATTGTATAGAGGGTTAGCATAGAACAGACGTGAGAAGGTAAGTAAGTGATTAACCATTTTGAGGTCCTTGAGTGTGAAGTACGGTTTTATTGTAACAATGGCACAGAGCTGAAAAAAGCAAGCCATTGATCTGTTTATCAAATTTGAAAGCAGGGTCAAATAGCACTCCAAAGGATTTAATGTGGATTTTAATAATAGTGGATAGATTACCTAGGGAGTTAAGCAACTTTTTGGTGAAAATTGGTGGGGGGGGGGGGGGGGAGCGAATAGGATAATCTCAGATTTTGTCTCATTAAGATGGAGGAAGTTGTGGGCAATCCAGCATGTTATGTCTTCCCGACAGTTGGTGAGGTTGGTGATTTTTGACTGGTCATCCGGTTTTAGAGGGAGGTAGAGCTGGGTGTTGTCAGCATAACAGTGGAAGGAGATGCCATGTTTCTGCATGATATGGCCAAGGGGGAGCATGTACTGTAAGAAAATAATGAGGCCAAGGATGGATCCTTGTGGAGCCCCACAGGAAAGGGTGGCTGAGGTAGAGCTATAGTGGGGAGAGAGATGTTTTTCCTAATGTTCTCAACTTTGTCAACAAAGAATTAAAAAATTCTTCATATTTGGTAGGAGATTTGTCCAGGTTTGTAGTTTGTAGAGGGCCTACAACTGAGTTTATGGTGTTATGGGAGTTACTGGCAATTAGGTTGGTGGGGTATTTTGTTCTCTTGGCCTTCATCACATCCTGATATGCGTTGAGGTTGCATTTCAGGATCGAGAGAGAGGCATGGAGTTTGTCTCACTTCCATCTCTATTCAGCCTTCCTGCATTCTCTCCTTTGGGCCTTGGTCACATTGTTAAGCCAAGGCACCATCTTGGGCTTGGTTTTTTTTTCAATTTGAGTCAAGCCACAGTGTCCAGGTTTGAAGAGCAGATCGCATTGAACAGGGAAGTGAGCTCCTCAGTGTTGAGGTGGGGCGGGGTCACCTCTATGGTGGGAGTACCTAGAGCAGCAATGAGGGCTCTGGCAAACTCCCTTGCAGTTCTAAGAGCTAATACATTGGGAGTAGCAATGGGGGGGGGGGGTGGTGGGAGCAGGGAAGGGAAAGGTCAAAGGTGACGGCAGTGTGGTTCAGTACACCTTTGTTAATTAATGTTGAGTTGCAGAAGATTAGGTCAGCTGACAGGACTAGATCGAGTGTGTGGCCTAGGTTGTGGGTGGGCGTAGTAGGCAGCAGATCTAAGTTGAAGGATTCTAGTCAGTTGCTACACAGGTTAGGCAGTGCAAAAGGGATATCACTGATATTATTTAATGTGGCAGTTAGATATCACATTATGCTACTTTGTTTATGTATAGTTTGGCAAATAACAAAGCCATGGGACATGCCGGTAGTCCTGATTGTACAGATTAAATAAAAATAAAATGAACCAAAATGACAGGTGAAAGTGGCACTTCAGTTTGGATAGCTGCAAGCTGTCCAGATAGAAAATGAGGTGCTATTCTGCAACTTGTGTTGGGTCTCATTATAATGTAATAGTAGATCACAGACGGAAAGGTAAGAAAGAGAGTGAGAGGGTGAATTAAAGGGCCAGGTAACCAGAAGTTCAGGATCACACCTGCATAATAAAAATATGTCATGAATGCTGGTACTGAATCACCTGCAGCTCTATGCAAATGTATAATTAAACAGTGAGAAATGGATGGCAACCGAAGAGCAGACGAGGGAGTGGTGTTCAGAGTGATCCTTTAAAAATGCTGAATAGGGAAGTTAAGAAAGTATGTGCCAGAATCCTGTGAGAGCTGATGGAAATTGTGAAGAAGGGCTCAACTGATAGGGTGGGGTAGAAGGTAGGATAAGGGAAACAATATTCTTGCTCTCTCCATTTACCTCTTCCATCCCTGTCATTCAAGGACCAAAATAGTGTTTGCAGGTGAAACAACAATTTGTTTGCATTTCTTCCAATCCAGTGCACTACATTCATTGTTCACGATGTGGCTTCCTCCTCAAGGGAGAAACCAAATGCAGGTTGGGTGCTCGCACTGAGAAGCACCTGAGAGAAGGGATTCAGGAAATGGATAAAATGTGGTCAACTATTCAGTCCACTACGGAAGAGGCGAAACACAGTTCTGGAAGAATAAAGATATTTCAAAGGCACCTCTGCAGAAAATGTCATCACTGGATCATTTACCACAAAAATGGAAGAACTGGAAGAATGGAGTAGATGGAGGGAGGGAGGACAGACAGTCCAGGTAGCTGTTAGAATTATTGAGCTCACAGTAGATGTCTGCAGCGAGCCTATCCATGTAAATGTTCAGAGATCTGTGGTTTTCCCCACTCGTGTCCTGGTCCTTGGATATCTCTCATTAGCTGTTTTCACACCACAGGGGAGCGGTGACCTTACTTTGTCCCAGTGAAATTGCCAGGAATTCAGGACCTCCCAGGCCTTTCACACTGCATCCAAATTCCCAGGAATTTGCCCTCCCCAGCAATTTAGAGGGGTCCTTCCCCTAACCGATGACACGTTATGCAGTCACAGGAGTAAGAGTTAGTTAATCCCCCGTCCGTCGGTCGCTCGCCCGCCCACCGATTTGCTCACTACCGACCTCGCTTCCCCCCATCCCCACCCCGCACTTCAGCACACTCGAAGGCAGCATGAATTTCCAATAATCCCTCACACAGCAGGAACCACTCTGGGAAATCCATCTGCGTGAGGGATTATGGTTTACGAGGATGGCCATTCATCCTGCATGGTCCTGCTGTCACAATATGCCAAAGCAGCCGCTGTTGTCTGGAGGTATGTGTCTTTTAATTTTAATTGTAATCACCTATGTGACATGCTTCCCCTGCTCGGCCATTTGCCTTTTCACACCGCAGGGAGATTGCGATCTGGGAAAACTTCCCACGGCCACAGCCCTACCTACATAGGGCTGAAGACCCCTTTAAAATTCCCGGGCTGACCTTTTCACACCACAGGTTTACAGGAGGGTTCCTGGGGAACTTCATTTTACACTGCAGTGTGAAAAGGCCCTCTAATACATACTTTTGAACTGTTAAGACTTCAAAGTACACTGGTACATGTAGTGAGGGAAGTCCATAAGAGTGTAAGACCATAAGACCATAAGACATAGGAGCAGAAAAAGGCTATTTAGTCCATTGAGTCTGCCCCACCATTTAATCATGAGCTTATCACTTTGCCAATCAGCCTCACTGAGTGAACTTCTCCCCATTTGATGCCTTGGCTAATCAAGAACCTATCAATCACTGCCTTCAATACACCCAATGTCCTGATCTCCACAACTGTCAGCGGCAAGAAAATTCCTCAGATTTGCCTCCCTCTGTCTGAAGAAATTCCTCTGCATCTCTATTCTAAGCAGATGGGCTTCAACCCTGAAGTTGTGCCTTCTTGTCCAAGACTCTCATTATGGGAAACAACCTTTCTACATTAAGCTTGTCCATGTATTTCTACATTCAAAATGTTTCAATAAGATCCCCCCTCATTCTCCTAAATTCCAATGAGTACAGGCTGTCAAATGCTCCTCATATGATAACACTTTAATTCCTGAAATCCTCCTTGTGAACCTCCTCTGAAGCCTCTCCAAAATCAGTGTTTCCAGATCCAGTGCAGTAGAAGACAGCAAAGCTTCACTCCCAGAAGAACTCAATGCCTCCTACACCCAATTTAACCACAGAAACCACTCTTCCACACCTGCACATCCCCGATAACTCCATCCTGTCTGTATCTGAGGATGACGTACATGCTGCCATCCGGAGAGTGAATCCAAGGAATGCAACGAGCTTGGACGGAATTCCCGGCCGAGTATTAAAACTCTGTGCTGACCCACTTAACAATATATTCGTGGATCTCTTCACTATTTCACTCCAGCAGGGTGTGGTACCCACCTGTTTCAAACAGGTGTCAATCATACCAGTGCCCAAGTAGAGTGTGGTACAATACATTTTTGATTAACTGAAAACTGATCAACCAAAATTCTGAACATCCGAAAGTTTCTTGGGTGAGACATGACGTCACAATTTGAAAAAAAGATTTAAAAAATTTACCCATCATGCTCAAATGGGGCTAGAGGGGATCCCTTTTACAAAGGAGACATTTGTCCACAGGTTGCACACTGGGAGAGAAGGAGAGCACTGTTTATTTATTTATAAAATGTCATTTTTTTGCCATGAGTTACTGCAACTTTGTGATAAATTGCATTGTGGCATTCTCAGATTTTGAATTGTATACTGCACATTCTCCCCACTCGCCCGCCAAAGCTGTGCTCTCTCCCCACTCGCCCGCCCGAGCTATGGTCACTCCCCGCTCTCTTCTTGCTTGCCCACCTGAGCTGTGCTCTCTGCTTGCACTTGTGCACTTTATTGATTTTTTCAATTCTCTCTGTATTGCACAGTCAGTTTATTTGTTTGTTATCTGTTTACAGTTCTTTGTTTACATGTATATGCTGTGTAGAATTTTTTTTTGGACTCCCAATAAGAGGTCATTCTGCCTCACCAGCAGTAAAAAAGAATGGCATGGTTTTGTGTGTGTGTGTGTGTGTGTGTGTGTGTGTGTGTGTGTGTGTGTGTGTGTGTGTGTGTGTGTGTGTGTGTGTGTGTGTGTGTGTGTGCGTGTGTGTGTGTGTGTGTGTGTGTGTGAGAGAGAGAGAGATTAAATCCCAAACTAATACAGTTTAGTTTAGGCATAATCTGAAAAGTCCATTTTAAATTTCACCATCAAAAGTCTTATGTTGAACTTAAATATTTTAAATTGCAGTTCAGAAGTTTATGAAATATTCTGAAACATCACACCTTCAGATCTCTTTTAAAAACCTCTTTTGTAGAGCCATTTTCAGAGCAATGTTGCTTCGTACGAGTGATTTCACAACCTTCCTCTTTTCTTGTCTAAGAGTTATGGAATCTGTTTTCCACAATGATTTCTTTCTTAATTAAAAGTTACCTTTTTCCATGGTCACAAGGCTGCCCTCTTAAAGGCAGTCAGAGTGGCTATTTCTTTTAAAATATCACTTTTGGTGATCCTCCTTTTATTAAGGAGAACACAGGCAGCCTTCCTTCTTTTAAATTAGTGGCCACTTTTTCAATTTTGTCTATTCAGGATGGCCTTCTCTTCAGCTGACCCCTTTATCTCTGATTTCAATAATATATTTCTTTCAAATCTCTCATCACATGGTATGATATCATAACAGCCTTTGAAATCCTTCTGAACCTTTTAAGATCTTCATGCTAAAAAGCATAATTTAATCTTTGTCTTCCCAAACTTAAAATCAAAGTAATTGTCTTTGTTTGATGCTTCTGTCCTGCTTCCAAGTTGTCTAGGATTGACCGGGCAAATGCTCTTTAAGTTCTCAGTATCTCAAGAACCATCATAAAATCTCTCTCTCTCTGCTTCAAATGTAATCACAGTAGAATCCAGTCTCTGAGATGTTGTCAGCTGTCATCTTGAAAAAATCTCTTTCTCTCTGTGTTTTTAAAATGTGAATGTGCTGTATTTGTGCCCCTGAAACCAATCCCACAAAATAACCTTAATAAGTCATATAAATATGAAATAGAGTTTAATATTAAAGATGAATCATGTCCCAGTACTCTGATAATAAATCTGAAATCTGAATCTGAAAGGAAAACTGCACACAATACTCCAAGTGAGGTTTCACCAGTGCCTGAAAAAGTCTCATCACATCCCTGCTCTTATATTTTATTCCCCTTGACATTAATGCCTTTGTATTTGACTTCTTCATCACTGACTCCACATGCAGGTTTATCTTCAGGCTAACCTGTACAAGGACTCCCAGGTTAGCCTGAAGATATTTTCAATTATCTCTTCGTTTAAAAAATAATCTGCCAATTTTGTTTCTACCGAAGTGCATGACTGTACACTTTCCAACATTGTTTATCACTCACCAATTCTCTACCTATTCTCTTAATCTGTCTAAGACCTTGTGCAGCCTCCCCATTTTCTCAACACTTCCTGCTCCTACACCTACCTTTACATCATCAACAAACTTGGCCACAAAGCCATTTGTTCCATAATCCAAATCATCAATTTGCAACATTAAAAGAAGTGACCCCAATACTGACACCTGTGGAGCGCCACAAGCAACTGGCAGCCAACCAGAATATGATCCCTGTATTCCGACTCCCTGCTCCTGCCAATCAGCCAATGCTCTACCCATGCTTATATGTTTCCTGTCATACCTTGGACTCTTAAGTCGCCTCATGTGCACACCTTGTCAAAGGCCTTCTGAAAATCCAAATAAACAATTAAAATGAATATCTTTCTGAGAATTCAATACTTGTTTCAGACTTTGCCAATTTCTATACCACAAAGATTTTTTTTCAGGTATTAAATAAACAAGTTAAAAATTTCTTTGGAAAGGTAAAATGGCAAGAATATCGATTGAAAAATTAACATGGAGATATGAGCAAGGTGGGTTACAACTTTCTAATTTTAAGAATTATTATAAAGCAGCACATCTAAGGTTTCTTGCCTCCATATTTGGAAATATTAAATCATTATGGGTGGGGATTGAATTAAATAAAATTGGAGAGGATATAGCTGAAGAATTTATTTATAAATGGGAACCAAGATTAATGACTGTTGACAGAGATGCTCCATTTTTGAAACATTTGATTAATATCTGGAATAAGATTAAATTGGAAAATCATGGAAGTTCTCTGTCACCAAAAATGCCCTTAGTTAATCCTCTCATAATTTTTTCAAAAGATAATCTTTTTTTTAAGTATATGGTATAGTAAAGGAATTTATAAAATAGGAGATTGTTATGAGGGTGGTATATTGATGACAAATTATCAATTGAGAAATAGATATAATATTCCATATAATGCTTTTTTGTTATTTTCAATTGAGAGCCTTTTTGTGAGAAAAATTAGGACCAGAAATGGTTTTAAAGGACTATACAAAATTAGAGCAATTGATTACTGACAGATTGTCGAAAAGTTTATTTCATTAGTATATGAGAAATTACAAGAGAAAACACCTAAATTAGGTTTCTTTAGGTCAAAGGAAAGATAGGAACATGATTTAAATACTGTATATCAATAGATCAATAAATCTGGCAAAATAAAGATGCTACATCTAATACAATTAATGAAAGATTATAGATTACTACTATAATTTTTTACATCAATTATATATTACACCTCAAAAGTTGAATAGATGAAAATCGAATATATTGGATCAATGTTTTAGATGAGGTGAAAATGCTGGAGCCTTTCTTCATTCTACATGGTCTTGTTTAAAAGTTAAACTTTTTTGGATTTCTCTTCGCAACTTTTTGCAACAGGTTACAGGTGTTTTTTTTTCTGTTATATCCTGAGTTGTTTTTGATGGGGAATTTTGAAAATATAACTCCTAAATTACATTCATCAGATTCTCTATTGAAATTTGTTATATTAGCTCTGGTGATAGCAAGGAAATATATTGTTGTTACTTGGAAATCAGGAGTCTCTTTAAATTAGGCAGATGACAAACAGAGATGTATTTTCCATCAGAAAAAAAATTACATGTAATTTGAGAGGTATATATCCTATATTTTCACAGATTTGGAGCCTGTATGCTCAAACATTAGGTTTGAATTTATAAATAATTCCTTTGCATCCTCCGGACCAGTGAAGTCTTCCCTTAATAAATTATTGTACTGTGCTGCGCAAGACCGGGTAAACAGACTGGAGACACAGACTGTTGGCTCGAGTTTTGCAAGAGTGTTTATTTAAACTTTGCGCTCTTGCTTAAAAGCTTGGCAGTCGGACCACGCAGCTGTCCCGCTGTTTGCATCATGCCAATACAAGCATGTACGCCAACTTCCACTTTGGGGTGCTATTGTCGCTGCAACTGCCCCGCTGATCGTGCGTAACCAATAGGGTCAGTTCATCACAGCAAAGTCACAGTTTGCCACACAACTCCCCCCCCCACCCCATTCCCCTAGATCCGGCACCAGTGTTGCTCTGTCACTTCAGAGACCTGCCCCTGTGCACCGGCTTCTGCACTTGTACCAGCTGTGTCTCGTCCAAGTGAGCTGGCTTCAGGCAGTTGACTGTGAAACACTCCTCCCTATCACCAATGGCGAGTGTGAAAGTTGAGTTCATCCAGTGGAGCACTCTGTAAGGCCCCTCGTAAGGTCACTGGAGAAATGCTTTGTTTCCGCCCATGCAGATTAAAACATAATGACAAGACATTAAATCATGGGGAATATGGGAGGTGGGAGTACCGTGGTGCGTGGGTGGAAAGGAGGCGAGGGATCCCAACTTCTCCTGGACACGGACAACTGCAGCTTCCCTGACCTATGCTGAACTAATGTGCGGGGGAAGGAACTGTCCTGAGACAGTAAGGGCCTGTCCATACAGGAACTCTGCGGTGGAAACGTACAAGTCCTCCTTTTGGATGGTGCAGATCCATAGCAGTACCCAGGGCAACTCATCTCACCAGCCCTTGAAGCACATCATGAGGGCGGCCTTGAAATGCTGATGGAAATGCTCCACCAGGCCATTGGACTGCGGGTGATAGGTGGTCATGTAGTGGAGTTGCATCCCAAAGAGATGGGCAAGATATCTCTTGCGCAAATGTCTGCGGCAATGTCTGGGAGGGGGCAGCCTCAGGCCATGGTGAGGAGGTAGCGATTGCCCCGTGAGATGGGCAGTGGGCTGACAATGTCAACGTAGACATACTGGAGATGGCGGGAAGGTAGTTGGAACTGCTATAGGAAGCTGATGGGTGTGGGTCTTGACTTTTGCCAGCAGACAATCTGGGTAGGTGCGTGCTCATTGAGTGACCTGCTTGCGGAGGCCATGCCAAATGAAATGGACTGAGATCATCTGGACCGTTGCGCAGGTGGAAGGGTGAGACAAGCCATGTATGAGCTTGAATACTGCTTTCTGTCATTTTGCCAGTACCACTGGGCAAGGGAAGTCACTGGAGCTGGGACATAAAGGGATATCCTGCAGGTGGAGGCCCGTGACAGGGGGTTGGGCCAATTCATGGTAGTCGACGCCCTGCAAAAGGGAGCAGACAGCCAGTCTGGAAAGGACGTCAGTGACGATGTTGCATTTTCCCGAGAGGTGGTGGATCGAATTCAGAGATGTACAACAGGTGACACTGCTGCCAGCAGTCCATGGATCAGAGACCATCCTGAAGGCGAAAGTCAGTGGCTTGTGGTCGGTATAGACCGTGAAACTTCTGCCTTCCAAAAAGTAGCGGAAATGGCAGACAGCGAGGTATAGGGTGAGGAGCTCCCTGCTGAAAGCGCATTATTTGCATTCTGTTGGGTGAAGGTGTCGGCTGATGAAGGCTAGGGGCCTCCATAAGTCATTGACTCATTGTTTGAGGACTGTGTCCACCACTGTACTGGATGTGTCCACTGTGAATGCTGTAGGTGAGTCCATGGATGGGTGCATGAGCATGGCATCCAAGGCGAGGGCTTCCTTGGTGGCATCAAAAACAGAAGTCCAGTTGAGGTCTTTCGAGGAAGTGGATATCAGATCTAAAAGGGGGCGCCTGATTGTAGCAATGTTGGAGATGAACCTGTTGTAAAGATTGACCATCCCCACGAACTCCTGAAGGCCTTTGAGTGTGTCAGGCTTGGGAAAATGGCAGATAGTGTCTGGCTTGTTGAGTAGAGGTACTGCCCCCTGTGCGGAGATGCGGTGTCCCAGGTAATCGTGAGGCCAAACTGAGCTAGATGGTCAAAAAGTCTTCAGAGGTGGGCCATGTGTTCCTCTGGTGTGCTGCTCGCGACCAATATATCATCTCTGTAAATTAATAGGAAGGGGAGGTCCCACCCTACTGCGTCTATCAGCCGCTGAAATGTCTTGAGTCTAAAAAGTATTCGGAGAAACTTGAATAGGCCAAAAGGGGTAATTATGGCTGTTTTTGGTATGTTGTCTGGATGAACTGGTATTTGATGGTACCCCCAAATCTGGTCAACCTTGAAGAATAGATTTGCACCATTAAAATTTGCCGTGAAATCCTGGATATGAGGTACTGGATAGCAGTCTGGGACTGTAGCGTCGTTAAGGCAGCGATAGTCACCACATGGTCGCCATCCACCAATTGATTTTGCCATCATGTGTAGGGGTGAGGACCATGGGTTGTCCAACCTGCGGATGATACCCAACTCCTCCATGTAGGTGTGCTCCTCCTTGGCCAGCTTGAGATTGTCTGTGCCAGCCTAAGGGCTCACAAGTGAATGGGGGGGATCCAGTGATCTGGATGTGGTGCTGAACACTGTGTGGTGGCTCTGTGGAGGAGAACTGGGGGCTCAGAATTGCTGGGAAATCTGTGAGCAGATGAGTATAGTGGTTGTCTCTGGTCTGCACTGTGGCCAATTGTGTTACTGGTTTGCTGGTGGTGCCTTGGGGCACTGTTTCAAATTTTTGTGCATGGACCATATGTTTGCCTTGGAGGTCAACCAGCAATGAATGAACCCAGAGGAAGTCTACACCCAGCAGAGGTTTGTCTACAGCCACCAAGGTGAATTGCTAGTTGAAGTCTGTGTCCCTGAAACACAGGGGTACGTGTTTGCGGCCAAATGTTGTGATAGTGGAATTATTGGCTGCTCACAGGGTGGGGCCGAGTGGTGTTGTCCACGTCTCCAGGGGAGTGGGTGGAATTACGCTTATCTCGGCACCTGTGCCAACAAGGAATCTGCGGCCAAGATGGCATCCCATACATGGAACAGGCTGTTGCACTGACCAGCCGCCATAGCCACTAACGGCGGCTGGCCTGCTCATTTCCTTTTGCTTTCACATTGGCTTTGATTTTCCATATCAGCCATAGTTGTGACATTTTTCCATTTCAATATTTCCACTTTTTAGATATGTATTTATCGTGTACCTTCCTCATTTCTTGCAGAAACTCCATCCAACGTGCTCTGCTGATCCCCTACTAGTGCCTCCTTCCAATTTACTGTGGCCAGTTTCTCTCCCATGCCGCCGTAATTCCCTTTACTCTATTGAAATACCAACTCATCTGACATTGATTTCTCCTTGTTAAATCTCAATGGAATTCAATCATATTGCAATTACTGCCCGCAATTGCTTCCTTTACTCTTAGCTCTCTAATGTTCTCTTGGACATTACGTAACACCCAATCCAGTACTGCCGATCCCTATTAGGCCATCAACAATCTATTCTAAAAAGCCATCTTATGAGCCTTCTACATATTCTCTCTCTTAAAATCCAGTTCCAGTCTGGTTTTCCCAATCGACTTGCATGTTAAAATCCCCAATGACAATCATAACATTGCCTATCTGACATTTCTATTTGCAGTTGAAATTTGTTGTCTACATGCCAGCTGCTGTTTGAAGGTCTGTATGTAACTACCAACAATGTCTTTTTGCCCTTGCTATTTCATTTAGCCCATAATCCCACCCTATCCATGTACCTGTTTGAATGCCCTTTAAATATCAGAATTGTAGCCAGCTTTACAGCATAGCTTGTTCAATATATGTCAGAAGACTCTTGGGAGGAGAACCTTTTCTGATTGATATTTCTTTTCCTGCTATTATGAAGAGCATGATGCCTTCTTCCTGGATGTCCAGTTATTGTCATAGCAACACCTCCAATCATGGCATACTGCCAGCGATGCCATTACTGAGGCACACATGCCCTGTTCTGCTCACTGTGTCCGGAAGCTATCCAGTGGTTTTTCAATATCACAAGTTCCCCTTTATGTCACAACAAAAACAATGAAATACAATGTGATTTTGGCCTGGTGAGATTGTTCAATGGTTGTCTTAATATACAGTTTTCTTTTTCACTTTATGTCGGTATGGGGAGAACTAGTGGCATGGTGTGCCTGTCCCTAGCAAAACATTAAGCTGAGTACCTCAGTGAAGTACCTGATCTAATTTTGAAAAATATAAATTCACCCAGAAATATCTTCCAGTGCAATCTACTGCTGGTAATATCAAAACAGGACAACACAGTCCCTAGAAACAGAATTCTGTGATGCAATTCTTCAATTAATCTGTTCTGGGAATGTGAATCAGGGATAAATATAGGCCTCAGCACTTTCTCTCCAAAGTAATGGTCTGAGAACTTTTACGTCATAGGCAGGCACAGTTCAACTCCTCATCAAGAATGCAGCAACTTCATTGGAAAAAAATAAAATATAATTTAAAAAATAAAGTCACATAATTCGAACAAATTTGGGAACTGTACATGGAACACAACAGAGAGGGCCTACCGCGAACCTCCACCCTCTAAAATGACAGAATGAGAAGACGACGAAATGAACTGACCCAGTGTGTAAAAGTAGATGACACAAATTTCTTGTGTATTTTCGCTGTGTGATGACATTGTGTAATGGGTTTAATATATCATATATGTTGAATGTTGAGTGGGTGGGGAGGTGGGGTGAAGGAGGGAGGGAAGGGAGGGGGAAAAAGGGGAGAAAATGACACTGTATATTCAAGAGGGAAATGTTTGTGTGTATTTTGGTTAATATGGTTCATAGAGTGAAAAATAAAAAAAATTATTCAAAAAAAAGAATTCAGCAACTTCAACAGTGCAGTATTCTCACATGGATACGATTATGAGCCTAGATATTTGGAATTAAATCTTAATCTTTCTTACACACACACGGAAATGCCTGCCATTATTCCACAGCTGATAGCAAGAATTTCAACGTTATATTTTTAAAATGCTTATTTCAAATGAATTTGTGGTTTTTTTCTTAAAGTGTTCATTGATCTGGATATGGTACTTTTAACATTGCTGTTCTCTTTCTTCAACTGAGAGCTGACTCAACAATCAGTTGCAAAATAGGACTGAGAAAAAGACTGTTGCAACAAATGAAAGACCATTTCAACTAAGCACATAGTTTCTGAAAAACCTGGCAGCAAGTTTCATGTTACTTTCTACAATTCCATCATTGATTGGCTGTTTTTGCTACCAGATTTCCAGTAATTCTCCATTCACCTTAGCATTTAGGACTGAGAGCAAGGAAGGGGAATAGTCCACATGAGAGATCAAATATTTCTTGTTCCTATTATGTTGTTCAGATATGCAGAGTGTGTGTCTTGAATCTGACGGCCTGATCCTCGCCCAAAACATAAAGATCCATCAACCAGGATAGAATGAAAACAAGAAAGTCTGCAGATATTGAGGTGGAAGAGGATAAAGGTCATGCAAAGTTTTTTTTGTTATTACTTAAAGGGGCACAAGTGACATTGAAAAACCATTGGATATCTTCTGAAGTCATGTATAGACAGAAATCAAAGGCTTGTATATGATAGAAATATTCTCAGGTGTAATTATTTATTTGTTGGAAAGGGAGATGAGCTGAGGCCATGGATTCTGACATTATTGCTATTCTAGAGACTTTATTGCAGGAGGGGCAGGACTGGCAGTTCACTGTTCTGGGGTTGCATTGTTTCAGACCTGATAGAAGGGGAGGGATGAAAGGGGGAGGAGTGACATTGCTAATCAGGGAATTAATCACAGCTGTGCTTAATCAGGAAGCCCAGACGGCTTATCTACACAGACCATGTGGGTGGAGCTGAGGAATGGGAAAGGTGTGTCAGAGAGAATTGGAGGAGCAAATCTGTAGAGAGATTAAAACAAACCAATGTAAGAAGTGGAATGCTGTGATGGTAGGAAATTTTAACTTTCCACATATTGACTGGAACTCCCATAGTGTGAAAGGGCTGGATGACTTGGAGTTTGTCAAATGAATTCAGGAAAGTTTTCCAAATCAATAGATAGAGGTACGAATGAGAGAGGATGTAGTACTTGATCTCCTATTAGGGAACCAGACAGGTCAGGTGACAGAGGTATGTGTAGGTGAACATTTTGGGTCCAGTGACCATAATGTCATTAGTTTCAAGTTAATTATGGATAAGGATAGGTCTGGTCCTCGAATTCAGATTCTAAATTAGAAAAAGGCCAATTTTGTGGAAATGAGGAAGGATCAAGGAAGAGTGGATTAGGATAAGTTGTTTTCTGGCAAGGAAGTATTCAGTAAGTGGAAGGCCTTGAAAGTTGAAATTTTAAGAGTGCAGAGTTCCTGTCAAGATTAAAGACAAGGCTAACAGGCATAGGGAAACCTTGTTTTCAAAGGATATTGGTGATCTGGTTAAGAAGGAGAGAGAGATAATATAGCAGGTATGGGCAACAAGGAGATAATGAGGGACTAGAAGAGTATAAAAAATGTAAGAAAATAGTCCAAAAGGAAATCAGGAAGGCAAAATTAAGGCTTGAGGTTGCTTTGGCAGATAATATGAAGGTAAACCTGAAGGGTTTCTACAAGTATATTAAGAGTAAAAGGATAGTAAGTTTAAAAAAAATTGGTTCCCCAATAGATCAGAGTGGGGGAGATCTTAAACAGTTTTTTGCATCAGTATTTACATTGGAAACTGGCATGGTG